>NC_071577.1:7125000-7732000 GCF_024509145.1 Vidua macroura
CTGTAAGACACAAACACCTATTGAATCATTTCTCGGTGGTTGTTGCATTTATAACTGCCTTCTTCCCCCACCCCAGATTCTCTACTCTAATGCTTTGTGCTTCTGCATATGCTTTTCCTATAGTAAGGAAAATTGTAGCTCTGTCCCCTGCTATTTTTTTGTCTGCACTTGAAGGAACTAAATTATCTGTGACTAAATTTTTAAAAGCAGACAAGTGTTGTACTAGTCAGAAACTCTCAGAGAGGTTTGCTTAGCTGACATGCCCTGATGTTTTATTTTTTGCTGTTTTACCTGTGTAACTTGCTGCAGGATTTTTTTTAATGACAAGGATTTTGTTTTGCCATTATATTTTGTTAGTTTCTCATTTAATATCCTAACAAAGGATATTAATTCCACTTTTTTTCAAGTCATGTTTTGCCAAGAGATGTAATTGATGCTATGTAGACTTTTAATCTACAAAAACTTTATATAGCTCTAAGTAAAGGTAAGAGACAATAGAGCAGTGAGATTGGAGTACTATAAATTTTGTTCCTGTGTGTTTCTTTGCAGAGTTGTAGAGCATGGTGGGGTTTTTTAATCTGAAAATTCTCATTGTAATTGTATTCCACCTGCTGGAGAAAGAGTTGGCTGTGGGGACTGAGGCATGTGGAGAAAACAGAATTCAAATTTACAAAGGTGCCAGCACCTGAAATTTGGGAATTGAAGTCCAAAAGCTTACATTTTGGATACCACAGGCAAACAGTTGGTCTAATGTTGCTAGCTCTTGCAGTTGCATATTGCCACATTTTCTTCTCTGCAGTCTCAACTGGGTTTTAAGTAAGAGCAGAATATCTGCTTTCATTTAGTGGTTCGAAAAAAAGTGAGTGCTTGTCCAGAAGGCTCCAAAGCAGACAGGAGAAAAGTATTTAAATTGTAGTGTATGTGTTTCTTCTTTTGATTTAAATCTCATGCTGGTTCTCTGATTTCTGTGTTCAGGAGCATTCCCAGTCCATGTCTAGTGCCAGTGGTATTTTTTTTTTATGTCACTTGATAAATACATGTGGTCTTTCCCAAGTCTTGTTAATTTTAATGTTTTTGGAAAGAGTGTGTGTATATATTTTTATTTATATATAATACACATATATACACATATAATTTGTATTCAGCATGCATAGACTTTATCTTACTTGCTAAATAGCAATGCTATTTGTTAGGGGTCTGTACTTGGGAGGAAAGAAATTGCATTGAGTGGAGTCTACTCGTTGTCATCCTCTTCCTTGGTATCCCTAGATACTGGCTCCACCACCTGCTTCAGCATAGTTTCCTGGCATTGCTAACTTCTGAAAAAATGTTGTTTTGTTGCCAAGTCTCCTGCAAACTGGTTCAATGCAAGTGGTGTGGTACCTGTGTGGATATGTCAGTCTTGTGGTATGGGAAGGAGAATCCCTTGGCTACCAAGTTTGTAAGCAAAAATAATAGTTAATTAAATTGTTGCTTTAACTCTGGAAGTTAAAAAGGAAGGCCTTCTGTTAGTTAAAAAGCAATGGAACCTGAGTGGCAGGAGAAGTTCTGGTACACATACAGCTATTCTGAATGTGTGACAAGACTTCTGTCTCTGAGGGAGGGAGGCATGAAGGCAGAAGGGAAGGGGACCAACACCTCTATCTTTGCAACTCTGTGATACTGCCAGTAGAACTAGATCCATCCTCTGAGGTTTGTGGCAAGCCAGTAAGCCTGTGAATTTTTTTTTTTTTTTTTTGGTCAGAAAGAAAAACCTTCATGCTTTCTGCAGTCTTGCACTTTTAGTGTAGTGACATTTCTGTAGTGTTTTGCTAATCACATCTACTGTTAATTTCTGCAGGGTGTTTTTGAGAAGATATCCCTGTGGATTAACATATCTTTCTTTCTTTTGGTTTAACTAGTCAAAGATTGAGCATTAACCTTGATTTTTCAACTGATTTTCTAGTTGAACAAAACATCTTTGTTTCAGGATGTAGAAGACAGCATGCACTTCTACAGAGCAGGTGATAGTCCCATTGGCTTATTGCAGGATTAAAGAAACTAAACTCCATGTATGCTTAGGAGAGGTGGGTGATCTCTGAGAACAGTAGAAGCTATCACTCCTTGTAGGATACTGACCAAAAAATCTGAATTTGTGATAAGTTGGATGCTGAGTAAGTTTTCATTAGTGAAACTTTCCGTTCTCTTCCTGGAAAAAAATTGGTCTCTGCCATAGGATCTGCCATCTTATCTTTACTGACAGCTTTAGAGGGGCCAAGGCAGATGAATTTTACATCCTGGAGCAGCCTGCATCCCTGTACCTGACGTGCATGGAAAAGCACATCCATTTGACTGCTATAAAAACTTAATCTGGAAGGGAGGGTCTGACATGTGGCAGGGGTGTGTGTGTCAGCAGCATCTGTTGTGCACCTTCCCATGTAGGGATGTCTTAGATGCTTCTCCCACCCTCTCTCCCATTACGTGTTAATAAGAAAGAAGCTCTTGGGGGCTTTCAGATGAACCTTGCACTGTCCCATGTATTGTGTGTTGCCCAAAAGCACTCTGCACTTCAGACCTGCACATTTACACTGTGAAACACAAGGTTTCATGGAGCTGTGTGTTCTGCCAGAGGGACACAGCTCTGCTCAGAGCAGGGTGTTGAGTGCAGAAGAGGGAGGCCATGGAGGAGTGGGCTGCCCTTCAGGCAGATGCTAAAGCACTGAGGCAAACAGGCTGCTCTGTTAGTCTGATCTGTACACAGCACAGGATTAAAAGTTGGTGTGTTTGGTGTTCAAAGGCAAGTTGTCAGCCACCCACACAGAGGTTCTCTTGAGTCCCATAGTTAAATCTCTGCTACCCATTTACTGAAGAACAGTTTTTAATTTTGAGGGAGATAGCTCTTCTTTGATATTGCTGAAAACTCCTGAGAATGTGTTTGTAGAGAGAATAAATGCATTTTTCCTTGCCTTTTTGGGCTTAATAAGAGTAATCAGGAGCAGATGTGACAGGTATTCAGCAGAGTGTATTTGAATTAATTTAATTACCTTCCTGGATTCAGACACAGTGGCATAATTGAACTGTGGCTCTCTGTACTGTTACACTTGGGCATGTTTCCAAAAATGGTCAGAGTTTTAGTGATGAGTAGCTGAAACCACAAAATGAGAATTCACTTCACAATTTTTTTAAATGGGAGCACAAAACATTTTTCCTTTCAGTTATGTCACGCTTCAGAGACTCACACTTTTTTCTCTGCAGAAGGATGGGATGGCCAGTAGAGTTCAGCCTTCTGACCCTTCAAGAACAGAGGCATGAGCCAATTGTACTTTGACTCTTGCATCAGTCTGCCACAAGCAAGCACAAGAATTGTTTTGAGTATGAAAATTAATTGCTCTCTATGTTTTCTGTAACCCAGTAAAACAGTACTAAGGGTGAAAAATCCATGTTCAAAATTCGTAATACTCTAGAAAATTAGAGTCTGTTGGTTGACACCATTTCATTTCATAAGCTTCATAAGTTTAAACCAGAGCTGCTATTTTAGTTCAATATTTAAAGCTTGTACACTCCTCACTTCCTCTTAAAAACAGTGAGTTTTCTCTAATACAATGAATTTTATGTAATATTATCCTTCATATCTGCTTGAGCTTAGGAAACGTGAGGGTTTGTATTTCAGTAATGAAGAAAAATGTTTCAGGAGATGTACCAGGTGTAGTATAGCAAGGGGAAAGGGGAAGGTTGATAAGAGTTCTGTAACCTCTCTTGTTTTCTGAAGGGTTGGCATTGTGGTCAGGTTTGCTGTAGGGGCCTGTCTCCTAAAAGCTGTGTGCCATAATGTTGCTGTGTTATTGCTGTGGCTGAATGGATATATATGTGGGCTTGTTTTCAGATGGGTTTTGATGGATTTTTTTGTTGCTGTGTTAAAGTTTCAATAATTGACTGCTGCAAAAGACAATTGGTTTGTGGACTGTATTCTATTTGGAATTGCAAGCAAGGAGAGTTTAGTTTTCCAATAAACAATTCTTCAATTTTATTTCAATAAAAGTTGAATCACTTCCTTTGAGTAAAATGCTTTGATTGCAGTACTAAGGGCTTCTGAAATTTTTTCATCAAGAGTTTATTAAGTCAGCATTTCTGAGAAACATCATGATTTCACTAATTCAGCATTTTCCAGTGGAAGACTACTCCATCAGAAATTTAAACCAGATCTGGTAGCTAGGAACAAAGACACTGACAAATTTCTTAGCTTTTTTCCCCCTAGTAGCTTCACAAATATTTAAATAAAATTGCTCTTTCTTCTATGAAGTTTGTATTTTCTTTTGGATTACAAACTGGCTTAATGAAGATTTCATTACTAAGGTGTTGATGCCAGAGCATTCAAGGCACAAATTCAGGCATAACGTTTTGTAATTCCCATCACAGGCAAGTTGAAGAAAAGAATTCTCCATTTACTGATATTGGCAAATGGATTTTAATACAGTTTCAAAATGGATTTGGAGTGTGAGGTTGTTTGACCATGTATGCATGTTTTTGAACTGGCTCAGCTTTAATATTCTGGATATGTTTGGGGCTAAAGTGGATTAAAGCGAGAAAAAGTGAGTAGGGACTAATGGTCTGGATGTCAGAATGTCTTGGTCTTAGCTATATACTTTCTAGGTAATTTTACTGATCAGTTTTTGGGAATTTCTTTTTAAAGAATGAGAGATTTATCAACTGTAATGTGATTCACTTCTATTAATAAAAAAAAGGACAGGTAGAAGTGGTGCTGTTGCAGTTTAAAGAATAGAGATTTAGTAAATTACTTCATTTCTAAAACCCAAATATCAACAAGAAATATGCTTTTGTGCATTTTTGAAAAGCAAGTCCTTAGTGCATTGAGGTAGAGCAAGTACCTAAAAGCTCTTTAAGCTTCAGTGTAATGATCCATATAATGGGAAACATTAAGTTTACTTCAGCATTTATCCCTCTAGTGTTTCCAAACACAGGACCCAGTTCTGCCAACACTTTATGGATGTTTAAAGTTTAACAGATGAAGAGTCCCATATGTCTGTCAAAGGAAAATAACAGAACATTGATTTGAAGGAGTCCTGGGCTAGGAAAGAATTCTTTAAGTTAAATTGAAAGCACTTGTGCATACACCTGTGTATGGAGATCAAGGTGGATTTAGGACTGTGAATATTTTCCTGGGGGGGAAAAAAGTTAAATACATGAACCTTCCTCCACTATCACTGTGTTATCTGCTCCAGCATCATAACATGCTTACTTGATTTTAGTAGTTTCTCAGATACAGTACCAGCATAGAGAACTCAGTAACTGACAAGAAAGGAGCAGATAGAAAGGGAAACTTCTTAATGTGATATTTTCTGAGATGATGTGAGTTGTGAATATTGATGCCATGTAGCAGAAGGACTGCTTTGACTAGGTGGAGGGAATTTTATGTGGTAGATATAATCCCTGCATCACTAATTCATGAATGGTAGTGCTAAAGGGCAGCCTGGAGTATTTCAGGCAGGAGAAAGAGTTTTCTTTGATTCAGAAAGCAGAAGTACAGAAAATGCAAGTAATGTTCTTTGATAGTCTTGCCTTTGATGTGACATGTTTCCATAAAAAGTCATAAGAAAATGTCATATTTATTTTTACAGTTTTTTACACTGGAACTGTTTCCCAGGGGTTGATAAATGTGACTGCTGGTGCAATGATAGGCTTGAGATCCCCCTAAGTGTCCCTTTCTCTCCATTCCCATTTGCAGGATCTAAAGCATTTGGCAAAATATCAGAAACCTTTAAAAATGGCAGTATCTTTGGGGTTACTACCACATGTATCCAGTAAGAAAGTAGCTTATGCCACATTATTTCCCCGAAGTACTTTCTGTAGCACATTCTGGAGCACAGACTACTATTTGCTGCTGTCTTGTATCATCACATTTAATTCTTTCCTTCTGTCTTTCAGAGCTCAGTCTATGGCCTGCACTCTGCTGCTTATTCCTGCCTGTTTTCACCCTGCCTTTTGCCTCGGTCCTGCTACTTCACATCTACCAGTTCTGTGCCATCCATCATTTTACCTTCCATACTTAAACAAGCTTTGCAGCCAAGCAGCTAAATTAATCTTTCTTTGCACCTTTCTTCTTTCTAGTAATTCCTTTTACTACCTATTAATCAGTTCTTAATGCATCCCTCCCCGTGTTTATTGCTGTATGTCTTCTTTCTGTTGGTTATCTGATGTTTAAATTATGACAAGGTAAAGGCTTTGCTTTTTTGGTTTGTGTAAGTACACAGTATGCTCAAAATGTTCAATATAGTTTCTTTCTTCTTCAAGGTGCCTAGAGATACTGATGCTATGAATCTTAACTAAGGGGATAAAACCCCTCTATTTAGTCTGGTGTTAAGTTTGTTTTTGCATTTATATAATGCCTGTTGTCCTAGAATCAAATTTTAAGGGGTGCTTGTTTGTCATTGGATAGATCAAAAGAATGATTGGAAACAGTTACATTTAATCTGAAAGCTTTGACAGCTGTTTCCTGGTCCTAATTGAAGGAGCAGTTTGTATTCTTTGTATTGTGCACTGTTGTCCATAGTAAGTGAAGGTAAGTCATATTTAGACTATCTGGAGATTGTTGGAATATTCTTCCCATTCACATATTAAAGTGTGTCACTCACTGAGTTGTTGATTTGTTGGTTGTTTTTTTTTTTTTTTCCTCTTCTGGTCTAATTTGAAGGACATGAGTAAAGGAAAAGTTAACCTTTGTTTCTGTGTATTCTTGCAGACTTTTCCATCTAGAGATGCCTCCTTTCCATATAGAACTCAGTTGCCATGTGTGGTGCCAGCCTCCACTTTCAGCAGCAGTGAGTACAGCACAGAATCTAAAATCCTAGATTATGTGCAAGAGCTGGACTCTTCCTTCCATCCAGTCTTATCATTCCCTTCAGGTAAGTAATGCCATGACTTAACAGAGTGGTTGTGCTTGTAGAGGTTGTGGACTAACTTGTCTTTTCAATGATTTTTAGGACTTAGTTGTCTTAACAGAAAACTTCACATTGTCAAAATACATGAGTTTAGACTAAGTTAAGGTCTTGACTTGATCCTGAATTTTGAAAAACACACCTTCTAGGTTTCTCATGCCAGCAATGTGCTTACAGCCTTGAAAGACTGGTCATGAAAAAAGGTGTGCATGGGTGTTTCATGGTGGGTCTTATTGAGTCAGGGTTAGTCCTTTAGAGATGGTGCTTCTGCCAACACAATACCATGGTTGTGTTGTTTTCATAAGCAACTTTCTTTCTCTTCAGGCCCTTCGGACTAGGTCTAAAAAACTTTATTTAGGTTTTCTAATTATTTTTGTGATAGTCAGCATTTTTTATTATCTTTGAAGTTTTATGGTTTCTTGTCATCTGATCTTTTCATCTTTTTGGACAGTAATGTAGAGGATGTTGACTGTGACTAAGCCCTGAAATTAGAGCAGGTGCAACTTGACAGTACTTGGAACTTCAAAATAGCAGCCTAAATGCTCTTACCAGCAGAAGGAATTGAATTTTTGTGGGATTTTTTTGTTTTAGGAAAAACCTGTTTCCAGATAGTTACTGACCAGTACAGAAATTACACTGTTCTGTAGGGCTCCTTTGCCACAAAATAATTCTGGAGATGAGGCTGGGACTTTGAATCTTTAATCAAACCTATTGTATTCCCATAATGACAGTCTAGATACTGCAGCCTTGTATTAGGAAGTCAGGAATTAACTTAAGGCTTGGTTTGGAGAACTTGTCACTGGCCTGTAGAGAAGACCCAAGTGTGGACATGTGTGGTAAGCACATCTACAACAGACATGGAATCCAGAGAAAGCCTCAGCTCTGGCAGTTTGCATCCCATGCATGGGTTAAAGAGGAGATTATTGTAGGAGCAGATAGGAGAAATAGAACACTCACTCCAAGAGTGCAACAGCAAACATCCCAGGTAGCAGAACTCTGTTGTGGACAGAAAAAATCACCTAAATCTTTCTTTTACACACGCTATCACTTCCCCTGTGACTCTGACAGCACAGCTGGACCCCAGGGGTTTAGACATTTGTTCAAGGAAGGTCTGTACCCCTTGTGTTCTTACCTCCCTGTTAAAGGAGACTGGGATATGTAGCAAGAACACTGACCTTTTGTTTTCTCAAAAAAAGCTTTGTCATCATAAAAAACCTAAAAAGCTTTGGACTGTGTTGTGGCTACTGTTGGACACTTGGCCAGGATGGAGGAGGAAAAAATGTTTTCAGCTTCATTCCACTATCAAGAACATATTTCTTAAGGCATATTTGTTCTCTTTCCAGGAGCCTTGCTAATAATAGTTGAGACAGGCAAGAAGTACTAGACCTGCTATCCCCTGTTCAAATGCAGTCCTCACATTTGGGGGAGGCTAGATTCATGCTTTACTTTGTGCACTTTGCTGTCTTTACCTCCTCATGAAGACTAGTCTATTCAACATTTTCTTTCATGTGAAAGAATTACTGTGAATAAATGCATGGTAGAAATTTTCCAAGTTGTAGCCTATCTCCATTTCATGTTTTCTTTGCAGCTTTCTTGGTTATCCCCTTCCAGAGCAATAACTTGTCTTTAAAATACTGCATGTGCTGTGCCCACATCTTTATATATAAAAATTGTCAGCAGAGTAAAAGAAAAGGGTTTTGCATTCATTTTCTCTGTATGTTAAAAATACATTGTTGGCATTTGTTTAATTTTAGAACTCTGTGAGTTTGATTTTTTTTTGTGTGCAAGGAGGGATTCAAATTCAATAACAAACCAATAACAAACAAACAAAAAACACAAAAAAACCCCAAAAAAAAACAAAACCAAAAGACCAACAAAATAGGAGAAATGTTTTGGTTCTCTCTTTACTTAAATGTGACTAATACACCTTTCAGACCTTTGTTTAACTTGGAAGTAGAGTAGGAAACACAGCAAAAACCTTGGGGTGTTGAGATAAAGCAATCAAGTTAGATCCATATCAAATTGAAAAAAAAATTGTTGTTTTTATTTAGCAAAATATGTTGAAAGTTTTTGTCCTGGCACATCCTGAAGGCATATGAGGCTAAGACTGTGCATAAATATATGTAGTTTAAAGCCCACCTTTGGGCTCTGCCCACAGTCCTCTTCTCATTCTGAATGTACTGGCTGTCAAGCCTGCTTGTTACATTGACACTTCCTTTCAATTAAATTTCCCTTCATTCTGGTCTTTTTTTTTCCAGAAGGGCTTTTCAGAGAGAGTTTTTTTTTTTTTTTTTTTTAAGCCTCCCTGCTTTACAACAGGAGTTAGATTCCTTACCACTTGAAATGTTTTGCAGGCTAATTCTGCATTAGAACTCCTATCAGAAAATGAATTACATTGCCCTGCTATAGACTTTTCCAGGGAGACAGAGAGGGAATGTACCTTGAAAATACCTATAGGCTCCCAGCAGTAACAAATTCCAAAAGCATTAATGACTTGTACCCAAAAGGCTGAACCAAAGCCTCTTCACATTACAGGAGAAGTGTTCTGTGTGCTCTCTGCTCTGCTGGGTTTTGTGCAGGAGCTGGTCAAGAGGGAAGACCCCAAACTTATTCTCACTCAATACACTCCAGAGTCTGTTTCAGTCCTTAGCAATAGTGCTCACAGATTATGTTGAACGTGATGGGTGAATTAATGCCTAGACCTCTAGTGATGGTGCGTAATTCATTGGCTCAAAGGTTGCTATCTTTCTAACACAGACTCTATTCCTTTGGATTTCTGGTTTTTTTATTAGATATTCCTCTTCACATATACTTTGAAACATTATTAAGGAAGGATGACATCAAAGGAGAACCTGCTGATACGTCATCTTTGGGAGGGGAGTTTAAAGTATCTGCTGACAATGGTATGTAAAGCAAAATGTTTTAGCATTTGCAAGGCCATTTTTCATTCATTTGTCAGTATTTTCTGCCATGAAGAGGTTCAGTTTATAAACTTGTCACAAAGCAGGTTATCAGAGAAGGTAACTGAATATGGCTTTAGGTGGAAGAGGAATCTCTTCTCAGACCATAGTGTCAGGTTCTCCTTAATTTCACTGAGATGATCCTACCAGAGCTGTAGGAGGATACTACAAGTGGGCGGAGTTTGGACCAGGAGCCTGACTTCAGTCCTGTTATTATTTGGATTCCTAGCAGAAGTTTGGGGCTATTATAAATAGTTCAGCAGTTGAGATTTCCTGTAAATTGTACCGTTGAATAGTAATTTCCAACTTGATACATGCTTTTTCTGTTACAGACTATAATCCACATGTTTCTGTCAAACAGTGGAGCAGTGGCTGTTTATCTAATTCCAAATCTCAGTTGGTGTTAGGGACACCTGACCAGCTGTCAGAAGGAAGAAAGAAAAGGCATCTAAGTGAGACAGCAGTAGGTAAGAGAAAAATAGCATTGCAAGAGACGACTACATCTTTTTAAATATGTACTGTATGAGTATCACTGGGCTCTGAGAATTAAAAGTTGTCTCCAAAAAGGATACTGTTATGAAACTTATGAAGAAACAGACTTAGAACACCCTGAAAATAATTTGCTATTTTAAAGTATAGTAATCATCTTTCTTCTTAAGTGTACATACAGAATGAGACAAGCTGCTGTATTTTATTTTTAGAGTACTCTTAAAGGAAACTGCTCAGCAGTTCAACTATGTTCTTCTAATACTGGGTGTCATTCTTAGTACAAAAGGGTTTTTTTCATAGTAGTCAATGAAATAAACATTGCAAAGTTATCTGTTAAGTCATGTGCCCAATGAAACATTTACTATTCCTGGCATCTTTGTTCACTATATTTCATTTGTTGTGTACTGTCATTTGTGGTTCTGGATCCCTTCCAGACTTTTAAGAGGACTTGTGGATAGCCAGTTCTTACTGTGTTTTTACCCTTGTTACTGTTCTGTTTTAAGCCACTGAATCTCTGCTTCAGCAGTTGGTAAGTTAATAGGAAGTGCCCTAAAAGTTCTGTAGAATAATGTGATAATGTAGGGATACAAAATTTAGCATACCACTGTAAAGATAAATGGCATCTTACCTCTCCAGGCTGTTAGAATGTAAAGCCTAACAGATTCTGTTACAGATTCATTTATGAAACTTTTGGAAAACCTTTGGCAAAATTCTTCACAAGATATTTGAAGAAAGTAAATCACTGAGCAAAAGCATAGTAGTTTAAAATTTCCCTTAGGAAAGAATGAAAAGGTATAAATGATCAGTTAACATTGTGGAAAAATTAACTGCTGGTGCATATCCAGGCAAAACTGTAATCTTTCACTAGAGGTGGAGATACAGGAATTACTGCAGAGATGAATTAATAAAAAATTATGATCTAGGATTAAAACAATCCCCAAAACCCACAATCCAGAGCCCCAAAGCAAGACCCCCCCAATGAATTAGAAAGTCTTAGGAGAGAATAAAAGCTGTGTGGGGGCACACTGAAAGCTGCTTTGGATTTAGGTGAGGGTTGTCTTTTGAATCCTTCCCCTGGTGCAGTACAGCCCTGGCTTTGCTGTACAGCCTTGTCTTGCACTCTGCCTGTCTCCAAGGGGGTGCTGTGCCCTATCCCCTTTCACCACCAGTGATCCTGTTTCCCATGCCACCTGCTCCCCTGACCACTTGCTGGTCCCCAAGAGGTGGATGCTGACGCAGTGTTTCTCAGTTTCCCAAAGTGTAGTCATGAACACTGAGATCAACAGCTGGAGTTACTTGGGAGCACTGGTAAGAGAGAAAACATCTTGCTATAAACCTTTTGAAGTTACCATTAGTCTCCTGACAATAGTATTTAGTTTTTTTTTTTTGTAAATGGAACCAAAAAAGCAATCTTTTATCATGAGGATCATCCCAGAGCCAGAAAACTGTTCTGTGGTGCATTCATGAGTAGGAGCACAAGTTCTAGCTTATTAGTGCTATGAGTGTAGTACTACATATTTATTCCTAATTTGGGCTCTGTCTAGGAGAAATTATCCATGAGGAAGGTCAGCCTAATGAACAAGACCAAAAATAAAAGCTGTGTGCCAGGGAGTTGCAGAGTTGCCTGGGAGATGGTAGTTCATTACCTTGAGCCAGCCTGTGTAAATACAGTCTTTAGGATCAGTCTTACCTCTTTTTCCATGTTGGAATATACTCATTCTTTTTGTTCACTGGTATATTAAGTCTGAGTTCTCCTTTCTTACTGGAAATTAGGTAGAAGGAAAGCAAAACAGGTGGTTAAATTGTAAATCCCTCTAGATGCTGCTTATACTAGGACTGAATGGGAGTAAACAGGAATTACAGTTTGTCTGGAGCAGTGAATCAAAAGAAACCACTATTGGTTTAGATCTAAACTGATTTTTGTTACCCTTGCTGCCAGTTTTACCATTTATCAAGAAAGAAACAGGGAGAACTTGTGAGATGCACCCCAACTGCTGCTGGGGAACAAGGGGAATCTAAGTCAGATTGCATTTGCTGTGTGTGTAGCCTATGACATCTCCTGAAAAAGAGTCAGGATTTGCCCATATGAAGCTGTTCCATGAGAAGAAATCCTTCGTGGAATAAGAGGGATGAGTTTTGTGGAACAGCAATGACAGGATGAATAGCAAATGTTTATTTAGATGGTTTTTTTTAGTATCCAGTAAATTGTAAATGGCTCACTGTAGGCTTCTAGAAATGACTTTACTGTTACTGTGTGGAAAAATTTCTGCAGTCTAATAGCCAACAGGCAGTATGTCTTGTTTATTGCTATTTTTTATGACAGGCGAAAGTAGCGCTCGGTTTGAGACATTCTCCTTCCAACATGCAGAGCCCGAGTCCCACAACAGTTTTACTCCCACAAGCAGTGTCAGTGCTATGTCTCGGCCCACTCACAGCACTTCATCACAGGTAAACCAAAAATGTGTCACTGTCTCAACTGAAATATCAACAGAGAGTTGTGCAAATTAATAGTCCAAAGCCACATGCCTTTTACATCTGATTTAGTGTCATATGACAGTGCAGAGCATTTTTACAGTGAATTAAGTGGATTATATTTACTAATTTATTCCAGATTGAGTATGTGTACTTGTTTATGAAAGAATTTTGCAGGTCATATAACTGGACTGTAAATTTGATTTATTGGCATTGTGCCTTTTTTTTCCCCCAAATGTCATTAAATACACCGTGATTTATGTTCTCAGTTTTACACTAGGGCACTTATGACCCTTTTTTCTTGGTGCAGCTATATAAAATGGCTTCATGGTGCAAATAGAGTCACAAAATTTGTTAGCTCTCAATTTCCCTATTTAAAACCCTTTGTGCAGAAATACAAGCTAAGTCTCTGGTATATAATTTGCTGAGGAGCAGCAGAACTCTGGCTCAGTGTACAGAAACACACTATTTTACTGAAATTAATGGAAAATTCACAATGATATTCAGATTCAGGTCCCATAGTTTTGTTAAGCCTAGTGGTATACTGGTGCTCTGTGAGTTGTCATGTTTTAATGCAGAGTTGAGTTTAAATGTGCATCTCACGCAGTTTAGACAACACACACTCCTTTATTCCCCTGAGTCAGTCATCATCAAAGAACACATAAATGAGCACTTTAGAATAGTTTGTTTCCATTAAAGTTCAGGCTTTCTCCTTGTGAAGTTCTAATGTTTCTCTGCTAAAATGTATTTCCTATGATTTGAGCTGATCCTCTTGTGTTGATTTTTATTGTTCAGCATAACTCCAGGAGGAGGTTGAGAAGTGAGAGCTCCTATGATATAGACAACATTGTTATTCCCATGTCACTGGTGGCACCATCAAAGCTGGAGAAACTACAGTACAAAGAAATCCTTACTCCAAGGTTTGTTCACAACCTTTTGAATTGCAAAGACGTGAAAATGAACATGAGAACATTAACTAAGAATATAATTTACATAGAGTTAGAAAATGTTATGATATTAAAGATCATCTTTTCATGCACTTGGGTTTTTATCTGTGCATTTCAGTTCATGTGACCAAAGTGGTGGGAAGATTGGACAGCTGATAGCACAGGAGAAATAATCTGATATACACAGGGATGCAGCAGATGCACAGACTGGCTAAAAATATAAGTGGATTTATATCATCTTAATTGTAGTTATGGCCTTTAATATACCCTAAGGCTGACAAGCTCTGAACGATTTTTTGAAGATTGTTGTCTTTTTTTGTGTGTTCGTAAGAAAGTAGGAAACTATTTTCTGTGAATTAACAGAAATGGATTTAGCTTTTTTTTTTTTAATTTAGCCATTCTGATACAGTAGAATAAGCTTGTTTCTTTCCATACAGGCCTACAATCCATGATTCTAGAGATCTTTTTCTCCTTTGTTTTATAAAGAGAACATCTTTAGATTTCAAAACCAGGGTAATTGGTCTCCTCTGCTTACTTCAGTGTCTTAGTAGCACATTGCCTGAAGTGCTAAATGTACTTGTTCTGTACTTTAAATCCATAATATGTATTTGCTTTTTTTATTGCCTTTTAAGTTGAAAAATATTATTAAAACTGTATTGGATATCTTAAAGACTGTGTTAGCAAAAGTAAAGGTTAGATACTTTGTTGGGAAAGGAAAATGTAAATTTCAGCCATCTGGTATCAGCACCTTAAACTTAATTTGATTTTCCTTGTCTTATTTCTAGCTGGAGAGTTGTTGAACTTCAACCTTTAGAAAAATCTCAAACAGATGAAGAAGAGGTAGGCTGTATTTTAATTAAACCACTAGGTTTATTTAAAGTAGATACAATATATAATTGGGGTAATTGGTGTATTCTTTCTGAAAACACCAACTCCATACAAATCCCAGTAAGTTTCAAGTTTCAGAAATAAAGTATTAAGTACCAGATTGTGAAAATGTGTCTTATCCCTCCAGTGGAAGATAGAAATCGAAATATACCATTAATATTCCTTGTTCATTGTTTGTCTGGCTCTTCTGCCCCTTGCTGCTGCACAGTCAGTGATCCTAAAGGGTCCCTTGGGTCAGGCTCTGCCACCCTGCTCCTGAGCACTGTAATGCTGCCTGTCCCAGTGTGACTGTTTCCTGGGGCCACCAGTGCTGTCCCTCCCTCTCATCCTCTCCTTCCATGGCCAGTTCCCATGGCATGTTGCTCTTCATATGATAATCAGGCATCTTGCCTGTGGGTCCAGCAAGTTTCCTCAGTTTTCTTTTCAGTATTGGTTCTCCTGCAACCCTCCTGTTGGGAGCAAACTTTGCTGCATTGTCAGGAACAGCGTAATCTTCAGGATTTTCTGCCTGCCTGTTGAGCTAAGTTTGCAGATCATGGGCTAGTTTCTGCTTCCTCCAGACATAAGAATCTACCTTTTTCTTCAGGGAATGTCCATGGACTTTGAAGCTGGGGGTCCCTTTCTCCCCTAATGAGGGGTTTGAGGCATTTCCTAACCATGGGATGAATGTGCCAGCAAGTCTGGTCTCTAGGCTGATTTTCTGTCCTTCCAATCTTTTTGTGGCTTCTTTCCCAGAAACCTGTCACTTTTGCTGTCCTTTGGACATCTTTAATCTCGCTCCAGTCTCTGCCACTATCACCAATTGCAACTGTAGGATTTGTATTCCTGCCTTTATCCACAATATCTGTTCTCAAGCTGCTATTTGAGAAAATCTCTGCAGCAGAGGTTTAGTTGCTGTAGCAGTAGAAAAAGATGGCATTTAAGTAGCAGTGCAGAAGGTTCCATTAAACTCAGTAAACAAATCATTATGTCACTGCCCTGGGGTAGAAAATGCGCTCTCCACAAAGGCACAAACTTCCTCAGATGTTTGTTTATAGGTCTGTAGCTGCCTGCTCCATAACCTTTCCTTTAGGAGAACATCATGGTCTCAACTCCTTACCTGGTGCAGTTGCACTTATCTGGCAGCATACTCTTGGGTTAGAAGGAAGAGAAAAGCTTACTCTGTCCCTGCCTTTTCCAATGAGCAATTGAGAAATTCCTGTGAAATCTGTGGTCAAATTTATGTCACTTCCACCCACCCCCTTCTGGGTTAATACCCTCCCAGCTAGCAGGAAACATGCCTGTCCTTCCTTTGGACCCAGAAGGTCAAATTCCACACACAGGAGAACTCTCCTGCAAGGATATTTAATTAAACCCTTTGGAGAATAGCTAATAAAGGCAGTAAGGGCACTCTGTCCCTTGAGCATCTACTGTTCATTGCTGTCTTCATCCTGGTATCTGGGGAGGAGTGAAGAATTTCAACAGTGATTTGCATTCAGGGCTTCAAGGAACTTGCATGGAATCAGTGGATTTTTTGTTTAGATTTCAGATGTCATAGAGATGAGTTGTCTTGTGCTTTTAGTGTGTTTTGCTGAAGGTCTCTCTCTGGAGCTCATGGGCTAATGTCTGAATTAGTAGCCCACCCAGTACATTTGTGTTTGGCATGACTCCCAATCCTGTATGATTCATCCTCTGGCCAGGAAATAACTTGAGTTAACAATGCAGCAGCTTTACCTCCTGCTGTGACCCACTGCTTCTGTATCATCTGTCAGCCCCTGGGTGGAATGAGGGGGAGAGATGTCAGACAGAGAAAAATGCTAATGATCTTGTTTGTGTAAATCATCCTTTGCCAATTCTTCTCTTTCTTTTGGGATCGTATTAATTAGTTTGGATGTTTTTCAGAGTACTGAGAAAAGGTGATTGATCATAATTCTTCAACTTCCTCCAGCTTTGAGCTGAGTTACATTTGCTACTGAGTAAGCTTGTAAAAAGACATGAGGAAACAGCACCATTACCTGCTGGCATTTTCTGCACTCATGCTCTGACACTCTTGAAATTGCTCCGTGTGCTAAAGTCAAGGCAAGCTTCAGTAGGTCATTCACAAAACACAAGGGAAGGCAAAATATACTTTCTGCTTTTATATAAAATGCTCTTTTTCTCTACTTCACTCCCTAGTAGCCTGTGGTGGTGTTGGAAATGATAATACTTTAAAAAAAATTTTATGGCACTACATAATAGTTTTTTTACTTCTCAATCTTCTGCATAGCTAAATTTGAAACTTCAGAGTTGTCCTTGTGTCAAGCAGTAGTCAGGGATTTCTGCCACTGGATACTTTTTTCTTCTTCATCTTTGTTGTCTTTGTCATCTTAATTTTTGTCTTCTTCTCTGTCTTCTTCATTTAGAGGCTTTCAATGCAACAACCCATATCCATGCAATAGATCTGCATCCAGCATTTACTAAGTTACAAATAAATGTGGGGTCCCCAATTTGTTGTGCTCCACGTGAGCCACACATCCAAGGATGGGAACTCAGCACTTTCTGGGAATCAGTGCCTTTGAGAACAAAAAGCTTACCTTTTATGGGTCCTTTTTTTGTTTCTGGAAGTTGTGCATTATAAGAACAAAATCGGCAATGCAAAAGTTAATCTACTATCTATGTTGGCTCTATTACTTGCTCTAAAAATACTTTCTGGAAATGGAACATTTGAGTTTCCTGGTTTGCATGCATGAATTTGCAGTCTTATTGCTTTAAGGCATGGGAGGGTGTGGCTCAGGTTTTCCTGTTTTGTTTTGGTTTTAATTTGTTTTGTCCAGGTCAAAGCTTCTGGAAAGGCTCAGTTGTAACATTCAAGTTTATTTTGTAGTTGTTTTAGTAATGAAAAATTCTTTGGAGTAATTCCTTGTGCAATTAGTTTTGCATAAGTGTTTTCATGGCCTATGACTCAGAGTTTCCTATGGAGCCAAAGAGCGAAACACGCATTTTGTTGTTTTGAGAACCTTTCAGAAATATTCCTGGTGCTATTCAACATTAATGCACAGTGTGTTGCAGTGTCATGGGGGGATCCAAAGCTTAGTTTTCTTTGAGTGAAATCATTAGACATGCTTCACAAATAGGCCTTCCCCACAGCCTTTTTTCTCAACATCCCTGCCAGATCCATCCACTGAGGAATAACACTTCTTTTGTCCTTTTTCAAACTAACCTTAGTGAGGAAAACCCACCAAATTTCTCCTGTTACAGAACTTTAAATTAATCTAAAGTTGTTAGAGGAACTGCTGGGGAGAGGCAGAGGCTGTAGTGAACCAAGTAGAGACCTTTTATTCTGATGTCATGAAATTTTTATCCATAGAACTGATAATTTTTAAATAAGAAAATGTACTGTTCAAAAGAATAGAGTAGAACTCTTTTTAAATAAACAAGTGGTTAAATATGCTATCACCAGCTATGGAAAACAAACAAGGCTTATTTCTGTATTTTTCAAAACTCTTCACTTGGACAGGAATGTGGACTTCAACTTTTGAATGGAAACTTGTTAAAAATGAAATCTCTTCCCAGCATGAAAAGTTTTGGCAATTTGCTAAGAAAAATATTTTCAAATTTCTAGGTTTTTCTTTCTAAATTTTCTTTTGTTTCCACTTCAAAGGAAATCTGAGCACAGAAAAACCCTGTATTTCCCCTAAGGGAATGACACTTTTGTAGTTCATAAAATTCTCACTTTCATGCTATACATCATTGACCTTGGAAAGACAGAATGTGAACTGAGATGTAGCCCTGTTTGGATGCTCTCCAAGTGACAGAGCTGGTGAATTTCAGAGAGAAGAGGAAGCCCATTAAGTTCACTTGCATGAAAGGAAACCAGCAGCTAACAAAATGGTTTGTGTTTAACATAAATAAATAAAAGCAATGAAGGAGCCTTCAGCAAGGAGTGATGAGATGAGCAAACTAAGCAGCCTGTTTGTCTGAAGGTTCCTTTCAAGTGCTGGGCTGAGGAGGACCTGGGCAGCCGCAGTTCTGCAAATGGGTCCTGTGTCTGATTCCAATCAAAATGAAGCCTTTGGGATCACATTGATTGGCTGTGATACTTTGCCATTGTACCCCAATGGCTGTGAACCACCTCAGTGCTGAGAGACTTGATATGGGCATGGCTTCCACAGAAACACACGAAGTGGAGCACTGCCAGGGTCTCTATGGCACTACTTGGCACTGCACTGAGGACCGTGCATTTGGTTCTCTATTTTGTAGGCTCAATTGGAAGATAAATGGTGTTACTTGTACAAAACCACTGAGGATTTTGCTTTAGGAAAAAAAAAAAAAGGCAGTTTATTTTCATGGCCCCCCCAGTTATTAGTATAATTCTTGTCTAGGGCTGATCTGGCAGTGCAGCTTCGCAGCTTCTGTGACCAGGAATTGTTCTTTCCAAGAATTTCTCAGCTTTTGATTTGGGACTAGCTGGCATAAAATCCATGGCTGCAGCATTCAAATGCTTCTGCCAACCTCAGCTTTTTAGGTGAACTTTGAATGGTTTGGAGCACTTTGAAACAACTGTGATCTGCACTGGAGGCATCCAGCCAAGAACTCCCCCTGCCATCAGGGGAGTGAGGGGGAGGAGCAGCAAAGTGCTCCTCAGCCAGCCCTGGGTAAGGAACAAATTTCCTGGTGTGTTGCCATCAGAAGAACATGGATGGTACTTTCACAGTGAAAGTCAGGGTGCAATCCTTTACCTAAAATGCTGGCTCTTGTTTTACTAGAGCAGGAAAAGTACTTGCATTAGGGCTGGTTTAAGCTGTACTTGGGCTCATGCAAACCATTGGTAAGAAATAGTATCTTCAAAGCAGAAGCCATTTTTTGCTTGGTTTCACAGCAGGAATGTGGCACCTCAAGTTCACCAAGTTCCTCTCTGTGGAGTTATCAAAGTCCTTGGTGATCTCAAACCTATTTCTCAGTGCTTAAAGAGCACCTAGCAAATCCTGCTGCCTCCCAGCCTCCTTCTAAAGCAGTCTCTGGAAACTGTTGGAATTTTTACTTGTCTTTATTACATACTTTTAACACTTCCTTGATTTGCATATGAATGCTTTTCCTCTTAAATTTTCTGCCTCTCACCACAGAGAAAAATGTGTTAAGTTGCATGGAGGGGGTATAACTTCTATATCCATTCAGATCAACCACAGACCTGTAAAGAAATAAAGCTAAAATGACAGCATCCCATACACCAGAGCTCTTGTAAACTGAATGCATGTAAATGTGCCTTTGTAGTGAAAGCATTGTGTTGCCTCTTCTTGTTTGTTGAATAGACCTTTGCAGAATTATGTATAATACTGGCTGGTGTTGTTTTCAGTGATGTTGACAATGACAGCTCTCCCTGTGCCTCCTTACAGGTAGAAGACCTGTCAGACAAAGCCTTTTCCTTGCGCCACACCAAGTACGAAGAAAGAGAGCGTGCAAGGTGGTCACTGTGGGAGCAGAGCCGCTGGCCCAGGAGGAACAGCAGGCAGGTGTATTGGCTTTGATGAGAGCCTTCCTATTGAACCTGGTGTGGGTTGTGGTACAGGAGTGGCAGAAATGCTCTACAGAGGTTTGAAAATGAGAACACCATTCATTAGTTAACTCATCAGGGACAGCAGCAGGTATGTTGAACTTCGTGGCTGGTAAGGGAAAGCAGTGCTGAGGCAGGCATACTTACAGAAATAGGGCATGTTAGTTACTAAACAATTATCTTCCTCCCTCTCTGAACACAGAGTTCTGCTAGACTGTGCCACTCCCAGTTACTATGACTTTAGCCACCCAGTGTATCATAAGTCCTTCTTCAATCACCTGACTCAGATGAAACTCCACAGTGTTCAGAGATGTGTTACTGAAGGGTCCTGGGCTTACACTTAGAAAGTCATTGTGTGAATGGTTCATTCTCACAGGCTTGCCATCTGGTGCAGAACTCATCAGATTTAAATATAACCACTAAAAGTCTTGCAAAAAGTAGTGTATATCAGAACAAAAGTTGTAAAGCTGCATTTGCAATTTGGCCCTGAGAAAATGATTCCCATAAATCACTTCACAGTCTGCTAGGGCAAAAAGCAGCCTATAAATGTTGGAATAACTTTTTCTAGTATTTATCATATGCTTGTGTCTACTCTTGTCTGAAAGTGAACCATGACACTAGGAATAAATAGTCAAAGATAGCTTTTTTAAATGCAGGATAAAAATAGAGCTAAGCCATATTGAGGAACTTATTTTAAGCAATTTTGAACACAAAACCTCCCAACTTTAGAAAGTATACTGAAAAATAAAAAGTTCTGTATGTACCTTAATTTTGAAACTGAACTCCTTGGTAAAATCTTAGTGCTGCTTGAATTCAGAAGTAAACTGCTCACTGACATGAGCAAGGTCAGGCTTCCACCTGGCATTTCAAATGCATGCCACTATTTTATACCTAGTTTAAATTTCTGTTGAAAGTGAGGTCAAAATTTTTAATCTTACTACATTTTTGATTGCTTTGCACTTGAATCCAGAGCAGAAGTGGTAAGGGGAAGCCCAAGGACTTGTCTCCCAAGTTGCACGTGGCACAGTGATGACAGTTTGGACCCCATGAGCTCCTGTGGGTGAGGCCGCCCTCCCGACTGGAACAGCCTGTGGCTCACAGATTTCTTTTGTCCAAAATCACAGTTCTGGTGAGCATGTGGAGCAAAATGCAGGAATGGCACCAGTCACTAGCTGTCTGCAGCCAGAGTGTGCCTGTCCCACCCATTTTATCCACTTAGTTCCTCCACATAGTGCTTTGCTTTGGCTCCAGCCAACAAGGTCAAGAACCACACCAGTTTTCCTCTGCTCTTCTGATTTAAGCAAGCATGTATGGAGAAACTGAACACTTTGAAAAGAAAATGTGAACTGCTCATGGCAATGTGAAAGGTCAGGGAGTAGCTCTTAAAACTCATTTCTAATTCTGCACTAGATCTTACAGCAAAAATGCTGATGGCCGACACAGCCAGGACGTGGTGCAGAAAGACCATTGCACTGCTGACCCTGCTCCTGACCCAGCTTCAGAAGCCCACAGCTCTGTTTGTTCAGGGATGGCACCACTCTGCAGAGAGAGCCAGGAAGAGAAGGTGGGTGCTTCCAATAGCTTTCAGCAAAGAAACCTGAAGATACTCCTATCTCACTGATCAGAATCTCAGGCTGTCAGCCTAGTTCACGTGCACTGAATGTAGTACTCCTGTTTAGAACTACATTGCTGTGCTTTGTAAATTAACCCCAGATTTGTCAACAAGTAAAAGTCATTGCTCAGTACATATGGCACATGTTTTTGAGGCAAATATGGAAGGACTGGGTTCAGGCTGGGGTTTTTTTCAGGGGTGTTGGCCAAGGTTCCAGACAGGCCTGGTCATTAGGGGGTCAGGCATCCTGATGGTCTGGCACTGTGGAAAAGTTTCCTTGCCTGTTCAAGGGTAGGTCTATTATTACTTCAAACCGTTATGCAGCCAGCTTACGTCTTGGTGCCGGCAGTGTTGTATTCTTTATCTGAAGAGCCCTGCAAACATTGTAAAGAAAGACACTTGTTTGTTACTTGATAGCACATGATTCTGCACACAGTTAATCAGTTCAGACTCAACTGAAATCCCTTTTTATCCTCTATACTCCTTTTCCACCCTCACTCCTACTCTTGTGCTTCCTTTCAGTCTGGGCTGTGGGAACTTCGAGTTTTTCCACTAAAAGATGAAGAGGTAGAAGCTTTACTGTGCCAAGATCAAGTAACGAATCAGACTGAAATGTCAAGTGCAACTTTCCCCAGCAACTCTTCCTGCACTCCAGGCACACCCACTGCTTTGCCAGACAATGGCTATCCACCAAGAAAACAACCTACCCAAGAGTCAGAAGACTGCAAAAGCCTTTGCCTGGGAAGCAATGGTACAAGGAAACAAAGGTGACAGGGAATAATGTGGTTCATTAAGAAAGCCAATTAAGGTGGAGAGAAGTGTAAGGTAAAATCTCTCGTTCACACAGCATATGACAGCACAATTCAAAACCTTTATGTTAGCTGCGTATAATGTATTTTCTTTCTTGCTTTGTAACAGGCAGGATAAATCCCAAAGACAACACTTTCTTCTTCCTGAACCCCAAGAGAAAGTAATTATTTCAAGCTGGAAGTCTAATATTCCCAATGTCGGGAGTGGGCGCACATAAATTGCTGGCACCATTCACTTTCTGTTGTCATATTGCCACATTTGTCAATAATCATCCTTTTCTGTTTGTTTGTTTGTTTTCAAATGCATATCTGGTTCTAGTGGACTCTGGTGCAGCAGGAGATGCTGTCTACCTTATCCAACAACTTCAACTGAACACAGAAAAACTACTTGAAAATAGTGGGGATAAGTGTTAGCCTCAGATGATTCTCCTGTGTGGCATGACCATAGGGCAGAAACCTGTCTCTCTAACTGCATGTGTAAGGTAAGGGTAGGTGAGAACCAGCAATTCAATCCAGGGGATCTGCAAGCCTTGCATCTAGCTTAAGCCATGGCTCTCAGTAGTGCTAGGGCACGTTTCACGTTGAAGTCCTCAAGCAATAAGGTAGAAGTAGCCACTGCATTGCCACAGTCAATGTATCTGACGCAGGGGGAAGCAGGGTCTCTGCTTCAGGCCTGTGGGGAGGAAATGACAGGAGGAGAGAGGGATCGAGCCAAATCAGTGACACAGCCCATGGAATGTTGTGGTTTGGATCATCTTACTTCCTTAGTCCTTCAGTAGCTAATGAGGCTCATAATACTTTGCTTTAAATATGTTAATGTCTTGTTCCAATTTCTGTACAGTGCCTTGTAAGAGTCTCGTAAGTATACCAACATTTGGTGACTAGCTGGAAAGGAAAAGATGATTGATGTCTTGAAGAGCAATAAAAAAAAAAGCCCCAAAGCTTTCCATTGTGATTCTGGATAGATTTTTCATTTCCCAATGCATGCACAGTGAGAAAACAAAGGCAAGTTGTTTAAACTTGCATCTGAATAGCATAGCTTGGAATGTATCTGCAATCCCAAGAGGTTTTAACAAAGATTAAACATTGAATGTAGGTGTAATCCATCAACAGGCAGTTTTTCTGTGTAGGACAGTTGAAGGCAATTTAATAGGGGTCTCTGTTTTTCGTGCAGTTTTCTTCCATGTGTAATATCTGGAATGGCACTGGACAGATGACCCAGTTTTAGTGTCAATTTATTTTTTTGGTCAAAATGACAGGAAATACACACTGGGCCTATGAAAACAGTTCAGTAAAGTTTCAACACTACATCCTATTGCTACATTGTAGTTTATTGCACATTCTGATTATTTTTTTAAACACTTTTTTAACACTGGTTTGTCTTAAATTTGAATCTTGCCTCAATGTCTGATACAATAATCTTTGATGCAAGGTTGGTTTTTTAATTAAAATTTATTTCTATAAATGTTGTATATAGTCTGAATTTGATGGCTTTTTAGAAGTGAAGAAGTAGCAGCAATACTTCCTCTTGGCATAGAGCTCTGCTTGGCATGCAAACCCACTGCAGCTTTGCTGTGGTACTGATGCTGCACTTATGCTGTGAGGCCTAGGACCCTCTCAGTGCCTCAGTACAGAGTGTGTGCTGTCCTCTCTCTTGCCCTGCATGTGCATCTGCTTCCAGGAAAAACTTACTGAAAGGTCAGTGTCTCAGATGTTTTTCAGGTCTTTTCCATACCCCTATCTACTCCTTAGGAAGCCTGGTCTGACCAGCTCTCACCCAGCTTTGTTGTAAGGTGTGGGTTTCCTGTGTTGTCTGATCCCTGGGGCAGAGGGAGGAAGGAATTCCTGCACTTCAGGAGAGGGGAAAGACCAAGTAAGCCAGCCAGCCAGCCAGGCCAGCTGTCTTCCACGTCCTGAAAGTGCTGCCAGGAAGTGGAAATACAATCTAATCTGTTACAGGAGGATTTTTCTTTACTGGAGGGTGGAAACAGAAAGGTGTTAAAAAGGAGGCCAAAGACCTCCGTGTGTCAGAGGAGCTCGGTTATCCCAGTCTGGTTAGCCTGGGGATCTGCAGAGCATCCCTGCACTGCAGTTCAGGTCCCAGCTGCAGTTCCAAACCATCGTGTGGCTGCAGGGTCAGCCTGGTGTGGGCTCAAGCAGCTGCTGGGTTCCTTGTCCACTGCAGGGGCTGCAAGGCAGGTAGTGGTCTGAGCAAGGGGAACCCCTTTAGCTGTGTCTCTTCTATGGGCTTACCAGCCCTTGTGGGAACTTGCTATTGCTTCATGAGACAGCAGTAAAAAGGCTAGTTAGAAGAAGGCTGAGCAGGCTCAAGATAGAAGTAAAATGTCTATTTGGTCAATACCCCAGTCCACTCACTGCAGAAATCTTTTTTCCAGCAGCTGTCTCTCAGCTGGCCAGGCCTGTGACAGCAAATGTGGCTGCTGGAGAACAGTGCCAGTACAGGGCTGTTCCATGCAGTGGTGTGCACAGGGCTCTGCCAGCAGTTGTGCAGGACATGCATGTGGCAGGAACAGGCTGCATTTCCATCACCTGCCCACCTCCAGCATCCCTCCAGCGGGCAGGGCCAGCTGGGCAGTGCTGTGTGCACATGGCAAGCAAGGTGCAGACCTGTGCCCTGTATTCTCTGCCTCCACTCTGTGTCTTGGCTCCAGAGAGGCACCTGGTTTTTCAGCAGCCCCCTTTCAGTACTGGGACAGGCTTAAAAACCTTGATGAAATCAACTTGGTTCCAGGACCAGCCCTGTCCATTCATTTGTCCCTCTACTGCAAGCAGCTGCAATCAGCACTGCTAGGCTGCTTTACTGCCTGCAGCCCATGTCATGCACAGCTGGGCTCCCACCTCCAGGCAGTTCAGTTTTGCATGAATGTTGGTGTAATGAGGAAGCTGTACCTGTTGTGGGAGCAGGCTGAGGACTCAGGGCCAAGCTCATCCTTGAAGTCATGCAGAAAATGTGCAGAATCTCCTGCTTGTTTTCATTCCTTTTTAAAGTTTTAAACAGAAAATAAAACCCCAGACAAAAACCAACCTCTCTTTGGCTGTTAAGCTATGAAAACAGCTGTTAGTGCTGCTCCTACTGCTATGGCTGAAGGTATTAAGAGAGTGATGTGAAAAACCAACTTAAAACCTAATGCAGCAAGGCCCTCCCACGCAAGAAAGTAGGTGTCTGCAGCTGCACAAAGCCATTTTCCATGTGCTTTATTTGCCATGTTCAGTTGAGGCATTTTTTTAACACCACTTATGTTCTGCTTCCTGCTGCTATGAGGGTTTAAAATGCTTCATCTCTGCATCCAGGATCTTAATGGCATGTAAGTACAAATAAGAATTTTTAAACCCTATTAAAACTAAGCTCTGTGTGCGTCTCCTGCAGTGTTTTATCTCACTCAGGGCTGTGGGCTGTACCACTCTGTGCAGCACACGTGCAAGCCCAGCGTGACTTAGCCCTGTCCAAGTTGTTTTCATCCTGTTTTCAGTTCAGACAGACCTATGCTGTCAGATTACTCTGGACCACTCTAGACCACACGCCTCAGTACAACAGGCTGTGCTCTCCCTGATTGCTGAAACTTTATCAGAGGATTGCAACATCTCATGGGACTGGGGTTTATTCAGCCCTGGGGAGACCATGCAAGCAGCTCTCTGGGTTCTCATGTCAGCACTCAGATCCAGTCCTGGGACTCAAGGCTTGTTAATGAGTACAGGAGGGCAGGCCTAAACAGGCCCCAAAGAGATCACTTCAGTACATGGACACGGGTGAGAAACTGAAACAATCTTAAGCATTAAAGAACAAGAATATTTCATCACTGTGATTTTTTGGACATGGTTGCTAACAGATTTAACCTTAGATGTGTAAAAGCTGTGGCATCAGGAGTCATCTGCATAAACCCACTTGAGTGGGATTCAGACAGAAGCAATTAAGTAATTTACTTTGTGAGTGTAACGCCTCTCCCACACGACTCCTAACTTAACAGTCAATGCAAGCGCAAACTTACATTCTTAAAACAACTGCAAAATGGCTACAACCTATGAACAGAGAACATACCTTCCACAAATCTTAGTAGCATCAATTAACTAGCACAACTTGGATGTCACCCCCAAATTAATTAGGAAAACAACAGAAATAGTTTGATTACCCTTTCAATCCAGCTTACACTCAACTGCAGAAGGTTAGTATACTACAGCTGTTGTCCTACTGCTTTCAACAGCATGAAAAGCCAGACTCCACATCCTGAACTAGCATTTTCATTTCAGCTGCTGGCTGTCCAGCCTGCATTTTAGCTACCAGAGCCACGACTGTCACACATACACTAAACTCTACACTGGTTCTTTCCAGAAGCATGGATAAGCTACTCTAACACACACCCAACAGCCCTTGGGACTATAGGCTTCATGGCCAAGCTTGTTTTGGCAAACCTGTTCTGAAATATCTCTCAGTACAATAGGTCCAGACAACTCCTTTTTTCTTGTGGTAGTTCCCAAATGGGGTTGCGAGTGGAAACAGGAAGAAATTTGTTCACTTAAACCACAATTAACCATGCAGAAAAAATGTGGCAGTTGAGCAATTTGAGATACTCCTGCAGAGTGTCTGAACTAGCCCTAGCTCCTGCTGCTCACCAAGGGCACTGCCCCTTGCTGTGGGGCACCTCACAGGGCCTGGGCTCCGAGGGGCTGCACCAGCCCTGGCACTGCCTCAGCAGCTGCTGCAAGAACACACCTGACTCTGGCCCTGTGGAAATTGCAGCTGCTGAGCCTCCTGCCCCCCCAAGGCAGAAGACTGCAACCCTTCTGTAATTGCAACTTAAAGGGAAAAATGCCACACAGAACACCATGAAATATTTAAGAGCCAGCAATGGTAATTAGAGCCATGGGAGACATGTTGGCCTGAAAATGCCCTGCTCAGTCTTCCTCTAGTGCACTGTAACTCACCTCTCATGTGCCCAAACAGGCCAGGCCTGTGGACACAGCAAATTGAAGGACTGATGACTGTATGGTTTCACAAGCTGTTTTACAGACCCATCTTCAGGCATTTCAATCTACATATCTCTTCAGCAGCTACCCTTTCTGTATGTTACCATCTTAATTTACTCAGACACACGTCCAAACCAAGGAGATAGTGGAGCAAGAAAAAGCCTTTTACTTATCTGAGGAGTATTAAAGCAACATTCTTCTGAGGAATTCCATCACTTCCAGGAATTTCAGACACAGCTGTCTTAACTGGCTATTTGAAAGCTAAGTGAGAAGATATTCCTTACTTCATGACCTGGTAAAGATGCTGCACTGACTTATCTGATGCTGGATTTCTATGGCCAAGTACTTCCAGTGCAACAGAGGCAAAGGACAGGAACATTTCTACCATCACTGGGATTTTTTTAGCCCTCTTAAACTGCCTTTTCCCTAAACTTACTCCTAAACCCACTTATTTATGACAGTCAGCTTCAAGAACTTAACACACCAAGGAAGGGGTGTTTAATGCAGTAGTGGAAAAAGTTTTGTAGGAATGCACAGATCAAATGACAAAATACAGACAGCAGAAGGCAGTTTGATTAAGAGTCTTCCACAAGAGAGATTCTTGTGGCGATGCTACACTCTTCTAGCAAGCAACATACTGACTGTGGTTCAATCCAGTCAGCATTAGAAGTTGTGCCACAAAATTAGCCTCCACAAAATCAAGAGACAGGTTCAAACCATTGCATTTCCAACCCTGAAAGACTGAATGTTTCCCACTGCTGCTTGCTTCATTGCAGTGAAGGAATGATTCCTCTGTTCAGCAGCAAGAAGTTTCTGTAGTTGGTGTTCATCCAGCCCCCACTTATGCACGAGAAAAGGGTTCTCCTTGCAGGCCCAGAGCCTTCTGGAACACGGCTTGGGCAGGTCTCATCGATCCAGACTGCGCTTCTGGGCTGCTTCTGAGCACACGTTCCTCAGGAGGTTGATCACAGACCTGGGGTCCGCGCTCTTCATGATAGCGCTGCCGGACACAATCATATTGGCACCTGCCTGGGAGACAGCAAGCCCCTGCTCAGTCACGTGCCACACAGCCACTGCCTACATCCTGCCTGGAAAACACCCAGGCAATTCTGGGCTGGTGTGCCTACAGGTAGGACACAGGTGACATACCCCTAACTGCAACCCCAAATCAAGTTCAGAATGCACAGCTCTTCCCCAAATACGTAATTTCACATTGCTCCTATTTACATCAACATAAAAGAAACAAACTTCTTTGGCTTAGGGGAAGCTTCAATAGCTACTATTTTCAAAAAAAGACACAAAATTAGATCTCAAAGAGATTTTGATATTAAATGTGTTTAACAGTTCCCTCCAAAAACTAAAAATTTCTCCTAAGCTTTATTTTCTGGGAGTTGATAAGTCTCTCAGCACAGTGACTGAGAATGCTGCTCTGCTGCAACCTCTTACCTCTGCACACTTATGGATGGTGTCAGGCCCCACTCCTCCATCCACTTCTATATCCAAGGAGGGAAACTGTGTCCTGAGCCACTGAACCTGAGGAACCACATAAAAAGCTGAGCACTGAGCTACCACCCTACAGCTGCTCATACACATCTAGAAAAGGTTTTATCTACTTCACTACTCCCTACTGTTAATTAGCTTTTAGCTCAATAAATAATGAAAGAGAAACATAGTTTACCTTTGGCATCATGTCTTCCATAAATTTCTGTCCTCCGAACCCAGGTTCTACTGTCATCACCAAAGCCATGTCTATCTGATTGGCCCAAGGTGCCAAGTGTTCAACTGTAGTGCCAGGCTTGATGGCCAAGCCAACCTGCAGAAAGCCAAATCCAAGGGCACCTTAGGGCAAGACTGGCCTGAGCTTAGTACGGATACCCAGGAAAGTAATTACACAACTGTGCAATGGCAGGAAGAACAGGCTTTATTTAAAAAATTCCAGATTCATGAAAGACTGACTTCATGCACAGTGTGTTAGGGCTGCATGTGCCAATCCTAGACCACCTGAAGTGGCAACAATGAGTTTTCCATAAAATCATGGAATCAAAATACCTTGAGTTGGAAGGGACCTGTAAGGCTCATCAAGGGCAACTCCTGGCCCTACACAGACACCCCACCAATCTCACCCTGTGACTCAGAGCCTTGTCCAAACACTCCTGGAGCTCTGGCAGCCTTGGGACTGGGACTGTGACTGTTCCCTGGGCAGCCTGTCCAGTGCCCGACCACCCTGTGGGGAAGAACCTTTTCCCGATATCCAGCCCAAACCTCCCCTGATACAGCTGCCGGTTCCCTCAGGTCCTATCACTGGTCACCACAGAGAACCTGCCAGCAAGGCAGCTGTTAGTTAAGCAGAGCACAATGTGTACTCCCCTCACCTTCATCCCATTCTCCCGAATGTCTTTTATCAGTGCCCCGGGATTGTCCGTCGCTTCTAGATGGAAGGTGTACTGGTTTGCACCGGCGACTGCCATGGGCTTCACCCACTGCTCTGGCGCGGCCACCATCATGTGCATGTCTGCAAGAGGAGAGCGAGCGGGCAGTGGGGCCGAGTCCCGCTGCCGGAGGGAGGGGCAGCGCCCCGCAGCCCCCGGCCCTTACCGAAGAAGGGCTCCTGGCCCAGCCGCTTCCGCAGGCTCTCCACGACGGGGTGGCCGAAGGTGATGTTCGGGACGAAGTGTCTTGGGGCCGAAGAGAGAGACGCGCCCGCCCACAGGTTACCCCGTGCCGGCCGGGAGGAGCGGGCCGTTCCGCCCGCCCCCCGCGCCCCCGGCCCGGCCGCTCCCGCCCGTCCCCGGCGTTACCCGTCCATTACATCCAGGTGCAGGTAGTCGGCCCCGCAGTCCAGCATGCGGCTGCACTCGGCGCCCAGCGCCGCCAGGTCGCTGTTGAGGATGGAGGGACCGATCCGACACCCCGAGGCCATGGCTGCCGCCGCGGCTGCTGCCGGGACGGCGGGCGGGCCGGCCGGGCGGTGGGAGGGCCGGGGCGGTGCCCCCGCCATCTTGGGGCGCTGCTCCGCCCTCCCGGCCGCGCTGAGGCGGCTCGAGCCGCACCCTCGGTCCCAAATCGGCGGAAATAATAATAGTGCAAATAACCTTTGTGTGCGTGATTTTAAGTTCCCGACCAAGCGTATTTTGTCCCCCACAAAGCACAGTTCCGGCCCCCTGCCGCGGCACCCCCGCGCCGGGCCTGGGAGCAGAGGGGTAAACATTAACAAGCGCTGTGGGTATCCCGGAACAAAACCGCGTATGGAAACCCTTCAGAGCGCCAGACACCGACCGTGTTACGCAAGACGCTCAAACACAGAACTCTGTCCTTTGCCGTCGTTCCTTTGTATTTAATCCTCGGGACAACGTTTGCATAAAATGCTGAGGCGACGGGACCGACTGATACGCGGACAAGACAGGCACAGCCGGACACTGCTGAACACGACATGCGCTTAAGGCGTCTAACACTATGTAAAGCAGCATCGTATGTCTTCACAGCAGAAATAACACCGGTTCTGGTACAGAGATACTGGAGGAAAGCACGAACCACCTAAAGTACTTTGTATGCCACTCATCAAGACGGCATTAAATGCAACTGATACGACAGTAAAACGCACGGGAAGTCAGGCTGATGGGCTGGCCTGTCTGTGCCATCTCTGAGCAATCATCCCACAAAAGCAAAGCCAGCTGCCCAGCCACCTGGATAAAACTAAATTGCAGATTACATCATTTAGAAGTTGCATTGATTTCTAGTAGGGTAGACATTAAAAAGAGGCATTTTAGTCCTTGCTATGGCTTACTACCATGGATTCACCTGTGACAGTGGAAACTTGAGACTTGAACGTTATATACACGGAATTAAATGAAGTAAATCACAGTTATTTTGTCATCTCTAGAGAAGAGTACTGTGGGAAGGCCTCTACTTTTCATTAAGGAAGATGCTTCCTCATTTTCTGCAGAAAAGGTCACTCCATAAAGTGCACCATGAATTCTGTATGTGTTGTGTCCCAGCCGTTTACTCGGCTCCTGTCTGAAGCTTTCCTCCCCCCAGACTGCCAGTGACCAAGCCTACCTTGGGACTTGAAAGCGAAGCTGTGGGGTTTTTTTCTCATTTGTGCGTCAGTGTTAATAATAAAACTTAACATCTGGAATTTAGCAATTCTTGGAGTGACCTCTGAGCTAGGAGCTAATCTAAAGCAGCATCCTACAGGTAGCTGGCACAGGCTCCAGTGCACTAAGGAGATAAAAGCAGTACAGCATGTTTTGATCAGCAGAGGAAACTTCGTTATCCAGGACATCCGTCGGGACACTGTCACCTCTCTTACAAGGCCAAGAACTGCATTAGAGCACCACCTGTACCTTATATAGCCCCATATATGTGGGAGATAGAGGTGGTGCACTATAAAAATAGTTGTTTTTTCAGCCCTGCTGTTCTCAAGACATGCTGAGATTCTCCTTCTCTCACCAACGGAGTGGTAGCAGAGCATGCTCAGCACCTGGGACAAAAATGGCTTTTGCTCTCTTCAGAGGTTTAATGTGAGTGAGTTCCCTGCCCAGACTGGTGTGCACAGCTCCTGTCAAATGTGAGCATTTGGCAAATGCCAGGCAGCGCAGCCTAAGGCTCCGTGGGCTTCACAGGCTGAAACCTGCTGCCAGGTGTGTGCTTAATGGTCTTAGCCCCAGGAAAACCTGTGGGCTGCACTACAGCAGCAAGGCAGCCGTCTGCAGGGTAGCACTGCAACAGCTACTGCAGAGCCTGTGAGGAGAGCTGCAAGTCCTTTCTTTGGAGATGGCTAGAAGGATACCATTTCCCTCCTTAGTAAGGCTGCTTTATGATGTGTGTGTCAAAACTGCAAGCCCTCAGGAGCCAAAATGGTAATGAGCACATTTTGGATACTCTCAGGATGATCCAAAACATCTTCCTCTGCACAGCAATGGCATGATTATAAACTCCAGTTAGTCTAACATGAGCCAAAACCGGCAGTGTATGATTCCCAAGGGTGTCTTTGGGCATTGCTGATGATTTCATGGTTTGCTTCACAGCTATTTTGCAGTTTGCCTGTCAGCAGCTAATGGCTAAATTCACATTTCAGTGTAATTCCATGATGCTGCAGAAAAACCCTTTAACTCAGCTGTGACTTCAGCTGATCCCCCCAGGGATCTCCACCTTCTATAAATGTTACATACATTCATCTAATACTTGCAGCCATGAACATTACATACATAAAATGGAACCTTTTAAAATACAATCTCAGCATGCCAAAAATAGATTCTTTCATCAAGTTTCTGCCCTGCAATATCCATCTTTTGTTTACAATGTACATATATATTTATATATATATATAGTAACATGAAAATACCATATATAAATATTTACTTTAAATCCCTCTACGTATATCCAACAGCATCAGGGGAGCAGTTGCTTGGGACCAGAAGGTCCACGCATTCCAGATGCAGTTTCTTGGAGTATTTTTTTAAACTCTGGAGATGAATAGCTCAGTACATTAAAGCAGGACAGTGTGGGTTATTTATACCACCTGCAGACCACTCAGCCCCTGCCCATCTGTGTCTGTGGACAGCACATGCATTCCTGCTTACGCTATATACTGTATTTAGTTTTACAGAGCAAATATTTTTGTAGCACAAGGGCAATATTTTACAGAGTGGAATGGAACTAACAGATAAAAGTAAACTCAACTTAAGTCTGCAGTGCCAAAAAAAAAGAAAAGAAAAGTCTAATTGCTTTATGGTGCTTATTGTTGCTCTGCAAGTTAGAAACAATGGTCCCAGGCTTGAGAAAATCAAGCTTTAGATTGGTACTTTCTGTCAGTGTTTTCACTGTTTTCAAAGTGTAAGAGCCTTGGGTTCAGCTGCTGTGTAGCCCTCCTCTCAAAAACACTACAAAAATAAATCTCAGGCACAGTCTCAGAAGAGACTTCTCTGTCTCACACAGTCCAGCAGCCCATTACCCAGTGAGGCTGCTGATCACAGTACACGGCTGCCAGATCAGGGCTCTATGGACCACGTTTGCCTACACACCCCTATCCTGAGAATTCTGTACCAGTTCTTGGTTCCTGTGGTCCTGCCCTGAACTGAAAAGAGATCTCACAAACAGAAATTTGCCAGTCTATAGCAACTGGCTGATAGCTATTTCCTGCTTTTGGATAATAAAGTGCTCTTGCTTTAATTAGTTACTATTTAGCAGGGAACTCTAAGGAAAGGTAAACACTTCCTTCCTCCTCCCACTACTGTACTTCCCCAAGAGTTAAACATGAGATTCATCTAGATCAACATCTGTCTCCCCAAGCTCCACATGTGCAAAGCTGAAATGAGTGGCCAGCAGAGGATTCTCCATGCCATTGTCCTCACTGATGTGCAGGACAGTGTCCCCATGCTGCAGCAAGCTGGTGGTCTCCAGGCCAGTGTAGTCCTCAGTGTCAGAGAGCTGGGTAGGAGGGGTGCTCTGGGCTGTCGTTGGCCGGGATTCCAAGCCCTCCTCTTTTTCCTTCTCCTCCTCAGCAGAGAGTGCCTCGCTCTGCAGTTGAGGACAGCTGGTGGTCAGGCTCAGAGAAAGCAGGAGGGAGAGGGGGAAAAAAGGAAAGGAAGGTCTATAAAGTATTTTCTCATTCAGATATACATTTTACCATAAAGAACTAAGCACTTGTAGATTATAAATCCCTTAAAATTATACCTAACAATATATTTTTGCTGATGAATCAAATTTACATCAAAGATCAGAAAGTTAATCTGATTTGAGTCATTAACACTCCCACATTTAATCTTTTTTAGCATATGGCTTCAAATGGAGAGTAGGTTTACATTCAATATTAGGAAAAAATCATTTATACTGAGGATAGTGAGGCACTGGAAAAGGTTTCCCAGAGAAGCTGTGACTGCCCCATCCCTGGAAATGTTCAAGGCCAGGCTGGACGGGCTTGGAGCAACCTGGGCTCGTGGAAGGTGGTGGAATGAGTCCAAACCATTCTGTGATTCATTCTATGATTCCGAAGACAGAGAGCATTCATTTGTGCATGGCAAAGGACATAACCTCAAAAGACACTGGATACCTGGGTGTATAAAAGTTATCTCAGTGTCACTGATGTGTTGAAGGGATGACTGGAATTGTCCCTGCACCATTCTCAGTGGGGGCCAACACAGAATTATGTTGGACAAGCAATTTCTTTTGCAATGTGGTGCTTAAACAGTCCTGAGGCTTTGATGGATTGCCTGTGAAAACCTGTTGAGGACAGCTTGCCTTGGTGATTGGGTCCAGAAGGACACTGTATGATGGGAAGACCGAAAGGGAAGATGCAGAAAATATATTTTCAAATTAAGAATTGTTGCATTGACCTGGAAAGGAATGGCTTTACAGAAGCAGGGGGCTTGACAGCAAACAGCCTAAAGAACAGCCACACAGGAGAGTTTGCTGTCTTTACCCTCCTGCCAGCTTTCATCACAGTGCTGTAAGGCATCCGGCGCTTCCCCGTGCCTGGGACCGAGCAGTGGAGGGACACAGGCTACAAACCCAGCAGTCACATTACCTGGCTGTGAAGGTCAGCCACAACGATGGCAGGAGAGGAAGTCAGCACAGGTTTGCCCAGGGGCTCCTGCTGGCCGGTGGCCTGGGGGCTGCTGTGGCTGCAGCCCGGCTGCTGCGGTGGGTCCACGGCGCAGGCCGGGGGTGCCTCGGGCTGGGCTTCAGTGAACGTCACCGACCGCTTCTGCTCCGCTGAAGGGTACAAAGCCCAGAAAACTCAGGGTTACAATTTGGGAAGAAATACACAAGAAAAGAAGAGAGAGAATCCCTGGAGGTTTTACAACTAAGACAGGATTTGTGGTTCCTTCCATCTTTATATAAGCTGTCTTATCAGCATCTAATCTGAAAGTCTTTTACTCTGGGTTTCTATTACAGCCACAGCAAGACTCTGGGATCTCCTGAAGTCTAACCAGCACACCTATGCTTGTCATGGCTTGGTGAGAAAAATACCACCCATAACATCTTTCCATTCCAGAAGAATACACTGAGTTGAATTCCCTCATATATAAAAGAAAAACTGGCATAGAAAAAGATAGGAGAATTGCCCAAGGTTTTGCTGAAAATCTAAGGAAAAAAGTGCAACAGATAACCCCTCATTCCTGCAGACTAAGTCCACTAGCCAGGAATAACAGAAGAGCACTGAGTAAAGACAGCTAGACTAAAAACTTAACAGTAAAACTGATATTCCCATTCCTGCTTTTAATTATTTTTTGTTAACTTTTGTGTTTCAAACATCTCCAGCAGTGGTGTTGCCCCAGCACACTCCTGCTGAAACGCAGCAAGTTCACAAGTAACCTTTGCTATTGGAGATGTTTCCTCCAAAGCTCACTGCTCACTTCAGATGGTACAGAATACAACCACCTGCTCAGCTTGGCAGTGCTGACTCCTGGAAACATACAGCACAGACTGAAACTGTCCTACATTCATTTCCATATGCAGTCCTTAGAGCTCTGTACTGCTAAGCTTATGATGGCATCTTCCAAACTTGCACATTGGGAGGTTTTGGATAAGGCATCCTGACTAGAGGAAACCCATCCCCTAAATTCTCCATAACTCTTGGAAACAAGATCATTCGTTGTCCATGTCCTGTTTGACCTTGAAAACCTCTGGAGAAACCATCAGAGTGTTTTGGGGGGGTGGATTTCTGACAGGATATCTGTTCACTAGGAAAAAGTATAAAGCTGCTGGGACTTCACTTTAATATAAGCTAGTAACAACCTACTATTCCTTCAAGCTAAAGCCACAGCATTTTCTACTTTCCAGTGTGGAATGCTGGCTCTGGAAATGCAGCAGTGCCCTACCACAGGGTTTTGGCTTTGGCTGGATGCTCCGTCTCGTGGTTGAAAGTCGAGCTCCGTGACGGCTCCGAGGCTCGGTTTGAGTCTTCTGACGTGACAGCAGCGGTCGTCGAAGCTAAACATTGGAACAGAGTTAGGCTGATGTATGGTCACATATTGCACAGCTTCTTCTCTGAAAGGAGAACACATCATCGCTGTCTGTACCTCTGATGTCCCCTCACTCTACTTTTAGCAGATATGTGTTTTAAGGTTTCCATGGCTCACACATTTCCTTCACATGAACTTCTGGGCTTTGTGCCTTTTCAGTTTCAACACTGAATGTAATGCAGGACAGGTTGTGTGACCATCATTTAATAATAGTAATAAGAAAAAAGCCTGCAGAGGACTGTGACATTCACATTCTCTGGACAGAGAGACATAATTCTGTCTTTCAGGATTTCTTTGAGAAGCACAGAGAGAAGAAGAGAAAACAGTCTTTATCTCTGCTCCTTTGCTTTCCCCATGTGGAATGTGGTATGGAGATTGTTTACCTGCAGTGATTGCTGGGGTGGATTCTGGTGAAGGTTGTTTGGGTTCAGTGACCAATGGGATCCAGCTGTGGCTTGGACTCTCAGCAGAGAGTCACGAGTTGGTAGTTAGATAGGTAAGCAAGAAGTATGTAGAATAGTATAGTATCTCTTTGAATAGTATATTAATGAAATATAGTATAGTTTTAATAAAGCTATCCTTCAGCCTTCTGATCTGGAGCCAGACATCATCATTTCTTCCCTGAGCCGGGGTTCGCTGCATTTTACTATAGAGGACAGGACTGAGGAATTGAAAATGAAGGGCAGCTCCTCTCTGAGGGATTTGCCTGGCTTCACACCTACAATTTGTGCTATGGTTCCTGCTAAGTCAAGGGACTGCCCTAGTATAGCAAAAATTAGGTAGAAGGGACACATCACATCCACACGTCAATGTCCACACAGCCCCATGCAAGAAAAGCCAAACCAAATCACACAGCAGGAGAGAAGGTTTGTTCATTACTGCCTGTGTCCTCACCTGCCGTAGGCCTCTCTTCCGCCCCAGGGGCTGCTGCAGGAGGAGGTTCTGCTGTCCTGGCTCGCTCTGCACACTTGCCACCCTGTGAGATGTTGACAGCATTAGGCCAAGTACAGAAGCACGCTGCATAACTAGTAGGTGTCCTGGCAACTGGGACTAAAGTAAATAAATAAACAAGAGATCGACCAACCACTAATGGCACAGTCACTTCAAAGAGCAGCACTATCTTTGAAGGATGGGAGGGGACATGTCTATTGGGTTGTGGCTTCCAGGGCTTAGGAAAGGGTGGGAGGTGGAGTCATGGTATTCAGGACTTGGCCACGCACAGGTAGCATCCAAATATAAATAACTGCAGATTTCAGTTTTCAGTCATTGATTGATGCATCCCACTGAGCAGCACTCACTTCTCTGCATCCTTTGCCACATCAGTGAAGGCAGGAACGTCAGCTTCCTAGCTCAAAAGCCTTGTTTGCTTTTCCTTTATTCAAGGACAAAGTTGTAAAAGCTATTTTTTTTCTTCCCAAATAAGACTCCATGGCCTCATCACAATTTTGTCATCTTGTTTTAATTTCAATTTAAGTCAACAAACAAAAAACAAACGCAAAGTGACAAAGGATCCATTCACATAATGGATGCATGAGTTATGTGAGCAAGGCCCCACACTCAACACTTGCAGCCTCAAGTCTTTTTGTGACTAACAAACAAAAGAGACAAGTAAACAAAAATTAGATAGATAGACAGACAGACAGAGCTTTTTGGTTTTTAATATACTGGCACAAAATATCTGAAAACCTGCAGTAGAAGAAACTTTAGCAATAAAACATACTCTGCTATGCACCATCTCATACTACCATTCAACTGACCATTCAACCTACCTAATATAAAGATACCAGCCTCCCCTCATTTTTATCAAAGCACTGTATTCCTCCAAACGCTGGACATTTAGCAGTCACAAAACACTTTAGCTGAGAGACTTATGACTACAATAGTCACTAACAGTTAAGACAGACTTCTTTAAACTCAGGCAGCTGCTTTTTTTAAGCCAGACTGGAATCCACTGAGCAACAGGTCCTATTTAAGCAACTTCCAGCTATAGCTGGTATACACAGTGTTCAAGATTCAGTATTGCAATAAATTTTGTCTTTGGCATGCATTAATCTAAAGGAAAACAACATTCTTTTCTCTAGATGCTTCCCTTGGACCTCCCTGGAGTTTGTCAGTACCACCAAGAGAATGAAGGCTAATCATCTGACCACGCAGCGGTGGAGGAAGAAGACAAACCTAGGTACATGGTCAGACAAGACATGGAGGACGGCTGTGGAGAGGCTTAAAAAGCTTTGCCTTCTGAGCAGCTCATTCTTCACTTTGGCAGAATTTACCGATTGTCCTTACAAGGTTTGGCAGAACAGAACATGCAGGGTTTCCTGCTCTGCTTTGGGGCTGTTGGGGTTTAGGATTTTGCCTTTTGTTTCTTTCTTTCATGGAATTTTGTCCCATCTGTTGCTGACACACCATAACGACTGATGCTTAGGCGAGACAAGAGAAGTTTCCATGGGAAGGGTGCAGCTCCCCACTCTCTTAAATGAGGGTTTTCTCTTGGAGGGGCAGAGATACCACAAGAATTGGGCTGGGGAAAAGGGGCTGGCACAGCTCCTGGCTCTCTGGGTTTCGGACGAAGACAGTGGAGCTGCTGCTTGGGGAGGGAATTCACTGCTGCTGCCAGGGCCCAGCCCTACCCTGTTTTGTCCTACCTCAGCTGAGCGTTTGCTCATGAGAGCCACCATTGAACTGGGACCTTATTGGCACCCTGCCTCGCTGGAAAGGACCCTTGCCATCTGTTCGGGTGGGGAAAACACAGGGACTCCAACCCTCTCTTCCTTCATGGAGGGTGCGTCTTCCCCGGCTACTGCGGAGGAGCCTGGCTGCCGCTGCCTCGGGCTTTTTTCGCTGCACTCTAACCCATGCTCCCTGCCTGCCGGGACACCCCGTGGCTGCTGCTGCAGCTGCGGAGTTTCTGCTGCCTCCTGTTTGCCACCCTGGGCGAGCCTGCCCTGCCGTTCCAGCCGCTGCTCCGAGGCTCCTGCTGCAGCCCCTCTTCCCCTTTCAGCCCCTCCGCCATTGCCGCTGAGGGACAGCGGCGCCACAGCGCCCCCTGCAGGCGCGGGGAGGCAGCACAGCGCCCCCTGCAGGCGCGGGGGAATCGCCGCACCCGCCCTGCCCGGCCGGGAGCCAGCAGCGCCCCCGGCGGCCGTGACGGGAACTGCAGCGAAGGGGAAAGCGCCGGCAGCCGAGAGCGGCTGGGCCTGGCCTGGGCCCTGCCTGGGGCTGTTTGCCTCCTTACACATAGATATGTGTGTGTGTGTTAGTAAAGAACTGCTGCTCCTTTTTCACAGCTCTGCCTGAAAGCCCCTTAACGTCAAAGTTATAATAAGTTGGAGGGAAGTGGGTCATATTTTCCATACCAAGGGAAGCTCCTGCTTCCCTTGGCAGACACCTGTCTTTCAAACCAAGATGGGGGCAAAGTCTTGTTACCTGATCTGAAAGCCTTATTCCTTCCTTCCTTTCATTTAAACTAAAGCCAGGCTTTGCAATGAACCATATCCATATGTTTCTATCACTTCTACAGGGGAGGCAGTGGCAACTTCAAGGAGAGAGACATCTTGGGACCTTGAAGCTGTTTATCTTTTGATTGACAGACTAATAATCCTGGGCATGCCCTCAGCAATCTCACCACAGCTGCACTGCCTTGGAAAAAGAGGAAAAGCTTCAGCAAGCTCAAAGCCAAAAAAAACCAAGATATATTTGAGTTCTTTTCTTCCTTAGACAGGTCTTCCAAATGAACTCACCAGTTCCTGGAACATATATCCCAGCTTTTCCATAGCATTTTTGCTTTACATACCAAGCATCCTAAACACCACACAAACACCTGCCTAGGGATAAGCAGAGCCCTTAGAGTTACCTCCTATTAGCAGAGGTGTGTTCTTGACTCAGACAGTGACTGCAGCACATATGACTGGTAAGTCCAAAAGCATCACATCATTCCTTATTAAAACAAAGATACTGCACTTAAATTAGTCTTTATATTTGTGATCTAGACTACTCAAAATTGCTTGATGAACTTCCTTAATCTTCTGTTTCTAGGATTACATAAAAACTTCTGCATTTCTAGAAGTTTTTACCGTGGTTACCACTATGTGAGTGAAGTAGGAATTAGCTGGAGAAGTGTTGGAACCCTAGAAAGAACCTAATATTCCAACAAAGAATTTCTTGCAAAAAATGTCTACTGGACTAGCTTGAAAATACTGTTACAATTTTTGATGAAGGAACTCTTAGTTCTGTGAGGAAGGAGACATGTCTGTAGCAGAAAGACTGCAATTATATTCAGTACAAAACAGTTTACAGTGCTGAAAAACCCACTTCACATGTGATATGAAAACACTTGAAAAAGTCCTTAGAAAACAGGTAAACATGGACTGTGTGAGGGCACAGAGGCTATATATGAGATAAAAACTATTCCCATGCACAGAAGACAAACAATAGGCAAGCAAAAAAAAGCTGGATTTAGTGTCCTCCTGCTGGAGTCTGGGATTTTCAGCCTGGCTTATAACATAAGTGAAATGAGTTAAGTGGCCTGGTTGATATTCACTTCCAGTACTGAATCATAACACAAATTGGTATAATCTGGAATGACCTTACAAGCTAAAATTGCAGATAGCTATTGCAGGGAAATGGTGGACCTGAGAGCAGTTGAGTTTTGCAGAGCTGCCTGTGCACAACACAGTCCTGCTGTGGCTGTCTTTTTGCTCTCTATCCCCACATTTTGAAGAAGGAAAGAGAGAGCGAGAGAGAATGATAAAGACCACAAATTGCAGACGGGTGACTGAATTTTCAGCTATACGCTTTCTCTTCATGAGGATTTGTGAGGGTTTCTTTTCACATCAAAGAACAGATCTACCCATCTTGATTCTGTGAAAAGGAGCATAGCAGCAGAGGGTTGGCTTTGTGCAGCCTGCCCTCCCTCCTTTTCTGTCTCTCTTTGTTTACCAGACCTGACCAGGAATACACTGTTTTTCTGACAGCCCGTGGGACCCAGCCAAGGAACACCAAATCAAGTGCCTTTTCAGCTGACAGTATATTTCCCCCGCCCATGGCAATCTGATCTACAAGAACAGTTTTTCCAAAGGACATAAGCCACATTTATTTGGGAATAAGAAACAAGATTTTTTTCTAGCCCAACACAAAGATGCCCTGTCACTCTCTGAGTATCTCTGTCAGGGGTTTATTTGCACACTAATGTTACTCCCATTATATAGGGCAGAGGTGAGCCAAAGATCAATCCAACCCAAGTTTATGGATGCATGCTGCCAGCACTACAAGGAATGACAGACAGTGCAGTCACACAGTGGGGGCCAAAACAAACTTTGTTGGGTTGGCAAGTAAAAGAAGTGATACTCAGGAATTACAAGAAAAACTAACCATGCAGGCAATAAACAAACAAACAAAACCCCAACCAATCAACAAAAAACCAAACAAAAACCAACAAAACAAAAACAACCAAACAAAACAAAACAAAGGAAGCAACGAGCTTCAATGTCTATTAAAGAGATGTACATGCTTGCCACACCACCATGGTAGACACTTTGTGTCCCTAGACATATGAATGAGAGGGTTGGTGGACAAAGGCAGTGGAGAATGGGTTAAATATATTGTATTTTCACATACATCCCAGCCCAGTTAGCATTAAATCTGCTGCTGCAATTGCCCTGGCAATGTGGATACAATCTGGTTTTTCAAGCTAGGATAGGCACAAACATTACAGAGAAATGTGTTTGTGCAACAGATTTCCATTACAGTGGCTTCACCTTCTTCCTTTCTGATTTGGGAAAATAGCCTATTCTCTCAGATGCTCCTCAGCCCTGTACCCCAAGCTGACTGAGCACTTCAGTGCTCTCCCCTTCCTGCCGTCCCTGCTTTTCTTCAAGGCTGTGTCTAATTGCTATAGAACAATGGGAAACAGACTTTATTATTATTTTTGCATTTGTCACAATTTGTTTAATTTATTTAAGACTCCTACATTCCACAAGGGTCTAGTCCTTAGTAAATATTGTTTATTTCTTTATCTCAGTTATGAATAAACACCAGCTTGTGAATTAAGAAGGTGATCCTAAAAAGCTATCAGTGTGCACCATCCAAAATCAAAGTTACATAAGAAAAACTCAAGCCTGCTTTATTCAGAACTAATGTTCTTGAATGTAAAAACAAATTAACTCTGCCCTAGAATCCCCATAGCACAATAAGCTTCTGCAACATCTGCTTTATTACTGCTGTCCTTTAGAGGAGGAATCCAATTTTCATATTTAGCAATGCAGTTGAAACATCTTTTCATCCTCACAGAGATCTAACCTAATCTTTTTAGACATATTTGCAGCGTCTTCATTCCTTCTTAAGGCTTTGCAGCCCTGGTGCCCATTCTTAAGACATTAATGCCCACTCCTTGAAAAGGGTAATAAACCTCAGCAGAACTGACTCCCAAGTGCATCTGCTCACCCATTTGCTCTATGAGATCTCTGTACCATAGAGCAGGGTGCAGGATAGTGTCCTGGTCCCTAGAGAATTAATAGGAACCCATTGTACAGCTGATTACATTTCAGGGTTCAGAATAAATTATTGTGTTTGAACACATTTATTGACTTAGGTGTCTCATAGTGCTTAGCCTCACCATTGTAATTAGGAGTGGCTACCCCTTACTTAACAAGATTTCAAACACCAACACTGATGTAACCAAGTATCAGGTCATTATTTGCCTTAGCTCAGATACAGACCTTCCCCTTTATCCTCTTAAAAAACTGTATTGAGTTTTTAGTGCTGCTAAAGGGACAACATGCAAGTTCTTTGACTGAATGATTTCTCTTCACCTCTTTAGCTCAGACCATGCAGTCCATCTCACTTTGTCAAAAGAACAGGTAACATTACTCCTGCCCCTGCCAAGAAGCTGCTGTCTTTTCCTAACCCATCATAGACCAGTCTGCCAGAGCAGGGTTCACACACACAAAGGACACCATGTTGTATGGAATGAGCTCGGTGACAGCACTGATGATAAACTCTCCTTTTGTCAGCTCAGGAGAGTGAACAAGCAGACACAGCAGCCTGTCCCCGTCCCAAAAAGCAACTACTAACATGAAAACCCAAGCTAATGGAGCAGAAACCATTCACACAAACGCCTCTCAACTTATCCACAGCTTCCACTGGTGCAGGAATGAAATAGCAAGTTACCCTCCGTGTTGCCAATGTATGGGGCCGTGTTTTCCTGGGAGGAAACAGAGATGCTCTTGGGACTAACAACAGCTCTCCAGCCTCAAGAGGATGGGTTGAGAGGCAGGAGCACAGCAGCAGGGCAGGGAGAATGATTAACATGACGGATCTGGGTGTTAAAGGTGCAGCCTTCCCTTTGAAGTTCACTCCTGACCCGTTTGTGTTTGCTCCCCTGTCTATAGGTAATGAGGAACAGCTAGACCTGAACTCCACTGCTAACAGAGCCATTTTAGGTTTGTATTTATGGTGTCCATCTGCACAATTTCTAAGGTGTCATTTGAGAATTGAAAATGCTTTGCAAAATTAATGAGAATTACTGTGAAGCACCCACAAAACACTATATTCCACAGGACTTACCATAATTAGTTTTATCAGTGAATGGTAAAAAACTCAGAGTGATATTAAGTCTTTTGTGGTGACAGCATTGTGAGATGAATGAAAAAACAGATGTCTCCATTTTACATAAGCCATCAGACTAATGCTTATAACAGGATACAGCTAATGCCTCATGGATCATTTTTCAAGCAATTGTTAAACAAGGGGAAAACCCCAAGGCCAGCCTGCTGCTTCTTTCACTACAGCTTTTTCTTTCCCCTTCTCTTTAGCCTTCTCAAAGTTATTGGCAATCAAAGCTGAAAACTGAAGGTGGGTTGCTACACCTTTGACTTGCAGGCCTGAATATTGATGAGCCACAAGAGACAGAGATGGAGAGAGTGACAAAAGGTGAGGGGAAGAGACAGAAGGTTGGAAACAGCTCGTTTCCCAGCACACACACTGACAGACAGGTAGTGTTCACACTGTACCTAGAGAGGCTGCCCTCAGTGGCCAGGCTCGGGGAGTCATCGAGGACATTAGGTTCACTGCAGGAGGGGCAGGGAGATTAAGAATTTAGGGAAAGAAAATGCAAAAAGCATGCGCTTGTCTCTGTTTTCAAGGGAAAAAAATATCAACGGAATAAAAAAGGTAAAAAAAGGACGGTAACATTAATTGGTCTCACACGCTCAACGGCACATATATGATTCAGAGGAGCTGAAAGAACATCTGATAACAGGAGCTGTCTTTAGAGAGAGTTCACACTGCATGAAGCCTCTGCTGAGATTTGGGGAGCTGAGAAGTTCAACAGGATGTGTTTCTAAAAGAAATAAGTCAGGGAACTGTTTTCAAAGCTATTTTCCTGCAGCATTTTTATTTATTTCATTTCTGTTTACTGTCAGCTTCATAGAAAGCTTTTTTCCTTCGCCATGAGCCACTTCTTCCTGGAGGGAGGGCTGATCTATCTCCCATGAGCTACAGACCACTTTACTTCTGGTGCAACTCTAAGGATAAGCATCTGGGAAACAAGGTCTCATAGTGCAATGAAACTGTAAATAAACAGCTCTGCAATGCAGCCATCAGGCAGGAGCAGCCTGCTCAGGCCATAGGAAAAACATGAAAGAAAGAAAGAAAGAAGAAAGGGAAGTAGTCTGCTGGGTTACCAGCAGGAAAGCAGTAATAATATTACTTAGCATTAATTAGCTTACATTTGTGAGGCAGTCTGAAAGCCCAGAGACCATCCATAACTCAAAGGGCATGATGTTGAGGAGTATGATTATGCTTGCTGAGCTGGTCCTTCCCCTACCCAGATGAAAAGTGATTCTCCTGCTATACCATACGTTTAAAAAGTAGAGAAGCTCTGTGTTAATATTAAAGTGTTTTTTTTTTCTCAGCATCACCGTGATTTCGGATAGCACAAAGCAAACATTGCTCTCAGTCAGCTGTGACTCTTATGAAGTTTATGCATTGAAGATGGTAGTGAAAGATTGAGGAAAATGCAGTCTTGCATATTAATTTTTCAAGGAACAAAGGGACTGAATCAACTGTGTTCAAGAGTCAAATGAGTTCCTGTAAATCCTTTTGTGAAAACTCACAGATAAAATCTGTGTAACTTCTCCTATCTCTGCTGGTAGGTACCACAAATGTTAATTTTCCTTCATCTATCCAGATTATTTCTTTAACTCCAAGCAAGGATGAGGAGGGAACAAGGTTGTTTGATTCTTCCAGGGGTGGTCAAAAGACATAATGTACAATATATTCTTTAAAGGTTCAAAGGAAATAACATAAATTAGTACATCTATTGTCAGATATCCTTGGATAACTATGTCATGGACAAATAAAACAATAAACATTGCTTATTTAGAAAAAAAAAATCACGTTTAAATGCAAAACCTCTCTCCACATCTTCTAAAGGTGAACACTTCCCAACAGGCTCTTTCTCACCGTTCCATGTGAACCAGGAATAAGGCATTCAAAGTTATTTGTATCAACAAGTATTTGAGGTTAAAAACAGTATTAAATCCCATCTTTGAACATAGCATTTAGTTTCTGTGATGAGCTAGATACTGTTCTAGGAAGGACAAAGAACACATGGAAAAAAAAACAAAGTAAATCAAACTGCCTCTCTCCCTCCTTCCCAGCTTCTCAAAAAAAAAAGTTTTTCCTCCCCATTTCCCTACACAAACTGGGTATGGTCCCCTGTTTCAGTGAATACCCCAAAACCACATTTCCTTTTGCTGTTCAGTGGTAGCAGAGAAAAATAGCAATGTGGAGTGTTTCTCAAACTGTTTAAGAGGAAGGTTGCTGGGGATGACAGCTTGTTCTTATGGACCCTACACAACACAGATCGCCCTGGAAAATCATTATTTCCAACCCTGCACCCTTGGTCTAACATTATTCCAGGACAAATGAATTTAGCATCATTATGCTGGCACCAATTCCACTATCCCGCCTCTCTGATGTACCTGGGCCATTTCTGCTCTTGTTATTAAAATGGGAAAGGTGAAAAGCCCATGTTTTTACCTTTGGCTGGGTAACATGCCCACCTCAGCCTGAGGTGCAGACATGCTGGAGAGATGGCTGGAGAACCGCCTCCTCCCAATGGCACCCATAAGGTATGTTTCTTGTTCACTTACCACACTGGGCATGCTCAAGGAGTCATCTAGAATGAGAGAAAAAACAGGAAAAGAGAGGAAACAACCACCCAAACCCCACCTGCATCTCGACACTTGTCAAGAGATAACAGGATGCCAAAGGAGTACCCGGCATTCACTTACCAAGAGCTCAAGCCTGCAAATTGGAATATTCTATTAGATTTTACAGCCAGTGTGCAGAAAGACAAAAACCTCTGCAGGATGAGGAACCTGACAAACATGGGGCAGAGATTTATGTATTCTTTCAGCTTAAATGGCTCTCAGGAAAACACGTTTGCAGAATTCAGCTTCCACTAGAGATTAATTCCTGTGATTAATAGAATTGCATGTTAATATGCAGCGTTTCCAGCATAAAAGTAGTAACTGGACGTTTTCCTGCTGTGAAATAAACTGCTGCTATGATCTCGCAAAGCACTGTGACAAAAAAGCCAAAATACCTGACAGCAAAATGCAGAACTGACACCCTTCAACACCCTTCAGGACACGCATTTTAAAATGTCACCAAAAATTTGGATAAATTGACTCAATTACATCATACTGCAAGAGAACTATGCAGACAGCTGGATTGCAATCAGGACTGGTTGAAACTTTCAGTGCTGTTTCAAATTTTCTCAAGTATCCAGAATGAAATTATTGTGGTTTTTGCCACAGCAAATTGTTAATTACAAGTAAAGAAAACAAAGGGGTGGGTTGTGTCATTTTCTCTCCTCTTTTTGACTTTTTTTTTTCAATTCTGATGTACTGAAATATTTTACAGCAGTGTTTATCCAAGGCAGGGCTGAGGAAATAATGCCACAGTTCAGACAGGAAGATGACACTTAACGTTCCACAGAGTGGCTCAGAGTTAATTGAGGCTGAAACCATATTTTGCCACAGTGAGTAAATATCTGAACAATGTATAAGCAGTACAGCTCTGGGTGGATTGTACAAAGTTTAGTGGTGAACTCAGCTGAAATGAAGTTGGGCTGAACCTGCAAAGTTTCAGGCTAACTGCTCTTTCCCAAAAGGCAATTCCGCTGTAACTGCATGGGCCTTTCTTTTGAACCCCCCATTTTCACTCCTTCTGTTTGATGCTTTTGGGGATCCTGCAGGAACAGGATCCTAACTACAGAGCCCCTGCCCACTGTCATGAGGGCCCAAGAGAGGCCTGGCTGCCAAATGCCTTGTCAGCACTGTGATGACTGCACATCATCCTGGGTCACAGGCACTGAAAACCTCCGTGTGCCTTCCCCTTTGCCCTGCCACAGCTCAGAAGGCAATGAAGAGGTATTTTACAACCCAAACTTTAACACCATGTACCAGCTACTCAACCTCACGCTCCTGTGGGCCTTTTATTCACACTGGGACAGGGGCAGCTGAGCTCCCCCCTCCCAGACGGCCTCTGGGCATCAAGAAAACATCTTCAGTGTTCGGGGCTTCGTGTCTGGCCACGTACTTTCTTCATCCTCCTCATCGGTGCGGCTCAGCGTGTCCTGCGAGGCCTGCTGGGAGGGCTCACTGTCCTGCTCCCACACCGTGCCCGTGCCCGTGTTGGAGCGGGACATGGTGGCCAGGCTCAGGCGGTAGGCAGACGTGGAGGTGCCCACAGTGCTGACAGATGTCTTCCCTTGGTAAGCTGCGCAAGAGGGGGAAAACCAAAGCCAAGTCACTGGTGGCACTGGAGAGCAACAGCAAGCCAAGCATTCCTGTCGTGTCGGGCACCTCGTTCTGCCTGGGCTAGTCGGGCAGGGGGACCTTCTCACCCTCTACAAACTCCTGACAGGAGGGTGGAGCGACAGGACAAGAGGAAATGGCCTCAGGCTGCACCAGGGGAGGCTCAGGCTGGACAGGAGGAATTCCTTCATGGAAAGGGTTGCTAAGTATTAGAATGGGCTGTCCGGGGCGGTGGTGGAGTCACCACCCCTGGAGGTGTTCAGGAAATGACTGGACTTTGGACTTGGTGCCATGGTCTAGTTGACAAGGTGGTGATCAGTCAAAGGTTGAACTTGATGATCTCAGAGGTCTTTTCCAACCTTAATGATTCTGTGATACTGTAATAGGGGTGGCAGAGGTGACAAAACACTAGCAGCTGCCTTGCTCACCTCACCTTTCCAAAATCTCTGTTTTACTTACGCAGCCTGATTTTCACAACCTGTATTTTACAGATCAGCTTCAACATTTAGAAACAAGGCAATTTATTGCCAAGGAAAAAAGACTGAAGCATCTCCTCGTGAATTTGTTTTCCTACGAACAAAACACATAAACCGCTTGCCATGTGTGAGCAGCGGCTGCCATCTTGTGGCAACAGGGGTGGCCGTCACTGGAGAAAAGTCTCCCCTTGTGCAGGAGAGAATTCTGAAGTGCCCCAGCAGCTCAGGGATGCCGATGTGGATGTCAAACTAGAGAAAAATCAAAGAGACCAGGAGGAAGGAGGAGGAAGATCTGCAACTGCTGAACAGCCAGACCTTTCTGCACAAGGAGCTTTGGCTTTACAGTGGCCTGGAGGGCCCCACTGCACTGGGGCTGCACAAGCCAGCTGAGACTGGAACAGGAATTCAGACTGGGTGTAAAAATAGGTGCATTTCACAACTAACCTGGACTTCTGTTGGCTGTTCAGTGGCAAGGCTGAGCATAAGCTCGGGGGGCAGGCTGGCAGGGTGTGTGTGGATTACCCCCATTCCCATTTAGGCAGAGGCCAGGTCTGCCTCACAAGTTACTGCAGAGCAAGCAGCTGTCTGGCCTGGGCTGAGGGCCATGAGCTCTCCCTGCCTTCCTTACCAGAGCCGCTGTGCACAGCCTCCTTCAGGATCTTCAGCTCGCTGTTGAACTCGGCGATGAGGGAGCTCTTGCAGAGCGGGCGCGGGATGAAGCGCCTCTCCAGCTGGTCCGAGATGTGCTGCCGGGCAGTCAGCTCCTCGTGGTTCTCAGCGGGCTGGGCCAGCAGCTGCAAAATTGGGATGTGTAGTTAGAACTGCAGGGAGATGGTGCCCAGGGAACTGGGGCTAGTCTCCAGACTAGCATGAGCCTGCAGCCAGCAGGCTTTGTAGTCAAGAGGTTTTGGCTCCATCTGTGAGGTTTCCACCTGTCTTTCAGGGACAATCTTCTATTTGACTGAACAGAGATCAAAACCTCAGTGGCACAGGTTACATGGAGGGCTCCCTTATGCTAAGCTCATGATCCTATCATGAGACAGCTTCTTCCTCCATGATTTAGTCTGAGAGACAAGGTAAGCTAAATAAGGTAGAGGACCATGTGCTAGTCTGCCTAGTAACCAGCAAGGAGCTGTGATTAACTTAAGCCCCAGGTGCCTTAGCCTAGCAGCTGCCTGTCCATGCACAAAAGTCCTGCCAGAACCTTCATCCAAGAGATGGAAAGGGGAGTGGTCCTTCCTGGCTGTTAGCTGTATTGCCCAGCTCTGTGCAGAAGAGAGATTACTAGACAATTTCTGCCAACACCCTCCCAGGTTCAGCACATCCACACTCCTTCCAAGTGCCTCTGAATGTCTTCATTGTAGAATTAAGTCCACATGCACTTCCCCCTCCAGAGGAACTAAGACTAGCTGTACTCCATGGATCAGAGCTCCTGGATGACTGGTACACTCTTTAGTTTTGGCTAGGAAAAAGCTCTGTGATTTCATTTCAAAGGGTTCTTAGGCCTACTAACTTCTGAAAGGTCACTCACTACATGTAGTTCTTCCAGCAGTGCTGTTCCTCTGTTCTCAGCTGGGGAACAAGGGCTATCTTGCCTTCAGAGAGTGATACATCAGGAGCAAAGCAACTGTTACCTTGCACTGGATGAAGGGCCGAAGGAGCACAAAGATAGGGATCCGTGTTCGCACGATAAAGTCGAGGAAATCCCACAGGGCCAGCCCTCCCACCTTCCGCAGGGCCATCTCTTTGACTTGCAGGCTCAGCCAGTACCACTGGCTGTCCAGTTGGCGTTCAAAGCAAACAAGGATCACCTTCAGGGCTACAGGGGAACACACACGAGCAAAGGGCAGTCAGAGATGTCACCAGTGTCCCTCACGAGCATTGGGGGAAGGATAGGGAGGCCACATTGGGCACAAACCTACACAGGCACGCTTTGCGTGTACGTGCACGCCCACACACCTCAGAGCCACAACTGGCTTTTCTATCACTCTCCAAACATTGTAGGGAAGGAGCAAACAGCCTTCTAATAGTAAAGGCCTCAGGATCAGGACTGGCAGTCCCATTTCAGGAGAAATTTTTCTACTTCATACTTAAATTCCTCTGTATTTTCTTGCTCTGGTGTTCCCTCTCCCTTCCCTGCAGAGTTATTTTGTCTTCTCAGAATCAGGTATTTTGGAAGCAGGTCAGAGGAGGAATACAGCCCTGGCTGATCAGACAACCTCAAGAATCTTGACCAAGCATATCCACACAAAGAGTCACCCAGGGAGCACAATAATCTGGAGATGATTTATAGGGTGATGACAAGAACCTTTCTAGCGGAGCAGCTGCATGAGTCACAGCCACACTGCAATTTAAATACAAGTATGTTCCAGTAAACCAAGGGCAGTAATTCTCAAGAGCAAGAGCATGGCATTACAAATGGGGATGAACAGCAGCAAAGTTCAAAACAATGTTCTGCATTAAAGCGGGCAGTGATTAACACTTGGCTCACAGGAGAGACAAGGAATCTCCCCTTTTCCATGCCCCCCTGGTCTGGTAAAAACAGCAAGGCCTGGGAATTGTTGGGGGAAAGTTGACTACTCCATTTTACTTAATGGGATGGCCAAGACTTCTCAGCCATTAGACATCTATGTCCTGGTTTGTTTGGGTGGGGGGCTAAATCAGTGGTGAACTGCCAATTTTTCATCAGATTTACTCCATTCTCCAGATACAGGTTAACAAAGACCCAAATATAAATCTTCGGATAAATGCCCTCACAAAATCAGAAACAGAGAAGCTGTTTCTGAAGGGCTACTTTAGACTAAACTGTCCCTGTATAGGCCTGACTGCCCTCAGTGATGCTGCATCTCCAATTTAATTATTTTTTCTGTCCTTTCACCTGTGGCTCAGATGTGAGATAATACAGTACTATCTTGCACCACCCTACAGCAAGCAGAGGGCACACCAGCCAGTGTGGGGCCAGCAGCCAGACAGGCTACATCATCTCTCGCCCTAGATGGCCAAGGGCCAGTGGGACTGTGATGTTAGGGGCGGATGGGCAGTTTGACTCGCCTTTGTGGCTTCTGCTGTGGTCTGGCAGTATGAAAACTGAGTGACTTCTACCTGTGCTGCTCCTCCTCCAGCTGCAGCACAGACACCGCTCACTTTGCCGTGTACTCCAGAGATACTCCTGACTTCACACTCTGGCCCCTGCTCAGGACAAGGCTAAAGCAACTCTAAAGAGGTCAGTTAGCTCCTGCCTGAGATGGTTTTCTTTGGTGCTCTCTACAGCCTAGAGCACTCCACCTTAACTCTGTCTCTTCCCAGTGGTCAGCAGAGGCCATCACTCACCCAGGTAGGCAGCCTGGCTGGTGGATTCTGCAAGCCCCTCCCGGCGCAGGTCCTTCCCTGCGTCCCCCGGGGTGGAGCAGTGGGCAGGGGAGCTCTCCAGCATGAAATTCTTGCTGCGGGAAGTGCTGATGATGCGAGGTGGCAGGAGGATATTGATAACAGTCTGGAGCAGCAGCAGGACCTCAGGCTGCTCCAGCCAGGGGCTGTCTGAGATGCATTGGGAGGGGAAAGAGAGAGAAAGATCAGGCTACATCCCATCACAGACGCTCAAAAGATCCAGACCCTGCTCAGCTCCAAAATGGGGTGCATCTCAAATGTCCCCTAAGCCAAAACTCCGTCCCCCACACTTTGTTATGCTGCTTCTCCTCCTGCAAGCAAAGGCAAAGGTTATTTTAGCACCAACACAAACACGCACAAACACAGAGCTACACAGCACAAAGAAATGTCCCATCCAGTGGTTTCATTTCCTTTTGGCATTCCCCTCTCCCTTTACTCTTTGCTTTCATTTAGGGATTTACCAGTGAAGACCCTCTATAGCAGAAAGCAAGGAGCAGAACTTGTGCAAGACAAGTGGCATGGATTGAGTAAACTGTGATCCACGGGGGCACGCAATTTCTGTGATCTTTGCTCCCCTCTGTGACTTCTGCTACAACAGATTTGTCTTGCCCTGCACTCCAGTTTCAAAAGCAGAGCACGTCTGTGTAAGACCTGACTCAAGAACCAAGGGACAGCTGAAATAAAGAGAAGAAATAATAACTAATCCCAATAGGGCTCTTTTCAATCTCAGACCCAAAGGGCACTTTGCTGACATACTGCCAGTGACAGAAAACAAAATTAAAAATTTAAAATTAAAATAAAATACAGAGAGCGGGGAAAGTGCAAACATCAGTTGTCAGAAAAGGGGGACAAAAATTCTTTTTGTTAAATTAGTCAGACCTTTGCTTCCAGATCCTACTGTGAGCACAAATGGAATCAGTAGGTTTAAAAGCATTCCTTCCCTTCTTTCCTGATTGGTGAATGGGGAGACGACATGGCTTAGGGGGAAATCTTCTTTCAAAGCCTGCGCAGTAATAATAAAAAAGGATTAAACGATTTCATCAGCAGATCACGCACACAAGTCACTGCCGGGAATGACGAACCCCCGGCCACCCTGTTCACACAGCACAACACCAGCACTGCTGATCTGATTGAATGAGATGCCCTCAGACCACTTAGTCAGGAGTAAAGGGAATTCCAGAGTAACACAGGGATCACCTGTTCGTGTCACAGCCAAACGTAAGAAGCCCACACTCCTAACTCCTAATTATCAATTAACAAAATCAGATGTATCCCACAGGAGTCAGCTGAGTGTTAGTGCTGAGCTCTGCACTGCTGTGAGTGGTATCAGGATCTGACACAGAGAATAAAAAAAGGAACAGAGAAACTGCACAAATGACATTATCTAAATATTCTCCTGTCCGAACATGGAGGCTATTCCCAAAAGGTATTTTTGTTCTGCCTCACTTTGTGCTGCCCTGTCATCCTCCCTAACACAAAGAATGAACTCCTGAAAAATAAACAAATTGCATGTTTACTTCTTGACACATAGTCAAGCTTAAATTGAAAGGTCTTTCACCTTCTTTTAGAGGAGTTAAGTCAAACAGCTGCCACTAGAACCTTTGCTCATTTACAACATCCTAGTTGCTACAGACTTAGCTGTGAAATGCAACTGAACCTTGCAACTCCTCAAGCTTGCAGACCTGGGCTGAGAAATTCTAGGAGATGTTTTCTGATGGGGTGTGAAGTAGTTCTATTTTTTATTCTGCTGGAAGTGTTGGGAATTATGATTCGTGTTTTTCCTGACATGCTCGGTTTTCATTACATTTAAGCCCACAAATGAGTGAACAGGGAAAAGAGCATAATAAATGTTCCCCATAATTTAAAAAATATTAATTTGGTATCTATTTTGGGTTTTTTAGTAGATAATATTTCACAGCAGGTGAAAGTAGCCTTTTGTTTTCATTTGTTTTGATTAAAGAACCATTATCTCAGAGCTGGAAGAAATCTGTTCTCTTTCTGTGTCAGTTTGTACCAAAAAGTCCTTTTGTACCTCATGCTCTGAGGGACAGCTTTGTGTGTTGGTCCCTGTAAGCCTTCCTTCCCAAGCCACCCTGCTGCTCACAAATACCTGCCTAAGTATTCAACTGGATGTACCAATGCATATTTTAAAATGCAAGTTGGAGCTAGATAAGGAAATTTGCCACTTCTTTGGTCACCATTCAGACTAATTTCATGCCAATGGGGAAGGAAAGGGACACCGAGGCAGAAAGACTCTATAAAAAAGTTATAGTGCTGCTATGAGAAAGGAATAGTGGTGAAATTCTCCAAAAAGTCTGGAACTTTTTTTTTTTTTTAATTCTGGCAACAAGGACACCATTGCGTCAGCAGCTGAAAAGCCAAGTTGCCCTGCTTTTTGTGCTGGCACACTGTGTGACCAGCTCAGGTAAGAGCAGAAGAGCACAAACTCCACTCTCAGTTACACACATGGTCCCACAGGAAGACACGAAGGGTTGCATGGATGTATCCCAAGCCAGGGCCCGTCCTCCTGTGGCAGAAGTCTTACGCTAACTCCTTAGATCCTGCAGAGAATCCTGACCTGCTTGTCAGAGCCTTACACAGCATCCATCAGCCAAACTCCCTGGACTTCAATGGCAGCGTTAAGCTGATGGATGCTTGCTGTGGACTTGGCCCCAACAGATGAGTTCTGAGCTCAGTTCAAGCCTTCAGAAAGAAGGGAGAATTTACATGTCGCTTCTCCTTAATTTTTGATGCACGTTCCACAGTTTTTGCCCAGCTTTTGCAGAAAGAAAACAGAGCACTGATGAGTTGGTGTCTCAACCAGAAGCTCTAAAGGCCTGGCCGTGGGCCAGGGCAGACACACCTGTATCTGCAATGCTACAAGCCGGACAACAGCTGTGCTGAAGGGCAGAGGTGGCGAGAGATAAGGGCTGAGATGAAGAAGGGGTAATCCGTCAGCCACACTGGAGGGTCCTACCACTCCCATCACCTGCAATACAAACAGAGCACATCACCACAACTGGCTACTTACAGTTTCATCCATGCCATATCCTCCAACGTCAGTGAAATGGAGGTGCCTTTCATTGAGCACTGAGTTGGGGTGGATCTAGTAGAACCAGCCCCCTCAGTGGTCCTTGCAGGAGCTGGGGCCAGTGAGGAGACGGTGTTCTAGCAGGGAAGGGGAGGGGAAAAGAGGGAAACCAGCATGGATGGGAGGAGTGCACAGGGAACCCGGTACATTTATAAATGTACCCAGTACCAGCCCTGAATGACCAGCACTGGACTGGTGGAACAGCTAGAGTTGGAGGATATGTCATTTGACAACTGTAACAAATAAAAATCTGTCGTCAAAGCAAAAAGTCTGCATTGAAAGTGGACATCTTTTCCCTTCCCTTGCTTGAAAAATAATGTCCTAAGTCTGACCCAAGCCAGGTTTTGTACAATGTTCAGATTCCTCTCAAACACAGCCTATTCTGGGGAACTCTTAAGCATGATTCCTCTCAGCTGACCGACCCCAGATGTCCGAAGCAGAGTCACCTGCATGTGCCCTGGTTGTCTGGAACTTCTTGAATATTCACCACAGGGAAACAGCACTTCTAGGGAAGAGTTATTTGTACTGTTTGGGATGTGTCCCTCAGGAGCAATTAAATCACAGGCCTGCATATGCCTGTTTCTCACCATGACCAGACACATGTAGATGACAGGAACAGGGAGAAGGTACCTGGCAGACACCTAAGCTTATGGGAGATGAATGCATGCTTCTTTTTCAAATTCAGCCTGGGGAAAAAGGCAGTAACCAATTTTTTGCCAGAAAACCAAAGGACAATTTGGAAGGAAAAGTGTCAGAGCCCCTTCTTTACATCACTATTGATTATCATTGAGATATTTCCCCGCCTTCCTGGGTGATTGATTTTTGGGCTTCGTGGTCTACATGTGATACACCATGCAGTCAGTGCTCCCACAGCTCACAGTGCAATAAGGCAGTAAGTATGTGTTCCTGGTAGCTCTCCCTGGTGTTCTCAGCCAGCAGAACATAAGCACAATGACTGCACTTCAGCACTGCAGAGCTTTCTGCTATTTTTAGAGCACTGGCTAATTCTTATTGTGGGCCCCTTGGAGAGCTCGCTGGGGTGATTCAATCTGCCATGCCTGCTTGATAAAACTGCAAGGCCATTCCAAACTCCTGCTTGAGCTAGCTGTGTAGCAACCTCCCCATGTAACAACTCTTAAGCAATCTGAGGGCCCAGATTTGTATTAGTGCCAGGTAGCTGCTACCTCTGCTTGGATGGGGAAGAAGTCTTATGGGCTCTGACAGGTTGGAGCTTCCCTGCCTTTGCGGCACGATGAGTGCCGAATTGACTTGAAGGACAGGAACCTGGCAAAACCTGCCATTGCATTTTAGCTAATGATCATTGTTTTTAAAGGCCCTCAGAGCACTGGTGAACCCTGAAATGTTTTTTGTAAGCTGCAAGGTAAGGTTATAACATTTATGCTCTAAGGAGAAAATGTTATAAAACCCAATAACAGTAAAATTCTAGTGCAGCTTTTCCCCCTTCATTTATATTTTTGCATATGGAATGAAAGCATGCTTGTTTGCCCAAATGGCTGGAGTTACACGGACATCAAAGTGGGGGCTTGTCCCCAGTCTAACAGCTGCAGAAACGCTGTGGTCTACCACTGAATGACCAGGCAGACTCTCTCCATATCACCTGTCTCTTGCAACACTCTTAGGAGCATAAACTTTACTAAGAGAGGGATCTGAATATTGTACAGTGCAAACCTGTACTAGATCAAGCCAGGGACATTACAGACAGTGGAGCCAATTCACCTTGTAAACCCTTCTAACTATCCAGCAGCTGCTGGCCTCTGACAGAGCAATCAGGGCCCTTCCCCACTGGGGACGGTAGGTATCCCCAGTGCCACCCTCTCCCCGTCTCTACCAGGTGTGTGCAGGCTCCACCACCCCACTCTCCAACTTGCAGCCCTCAGCTCTCAGCTCAGTCTGGCAAAGGTGGATCTTCAAAGTGGTGCGTGGGAAGTGATGGAAAATAAATCGCTTGACCGCTGCTGTCGGTCACTGTATCTCCCCATGCACCACTTCAAAAATGAACCTTCCTGTCTCTAGCGTCACCTGCAGAGCCCCCTTGTGAGGGGTAAAGGGGACAGGTAAAATGACAGGACTGGGAATAAACTGTCATCTTCAGTCCAGAGAAACCAACAGCAGGGGAAGGTTTAGCAAAGGTTCATGGGGTTGCCGCTCGGCTACTCACCAGATTGACACAGACATTGATCAGAGACCTAAGGTGAGGCAGGAAGGATATGATAGGCTGCCTCTGAAGTGTCAAACAAACCCCTTCAATCAAACTGCTGGCAGGCTCCCACTCAACCTGGCGCCTGCAATACAACAGTAGGTGCCGTTAGCCGCGGGCTCCTGCCCCCCACCAGACGCCCAAACACGGCGACCGACACACAGTGACGCCCACAGAGGAGACGTGTCACACAGCCACGATGTCCGGGAGCAGCACGGAGCGCGCGACAGGAGAACGCTTTACCCACGCGGCCCGGGAAGGCACAGAGCCACAGAGCACACGGGGTGTTCGATCGAGAGACGAGAGACGTGGCGGAGCGGGCTGGGGCTGCTGACACAGAGCCCTCACAGCAGCAGCGGTGCAGGAGCTGCGTTTCACTCCCTGATGCTTCGCTGCCACTGAAGAGGGAGGCCGCACAGTGGCCTCAGGTGTGCCTGTGTGGGGAAAGGTCTGCTGTGCCGAGACCATCGCCCTCCATCCCATGTGGCTCGTGGATGTTCCCGCTGGCATGAACAGACCCCATCAGCCTGAGTGGCCTCTGCGAGCTCCTCTGCAGCTCCTCTGGCTGCTCCACCAGTGTCACTCTCAGACACACACTGCCCTAAACGTAAACTGACCCAGCTGTATAATCTTCATCTCCACCTTGTGCAGGAGGAATGATTCACTCCCCATCAGCACCAAAGTCCTTCATTCCAGGATCCTTTCTTCCCTGACACTTTGCTTTTTTTTCACCAAAACAAAATTTAGGGATTATACCAGATGCTGAAAGGATTTCCCTTCCTAATCGTAAGCAGACAGAGCACAGGTTAACATCAAAGTGGTTCACACCCTTCATCTCAGGGCCTGACTCTCTGCAGTCATTGTAGTTCACAAGCATCTGACTGCATTTACTGGGACAGAAAGACAAAAGGCTGGCATAGCTTGTTAGCTCAAGCCTTAAACAATACCCCAGTCAAGCTCTTCAGGTGACTTCTCAGAGCCACATGGGGAATCAAGTGTTCGCTTTGCAAACTCTTCTCCAGACCAATCTCCATAAATTCTCCATAAATCTCACCTTTGTGCATCCACTGTAACTAAGTCCCCAGAACAGTGGTTTGTTCTTGTACTTGTTCTTACACATCCACTGGTTCCAGCAGACACTGGGTTTGGAGTGGGATGCCCACTGGAGGCAGTGTATAAGATTCTGATCATGAGTGCCCCAAGGGATGGTTCCTGGGCTCTTGCACCCAGACCCATCCCAAAGAGACTGCTTGACTCAAATCTGTGATGCTCAAATCTAGTTGCTGCATTTGGTCCAGTGGCTTTGCTGTCCTTTTGTGGACAAAAGAGTAATTTAAGCCAAGCCTAGGTACAGCCAGAGAGAGAAAGAATATGAAAGGAATTTTAATTTATGGACATACATTCAACTTAAATAAGGAAGAAAGATCTTCAAGAACAGAAACCCCTATCTGCCTTTGAGGCAGAAGAAAGTATGAGCAGGGAAAGAAGGAATGAATAAGAAACAGGCAAGACATGGCAAAGAATCAAACCAACAGGAGAGAGAAGCACCAAAATTTCTGCCTCTGAATTCCCTACAAGGGTGGAGTTTCTTGAAGCAGGTTAGCCAAAGAAAAGGATAGTGATGCCAGAAAGAAGATATTACCTCCCTGTTATTGCTCCATCTTTGATTCCTACTGGGACATAAATCTGATGTTCTCTAACATGATTTGGCTTCTCAGCTGAGACTGCCAATGAAGTGCCATTCAAGCAGTTGAGGACATATGCCCATGAGGGTGACCAAGACCAATGCCTCTTTTTACTCAGATCACTGGAAAATTCACAGTTTTGAGTGATTTTATACCACCCAGACTGGATTTGTACCACTGCCTCCAATCAGGGATGCTTCACAGTCGATACTTCTTGAAGTTGCCAGAGCCTGTACATACCATAAAGCCACTGTGTGATCTACCAGGCTTCCACTAGGCATGGACCTGAAGCAGCTGATGCAGTTCTTTGCCTTTTACTAGGGAGCAATCACAATCTGCTGCAATCAGAATAGCTCCTGACTATTTTTGTCTTTACAGAGGACATAGACAACAACAGTATTGCCATGCTAGAAATACTCTTACTACAGTTTAACTTTCCATTAAAAAACTCACAGCAGAAGTTAATTAAAAGGGCAGTGAGATGGAAAAAAATCCGAAGACTTCTTTTCGGGAAAGAAAAATGACATTTTTGGAAGTTCTCTCTTGAATTCTTAATAACCACGCTGCTACCAGAAGACACAACAAAAACATCAACATAAACACACTTACAGAGATAAAAACACCTGTAATTTTGAGGTATGCTGTAAAGGCTCACTGCAACATGACAGTAGATGACGTACCCACACTTCAAGGCTTGCAACATCAGAAACGGACCCCAGAGGGTTTCCAGAGTACCTGCTCACCTCAGAGTAGGCATCTTGTGAATTTTATTGAACATACGATCCAATCTCTTTAGGATGAGGATCAGGGCAGGTCTCACCGCCTCGGCTGTCCAGTCGGTGATGGGCAGCATCTCCATGATGTAGCGCCGGAGCCCGCGGCTCTCCATCGTCTGCGTGTCGTAAGGAGCCAGCTTCAGCAGGGAGTGCGCAATTTCTGCCAGCCTGAAACCACGGGGCGTTGGGAGAAAAAGAAACACAACCTGCATTTCTGTGGCGGTTCTTTTGCTTCTTTTCTGCCAAGGTCGGGATTAAATCGCAAGACGGTATTTCTTGTTTGGACTCAGATGTTTATTGGTTCTTATCTATGTCACAGTCTCACAAATCATGAATTCTACAGCATTTCTCTCTAACAGAGTAAAAATGGAGCCCTATCTCTTTCTCTACAAGGCCTTTTAAGGATAAACTGTCCAATTAAGAAATGACACCAAAATTATTTTTACTTTTAACCCAATAACCAACACCTGTGCCCTGCAATGCGGACTTTTTTATCCAATTACACAAAAACACCCAAACCTAGAAAGAAGAAGGTGAAGAAGGTGAAGAAGGTGAAGAAGAAGAAGGTGAAGAAGAAAGACCAGCCTCCACCCTAAAACCTCCATCTTGCTTTATATATATTACTACATTCTAAACCCTTAAACTCTAAGTTTTCCACCATGTGATATTGCACACTTCTATTCAAACTACACACCCATAATCCCGGTTCTATCGTTCAATTTTGGAAGCCTTCTCTACAGCCTCAGGTCAAATGCAGTGTTCTTTTGGGCGTGAGTGCCTGTCAGCACAGAAAGTCTAAAATTCTCAGCATCCAGGCTTCCAACATTTCTACACACGTGCCAATGAACTAGCATATAAATATTCAGGAGCCTAGTAAAAAGAAAATGGTGCAGAAGTCAAATGTGCTGCTATTTAAACTCTTAGATCTGATACCACAGTTCTGGTCTGTTAAGACTTTTTTGCTGGAATCACTGTTTATATTTAAGAATACGTGAATGCTCTAAACATTACTTTTACATTGACATTAAATGCACCAAGGGAACATCAGGAATTAGAGATTTGGGTAGCTAAAACCAAAGTACCTTTCCTGGCAGTAAGACTACAACATTGCAAATACCTGTGAAACATAGACTTTACATCATCTGTTTGTCAGTTAATGAGTGATTTGGTTTTGTTCTGTGCTTGTTTTTCAGCATTATCCCTTTAGGAAGTATCACTGTGCAATTTTCAGGTGTTAAATTTTAAAAATAAAGTGTCCATAGGTTAACACAACATGTCCTTTGTAGGATTGCTCCTTGCAGTTTTTATTTGTTTCTCCTAACACCTCTACAGATTGTGTTGCTGTTCTTTTTCCACTATCCCAGATGGCCTTGCCAATGGCATTTTTTTGTATTGACTGTGAAATATCATGGCAGCATTTGACTTACACTTGCAGTTTGATGAAAATCTACTGAAATACTTGGATATTTGTAGTAAGCAAAGACCAGAAATAAAACATGAAACATCAACAGACTTTGTATTGGATGATTACAGTACAATCCTATCCATAATGTGGGGGCTTTGTCTGAAATGCATCCAACTAATGGCATATTTCTATTCTCTTTATAATCTGCCTAGTAATATCAAGGGCAACAAGTTCCTCAGATTAACCAAAAGTAGTATAAAATTGGGTTTTTATCCAGAATTTCTTTATTATTCCTTTTTTTAAACTGCTTTGTCCTACTGTGAAGTCAGTCTGCTTTCTTAAATGCTGTGAAATTTAAATTATCATATAATTAAGCTTCTTCAGCAATACAATACCAGTTCCAAGCAATGATATATAAAAACTTCTTTATGCATTATGAAGTGTGAGATCCATTTCATCCAACTTGAAACATCAATCTCAATTAATCAGCTAGCTGCTTCCTAGCAGAAATAAGCAACCTGGGAAATTTTTATCTTCCTGAAATAGTGGGATAAACAGTTGGATGTGTATCTTCCTTTCTGCTGGGTGCAAAAAGATCTTCATGACTTATGCAGACTAAACATTTGACTTTTAAATGGCTAAAACTGGGTGAGATAAATCCTGTCTGAAGTGACTAGCACATTATCCTGTTTTCTGAAGCCTCTGAAATGGCACCTGTCAGCCTCCCAAGACCATGACTGTCACATCACATTCTGATAAATCTGCTCTCCATGTAGAACTGTGCTTGTCCTACAGTGGTTAAATCCTGTCAGTCATGTCACTGATACTTATGAATTTTTGTAAGGATCAAGATATGTTGCTTTTATTTAGAGATCTCTATGATTAAGCATTTTAGGTCACAACCCTGACAAAGCAGCTATTTGTAGCACTTTCCAGGAGACTTAAAGGAATCAGAACATAAATCATTATCTGCTGTAAATCAGTGTCAGCTTTACTGCTGTAACCTCTGACCATGAGAGATTTTCTCTCTTGAAAAGAGAGCAGTATTTGCCAGCTGCTAGTGTAAATGAAAAACTGACAAAATAATCAGATCTATGCCCTTTTGTCCCAGTTATTGCTTCTCAGTAGCATTTATGTTGTGTTTACCATGAAGTGCAAACTCAGAGAATCAGGCCCAAAGTGTTAGGAGGTCCTATTCCCAACTTCTAGGTCAGCACCATATGAAACTGCCTGTAGTGAGCATCCAACCCATGAGCTGGACTCAGTGCAGCACTCCAGGAGAAGATTTGTGCATCTGCTGCATCACATGCTGAAGTGCTGGGCCTGTAAATGCCCTCTGTCCCATCCTTGCCTGTATTTCAGGCACTTAGAAAGTGGCTGTTCTGCCTTTCTTGCTTGCAAGCTGCTGGCTCTGATGCACAGTGCCACTGGAGAGGATAAAGGTTGTATTCAATCAGGTAGGCAGCTTCCCCAGCCCTTGCCCTGCAGAGACAGACTTATCTTGTCCTGAGACATCAGAGGGAGCTGTTTCAGATGGGGGTCAGAATGAGACCAGGGAAAGCTTAAGAAACCATCAGTACAATCTAAGGAACATCCAAAACAGCCTCTGCATGTTTGAGACAAAAACACACAACTACACAACCAAAAAGTGATTCCATCTGCTAGTATGAAAAAGAAAGAGCTAAAAGAAAGGAATCCCCCTGAAATGAACAAGCAGAATGCTTGTGGAATACCTCATGTGGGACTTCACATCCAGCAGCTCCAGAGAAGTCACTCGGGGCTCACCAGCCAGATTCTGCAAAATCTTCAGCCTCGGACCACAGTGCTTGTAAAACTCTGTGCAGATATTCAGCAACGACTCCCGTGGTCTCCTGAACTCCTCTCTGGCAATTCTTTCATCCAGCTCCTCTCGGGGAAGACCCTGGCCCTCCTCCATTAAGTGAAGGTTCTCCCTGGAGGATACAAAGTAAGACAGAGTAGAGAGTGTTATAGGCAGTAGATCATCTGGGATAGATTACAACCTCTTCATCTTTTTGCAACAGATGCTTTCCTCTGCAACTGAAAGAAAAAGTAGTTGCATCTGCAATTGAGAAACAAAAAAAAAAAAAAAAAAGGGAAGTTATAATCTTCCAAGTCTTGCTAAAAATGTAAATATTTTCTAGATAAACTATCCTTTGACACATTCCCTGACAAAAGGCTGCTTGTCACAGCAACCGTGTGTGGGAACGTTTTATCACACATCAGGGGAGATTGGGATAAAATTTTACTGTACCTGATAAAGTGCAGTTTGGCTCCCTGTTCTGGGTACCTGGGAAAACAGAAACAGTGAGGTTGCAAACAGCAACTCAGTAGTGCCTAAACTTGCACTAAAAGAAAGTGACATTGTTCTAGTCCAGAGGTTTATTCACCATGGTCAGGATGGTATCTTGTGTCACTGGAACAATGCCTATGCATAGTTACTGACCACACTGAATTGCCTTTATCTACCAACTTCCACCACAAAACATATTCCTAGAGTTATTGGCCTTGTTCTGAAAGGAAAACTTCAGGCTTAAAAAACATAGCTCTCTTTCAAGTGATTTCTCTTACTGATTTTCACCCCAGTGCTCAAGTCTCTTTCATAAAACCAGAGCTCACCAAGTGAAAAGAATACCTCAGAGTGGGTTTGTGTTTTTTTTGTTTGTTTGTTTGTTTGTTTTCTTGTCATTTTCTCTTGTTACTTCTTTTTGAGAAAGCATTAATAGACCCTGCACCACTTGGCTACCATGTCCAAGGCTTGAACAGTAATCATTCTAACCTCATGAGACTCCTGCTGTTGCTAGCAGATGTCTGTTGCAACGATAACACAACAGAAGAAACAAGTGCAGAAAACCTGGAGCAGTGCAGAAATATTTTGGATCAGAGGCTGAATGTCTGATAATGAGAAAAATCTGGAAATGTAAGTCAAGATGCCTGAGTCACCCTGCACTGGGAATGTCTACATTGTCTGTCAGCAGATACATATTAACTGCTCTCCAAAATCAGCAGAGAGATAATAAAGTACTACTTTCCATTACACCTTATTTTCCTTAGACTGAGCAATCTTGCAAATGAAGTAAATGGCATATATCCACTTCAGACCTCAGCATTCTGGTTTATCTGCTGGTTTGTCATGTCTGGAATTTATCTGCTTCTCATCAGGGATTGAAATTCAGAGTCATGTTTTAACCATGACTGAATATATTTTAAAGAATAACAGACTGATGACAGGAGTTACCAACCAAGATGTGTACACATTAATAAACTGACATAATAGCCCTTTGATGATCCATGAAGAAATTGATTTCTAAATCCCTTGAATGATTAAAAAAAAATATAGGTAATAACTTGGAAAACTCCAGAAAAACAGCTACCCCAGCTTTTGCTAGGCTACAATTCCTCTTCTAGGTCAGCACAAACATTCAAATTTTTAGCACACTAAGGCATAGTCTGGCCAGGAGAAGGCAGGGCTGCCTGCTGCAAAAAAAACCTACATTCCCAAATGCTTGTGGGTGGATTAATCCCTTCCTCTATGACCAAGTAAATTGTCAGTGGCCTTGTCTAATTTGCAGCAGCCTAACTGGAATGGTCACTATGGCCAAGGATCAAAATTACAGTTCACTGATGCCATGTCCTTCTTTGTTTCCTTCTTCTGTGAGAAAGTTCTTTGGTGTTTTGTTTTGTTGGGTTTGGGAGTTTTTTAAGAAGGACAAGAATATTTCCAGGCATCCTTTTGACTTCTCTCAAGTTGTCAGTTACCCTTCCTGTACTATCTATAACTACAAAAAAAGCCCCAGATCAATGTGGAGGTAAAAATCATAGAAAGAGACCACAGGGAATGTACAAGGAAATGGGAAAGGGAGCAAAAGAAAACTAGAGGGGGTGCCATCTCTGAGAGCCTCAGCTGACAGGCAGTTTGAGTTTGTACAGGTGTTCAGCCCCTTAGAACAAGGCCAGAAGGATCTGACCCAGCTCTGCCCACTGGTCACTTTGACACTGGACTCAGCAGGAAGCAAAGCAGAAAATGAGTGAGCTTCAGCAATATATTTCTAGAGGGCAGAAAGGGGAATGAATCTTTTAGGATGTGTGTCCTCTATTGTTTTAAACTAGAAATCCTAGTTATGGGTATTCTGGGTATCATCAGAAATGTTTTAAACTAGAAATCCTAGTCATGGGTATTCTGGGTATCATCAGAAATGCAGTCCTGGGGAATGGGCTCTTTGGATGTGACTGTTTTCTCTCACAGTACAGTACCCAGAGCATTCCCTCAAGCTGTCAGAGGCCAAGCACTCTGAGCAATGAGATTTTACTTTACCAAAAAAAAAAAAAAAAAAAACCCAAACCAGAACTGTTTCAGAAAATGAAAAAAGAAAGAAAAGAAAAGAAAAGCCTTACCTGGTGTTCACACCTGCTGACATGGTGTGGTTTGCTGTTGTGGTCCCTTTATGGCCTTGGTCACATCGACTCATCTGTGGGGCTGTCATAGGCCTGGCAAAGAGAAGGTGAACAGCACACTACACATTAAATCTAACAAGCACACAGAAATTTCACAGAAATTACTTGCAGTGATTTTACCAAGTCTGAAAAACTCAAGCTAAGCTGCGTGTTGTGGCCTCCTGGGCATTCCCTGTCCCCGCACAGACATCCAAATGCAGGCTCAGCCCCTTGGCCCACGTGTGTTACCTGGTGAGAACTTCTACACTGTACAGGAGGGCCTGCAAAGAGGTGGCAAGGGCACCCATGGAAGCAATCTCCTCACGAGCTGCTGTCCCAGTGTCCACTTGAGAGGTTTGTCGCTTCAATTTTTGCAAGTAACAGGGAACCAGGGCTTCCAAGACCATCAGCATCTGGAGGCTGGAAAAATAACAACACTTGTTCTGTTTTATTTTGTCATCCCTGAAATCACATTAGGTAGAGGCTTAGGTTTCTGTCTGAAGACCCTGGATCTGTAACCAGGCAATGATTTCATTGCTTCTCACTAGAAGTCTTGAGCCAAAGAAAAAATTGGATTAGGAACTTCAGGGGGAAACTAGATGATGCATGAAACAATAATACTAATACTAATACTAATACTAATACTAATACTAATACTAATGCTAATAATAAACCCCTGAACTTTCAGGTATCTTCCAAATATGTCATCTATTTGCTAACAGCTATTTTCCCTTCCAAAGACTCTTTTCTTCCCTGAATCCCTCTTGCAAACTAACATATGTACTTTGGAGCTGGTGTTACCCCTAGGAAGGGGTAACAGGCAGAGGCTTGGCCTCAGAGAAGCCCCACACTTGGAATTCTTTATCCTCTGCCTCCATTTGCCAGCCTTGCTTTCACATACCATATGCAGCCTTTATGCCTTTTCTGAGCGTGCACAAGTCAAAACAACAGAGAATCACCTTCTGAATGACTCAGGAGCATAAGCCACCACTGTCACACACAGCTTGATGGCTTCACTGATGGAAAAGGTCAGATCTTCATTCCCATAGCAGAAGTCTGAGGGAGTAAAGCAATATGAGGAGACTATCACACTAAGTATCACACACTATCACATACTAAGTATGAAAGGAGCCAGCACATTTCCTTTTCCCCCTCTGCTATTGCTTGCTTTTCATGTTAACAATGCCCAATAGGCTTTTGAACAGATAAAAATCTATCTCTGTAAAAGAAACATATGCTGCACTCCTACTTGAACCCTATTGCCCAAGAACTCAGTAGGTGAAACAGCTCTCAGCAGGTCACCTGCTGCTGAGCAAAATGCCTACAGAGTTCTGTTTCAAACATCTCCCATCAAAAGCTAATTCTTAAGCTCATATATGGCAAGGACATATGTCAAATTCATTATAATTTTTAAGCATAATTTTTAATGCTTTTTTTCTTAGATGTTCTAACCACACAAAAAATGATGCTGATGCACCACTGATAGTAGAACACAGTTTTACTTCTCAAAAATCAAGCCCCTTTTATACTCATAGCCACATGGGTGCCAGCACAAAAGTGACTGTTTTGCTAGTGATTTCAGAAAAAGTTTTCAAAAGCATTTAAGTCACATTATACAAATATCACTTTGGGCATAATTAGTTCTGGGCATTAAGAAACCAGAAAGAATAATATTTGTACAAGAATAATATTTTTAATAGAACTATAGTCCTGTTTTCAGAGGTGACCTTGTTATGCAGGAGCCCAAGTCAAAGGTAAGGTGCTAAAACACGTAAATCATAATTCTGATCTTCATATGGAAGATACCAGATACACAGCACACTCATCTACAGTCTCATCATCAACTCATGCTTGAGGATTTTCAGAGATGTTTTTAATAGTTCTCCACTGAAATCTCCAAGATTTTATGCGAATGTACACAAAGAGGAAGAAATATCTTCGGTTTCTGTACCACTTTATATTAAAATTTTCTATATCATAAAATCCCACTTTATTACTACGAAGCCTTAACTTTAAGGCCAGACAGACTTCACAGTGCATCAAGATAACTAATATTTAACAGAAGTGCAAATTTGGAAAGCAATTTGAAGATCCTTATAAAAATCACAAAGCAGCCAAAATCTTAGATGCAGCGTTGCATGGATTACTATCAAGAGACAGAATGTTCTGGATACACCATACAGCCATACATATTCTGCTTTAGGGTAAATCAACACCCTCCTCAGGAGCTCAGCACTGCTGGATGTCTGAATTGTATCCATCATCATGTGCTAGTCACAGTCTGCCCATGGGAAAGGATGCTTTTATTTCCTGTCCACATGGAGCAGAGCAGAGGATGACACTGATCCTGTCAGCATAATACAGTTTATCAGGCATCTTTATTCTTCACTCACACATGTTAAAATTCAAAATGCCAAAGGCTAGTCTTAGACTAGAAGGCTTAAAGCAGAAAAAGTAGCTTTGGAATAAAATTAATTAATAATTCCCCTCCTGCAGAAAATATCAAAAGGGTGATGGTGATAAAGCCAGTCTTAAAAGCCCCATGAGGCACAGCAAACAGATAGGACATTCCTAAAGAAGAGAAGGGCTCTGAAGAAATCTGTCTTGAATCAATAAATAATAAACCATAATTACTGAATACAGGATGCTTTATTATTACCTAATGACTTGAGAGGCTTTTCTGCTTTCACCAGCTCTAAGATGTCCAAAATGTCTGGAGTATCTCCCTCCAAAGACTGCAGCAGGTCAAACAGGCACTGAGCTGACACTCCTTTGCTGGTCCCATTGTTTGTAGCATCCTGTTCCAACAAGAGATATTCACGTCATCCCAGGAATGTTCATCTGGAGGTGTGGACAACCTTTGCTTTTGACAAAGGGTCCACCTGGAGTTCAAGAGCTCATTGCTTTCAACCAGTGAGCCTTGCCTGACTCAACAGACTGATGCCACAGTGGGAGCAGGATCTGAAAACTGCACACACATCTTTGCTGCCCTGTGCAGGACAAAGATAGGTGTGCTGGCAGTGCCCCACTTCAAATTAAGATCCCATTAACATGTCTAAAATGTTAGATCATAATTAAGGAATATTTTCAAACATGACTAATCTAGTCTTAGATGCCACATGTGCTAAAACTTGGCTTTAAGCTTGTAATTCCTATTGCTGGATTGTAAGAATGGATTTGCATGTAAATAGTCATAAGCCATTATTGTCCTTTTATAATATATTTATACACAGAAATTTAAAGTGAGACCACATTTAGTGGCCTGGACACCAGCAGCCTGCCATCTCAGCACCCTGCTGCCTCAAGTGATGCACAGAAACATGCAGAAAAAAGTGGCAACCTGGTTCTGTGCAGCACCGAGTGTTCTCTGCCTGTGACCTCTGATGAGGGGTGGCTGCACACACAGGCTTCCCCCCAAGACAGGAGGATGGTTGTGACTCACAGGGAATTCCAGGAGAGGGGCCACGCTGGCAAAGAGCTGCAGGATGAAGGGCTTGCGGTGCAGGACGTAGAACTGGCGGCACGCGAACTCGATGGCCTGGCGCAGCTGGGGGTTGCTCTCGTAGTCGGAGTACACCTGAGCACGTGGAAAAGGACATGGAGGCACTGCTCCAACTCTTCACCTCCTGAGCCCAGGTTGGACCAACTACAGCACTGGCATTCCTGATAGGTTTCTCTAACACACTGATAAAGATGGAGACTGCACCACCCCTCCCTGGCAATGCATTTCATGGTGTCTTAGATTACAAGACATGGCTGGGGCTGTGCATTCTACCACCATCTGTCAGAGCTGGGGCAGTTCTCTCCTGTTAATGGGGCAGGTTTCTTTATCTCTTCCACAACCAATCCTCCCTCCAGGAGATCTCTTCTGTTCATGGCCACTGAGTGTCCCTGCATGGCTGAGAAAATTCCATCATCCCATGGGGAGATGCTCTGCTCAGGGAGAGGAGCCAAGCATTCCTACCTGGATACAATCTGACTTTGGAACACCACAGCAGCCTTTGCCCACTGCATTCCCAGAGGAGCAGCTTTCTTCCCCACTGCATTCCCAGAGGAGCAGCTTTCTTCTCCACTGCATTCCCAGAGGAGCAGCTTTCTTCCCCACTGCATTCCCAGAGGAGCAGCTTTCTTCCCCACTGCATTCCCAGAGGAGCAGCTTTCTTCCCCACTGCATTCCCAGAGGAAGCCCAGGCCCATCTCCAGCAGCCCTGGAGCTTCAGAGGAAAACTCCACCCTTGTCCAGGATCCCTGCTCCAGCAGCACAGCTGGCACTGCAGGAGGGCTGAGCCACCATGGAATGGCACTGCTGCCACCACCCTGACCCACAGCCTGAGAGGCCCTTAATTTCAATTTATAATTGAAAATTTATAATAATTTGCAGGGAGGGGGTTTACATTTTCCATTTCAAGGGAGGCTCCTGCAGACACCTGTCTTTTCAAACCAAGACACATGGACAAAAATATCCTTAGGAAAAGGTTTGCTTTTCATGCTTGAACGTTCCTCTCATTATTAGTCCAATATTTTTTGTCCTACATATTGAGGTTGATTGCTTCTCTCTCCTTCCTAGAAGCACTTTACTTGTTAGAAGCAAGTTAGTGCTTTCTTTCTGAATCTTCCTATTTTTCAGTTAATCAGATCTTCCAGTCCTTTCTCACAAGACATGTTTTCTACATGAACATCCCTGTTTTCCTGCAGTCTCTTGGGTTAACTGATGCTTTCTCTGAGCTGGATAGAGCCAGTACTTCCAGTGAGGATCACTGATAATGAAAGCAGAATTATTCCATGTTTTTCACAAGATACAAATCTGTACAGTCACCCCAGACTGGCATTTGAGATATTTTTCCCTTCTATCCTTCAGCAGAAGGGTGCTATTGATTCATGTCTGGCTTCAGAGCTATAATTCCAACATTCTGTCCTGCAGAGGTGTCACTAAACCAGTTACTTTCCTTCCCATATTCTGTGGCTGATGATTCAAAAGTAGTCTAACCTAAGTTTGGGTTTTTTTCTTTTTTTTCAGACTCCATTTCTAGTTTGTCATGGTGATTTGTACTCCTACTCTGTCCTCCACCACAGTGACAGCGCCACCCACTTTTAAAATATTTTAAGTTTTTTAGAGTGGCATTTCCTTCAGGGCTGGCCATTGAACCATGCAGAGAATATGTTGCCAATTTGTGGGATTTGTTTCTCAGTTATGTAAGCAGTCTGAATTCCTAGGAACAACTTCTCTGTGTGAGACCTCTGCAGAGACTTCTCAGTGCCCTGGTAGGCTGAGGAAATTAGCAGGGCTTTCACACAACCAGAACCCTCTAGCATGGGGATGAGGCCCATCAATTACCAGCAATATCTCATTTACCTTAGAAAAGGGAAATAATTAACTGTATATGCATTTTAGCAAGGAAAGTAGAAAAACCTGCACCAAAGAGCAGTGTGGGGAAATGGGTGTGTATGCATCGGGAAATGAGAGTCAACTAGCAGCTGGATCAAGCCCAGAAGTGGTGAAAGAATTGAGCACAAACTAACCAACTGATCTTGGGTGCCTGGCACAGAGAAATTAAAGTCTGCAAAACCAAACAAGCTCAGAAACACTTGTATTTTCTTTTGGAATTGCTTTTTTACCTCCCAAGTGTGGTATTTTAGTAATTCAGTAGTTGACAGTAATTGAGGGTGAGGATAGGAAAGAATTACAAACTGATTTCTCTCAACACGAAGTGAAAATGAAAGGAAAATCCTTTGCAGGACTGAACGGTTACTGTTGACCACTTCAAATAATGTTATTAGGCTATTTTATTTCAAAATGTCTTGTTTCTCATTAAAAAACCCATGCATTACTGACCTGGATCCAATTCATACTTATCTGATCATGTAAGGCAGGATATCAGACTTTTAAGTTACTACAGAGTTTGTTTAGATAGCTAAAGTAATCACTGGGTCCAATTATTGTTCTCTGTTAACTATGTGAAAATGAACATGTATAGGGATTCTTCTTTTCTGTATTTGCATTATAATACTAAATTTCTACTTAGATACTGCCTTTGAGCCCTACAGAAATAATGCTTTCTACCTGTAAAAGAAGTATTTTTTGTTTTATTTTCAGTAGCTGATTTTTTTTTTCCAAGAATCAACAGGAAAAGAGGCCCACTTCTTCATCTGGAAATGAAGAGAAACTCCTCCTCTGACACTTCCAATATTTGTCATCACTCACAAGAAAAAACATGCAATTTTTCATAAATGTTTTGAGTTATTTTCATACTTAAAAGTGAATATAATTTAGTTTCAATTAGCAAGTAGTAAATCCAGATATTTCAACTATTTCCCAAACTTCAGCCATCCCCGAAGCAAAAACCATGGAGATATGCCCAAGGTCCAAAAATTGCCCAGGAATTTCACACTTCTGTGTGGAAGTACAGAGAAAGGAAAACAGACATTTATTTACTTAACACAAAGGAGAACAGAAAAATTAGTAATTTACTCAAGTAGGAAACAGAAAGCTAATTTGGGCCATCCCACTGTTGCCTTCTTGGGGAATCTAAAAGCTCTCGTGAGGACTCAGCAGATCAAAGTTTCCCTGTTAGGTACCAATTCCATCATGGAATCACAGGATGGTTGGAAGGGACTTTAAAACCCATCCAGTTCCACCCAGTGCCATGGGCAGGGACACCTTCCACTCTCCCAGGCTGCTCCAAGCCCTGTTCAAGCTGACCTTGAACACTCACAGGGATGGGGCAGCCACAGCTGCTCTGGGCAAGCTGTGCCAGGGCCTCAGCACGCTCACGGGGAAGAACTCACGGGAAGTTCTTCTCAAGAATTTCTTGCCCAGGTCTGACCTGCAGCTGCTCTCTGTCAGCAGGACACGGCAGCGTTCCCTGGGCAGGGCTCACCTGCAGCATGCTGGGCAGCACCCACTGGTAGCCGCTGAGGGAGAAGAGGTGGTTGAAGTGCACGGCCGTGTTGATGACCGTGGCAGCGTACTGCCTCAGCAGGGCACTGTCCTCGGGGTGCAGGATCAGGGCACCGTTGAACACGTTCAGGAACAGCATGATCTCATCCCCCCACGGGAACTCGCTGGGCATGCCAAGGAACATCTCTTCCAGCAGCTTAATCCACAAGCTTTTCTGAAGGGTGTCTAGGCCAAAGAGCTCTTTGCCAGCTGTAGGGGAGAAGAGCAATCAACAGCAACAGCAGTCAGCTCTGTCCACCACAGCCAGCCTCACCTCACTGCAAAGAACCATCCCAGAACAATGACCATCCTTCTGCCTTTTAAAAATTATTTCACCCATCCTGTGTTTCTTTAAGTGCTCACAGGGCTTCAGTAAACCTCGATTTAAAGCATCAATATGAAGATGAAGAATGCTATATGGATATTCTCAGTTCAGTCAGAGAGAAAAGGAGAGATTTCTACCAGGCTGAGCCTGGGAAACGGTTGGAAAGGAATGTAAATAATTCATTCTCTCCTGTTGTTCACATTGTTTATAGATATGTTCTGCCACCGTGCGTCATTCACAGAGCACCAATGGTGTGAGATGTTTTTACTTTAAGACCAATGAAATTGGTCTGCAAGATGTGCTCTATAAAATGAGTGATGTATTTGAAATAAATCAGTTGAGTTCTCTTCTCGCCTTCTGACTTGGAGTCTTCATCATTCCTGTCCTGCCTCAACAGTGACATTGATAAATATCACACAGTTCATTAATCTGCTGGTTGGACACTCTTCCCATAAAAAGTGGAAGATCTGAGCTTGTACATGCATCATCTGCCCTCACAGTGGCTGTGCAGATTTATGCTCAGGTTTTATGTCCTAGGTGTCCCACACATTACAGGAAACGGATGCAGGGTTACAATAATGCTTCTGAAATCAAGTGCCTTTAGGGCTGGTACAGAACTTGCCAATGCTTACCACTGTGCAACAATAACCTATTTAACCTATTTAACATCAGGCTGGAAACCCTGCTTTACATCCAGAGCAAAGTTTCTGTGTGGACAGTTTCTTTATCCCCGCTGCAGAAGCTGCCCAGTCTTCCTTGGATGTCAAAGATGATTCCTCAAAGCAAATGGCAAAGGACTTTGAGCAATCCTTTTTAGGTAGTCTCATGCATAATTTTAATAGTCAATTAAAACTTATTCTCATTTGGGTCCAAAGCAAGTAGCCTTGTCTGGAGAATTCTAACAGTGAAGCCTTTTCCACTGCTGTGCTTACAAACCAACAGCTCTGTATCAGTTTCCCCAGGAAGAGATTCATCAGCTTCCAGAAAAGCTGCAAGCCTGTGTGTTTCTAAGGCAAATGAAGCCCTCACTGTGATGCCTTATGGGGCTGGAACAGAGGCTAGACAGAGTTAAGAGGAATAAAGAGGATATTTACTGAAGTGCCTTCAAAGGCTACACCCTGGCAGTACCAGAGCCGCAGTCGTGGCTCTACCCAGATGGCTCCAAGATGGAATCAAAAGAGGGCTTGGTCACGAGATTTCACATTTTTATAAGTTTTGGACAATTAGCATATTGGAGCTAATTGTCCAATTACAGCTCCAGCCCATGAAGTCCCATCTTTCTTGTTTTCCTCTCTTCTGTCCACCCTTGTTTATGCTCTTGGGCCTGAGATTTGGATCAGCTGTCCTTGAGAAGGAATTGTTTTGTTTCCCTACTCTGTGAAGAGAACTCACCATCCCCTTATATGAAGCCCACATCCACACACTAAAGCAGCACAGAATCTGAAAAATATAAAAGCTAATCCCTGAGGCATCAAGTGAAACCTGAGCCTTGCCCAGCCCTCCAGGAGAGCTGCCAGGGGATCATACCGTGGGGGTCACTGAAGAGCGAGAACTCGGCATCAATGGCACTGCGGGGGAAGGAGGGCAGGCGGAGGAGATCCTCCTGGAGCATGGACACGTGGGACTGCTTGTGGGCTGGAGGGATCTTCTGCGTCAGGGAGATCAGGAACAGCACCCGCCCCACCTCCTCCAGCTTGCGGGTGAACACCTGGCAGGGAAAAAGAGACAAAGATCTACATCAGCCTAATCCAAAAGCTCTTTAAGATGCCCGTGCACTTCAGCAGGTTCATTTCTACGGCTTGCTCTGGTCCGAGGGATGCTGCGCTCATGGCTCAGAGGATCACGGTGAAATTCACAGGGCTGGTGCTGCACCCTCTCACTAGAATTTGTGTGCCACTGTTCTCCAGCCCAGGTCTGCAAAGGTGGCCTGTGTTTGTAAAAATGGTTCTAACATCGCTTTCCATTTCAGTCTTCTGGAGGACCCTAGTGGTTGGGGAACAATTTTCAACTTTGCCATGGGTTTTTCTGTAGATTAATGTAAGCCCCAAGGTGGTCAGAGAAACCAACTCCAAGCTGAAAGCCCCATGTCTGTATTTCCTCTCTCCTAGGCCTTAGACTATAGTCAACAAGAAGTTGGAATTCCTATCTACCTTCTGGGATAAGACACCTGGCCATGGAAAATATATGTATAATTGCAAAAGAAAAGTAGTCAATAAAACAAAGCAAGTACTTGTCCAAGTAAAAAAGTACTTTTTTTGCTGCTCAGTGGTGCTTACTACAGTGTTGCTTTCTTTACTGAAGTTGGATGTTTTCCAGCAACATCTTGCATGACTAGAAGAGGCTAGCAAATGTATGATACAAGTTTTACCTTAGAAGTATTTGGGGCTCTAACTGCTCTAAATATAAAAATGTGGAGAGCAAAATAATGCCCTGACAAAAATATGAAGCCCATTTAAGTATTTTTGGATCATGTAGAGTGTATTAAACTCATTTATTTGTGGGACACTTCCTAGAACCAGAGTTATTTCTGATAGAAAAGCAACCAGGTTGATCTCAAGTAATTTCAGATTTTTATTGACTTTCTACTGACAGATGCAGCACATGAAATATTGTCCTATTCTGTGCCATACACATATCAGATGGCATTGACTTTATTTTCCACTAGCAGCAGCTAGTAGCTCTTAAGCAGCTTTATAGCTGCCTTTTATAACCACTCCTGATGATATTTTCCTATTCTCAGTAATAACACAACTACAATAGCTGGTTTTTGGCTACAACTGTTAATACCAAATTCATAATGTTTAAGCGCATTCCCGCACATCCTTTTGTAAATTTTCTCCAAAATGATCCACTAAAAGGAAACTGGCTGCACAGAGTGGGGGAGAGGGGAATTCACATCCCACTCTAATCTTCCTGGAATAATGTACAGTGTATATGGCCCCAAGGCAGATTTCACATGGATTGCTACTTCTCCAGCAAAGCTCTTGATCTGCATGCAGCATGATGGAAAGCCTTTAAAAGGAAAAAAAAAAAAATTCTTTTCAGGGTTTGTTTCTGGGAAGAGGTATTTTGTGACAGTGAGTTACCTGTTTCTGAATGAGCTCTTGACCCTTTTCTGGATGCATCTGCACCAGGTTGAGCTGGGGAGAAACTGACCTCCGGAAAGGATAAATATCACGGACATAGGTCTGCCAGGAAAGGAAAAAAGTGTATTTTAAACACATGTAATCACTATGGCATCACTCAACAGAGTGGAATAAAGGGCCCTTTAGCCCTTTCTGAAGGGCAGGGGCTTTTCAGACAGTGTCAGGCATCATGAAAGAGCATAAACAGAAGAGAAATTTGATCTTTTCTAAGAAAACTAGACATTCTCGTCTTCTGCCTCTTCCCTCTTCTCTCATATTCCAATCTTTCAGCATACACAACGAAAGATGTGGTGCCCACAGACAGAACTCTATTTATAGGATGTTTGTTCTCCTTTAGATAACCCTGGTGTTTAAAAAGAAGCAAGATGAAAACTCACGTGGACTTGATCTTTGCCTTACCTTGTTGTAATGAATGAGATTCCAACGCTTATCCATTAAAAAATAATGAGAAGACTGAGTTTCAGGTATGTTAAAAAACTCCAAACACTCCTGAAAAGAAAGAAATCAAAATATCCTGTTACTTTTTAATTGTTTTGTACAAATACCACAACATCCAAAAGAAGAATATCCATCTAATAATCTATAAAGGCACAAAAATGCATGCCTCAATCAGACTGGCACAGTGTAGTGGCTTTAATTATTTTTTTTTTTTTTTTTATCATGAAGTACCTAAGTATTTTTGTGATAATCAAGGCATGCTGATATCACAATCCTGAAGACTGGTGTTGCTTATCTTGATATCACACATATTTGTCTGCCTGTATGAGCCACATGGGCGTGGGTATTTATCAAGACTTAGTGATAGGTGATATGCAGAGACACTGAAGTTCTGACCCTTCAAAACATTGAGATGTGATTCCCAGTAAAATTTAACACAGTCAGACAAACTGAAGGCTTTTACAAATCTGTTTCCTATGTGGCTCAATTACAACCATCCAGGAAATTTTTGGCAGAAAGTGACTGCATAGCTCCTGTATACCAGAATATTGTTGTGGCTACTGAACCATCATTTTCACTCTGATCTTGATCAATCTCTCAGCTCTAGTGTTGATAAAACCAAACATTTAAATGATTTGTGTTATTTATCAAAAGTATACAGCAAATACCCAAAAGCTGCAGTGTCTCCAAATGCAGTTGCATTTGTGAGGTTTGAGTTCAGAGCATTTCTATTATCCTTAAACGTGGGATCCTGCTTATTGCAACCAAGCTCCCCTCACAGGGACACAAACATGCCTGTGAGCAGAATTTCCCTCCCTGACGCTGGGACAGGATGATCAGGCAGAATGGATTGCTGGCATCCAGCTATGGCAGGAAAATGCAAGCAGTTTGTCCACTCAAAAATAGACTCCTACCTTCAGGAGAGCCTCAAACTGCGTGTCCTCATGGACTGGTAACTGTGTTGGGATGTCACACTCATTCTGTCCGTGCACAACAAGGGTTTTTGTGCCTAGAGGAAGAAAAGTTGTTGCATTCAACCTGACCTCTTTAATTAACTCAATTTCAAGAGATTTCCCATGGAGGAAGAATGGTACTTGAAATTCATTCCTGGACAGGCAGACTAAGCAAGTCCTCTCTGGAACTATTAAGCAGTGTTAACATACTCTCACACTTCCACAGTTTAATGAGAAATTGATCTTTCATCTGTTCTTAAAGGATGAGCTGACTTTAGCAGCAACTGTCAGCTCTGAGGAAGAAACACACACAAAAGGTCAAACCTGTTTATCAGCAAGATATCTCGTCTGACTCATGATGCCCAGAGTCTGAATGGTAGAGATTTACAGTAGTGCTCCTGCCAGCCTTTCACAGCCCAACTGGCACAAAGCTCTGGGTTGAAATACTGTTCTAATTCACTTTCCAGTTGCTTCTTTTAGAGCTCTTAAAGTGGTTTTCTGAATACCAAGTAATCAGCAGTAGAATTTACTGATTGACTACTCAACTGAAAGAAAATTGCCTTAAAATATGCAGCCATTTGTAACAGGTTTTTTTCTGATCTGGTTCTGATGTATCTTATTTTTGGTAAAGTGGGCTACAAACTTTGAAGTAAAGGAGATTTAAAGACTTGTGTTTTATACCTGGCATTGAGGCAGTCACCAGCAGCTTCACTTCACACTGTTCCTTCTTCATGGTTTGTTTGAGATCCTTGAAGAAGAGTCCTTCAACATAACCCACCACTTCCCAAAGGAAGGTAAGAGTGGCAGAAATGGCATCCATGCCCCATTCACATGGAGTCCGTACAAAATACATGATCAATCCTACCTGCAGGTAGTAAGCAAGAGGAATATCAGGTGGACACACTCTTTTAACTGTGTAGAGCATTGTTTAAACACAGAATAACAGTATTGTTCTCCCTTTCTTCATTCATGGGGATAAACTCATTAAACTTTCATCCTGAAATTTTATGCATATTAAAGAACAATCTGCCTGCAATATTCTTCCTTTTTCTAGAGATCATGAGGATTGGGGGCAAAATGTACTCCTGCAGTATAGCTTAAAGCCACTCCAGATGAAGAAAAGGGAGAATGTCTGCAGTTAGAGATTTCCTATTCTATATGCTCTGAAGTGCTGCCATGTAAACAACTCACAAACTACAGAAGTCTCCCTGGAGAAACATACACCTTGTCTGCCTCACCTCCTAACTACATTTGTCCACAGTCTTGAAAGAAGTTGCTAAATCTGCTCCAAGAGGACTGTCTATCAGCAAAGCACTTTCTGAACCCAAATTAAGTAAAATAATTAAAGGTTTCTGGTGCTGGGACCCTTCTAATTGTCTTCAACTCATTGACTGTTGTTCAGTTCAGAAATCCATGACAAGTTGCTTAGGGGTTTAATGAAAACAGAAAGGTTCCTTTTCCTCTCCCCAGAAGGCCAGAAGGGCTAGTGGAAGCCTGGTGACTTCCACCCACAAGCAGGAGCAAGTATGAGCTATATAAGAAAAATAAAGTGCATTTATTGCACACAGGAAGGCAGAGGAGAGATCTGGGCTGCACAGTGGGCCCACAAGCTACTCACCAAGTAGTTAAAGAGGATATGAGATGTCTGGGCAGGAAAGTCTCCAATGTTCAACAAAAGCTTCCTTAGCATATACATCAGTTCATCCTGGAAGAAAAGCAAAAGTTTTTTCTTCCCACCAAAAAGTGAAGAACAGATTTCTCCCTTTTGTCCTTTCTTGCTTTGTTTCTTCCCATTTGTCCCTTTTCCAGCTTTGTCTCTCAGTGCATGAAGTAAAACTATACACCTGTTACTGCTCCCACATATTGCAGTGGGAGCCCAGGGCACTGCATCCAGGCCAGTGTCTTTCCCATTTTACCTCAGAGAGGAAAAACCTCCTGTTGCAATTTGTACTGACTGTGATGCTACTGATTGTGCACTGCTGTCCCTGTGGTTATCCCAGATGATCTGTGAAATCCAGTTCATCTCACCTCAGTATGGCTGCAGGGTAGGAGGCAGAATCTATCTTCCCTTATTTTGGAGCCTGCCTTAAATGTAAACTAAGATATTCCTCATGGTGTGAAGGGATTATAGAAGGGACAGAATCTCATTGTCAGCTGAAGAGAGAGATGGCATCACAAATGTCTTCTATGGCCCTTATCCTCTAACCCCACAGCAGATTTGAGCCAGTGTTGTAGGCATGGATATGCACAGGACAATCCATGCCACTGATACACCTGTAGGGAAACACACCTGTTCTCTGTGTTCTGTACTTGTGGTCGTAGCAGGCCTATGAAGAGATGGTGAAACAACAGCTTGCAATGGCTCAGAGGCCTCTGATGCTGGACACATGACAGCTTTCTTCTCAAAGGTACTGAACAAACAACCTCTCTGACCAGAGATGTTGTGGATGCCCCACCCCTGGAAGTGTTTAAGGGGAGATTCAAAGGGGGTTTGAGTAGTCTGGTGCAGTAAAAGGTACCCCTGCCAGCGGTGGGGGACTGGAAGGATGTGATATTTAAAGTTGCTTCCAACCCAAACAATTCTGTGAAACAGACATGACCTTCCCTTAAATGAAAGCTTTGTGGGTGATGGCTGAGAAATCTCAGGAATAGTAAGTCCACCAACACCTGCTTGCTCAAGGAGGAAAAGGACAGCCTTTTCTGATATTTCTCAGGTTTAACATTCATTTTAGAGCCAGTTCTTAGGTAGTGGCTTGTAAGCTGAGGCCAGTGATACTACTGATACCATACACCAAATATGCAGTTGAGAAAGTGATAGTGCAGTTGAGAGTTTCCCTGCCTTCCCTGCCTTCTACACGGTCAGAACCAGCATGCTTTTCTTCTTTCTAAATCTTGGAAGCAGTCTAATAAGCCACAGAGACACAATGCCACCCCATCTTGCAGAGAACCTGAATAGAGTGGCATGAGTGAAGGCAATACTGCCTATGCCATGTTCACTAAACAGCAGCTCAAAGCTTGGCTTGGAGCAAGTCAGATCCTCAGTGGTGACAAATCAGCCGTGTCCTGTTTACATTAGGGGACAATCACTGAAGCCAAATGATGAGATGCTGCACTATAATAGCAAATTCCTTCTCCAGTGACGTCCACAAAGTGCCTCTGCTGGCAGCTGTGCTGCCCTGCTCTGAATTCTTACACCTGCTGGGGAGGGGCAGAGGGTACCTGTCGGTTGCTGATGGTGAGCTTCTCGAGGAAGTGGCGCAGAACTGTGGAGGGGTCTTCAATCAAGCAGTTCCACAGGACCTGCTGGGCAACAGCACTTACTGCAAGAGAGAAAGGAAACCAGGTCAGAATTGTCTCTTGGAAAAGCCATTAACTGGCATACTTAAAAAAACTTTCCTAGTCTTCTTCCTTCCTCTGTCATATTTTATACTGAACACTCAAGCCACCATTTAATGTACTGGAATTCCTGGTAACCAGTGCAGTGATCCCAGTAATAATAATCACAGGTCTAGTATTTGAACCTTCCCTAACTACAGGTGATATGACTGGAAGCACTTCATGACTGTTAAGGAATGATAAAGAAATAACTGATTGGATTCTTAACTCCAGATGGACAAAATCCAGCAACTGAGAGATATAAATTCATGTACTTTTTTTGTTTGTGCACATAAGTTCAATTTCATGGTGATTCATAGAATGATTTGATCTGGTGTTGGTGAACAGTATTAGATAGCAGGGAATTGTGTTGATGATCAACTCCCTGCAGTGCAATTATTTGCAATCCTCGGAAGGTCAACAACAACATAGAATTATTCGTGATTTTGTTTTCAGCACTCAGCTCCTGATCACAAAATCACACATACATTGTTTAGAGGGCTGGCTCCATACAGCTAAAACTGAATACAAAATGGAACAGGAAGTTAAATGCACAATTAGCTGACATGATGAGCGAGAGATGAAGGAATCAGAGCAGCCCCCCATGTATCACCACTTTCAATAAAACAAATACAAGGAAATATACTAGCAGTTTACAAAGACATCGTAGACCATAACCAAAATGTTCAGGCTATGTATAGATGGCTTTCTGCTTGTCATGGGAACGCAAAAACATGAGTGGGGATAGATCTCCAGAGATCTTCAGTCCAAGCCCTGCTTGGAGCAGGACTGTCACCTACACTAGGTATGTTAACCACAGCTATGACAAGCCAGGGCTTGATAAACCCCTGTGCATGGAGAATCAACAGAAATTATGATCCTGGTGATTAACTTCCTTCAAAATTTCTAAACAGATCTTCCCAAGTTCTAAACTCTAAGTCAGTGTCAGTGTTCTTCTAACTCTCTGTTTCCTTTGCATCACACCAAACAAGCCCAGCTTCTACAATTACTCCTCAAAGAACACTTGTCTTAGGCCTCTTACCATTCTTGTATCCCCCCAGTAGATTTTTTTTCAGCTTCTCATGATTTCTTTTGAATTAGGGGCTTTTTTAGGATCCTGAAAAGGCAAAATCCCCTCAATCCCAAACACAAATTATGTAGAAAATAAAAATGAAAAACCCTACAAAGACACATTTCTGTTCTAAATCTACATTCAAATAGTTTTGAAAGTGGTTCTGTCATCCTTAAGCAATAATCCCTTGAAGATGAATCGAGGTCAATACCAGCTACTCCATCCTCCCGGACTTCTCCGTCTTCCATCAAATGGACAATGGGGAGCACTGCTGCACAAATGCATGCTGGAAACACAGCCTGAGGTGGCTGGGGCACGTGATGGTTTGGAGTGTGCTCCGTAGTGTGTTCTTCATCTGGAGCAGTAAGAGGAAGAGGAGTTAGGGAACACACTGTGCTACTATCCGGGCAGGTTAGAGAAACATTTATGTTAGTGGCTCTACACGCAGAACAAAGATCAGAACACTGCTCACTGTGCAAGCATGACAGGTTTGCTGCTGCCACCAAGAAATGGAGCCTCTAGCCAATTTCTTGATCAAGAATTAATTTTTCAATTTACATTTCTTTTCTTGTATGCAATCCAGTTCCTTTTGATAAAATCCCTTTTTTTTTTTTTTCAGCTAGAGTGCTCCCTGTAGCACTACTCTCCAAGTAGAACATGAGAGGCAAGAGAAAGTATTGTGACAGCAGAGGTGAATATAATAATGAAGGGCAGTAACTTATCATAAAGGAGCTCAAGCTTGGGACTGTATTTGGCAAAAGGAAACACCAGGGCTTTAAGGGTCAACAGGAAAGGCTTCCAGTGAATGAAATCTTGGAGGGAATGCTCCAAAGTGAAGTCACCCACCTTCTGCACTGACTGCTGAGCGCACTGACCACACAGAGCCACGGCGGAAAGAATAATTCCTGTGAGAGGTACTGGAGGTGCAGGACGGGCTCACAGAGAGACGGCGGGAGGCCAGGTTGGCAACTTCTTCTACTGACAAAGAGAATGGGAAATGTCAATCCAGATCCAGCCAACAGACTTCAAGGAATTTTTTGAAGGACAGCAATTGCAACCCAATCAGAACACTGAAAAGTCAGGTCAGGTAACACTCAGAAGACACAATTTAACAGCTATAAAGATCAGTCAGATAGGTAATTTGCTCATGCTTTGGGAAACAGCAGAACATTGGTCCATAAGAGTGTTTAGTGCTCTGGTGTATCACATTTTAACAGAGCTGGCTCTGTACTTCTTTTCATCCACTCCCAGTTAACCATCATTGTTGCTGGTGCTTAGTTTTCCTTAAGAACTAGGATTTCTGCTCACAGATTTTCCAGTGTATGCTTAGATCCCATCAACTCTCTACTCACCTAATGGCACATACCTTGGAATGCCTTTAATGAAGTCTTTGTGCTCTGTTAGCCTGGGCCAGTAAAACTCCTCACCCACAGACTAAGCTTATTGTGACTCTTGTCATGTAACTTTGGCTGTCTGAAAGTTTGGTACTGAGCTTGATCTGGTCACCTGGGCTCCCCCACTACTCACCACAAAGGTAGAAAACCCCAGGGGCAATTCAGTATATCCTAAGTTCTGTTTCTTAAGACAGATAACAACCAAAGAGCAATTCCTCCCACCCTTTAATTATTAAGGAGTTAGAAGACAGATTTCATTCCTAGTGTTGCATATTCTCTTGTGTTAAAGCCTGCAAGAAACTGGGAGCTTTGAGATGTTAAATGCTGGCAAGTTCCACTGAAGTTGGGGCAGATGGGGTCGGTGTCTATCACCCAGTAAGAACTCAATACATCCAAGGTTTTGTCTCTTCTTTGGTACTAATTTTCAAATACACTTTTTCCCCATTACTTGGGCTCTTCAACAAGTTGACATGGCTGGGACATTCCCAACACTAAAAATCGATTTTCCTGGACATCACTGCCCTAAGCAGTGCTCTATGTTTGTGGGAAATGCTCTAAGGTTGCTGGAATGGAGTTCCAGGTCCCAGAACACACCTTCTTCTTCCTGCTCAGAGCTTGGTGTACAGGAGGGCTCATAGCAGGCCTCCTGAGTGATGGGGATGGCAGTGATAAGACTGGCTTCTCGGCCCAGGCGTTTCTTCTCTTCCTCCTGCTGCAGGTTCTTCAGGATATGCTCAGCTCGCTGATGGGAACGTGACACAGCTCGGGCAGAAAATGACTTCTGTTGGGAGCAAGAGAGAAGAAACCCAGCCTGAAGCTGATAGTTAAGATGCACACAGATTTTCTGACAAAGGCTTCACCTCAGTGACATTCAGCACCTCAGTTTCTAAATGTAAATCAGACTAGTGCCAGCTGAACAGAGATTCACCAGGAGAATTACTGGAAATAAACCTACAATAAGCTTTGGTGCAAACTCCTCCCAGGAGACCCCATATGAACCAGTGCAGACTAAATTGTCTCTCAGACAGTTCTATTGAAAAAATCTTCTCTTGGGGGGGAGAGCAGCTGCATGCTCCTAAGACGTAAGTCAGTGTCTCTCACAGGGTACAGTACCTCAGTGAATAAACAGAAAACTTGATGCCCACATAGAAAATTCTATGTCCTACACAGAGTATACTAGATTTTTTCCCAGCTGGGAAATAATCTCACAACTTTTGGTTTAATTTGCTGCTACAGAGAAAAAGCAGTGCTTACTCTCAGGATGTCTGCTTACCGACTGATCTTCGTTTATAGGATCCTGCACACTCCCACTGCACTGAGGGACCCAGGGAGGGTCAAACATTGGCACAGATGGCATCCCCAGCACAGGAGAAGGCAGAGTGAAGTTTATACTTGGAGGAGGAATCTAAACAAAACCATGAAAGACATTTTGTTACAGCAAACTCTTATTGTCAGTATTGTTAAGTGAACATGAGCACAAGTACCCAAGATATAAATTAACTCTGCCAATTTTTTCCCACCTCTGTATTTCACTGGACTGTAGCACCATGTATGACACACATCTTCTCTCATATCTCCTGACCTGAGTCCCCATTTTATCTTCCCTATTTTATACAGGACTTCTTCATATCACCTTCCCCACTAGTGAGAGGCATATAATCATTTTTTTCCCTAAACAGAGTTTCAGGAAATTTCATGGCAGTCTGTCATTACACATCTATCCCACAAGGCAAGCTGTAAATATCACCACTAAGCTTCATGTGTCTTATCTACCTTGAAGATCTGCTGTGCTCCCTCTTCCATCCGTGGCCACACTTGGTACCTGAACCTCCAGAGCGTGTGAAATTTAAGAATGGCATTCAGTCTTTGCACTGTTTCTGGATGGTGAAATTCAGACATCAGCATGTCAGAAACAGCCTCTGGCACCTTCACAGCACACAGCAGGAACATGGCAGCTGCAGGGAGACAACAGCTGATCACCTGTGTTTCCAAATAATGTGTTTATTTGGCAAAGAAAAACTGCAGGTATAAAAACCCACACCAAAAGAAATCCCATCTTGGCTCCATAAATAGGATCACCAACCTACCAGACCTAGAGAAAACTGTATTGCTTCATGGAACCAAGCACGTGTGATTCCACCTTTTGGAGCCACACAGCATTACACTTGAAGCTTATAAATTCTTCTGGAAAACCTGTTTTCCAAAAGGAAGTACAGCTTTGATCTTCTCAGCCATGACTTGTTTAAAATAAGAACATCTCTTGAAGTAAAGGGACTAATTGAATTTGGCTTTTAAAGATTGCACTTCCAAGTGATTTCTGGGGTGATTAATCAAGGCTGATTTAACAGAAACTCTGCCTTTAACAGAAGCTCTGGAACAGGAGACAGTGCCCCAGTAGAAATCACCTGGATATTTTCATGGGTAAAACCAGTTCTTGTTTCAGGGGGCTCTGTGGAATGATCCCAGTCTGTCTCCAAGAGAAAATAGAGCAAGACAAAGGACCAAAAGTACCATGCAAAACAGCACGATGGTAGCTGAGGTATATGATGTCCTAATCATCTGTTTTAAAGATGCCTCTCAACCGTGTGTCATCAGCAATCATCTGTACACTTTAAAACCAAGTGGAAATTGAAAATTCAGATAGTACCATACAATAACAATACTTAATGAGCAATGCTGCTGTCTCCAGGCAACATGGGAATTTTCCTTACAGCCTGACAGGAGCTATGACAGTTTCACTCTCATTCCCTGTGTCAGTTTTTGTATGAGCTCTCAAGTGGTACAGATGCCTCAGGTTTTAGCTTTTATATTTTTCAGACTCTGTGCTGTTTTAGTGTGTGGGTCTGGGCTTCATATAAGGGGATGGTGAGCTCTCTTCACAGAGCAGGGAGACAAAACAATTCCTGCTCTAGCTGGGGACCAAGGACAAATGATCCAAATGTCAGGCCCAAGAGCATAAACAACCTGGACTGAAGAGAGAAAAACAAGAAGGGTGGGACTTCATAACCTAAAGCTATAATCAGACTATTAACTCCAATATGCAAATGGAGCAGAACTTATAAAAGTGAGAGACCCCGTGACTGGTCATCCATTTTGTGACCATTTTGGTTCCTCTTGGGTGTAGCCCTGGCTGGGCTCTTGTGCTGCCCAAGGTGGATCCATTGAGGCCTCTTAACAAATCCCTACTTTATTCTTTAACTCCATCTAGCCTCTGTTCTAGGTCAGCCTTCTCAAGGCATCAGTACTAACATTTCCATGAGGCAACATAGAGAATGCTTCAGTAGACTCTGGACAGCCTGAATCATAATGTTTCCTCTGCCTACAAACCAAATTGAATACAAATAGTAATTTTTATATTCTCCAAACATCCACCACCATCCAGGGCCTCAGAGAGAGTGTCCTCCTGACCCTTCTAACCACCTCTTTTCCACAGAGCACACAAAGGTCTATGCAAACCAAACAGCCCCCAAGAAACCCTTGGTGGCATTCTGATTCCTCCACTACAAAACCGCAAAGTCCTGTGAGTTGTGCAGCCACAGCAGCCATCCTGAGTGGTTTGGCTGTCTCACCTGCTGCCCCAGCCATGTGCTCATCCACACTGAGCAGGAGCTCCCACGCTGCTGGCTGGATGTCCCCATACATCTCCTCGGTGAGGATGGGAGCTGCCTTGATCAGCAGTGACAGAGGGGCAGGGGACAGGCTCATTACCTGGAACAAACCAAGCCATGCTTTAGGGCTGAGCAAGCTGTCTACAGGGGAGAACACACTCAAGTGATTTTACCCTGGTTTTGATCAGCAAGTTACCCATCAATAACTTCAAGGTTCATCCATTTCAGAAAATGCTCCACAGAGGGGACGTGGCTTTCAGCCTGTACTAAAAACACTTGGCAGTGTTTCCAAGCTAGTTCCTACAGTCTTTTGCTTGTCCCTCACATCACCAAAACACCAAAAAAGAGGACAGAAGGAAAGCCAAATTCTCCCAAAGTGGTGCACAGCCAGCAATGCAGGTCCATTAAACTTTCACTAAGAACAGGCTTATGAAGAGTCTGCTGCTTCATCAGGAACTTTGAACAAGGAAAAACAAAGAAAACAAATACTGTAAACTGACAGGCTGCAGTTAAACATATCTGTGAATTCTTTGTTTTTTTGTATCCTCAGCTCTGGTGCATACGTCATTATGGAAAGCCAGAGATGCAGACTGTGATTTAATGGAGCTAAATGTTTAAAGGGTTCTTTGACCATGTTTCCTCAAGAGGTTTAAATTTAGTATTACTCAGATTGGGAAAAGATGTAGGGTTGAACTGATTGATATTCAGGAACAGTTCTTCACATGGGCTTGGAGATCCATACATATTTTCCCTCTTGTTGCATTTTAACCTGGCACCTATATATCTGCCTCCCTAACTAGCATATGGCCTAATCAGTACCTGATTCCTGATGTATTTTAGCATTCCAGAGTCCTTCTTCCCTTCCAAGTTGATATCGATCACTCTCTTCTTCAGAGAAGGAGTTCTCAAGCATGACTTGTCTGAGCACTGGAAGGATATAAAAAGAAAGTGGGGTTCACTTTTATATTTCTCAAAATGTGGAAAAGGAGATTATGTACAAGAGGAATTTCCATATACTAGAAACCATCTGGTACCAGAGCTGTAGCACAAAGCCTTCTTCTTTGCTGGCAACAGGCCTAGTATCAGTGAGACAACACATTTCATCCAATCTTCTTCTATTTTTAACAATGCTTTTCCCAATAAAATCTTAAGGGAGAAGACAGTAAACCAAATGAACAATGTGAATGTTATCTGTGTAATCTTCACTGGTGGCACACCCATGTATTTAGTTAAGAAGGTTAGAGGCAAAAAGTCTACAGCTTTCCTCCACAAAAAATTACCAAAGGAAGTGTTCAGTGAACAGAATGATTCCTCTCACAGAATCATAGAATCATTGATGGGAGAAAAGACCTCTGAAGTCAAACCAGTAATCTAATGCTGCCAACTCCTCCACTAAATCATGTCCCCAAGTGTGACATCCTTAAGTTTTTTTAAGTCCTCAAGGGATGGTGACTCCACTGCCTCACTGGGCAGCCTGTGCCAGGGCTGGACAAACTGTTCAGAGAAGAAGATTTTTGCTAATATTCAAACTAAACCTCCCCTGGTGCAACTGAAATGGCTCTGAGGCCATTTCCTCTCAGTCACATCCCTTGTTCCCTTGGAGCAAAGCTCAACACCCACCTGGCTGCACCCTCCTGGTCAGAGACTGTGGAGACTGAGAAAGTCCCTTTGAGCCTCCTTTTCTCCAGGCTGAGCTCCCCCAACTCCCTCAGCTACTCCTGGTGCTCCAGCCCCTTCCTCCTCTCCATTCCCTTCTCTGGACACACGTCCATGTATTTCTTGGACTATGAAAAAAGCAAAGATTGTCAATTGCTCTCTGGAAGTGACGTCTCTGCAAACACCCTGCACATGTTTGTAGGAGACCTCAGTGCCTCTCAAATTCATTTTTTTTCTGCTGTTTCCTAAATGCTTTGATGGTTTGATGTATGATGAAATTCATGTCTCTGTCTTGCAATTCAAAGTTGGAGATGAAACAAGCCACAGAAACGCAGGGTTCTTTTGGTACCTTTCATGAAACATACCAGCTGCTCATCTCTTGCCTGCTTCTGCAGAGGAAATGACTGCCTCTCTTAGTAAACAACTCATGCTTTTCTGTGCTAGAGGAAACATGTGGTGTTTACAGTTTTCAGGAAAGCAAAAACATTAGCTTTTTTTTCACCTGCTCTGTTCTTTCTTCCATAAAAATATCCTTCAATTTTATAACTTGACAGAAAACAATCTCCTGGTTGATGAAGAAACATAATGAATTTTTCCCCTTCATATGCCACTGCCAGCCTCTTTACCCAACTGAAAGCTTCATAGCAGTTCCATGAACACTTTTGTTTTCCATGTTACTGCAAAGCAGTTGAAAGGCTCTGCCTTTACAATTATTCAGGATAACTGTGGTCTGTCTGATGTGGTTTAACTGTTGACACAATGCAGTTGATACCTGGGAGGGCACTTTCCTGAAAGCAGAAATCTATTTCCACTAAAGTTAAAAGTACACTTTTACATATAAAAAGGCACAAAGTTGTCTGAATACCCTGCTGAAATGGTCATTAAAAGGAGACAAGCACTAAAGACTAATTTATACAATTCTTGGAACAGCTGAGAGCTCAGACCTAAAAGAAAGACACTACACAAGATTTTACAAGAATTTCAAGAGTGATTCTTATTATCAGACAAGAAAAAACATGAACAAAGAGAGAGAGAATCCACAGGGTAGTAACCAGAGGCCACAAAAGAGCACTAAAATTGAAGTCAGATTGTAAGCTTTTTAAATGACCTTATCAGCAACTAGGATTCATCCCAGTCAATACAGATTAAAATCCTTACATAATGCTGAATGACTTAATTGCTGGGGTTTTTTTTACAGCAAAGCCAAGTTTAGGAAAATCTGTATTCATTTTGTCATGAAAAGAACTGTATGAGTACATCATGCAGTTTTTTTAAAGGCAATCATGACATACCTGGACAAACCCTAAAGCGTTCTGCTTTTTCCATTTACTCACTTCCTTTTGTTTTTTGCCTCTTGCCACGTTGTTCAAAGTGCTGTTCTCTCTCAGGGAGTCCACTGTGTCTCCATAGAGCAGTTTGATGGCCCGGACAAGGCGAGCACAGGACCGGCTGTGGTGGAGGTAGCAGTGTGGGTGACAGTAGTCGATGTGCGTGCATATGAAACTTTGCTGGTTGCACAACAGGATCATAACCTGGACATTAAAACATAAATAGTTACCTACAGAAAATGGAGCTACACAGGCAGTGACTGGGCCAGTCAAGCCAACTTTTCCTCAGCCTTTTCCTGGCTAAGGAGGTGTGAAGCTCAACACAGCTTTAAAAAGGTATTTGTCTGTGTAGGTCTTCACACTGACAAGAGGTTTGCAAACTAGCTGGGCATGGCTAAAGAAACATTAGTGCTAACTAAGCAAAGGAACAGAGCTGCTATAGATGTGTATATTCAGCTGGTAGCAAGGTTAAGGCTGAGGAAAACAGCATCCTCTCAGTTTGCAGAAAAGCTATTCTATCACCACTCTAAGAGCTTGGATTAGAAACCATCAACTAGCCAATTGTTATTAAAGCTGCAAACCCACCATGCTTGGGCATAAGTTTCCTTCAAGGGGTGCAAAGGGAAATATCTCAGTATGCTCTGAAGTAGAAATAAGCTGTGTCAGATGCTCTGCATGTCATTGGGCAGACCCATCCAGCCCAGCTCTATGGTAGCTGGCTCAGTTGCTATTTCTACTAGTGTTGCCATATGGCAGCAAGGAGTAGTAGAACTTATCTAGAAATCAGGTAAATATTTTGGAATTTAACTATTCTGAGCCCTGCTTTGCTACAGAAACGCTGGTATTAGTCCCTAAACTACTTAATTAAAACCAGCCCTGGAAAGTCTACGCTTGAGTGACCACTCTGGTGTGTAACTCACATGGTTTCTTGCCAGAGGAGCAAAGCTCAGCCCAGCAGCTCTTTGTACATTGATCTTCACGTTACACACACACCCAGTCTCTTATTAGCACTCTGAGGAAAACACACAGGCATCTCCAAGCCATTCACACTGTAGGTCTTAAGAGGCCTTTAGGAATCTTTCTCTTCCCCCCACAACCCAGTGCAGAAATACCCAGGACTACCAGAAGGAAGCTATCCCAATTTTCCATCCCATGTGTCTGTGTCTGTGCAACTGCAGTCTGCTGGCTCTCTCTCCAGGCTGCCACATCATTCCCAACCTTAAAATATTGAAGCTTCTAAAAATGACAGGAGCTTAATCTTAAACAAATCTGTGTAGTGTTTGTGAGATTCCTGTGTGTGCCTCCTTGTTCTGGCCTCCTATAATTTTGGGGTCAATAAAGAATAACTCAATACTGGTATCAAGATGCAGGTTGTATAGCAGCGCTGTAGCACTTCTACCAGCCTCTGGTCCACTCTTATAAATTGCTGTAATGGTACACTGACACAGAGTGAGGACACCAGGCTCCCTAAAGAACAGCTAAAGGAAATGCTGGTGCCTTTTGGGACCACTGATCCTTTTGAGTTGTTGGCTTGTGAGAACTAAGTAAAGCAGGCTTTTGTTTTGCCTGTAGTTTTAGCGACCATCTAGCCACACCTTCTTTCTAACAAATGAAAAAATAATAGCATTGTCATGTAATGTTGATACTTGTGTGTCATTAACTGTAACAGGTGATTTTTCAAATTTTCCTTTCTCCTATGCAAGCTAATCACATGCAAAGTGAGACAAGCATCTCAAGTTTCTTTCAGAATTCATGAGTTCATGCATCCTCCCACATTGAGCAAGGGCACCGTGATGTATCTTAAGCTGCTAACTAGGGAAATTCCCTTATCCTCTAGTGGTGCAGCATCTAATACATACACATATGTCTAACATACTCAGTTTAGTTCACTGGAATTTCCAAATGAGCTGTAATCATTACCAAGAGCATTAGAGTACTGGCAGAAAGCAGGGTAGTCCAGAGATTGAGGTACTAGATTGGAAGACGTGGCATTCAAGCTCCCTGCCCTGACAGCCTCATCTAAAAAAGACAACTATCAAGAACTGTTTCTGACATCAAAGTACTAGATTAAGCCTGTGCTTGCCCACACCCCATAGGAATGGGGCAGCTGAGAGCAGTCTATGTGAAATATCTGGGGAAAAATGAAGATACCAAGTCAGTATTGACAGCTGTCTTTCCCAAAAGCAACTCAGAAGTCGAAGGGTGTCTGTGCTCACACAGGACACCATCAGTCATGGCACAGCAATGCAGACTTGCCCAGTGTCTGTGCTCACACAGGACACCATCAGTCATGGCACAGCAACGCAGACTTGCCCAACTGACTTCTGGCAAGTCTAAATCACAGGCACAGAGATTGCCCAAAGGGATGCCTTAGACCCTGCATGAACCAAACCACATCTGCAGTGTTGTACTGCCTGTCTGTTGGACAGAGTCAAGACTACACAAGGCTATGCTGGCTTACACGAGCAGCTTCTAAAATGCCACTTCCTGGAAGCCCAGCTCACACTGTAGCCCATTCTGTTGCTCTCCCTGAAATACACTCTACTGGCCATGCTGGAGATAAGGTACTGAGCTAATGTATTTTTCAGCTGAGGCAGTATGGCTGTCCCTGCACACCTAGGGAGGAAAAAAAGTTAAAGATATGAACTAGAGACAAGGCGATTTAAGTCCATTTTAGAAATGGCAAACACACAATTTCCAAAGGTCGCAGCTTACTTACACTTGAGATCCTTTATGCTACATGGGAAAAGCACAAACTGTGATCTGGTTATTGCCAGACAAAGGTTTTTCTACTGAAAATGCCATCCTTGAGAGCACTGCTGGCAACCTGTACTTACGTGCAGCCACGACATGTTCCGATGATAGTTCTCCTCCATGCCTGTGTTGCTCAGTACCTCAGGTTCAATGCTGGGTTCGCTCGCACTCCAAGGGCTCCCTTCTTCAAAAGAAAAATACCCAAAAGGTTGTTGTTTTTATTGCTCCCTATGTGCTTTAAGACTAGGGACAGCACTTGTAAGCCAGGCCAGCCTTGTGGGAACGGATGAGAGTACGCAGAATATGTCACACTGGAAAGACTGCACCTGGACATCCCTCCCCAGTCCTGTGCTGGCTTGACACTTACAAGAACTATTTGGACCTGACCCATAGGCCATCTTGTCAGTAGCAAACATTTGTCCCTCCATTTTTTTTCTTTAATGGAAGGGAAATGGATAATCCAAAACCATCATAAACAAATTCTTTGCACCATTCAGATGCTGCAAATGGTTGGCTTAGTGATCTGCATTGACTGGGCTCTGTGGTTAAAAATGTCAACAAAAAAATCCAACCAGAAGTGGCATCCAACTGGAAATGCCAACAGGAAAAGTCCCTGCTAATTGCCCATAGAAACTGCTAAAGTCATGGGGATGAAAGGGGAAAAAAATCCTGATTGTAGCCCACTAGAACACTTCAGAACTCGGCCGAGGGAGAGATTTCCCTGAGAATTTCACTGACCCCTGTGTTTCCCCTAACCACTTCACACCCTATGGGCCTCCTATAAAACTATTACTAATGATATTAAGAGTTGGCTGGAGATGACTTTTGGTTTACCCTTTTTCTCTTCTTTAAGTGAACTGTGACTCGTCAAAGTTTACAGAATTGACAATCCCACTCTCCGTGTTCTCCTACTGAAGCATCTTTTGGGCAACATAAAAATGACCATTAAACTTGATTATTCCAGCTCCAAATGTATCCACAGTTTTCTGTTAATGCAAATATGGAAGGGAAGCCCTTCAATTCAACTGTGATGGAGATTTCACAGAGTAGGATGCACATCTTGTTTCCATAAGATAAATGCACGGACATCCATCTTTTAAATACTACGGAAAGCAGCTGTAAACCACAAAAATAGATGTATGTGCCAGTATGTAGAAATATACTATGCAGCATGTGAATGTTATGTTCTGCATATAGGAATACATGTTTTACATGTCACCTGGCATGCATACGACATCATATCCAACACAGAATATGAAGTGCATGCTTAAATATATATGTGTTTATATATATATATATATATATATACACACATATAGCCAATCTGTTGCTATGGACAATAACATATCATATATACATATCACCTCATGTATTCATGATATCCTGTGATTTAGGGGTGTGTGTGTGTTAATGTGCATATACACAGGTGCATGTGCTCCCTACAGACAGCAAGCGTTGAGCTGGCAGGCCAGCATTCTAAGAGCTCATGCTCCAACACGGTGCTGAACTGACAATCTGTGCATGGAGCTGACCCTGCACCCAGGATTTGTGCTGTGCTCCTCCCAGGCCCTAGTCCAGGCAGCCCCTGAAGAGAGCTCTAGATTTTTCCTAGCCTGCAGAGGTGGGGATCTCTCGTCATCTCTAGCTCTGCTGCAATCACGTCAAGAGTTTAAGGTCCTTCCTACTGTCCCCTCCCTTTCCACCCACTCATCTAAGTTACCTATATCAGTGACAGTGTCCCTGCTGTGGGACAGCTGCAGCTCCTCATTCTCAGACTCTGAGTCCTGCCGTGATAACTTGGTGCTCTTTAGGCTGCCGGCCCGGCGAATGCTGGAAAGGGAACCCCCCTTCTTCACCCGGAAACTGCGGGTTCCTTTAATCTGGAGCAAGCGGGAGCCTCCTATCCTGATCTTCCTGCTGGGAACTGTATTAAAAGAATAAAAGAGGACTTTTTTCCCCTTAATTTTTCCCCATTTAAAAAAGAAAGAGATCCTGGCCCTCCCCACCCTCCCAACCCTTTGCTGCCAGCCTGTATTGCAGCGTCTTCTGCCAAGGAATGTGGGGTCAGAGGCTCCCTCCAAAGCCAACGCCAATGCAGCTCGATCAATCAGGCAGTAAAGATGCTTCACAAAAATGTGCTCAACACCTCATATCCTGGAGATCTGGTACATCACCTCAGGCCTTGTCTGTATTTGGAATTAGCCCTTGTTCAACCACCAGCAAGTAGAGTCATCTGCACTAACAGAAACCCAAAGCATGGAGAAGAAGTTCCTACAATTCACACCAATTTGAATCAATTCCTGCCAGGAAGCAGGATCTGCCCAATGGATGTAAATTGCAGTTTTCTTTGCCAGTCCTTAGAGTTTACATTAGTGCAGCATCACCTCTTGCTACGGATAGCTGGCTGAATCCCAAGCATGAACAAGGCACCTTGGACAAACCTATTTTCCCATGGGCCTGGGTTCTGTAAACCTCACTGAGCTCTGCAGTAGGATCAATGATTTATTTATACAGCATGTGTGACTGCGAGAGGGGAGTCTGCTCCGTGAGGCTAGCACACAAGGCTTCTTTGAAGTAAGGTTTGCATAAATCCGTGTCTCTGCATGTTACTCTTCATCATTAGAATGCTTTAGAGGAAACAGAAGCACGTAGATCTTCTCCTTCAGACAAATCAGCAGCTTTCAGGCATTAACAACATCCATTGACACTCTGCATTTTTGATGAGCACAGACATGGAATGGTTCAATGTTTAAAGCACCGACTGTTTGCACTTTCATTCTCCTCTTAGTTCAAAGGCAGTACATGGCAGTATGTCAGTCCAAATGTTGCAACACTCAGTCATTTTACTGCAGATCTAACCAGGCAAGGCCACGTGTGATCAATTACCTTTGGTGTGTGGTTGGGAATGAACAGCACAGAGCTTTTTGGATACTATGGGTAAGCAAAATATTTAAATAGGATTGTATTTTGGCTTCAGGATAAAGCAAACACACCTTTGCTCCTGAGATTGCCCCCACCTCCTCCAGAATGCAATTCCCACTCCCATTTCCAGTGGCTAGCATCCTGGTCAAGACAGCTGGATATGTTTTGGAAGCTACTCCTCAGTCCTCACAAACCAGGTGGCAAACCACTGCTGAGTGACCAAAGAATCTCCCTCCAAGTGACCATGCTAAGTTCCTTAGCAATCGCTACTGCTTGAATAATGTTCACATCAGCTCCACGAACCCCAGACTGCTTAAGCACATGTAACTGCATTCCATGAAGTCTGCAAGAATCCCTTTTTGGCACCCAAAGAGTACATGTGATCATCTGAGAGCCTGCATCTACCTAGCTGTAGTGTCTGTATTTCAGACCTACCTGGAGCAGATTCTATACAGTAAACCCGTGGCTTTTGGTTAGCTGCTAAGCCATGCCTGGGGGGAGCAATGAGAGCAAAGTTTTTAACACTCCAGAAAAATGAAGGGAAACAGATTAGTACTCATCAAAGAGTTTGAGATAAAGAAACCTCTCACTGCAGGCAAGCAAAATTTAGTTACATTCACACAACAGCGTTTTCTTATCTAGCAAAGTGTAGATTATGAAAGATGCCTCTACATCTGCAGTTTGGCCCAGGTGGATTCCCAGAAGAATATGCTGTGGCCAAAAAAAAGAACATAATTATTGTAATTTTAAAATATAACATTATCTTGCATTTATTAAACTTCTAAAATACTGAAATTACGTTTTTGCTAAGGTATATTAGGATTCAACCTTCCTACCATAGTCACTTTGCCCATGTCTAAAATGCAGTAAAGAGGCAGCTTTAGTAAGGGACAACTACGTGACAGCTTAGGGAAAAGGCAAAATGGAAAGAAAACTCAAATAAGACCACAGGGAAATGTAGTTTAAAGGAGAAAAGGGTGCAGAAAGTCAATACTATCTTTCCAAAAATACATTACGCCTGTAGCACAGTAACATGCAAAGGAAAAGATAAGTCAGCATTGTGTCTAAGAAAAAGAGGATAGTTAGAGACTTTCCACCAGCATTTTCCAGCAGGACTGCCTGCTTGAAGGTATTCTCCCACTCAGGTAATGTCCCAGAGGGCAGGACTGTTCCTTGAAAAGCTTAAAAATGGTTTCAAGCAATTGTTACATCTATCCTCAAAAAAAAAAAATGCCAACCCCAACCCAAACTTTTTCTCATCTAAATAGGCAGAGACATCTTACCCCACACAACTTAAGACTATCAGACAGACCATAAGACTGTGTGTTTTTCTGGGCTGCCAATATATCAAGAGTAGGCGAAATGAGGCTGAGCATCAATTTATCCAGCACACCTTTCTTAGGTGGGTCTGCACAGAAGTAACTGGCCCACTAGACACAAAATTTTGGGGAAAGTTTTACACCACACAAGTCTTGGAAACATTTATAGTATTTTCTCCAGTACTTATGGCAAGGTCACAGCTGAAAACAACACAAACTTTATCCAAAGCCTGTAGAAGTCAATAAAAGCTCCCCCGAATCATTAACAGACATAACAGTTCTGAGAGGAAAACCAGCCACAGACCTCACTGTTGTGAAACAATCATTAAACATTTATCCTTTCCAAGCAATCATCAAAATTATCATTCAATCCCTGCACCTGTAAATTACTACTACGAGACAGAATGTAAATAGTCCTAGGAAACGTGTTAGAAGGTGACCTAGAGGTATCTGGCAGTTTAGTCTCTAATTGCAAATACACACAATGACTATATTGTATTGCAACACTTGTACCATCAGATAGAATGTGAGTCTTGCATGAGATGGCTCAAAAATGGAAACGATCTGCTGTTCTCAGCAAACACAGTGAGCTTGAAGTCTGCTTGTACAGTATAGAGTATGTTGGTAACATCAATCTGCTAGCCATCAAAAGCCACACAGTGTATTTCTCATGTGGTAGCAAAGAATTCAAGAGACCAATCACACTAATTTGTTGTGATGCCATGACTTCCAAACCCGTACAGATTTTCCACAGAAAAATACCAATCTTCCCTTCTATCTGTGATTTCCCCAAAGTGAAAAACTGATCAGAAAAAAAAAAAAACAAACACCACTTTTGATCTTTATTTTTACAGTGAATCAAATAGTGATGCTTCTTCTCTCAGCATCCCACTAAGAGACAGTTTCAAACAAGGCTTGCTCCTTTTTAGCAATTGTGCAAAGCTTTCAATCGATTTCAGTCATAGCACTGTTTTATAAAATTTAACATCTTTGCTTCTCACATTCATTATACTGAACCCTGAAGGCCAAAAGCGTCTTGGAAATGATTTAAAGCCACGTGACTCCATGGCTGCCTGCTTTTTAACACAGTCTATGCAAATGAAAACACAAAACCAAGCGCCACTTCACAAGCCCTGAGAATACAAAAGCCTTATTGTTCTGACAAACCTTTTTTCTCCTCGAAGCCAGCCTCAGATTTGAGGGTGTGGCTGCTGCTGTGTAGGGAATCCTTTGAATCTTCATTTTCATCCAGAACCCCAGCAAAGCTGATCTTTCTCTCATACCTGTGTCGGTCCATCTCAGGATCCAGACGCAGCCTGCAGCTCTCCAGATCCTGTAGCAGAATGGAGACCACACAGATGTGCCAGCAGTATGAGCTCCCACTGCAACTAGAGAAGCTTCACAGAATTCACAGAATGACTAGATTGGAAGAGACCTTCAATATCAGGAGTCCAACCCATGCCCCAACACCTCAACCAAACCCTGGCACCCAGTGCCACATCCAGTCTTTGTTTAAACACATCCAGGGATGGTGACTCCACCACCTCCCCGGGCAGGCCATTCCAGAACTTTATCATTCTTTCTGTAAAATACTTTTTCCTAATATCCAACCTCTGTTTCCCTTGGTGCAGCTTGAGACTGTGTCCTCTGGTTCTGTCAGTGCTGCCTTGAGAAAGAGGCCAACCCCACCTGACTACAGCCACCTTTCAGGGAGTTGTGGAGAGTGATAAGGTCACCTCTGAGTCTCCTTTTCTCCAGGCTAAACAATCCCAAGTCTTCAGGAAGAACTGCTTCAGATGGGGTATATTAATCACACCTAAGCCCAACTGCTCTTTGGCCTTGCAGCAGGCTGAGCCACCTGCCAGGATGGAAGAGCTACCAGTCACAGAATTATTGGGATTGAAAGGGATCTCTGGAGATCATCCAGTCCAACCCCCCTGCCAAGTCAGGGTCACTCAGAGCAGGTAACGCAAGAATACATCCAGGTGGCTTTGGAATGTCTACAGCTGTGAGCAAAATGAGCTTGTATCTGCTCCATGACCAGTAAAAGGCTTTGGGTGAAACTTCAGTCAGGACTGTGGCCCTCACTCAGCCCACAGCCTTAGCAAGTCTGCCTGCTCTCTTCACAGTTAAACTAGCTCACCAAAACTAGTTCAGTTGCAAATGTTTCACTTCTTCAAGGCTTCCAAGGCTGTGCTCCTGTCTATGGAACAGACTATCTATGCCTACAAACACCAATGGAAGTGAGATTTGCTCTACTGAAATTCCAGATAATTGGATCATAACATTATGTACCTGATCTTCATGGAAAGGAAGCACCACTCCAAAACACAGACTTCATATTTTAATCTGGATTACTGTTGCCTCTATTTTTTTCCTCTGTACAAAGTTAGAAGCAGCACTCCGTGGCCATTTTTTTCTTAGACTCTTGCATAATGTGCCCTTGAGGTTTCTTTCATCTACAGCTCACAGAACAATTCCTCCTCCTTGTCTCTCATACACAAGTCTAGAAAGCAATTAACCAGTTGCATTTCTAGCTCACATAAAAGCACTAATTTCTGTTGACCTCCATTATCCAACATATTCTTAGTTCCAAGCCTAACTACTTAATGATATGAATTCTAAACCATGGTATTATCCTGCTTATGGATGCAGCCATTTATTATGCTGTAATAACACCAGTGTGTTTAAGGAGGATTTTGCTGAATTTATTGCTTTTAAAAATTGTCCTTCTTGCATACCTTGGGGCTGAGCCACTTCATCAGAGGTCATCTACAGCCTTTGGACTCATTTTCAGAAGCTAATTACAATACTATCCAGATAAATCAGCCTGTCAAGCATAATTGCCAGGACTAAAATTTGATCTGTCATTAACAAAAAATCAGGATAGTAGGGCTAAATCCTTCATGGAAATTTAACTTTTTTTTTCTTTATATTTTTTATCCTGATTTCTCAAAGAAATTTGGCTTACAAGCTGAGACCATGTCAGCCATTCAATTCTCATCTCATTCCATGCTAACCAGCTCTGAAGCTGAGGGTCACAGTCAACTCATCTTGTCAACAAATGACTCTGTGCATGTGTGTTTTTTGAAACAACAGGCTAAAGGTAATGTTAAACCGCAGTATTAAGACATAAGAAAATCCACACAAGAATTAATCACTGAAAATCAGTTTTCATGTGTTCTGCTATTCACAACATTAGCTGTCACCTAACTGATTGTTTAGCTTACTGTTCATGCCAGGATTTGCCTGTGCCTTTGAGTCTCATAGAGTTTTTTTTTCTTTCTTTGCGTCTTTGTCCCCATCTCTTTCCTTTCTTCCTATTCTCCCTGCAATTCTCTGGGTCTGACCCAAACCAATCTGCAGATTTAAAGCTCTGGCAAATTCTCTGCAAATTCTATTCCCTTCCCCTAACTGCCTTGTTCCAATCCCTGGCCATTGCTAGAAAGAGAGTGAGCATTTCAGCTTGTCACTCCCACACTTCCCAAGTCCCCCACCCCTTTTTTCCTCAATCTCTCTTCTCTCTTTGGAAACTCTTTTTAACTTCCAGCAGCACGTGCTGTGCTTCCATGGTCTTACCTTCTTAACCAACCCATTTCACGTACCCTGACCATCTTCTATTCACCATGCAATGATTCCTTTCTCCCTGCAGAGATCCACTGGAGTTTTTACCCCACTCTACCTCTCATCAGAGCCTGGAATCTGTGATTCTGTGGGCAAAGCCCTCTCCAATGAGTGTGGCCCACTTACCACAAGAGGCTCGGTCCGTGGTCTGGGCATGTAGGGAAAGGTCTCTCGAAGGAATGTGGTTATCTCCAGGAGAAGCTGACAGGCTGCCATTTTTAGTGCAAAAGGACAACAACACTTGGTAGGATTCACAGTGCCTAGGAAAGAAGATTTCTATCATGAACAAGGAGTTAATACAAGATCTGGAGCCAAGAGGTGATGGACATTGTCACATATGGTGCACGATGCAAGCTGCACTGAAAAGCAGGAAACCCCACACTTCTGTGCTACTTTTCCTACACTAAAAGAAACAGAATAAATCAAATAACAAACCACGTATTTACCAGCACATGAAGTAATGCTAATATTTATATTACACTGATATAATCAATAATTATATTACATTATATTTTATATTATGTAATCAATAATGATATTATATTAGATTTTATATTAATTATATATTATATTGCATTATCTGTTGTATTAGACTGCATAATAATGAAGTAGCACAATAGCTGACTAGAGTATATATTATAGTATATTATGTTGAAGTACCTACTAAACTAACAACAAGATTATGACATTTTGTACACAAATCATTTAAGGCTAATACAGGTTAAGAAGTAGATACCCTTCTTTTCCTTTTCAGTTTTGCATTCAGTCAAATCTTTTGCAGTTGTGGAAAATAACTACTTTCAAATATAGAAAATTATCTCAAAATAATGGAGCTATGACTAGCTGTTAAAGAGACACCTTTCCTATTATTATTAATTACCACCCTGATAACTGGAAAAGGTAGCCTCCTTTGAAGTCAGGCTTCTATAATTCTGCTATATAGAGATAATCAAGGGAAAAATCAAACTACTTAATCAAATTTTACATTCAAATCCTTAACCTAAAACTAAGAGGGAAAGGGAAGAGGGATTGTCAAAATACTTCAAATTTTGTATCAGCTGATACTTCAAGTTTTGTATTGAAACAATCAGATTTAAAACCATACCCTTTGTAACCCATCTGATACAATTCAAGCTTAAAAGTATGAAGGATTCTTCAGTGCTTGATCAATTTGACAAGTACTTTTTAGGATAACAGACAGCAAAAACAGTAAATTAAAAAGCTAATTGTGACAACAACTAACCACACCCATTTTTAAGTTATTCCTGATATTACCATTTACATAAATTTCAGAGAGATTAGTGTTTTTACTTGCTTTTCTCATATGTGATCTAATTGCTTCTGCAAAAAAGATTGAACCAAACAAGTGAGAAGACACTGCAAGGATCAGATAAAACCAGATCTGTGATGCTTGCCAGATCCCCTGTACACATCACCAGTAACAAATTGTGGACTTTGTAAAGATTAAAATAATCTGAACTATCAAAAGCAAATGTGACATACAGTGTAATGGAGTATCCAACTGCATATTTAATGCTTTTCAGTCTGCTTCCTACACCATATAAAGCAGCTCTTGAAAACTCCCTGCCTAAAGCAAGACTACTGATCAGCTATTTTCTAGACCATAACTTGATTGTTGCAGTAAGGTAGAAAAATTATAAAGAAAAGCCTTATAAAATCAGGGCTGCTCTGGCTAGCCTGTCATTTTTTTCTAGGGGAAGCTTTCTTCATTTCTTCTAAGGGAAGCTAGCCCTTTGCAAGTTCCCATGTGAAAGCAATCCTCTCATGAGCAGTTCATTAACATAATCTCTTCCTGGGTGAAAAAACAACTTACACCTGTATAAACTGTTTTACACTGTTAGATAGAAAAATGAAAACTATCTCTCACAAACAACCTTTCCTGCACATATATACAGTCAATACAGAGTAACAACTTGTTTCTAACCAATAAAGTAATTGGCAAGAAAACTCTATAACCAATTGGAGTCACACACAGGTCTGTAAAACTGTATAAAAAGGAGTTATGTGAATAAAGAATGGGCTTTTTCCACCATGAAGAAAATGGAGTCCACATGTGATTTATTCCCATACCTGATCTTTGTCTGCTTGTCTCAGGGTACCCTTTTAAAGTAACTCCACATCCCCTGTGCCTGGTATGAGTGGCTGAACAGGGAAAAGAAAGCCTATCCTCCCAGCCAGTAATCAGAATGCAGCTTTTAATTTTGGAATCTTTGGTATGCAACCTCCTCCTGCTTTGCCTATATCCCCTAAAGGGACAATCCAGAAGAGCCACCCCTGTTCCTGGGGCTGCCAGCACTGGCACACCACACAGTGGCACATGGGAAGGTCCAGCTTAGGGCCAAGACCTTCTCTTGAAGCTCATTCCTTACAAATGCCATGTCACTCTTCCTAACAGCTTCTCTCCACTCCAAAGTGGAAAAGAGTTGTGGAAAAGAACCACTTTCAAATGTAGAAAATTATCTCAAAATAATGGAGCTATGACTAGCTGTTAAAAAGATACTTTTCCTATTAATTACTACCCTGATAACTGGAAAAGATAGCCTCCTTTGAAGTCAGGCTTCTGTAATTGTGCAAGCAATCCATGTAGCTATATCACTGCCCAAAGTGGGCCTTGATGCAGTGCTAAGAACAAATCCAGAACACCACAGGAAGAGAAAGCAGAAGATAAACATTACATCCAACAGGGAACAGCAGTGCAGGCAGGCAAGCACCAGTAAATTACAGCACATACATACACAAATGGTGTCTAAGGAGCACACAATGCTCATTACCACCTTCACCTACAGCTACAACAGGATGTGTTTTGAGAATTTCTTTTGGTTCACAGGGTTTGCTATAACTTGCATGCCCATACAGACATTCAGAATCAGTGATCTGTCACAGCTCTTCAACCCTTATGTACACACAGGCACAAATGTATGTGGTTTCTTCATCTTGTTGTTAGACAGATTTTTAATGATGCTTGTTTTTTTTTTAATTTCTGCCTGAAAATCAGGCACTATACTGAAGTCAAGATTTATAAGCATTTAGCAGAGCTGTGCCAATTCACATCAGGTGAGTTGACCCTTCAAGGTTCAGAAACGGAAAAGTGGCTGATCTTTAACAAACATTTTGGCAGAAGTAACTGTGAGGAATGGAGCCTGAACCACTTTTGACACTTAGGTGACAGCAAGGCTCAAGAACTTACAAATGCAGTTTCTGTGTACAGGAATTGCAGGTCATTGCCTGGTTTCCCCTTTTCCCATCACAGGCTTTCAGTACTGTTACACATCTGTCATGTTTTACACCCAGGCACAAAAAGAACAGGGGAGGAAGCTGGGGTGAAAGTGAGGGACTGGGAAATACAGCTGGGTGGCAAGAAAACAAAAAGAGAAAAAATATTAAGTGCTCCTAAAGCAGAGGTTCTTACAAGCGGGGGTTCTTGTAGTAAAGGGAGTCTCCTTACTGTCATCTAAAAAGTCTTCTTCCTCATCCTCCTTTCTCAGGCGCCTCTTGGTCTCCTCATCATAAATGAGGCCAAGCAGGTTGGCAGGACTCTCACTCTCAGCGTGGCACAGCTCATTGAGGCGGACACCAATTGCCTGCAGATGGAGAAAGAGAAGCACAGCAGGTGAGAATTTCAGCCCAACCACAACGCCCTGGCTTTATTTTTACTGTCTAAAGGGGAGAAAGGGATGACATAAGACTGATTGCTATCAAAACTATAACTTATTTCCCCCTTTTTTTCAACAAAAATTTGAAAAGTGTCAAATTTCAGGATGAAAACTTTCAGTAAATTTAGTTAAACAATAAACCCCTCTAAACAGGCAGAAGGAGATTAGGTCATTATGAAGTATTAATTTCTTCCACTTTTCTTTGTTCCTTTCACATATTTAGTCCAGATTTTTGCTAAGTCTTTCCACTGAGAATGTAGGTCTTCTGCTCAACAGCTCTCGTGGTGCTGTCAGCAAACTCCAGGTAAAGGTGTGTTAGCAAGGAGATTGCTCTCCTGCTGGGACACTTGAGAGTTCTTAAGAACTGTCTTGATTTTCTTTGCTGCACATACATGAGACAGAGAAATATGTGAAATTTTATCCTGTGAGATCGTCGCTTTGTGAGGGAAGATATGTTTTAAATTACAGACTTTACATCAGCACTATTTATTTGGCCTTTTTGAGTATGGGATAGTTTTAGACAAAGATACTAAGTAGGTTTTCTAAATATTTTACAAGTCAGAAGTGATGGTCATGCCAGCACTACATAATTTTCCTGCCGTGGCTGAAGTGACACAGAAATACATAAATGGTCACTTATTATAACTGTTGCTATTAAACTCTTCCTCTGAAATCCAGCAACAGGGGAAGGAAAGGGTAGACTCTGCTACATAAAGAGAATAAGGTGATACTGTTGTGGTTTGCATGCTGACACGAATAGTTGCCAATCTCAGCTATCTCTGAGCCTGTACATTGCTAAAGGAACTGCACATGTCTGAATTTTTTTCCTTTCATATTTCAGGCATTTAAAGGAAGAAATGTTCTGCATGCCTGTCCATAAAACAGTAATTCATCACATATTATTTATGCTGTGAATCCCACCCTAATGTTAAAGCAGTAAGACATAATCCCACAGCTTTCCATGTAATGAGCACTGAATTTGTGACGTGTTTTTTCTGTATTTTCAGTTTTCTAGCAAACAGAGAAGCAAAACTAGAAGTCCTCTCAACAGAAGCAGTCAAAGGAAGTGACAGACTAACCTGATCAGGATAGATTTAACATTGTATTATTTCAAAAGACAGCAGAACATATCAAGTCTTTTGATTCAAAAGGTTCATGCCTGCTGTGGGCAGTCCAAGTCTCACCTCCTGTGGAAAGGGTTCACCACTGTGATTCTCTGATGGTTGTTAGGGAGGCTGTGGGTAAATAAATTCTTCTGGCCTTCCATGAGAAGAATCAGAGATATGAGTGAATAGCAAGACACCTTGCAGGAAAAGGAAAAAATCCACACTCTAAAACTACTCTCCAAATCTTATTCTACCTCACAGTTAGTAAATGTAAGGCTTTTCCCTTCTGAAATGTTCCTAAGCAGCAGCAAACACACGCTAGTCTTAGAATGGAGAATGCATCCAGATAAGTCTTATGATGCCATTAAAGTTAAGGGGAAGACAATTATGCTAAGCTGCCTATGATCAGATTTCCCTGTCTCCTTTCTTATGACCTTGAATTACATGGTAATGCTTTTGACATTATGAAAAGAAAACCTTCCTGGACTTTTTCCAGGTCAGGTATATCAGTTACTAAAAATGATAGCTGAGGGGGAATCTAAGTGGCTTCTAATGTTTACTGTCTTTCTTGTTTTCTTTTTTTTTTTTAGAATCTGAGAAAAGGGAATGTCTAGAAGCATAGCATCTACAAACAGAGATGGATAGTTCTAGCTCTCTGAAAGCATGCAAAAATTCAATGACTATGTAATCCTAAAGAGTTCTCAAAGGAGTCAGGCTAAGGCAGTGACTCCATGGAATACAGAAGCAAATACCTTCACCCTATTTACTTTTTCAAGGAACTTTGGTATTTGTGCCGTTATTAAGATAATCTCCTGTGTTTGAGACTTCACCAGAGAGTAGGATAGCCAGGTAGCATTTTCTGAGTTAGCTTTAGGAATGGAAGGAGGAGATCTGCAAAGATACTGAGCTCAGGTTCTAAGACCCAAGTCGGATTCTCCCCCTGGGCTGTTCTGTGGTGGGAATGTATTGTTTTGGTCAGCTTTATTTTGAGGCTCCCTACAATGTGACCACTGAGAAGCACATGTTGGTTTAACCTACAAGAATTCAAGTCAGCAAGGCAGAACATGATTTTTAAATTTCCATAAGCATTGGATTTTGTCTTCTTTTTCTGGGGGGGGAAGGAAATCATGGTGCTCACTGTAAAAACCACTGTTTTTAGAAGAGGTGAGAAGCACAACGCTGACTTCCAGAAAGACATCTGAACCCAGTCAAAGGAACTTCTCCCACTATTCTGAGTTGTGAGAAATGACCTGTATACATGTCAGATGTTCAGCAATTATATCCTGGGGGCTTTACAAGAAAATTGCAAGTTCCATTCACAGGGCCAGATAAGGCAATTGCCTCCTTCCTGCATGGTAAGAGATCACAATCAAATAAAACTTGAAAGATTCAAGTGTCAAACAAAAAGAAACAATTCTTTACATGATTCATAGTAGCTCTGTAGAATTCCTTGCCAAAAAATTTTAAGTGCTAACAGTCTGTATGGGTGCAAAGAAAAACTGAATTAAGCACGGCAAAGAGAAACCCATTACTAAATATACAGCACCACACCTAGTTCAAGGAGCCCTAGGCTAAATATATTTGGAAGTAAGAAAAATAGAAAGTAGTATCACAGCCCACATTTTCCCTCTTCCTTAGCCATTCACATATGAAAAGTGCTGGAAAAAGGAGAATGGGCCAAACAGATCCTTGGGGAGAACACGTCCTAGCAAAGTCACTTCCCTTAGGAGAAGGGGGGATCCTGGCAGGCTGTGAGGTGCAGGTTGAAAGGCAGGCTTCTGAGTCCCCGTCCTACAGGGACTGAAATCCTGTATAGGATCCAATTACCTTTCTATTTTGTCGTATTTTTGAATGTAAGCAGAAGAGAAACAAACACTTACATCTCCCCACTGGTAGAAGAGCTTGGCTGCATTCCACTGCAGCTTCTGGTTCCTTTTGTTGCCCACAATAGGAGAACGGCCACGGGACAGGCCTTTCTTAGTAATGTTCACGTGGTGGCCCTTCATCCACTCAGGCCAGTTGCCACGATTGCAGCGGTGGACAAAGCGTGCGCACTCAAGGAACAGGGCTGCTCGTGCCACCACAGGAGCTTCCTGAAATGTTTGCAAAAAAAAAAAAAAAAAAATCACCTTAAAAGCAAAAAAAAAAAAAAAAAACCACGTTGGAGAAGCTCCCTGAACATTAGAGTATTCTGTGCTTTAAAAATTGCTTTGCAAGCTTGCCAAGGAGTCACACGGTACGAGCAATGTCTCTGCAAAAAGCTGACACCAGAGTCTCTCTGCATAAGTCTCACCTCTTGAGCTACTAAAAGCAAGCTCATAAACACTGAGCAATCTTGCTCAGTCCAAACACTGGAGGGGCAGAAAGAAACATAATATAAACTTAAGAAGAACATTATACCCCTCTGTAATGCTCTCCTTCAGAAACCACCTAACTGCAAAAGCAGAAGCGTGCATCTAGCACTGTTACTGCACAAACAATTCAAGTTTTAGCTTCACCTTTGCTACTGAGGTTGCAAATATTGCAGCAGCAAATGACACCACGGCCACACAAATCCTGGCATTTGTCACTTTAGGTTCTGCTTCTGAATCTTGGGGATGAAAGCATAAGTGGAGGCTTGTTAGAACTAAGAAAAGCACTATTTTGCAGTTATAATTAATATCTGTGAAGACAGAAATACATTACTCTGGTGTAAGTCAACAAAATTTCACTGGCCAAATTTCAATTGCCTTAATTGCCTGCCAAGTGTCAGGCAACTCGGTACTGAAATAACAACAGGCAGGTGGGTTTTGAAAGGACTAACTCGTTTCCAGAGGAAAATCCTCCTGTCCCTGGCTTAGAAAAAATCACTTTAATGGGAGAAATTATACTGAGTGTATCTTAGTTTGTATTAAATCACCCAGCAGGACAAATGTTAGACCAAAAAAGAATGCTTCTGAAACTTCCCGAAATGTTCAAAAAATGGACACAGTAATTTTGTTTCCTAAAGGGTAGCTTAGACTCAGGAGTAGCTTTTTTTCCCAGCAGTCTAAACTGCCAAAATAACCTCTTTACAGACATGGAAAGTGACTAAAAAGCAAATGGTTCTACTAATTTCCATTTAATGTTCCCCTTTCTTCCTGCAATCAGCAGTTTGTAAAACTAACAATACAACAATGCCTACAGTTCAGCAGCTGGCTTTAAAAGGTTCACTAACAGGGATTTCACAGAGCACGTGTTACACACTTTTAGATGCTGACAGCTTTAATGAAATAATTCAAGCAGATCAGCAACTACTTATAAAGAAGGGCTTGTCAAATGTGGTCTATAAGTACTAGACAGCCCCAGAGACCCTGTGAGATGATCTGCTGAAGATTAATAAATAAAGCCTCCAAGAGTGTTCTAATAAAAAATTGAAAACAAGAAATTTTGGATCAATGCTCCTGAAGTTTGATTTAAGAAATTACTGACACAACATCCATTTGCAGCTTTTGCTCACATTTTTACAAATATTGGGGGAAAAAAAGAGTGATTCTCTTGAATAGGAAGATTTAAGCTGCCATGATGTTCTGATGAAGAAGGCAGAAATCTGAATGCAGACACTCGCTACCCAGAAACAAAACAAGTATCTAGAACTGGAAGAATATTACAAACTACTGGTTGAGCACATGCAATATGGAACACAGAATAGTTGAGGATTTTATTCTTTTATTCTCACAAAGTAAAACCTCAACCATGGAGACATACGTGAAGAGATAAAGCCCCAGCCTTAGTCTACTATTGGTTTAGGTCACTAGCAATGAAGTCAAAATTTCCTAGCATACTGGAATCCTGTAAAGAAACATGTTGTAAACATGATGAAAGCACACAACTACCACAATTAAAGGAGGATATGTAGGGTGGGGGGCAAAGGGGAGGAGCAGGATTAATTAAAAATCACTATATTATTTAAAAATCACTGCCAAGACCTCCTGTACAAAGGGCTTTCTGAAAGTGATAGGGCACAAGCTCCCTGTGATTGCTTACCTGAGGCTCTGAGAAACCTGAAGCAGCAGCAGCAAGAGAAAGATGAAGATGTGACAGAATGAACAGAGATGGATTCACACAACAGAGAAACACATCACAAATGGAGAGAAATTAATCAGGCAGGTGACGTGCAGCTGAAAAGAACACAAGTTACCGTGGTCACTGTCAAAACCTGACACAGCAGCAATACTCTCACAAGTCTGTCCATGCCTATGCAATTGTTCACAAGTCCAGTTTTAACATTAGACCTACTATATTGTTTTGCACCTTGAAAATTGCTCTTGTACTTGTATTGTATAAATTTACATTAATTCACCAGTTTGTTAACAATTCAAGTAATCTCAGTGAATTTTTTCAATAGATAACCTGGTTTGTTCTAAAGAGCAAATGGCCTGGGTGGAAGGAACCAAATACAGAATGGATTTGGAATTTCACAGCATCACATTACCTGATTCTGCAGTTTTATTACTAGAGTACTTATGTCCAGTTTTGTTTCCAAGAACAATGACTTTTATGACACTAACCAACCAGTGGTAATTTTCCTCGAGTCCCTTCTTAAAGTTCACATGGCACTTTGAGCAAAAATTCATTTTTGACTCTGTTCTCTTCAAGACAGAAAAAAAGGGCACATAATACCAACAATATATTTTAACAGATGCCAAAGTAAATTTGAGTACTCTCAAAAGGGGCTGACTGAGTAGCTCTGCTCTGTCTAAGTAAAAGTGAGTCTGACACTGTCTGAAAGTTGTCTTAGCAGGTAGATGAAGACAGGTTGCAAGTAAATTACTAATCAGTGTCTTGGAGAATTGTCTGTTTCAATTAGTTCAGACCTCTCTGATTATATCTACAAAATGGTCAAGTAAAACCCATGACACAGTTCTTTGGTTTTGCTCCCAGTCTTTTTCTCTGGGACCTGTTTGTAGCAATCTCTGAGTTCCTTCCCAAGCATAAGCACTTCTACAGAGAAATATTTCTGCCATGGAAACAGGGACATGGGAACAACACAGTCTGCCTAAGACCCAGGGTGACATGGAGTCAGGATATTGACAAGTATTCTTGTAGTTCAGACTTTGCTTCTACTGTCCCAGTACTTTGTAGGTCATCTCAAACACAATCCTACCAGAAAACAGTACAACTATTGCATTTCAACAAGGATAAAAGAGTCACATGTTACAACAAATGAGCTCACACATATTATTGGAGAAATGTAATGCTGGCAGGTGTCACACACTTGGTCAAATAAAAGCTGGTCATTTACAGCAGTCTAATTAGGATACTTCAGGTAACATAGGAACACAATCCTAGCGAGCAGTTTATTGGAACCCTCAAGAGGAACTTAAGCATGGACTGAAATATCCAAAAGTAAATAAATTTTACTATTGCAAAGTCTGGATTTAAGCTGGGGACATAAAGATGAAGCTGTCTGCAATGTATCAATTATCACTGAATGTTTGCACAGCCATATATTGATTGTAGTTTTAAAAATTTAGTCAAGTATGGATGCTGCTTCTAGGAAAATATGTTAACTGCATAGCCACTAAACCCAAGGCAACACTCATTTTAATATACAAACAAATTATCAGCTCCATAAGGATGCATCATTTGTTTCACTGTTCTAATTTCTTTAAACAAACATCCAGGCTGATCAAAGATTTCAAAGTTGTTGTAAGAATAGAATTTTGCAAACCTGCATGAAAAAACATGCTCAGAAAAATTATGGAAGAACTGAAACTGGAACTGTTTGCCTTTCATTTTTTAAAGGTTGCCTTAGCAACTAGGCTGGATAAAATGACTTAAGAAGCTTTTCATTTGCATCAGACCTGATTCCAACTATTACTTCAAAAGCCTGAAAACAGAAGTTAAAACACCCATTTTAGGTGTACTCTGCTAACATACAGTGTGGGAATTTTCCATTGCCATTAACCAATACAGTGAGATGACAGGCTGTCATCTTTTAAAATATACACTGCATGTAACTGCCTAACTTCTACATATCTCCCATACTTTGTAGACAAAATGCCAACTGAACAGGTATTTGGAGCCTCCCAAGGTTATAATTTAGAGCAAGGCTTCCTTCATCTTTAGCTGAAGACCTTTTAGAAATTCTAATACCAAAATTGTCTCTCAGTGGAATGGAGAGATGGTTACATTTTAGTTTGTAGAAGTCAGCTCTGGAAGTCAAACACCTTTAAACAGTTCACTCTGACTGGTAGTTTCCAGCTGACTTCATGCATGGGCACAGAGTAAGCTGGTCTGTGCTTAGGCATTTGGGAAATTGAAAAATTAAGACATTTACAGGCAATAGAGACACAATTGCCAAACCCCATTTTATCATCTGATTTATCAGAACACAGAGTACTCAGAAGGCTCCTGGTGATTTGCTAGGAATGAGCTCTTTCCTGCCCATGCACCTCACACCTTACTGTGTTAGCTCAGAATTTGGAATGGGGTGGCAGCCTGGAAGCCTTGAAGACTGAAGTTGGGTGTCACACACTCAGCAGGGTGCAAGCCACCTTCTGAGCTCACTGCAACCCTGACTGGTAAGAGCCACCTGGTAGGCTACTCTGTCAGCCACTGCATCCACAGCTTCCATCCAGAGGAGCAACAGTCTCTGGCAGGAGGTGTGGGAAACAGTGAATGGAACCTGTGTCTGTTGGAAGATGGATGAGGACCACTCCAAACAGTAGAGCTAGATGGGAACTGACAACAACAGCAACTCCAGACCAGCACTAATGCAGACATGCTTGAATGTGCAGACCAAGTGGGCAAGGTTAAGATGAAGATACAGAGGAGTGGTGCACAGAGCATAACATCCCTACAGCCATGGAGCAGGCAGTGCAGCAAAGGTCAGGGCACAGCACTAGCAGGAAGGCAGAGTCCATGGGCCTGAGAGCTCCAGCAGTGAGCAAAAAAACTCAATTTAAGCACAAATAGCACAGCAACCACACAAGTGAGAGGTGGGGCGTGGGAAGAAAAGGGATAGAGAACATGTGGATGCCCTGAGAGCGGTGCCTTTTAATCTTTTTTCAGCTTGCAAACAGCCAAACACTTACAGAAGGAAGTAAAAAGCAGCATGCAGAGAAATTGCTAATATTTGGCTGGTTTTTCATAGCTGTATTTGTCACACTCCTTGCTTGTCATATAAACACCTCACAGAGCCCCACTGGCTCATGAATCACAGGGTGAAGGCCACAGCTTTAGAAATGGGAGGGATTGTTAAAAAACACAACTGGCAAGGATAAGAAGGAAGGAGATACAGAATATCAGGAAGAAGGGATTGAATTGTGTCACTACTTTGATTTGCACTGGCAAACCAGCAATATCCACATTTAAAAGCACACACACTCTGATATATTTTTTTTCCACTGACTGGCTGTGGTGACTAATAGTTCAGTGTTGCCTAATGTACTTATAACTCTGTCAGAACTTGAGAGTGGAATTCCTGCACCTCTCCAAGTAGTTATCCAATCTTCAATCCTTATTCTGTAGATTGACACTAGGAGCAGAAACAGAGTGTCTGTGAGAGAAGTACAAAGACAACAATACAAGCTTTGCACTGGCAATCGTGTAGTTATGGGGAGCCATGTAATAAAAAAAAAAAAAGGATCCATTTTATCTGCAAACCTGTCCACTCACAGATGCTAAAGCTCCAGCTAATACCACCACCAGCAGCTGGCATTGCTGTGATGCTTTACATTGTGTCTGTGGGGCACGAAGAGCATTAGTGAATGACAGTGGACCACCACATATGCACATGCTCTCAGCAGGAAACAAGAGATCAATAATGACTTACAAGGTCTAGAGCTGCTGCCAAAATGGAGGCATCGGGGATAGTGCCTGGTTCACAGCAGTTCAGCAGAAACTGAAAGCGCTTCATGCCTTGGCGGATTGCTCCCAGGTTCACAACATTCTTGGATTTTCCTCCTTCTTGTTTGGAGGTCAAGTGATCATCAAAGCTATGGCAACCTAAAGAGGTAGAGAGTACAGAGGGGATGCAGGGAGGGGTAGAGAGAAGGGAACACAGTGTCTCACCAGTAAAAAACGGGGAACAAAAATCTTGATGAGTACAGTCTTAGTGTAAATCCCTTTCTCTCCTTGTGTTATCTTGAAGATAACAGGTTCATTTTTACAATATTTGTGACTTCCATGAAACAGACATACAACTAGTCAGATTCTGGCACTGGTTATACTGGTATCTGCCCAGAACAGTTCCACCACACTCAGTGTGGAAGCCCAGGACCTACTCCAACACAGGTGAACTAGGATGTTGTCTTTCCTCCCCACCTCTTTAACACAGATCATCTTGCTCACAGTATTTTTTTCCTTACTTCTCTATTATCTTTAAGTTTAAAATGCAGCATGCATAACACTTATTCCTCATGGATCAATTTAGTATATCATCTACTAGGACAGAAAAATCAGTAGTGAATGTGTAGTCTATGTGGAAATCAAGCACTTTTTTCAGACATACACCTGCAATTACCACAAGAGCAAAGAGAAATATGAGACTGGCCTCAACTCCTAGATATCATCATTCCAGCCTCTCTCCCTTGAAGGCTCTTGTACACTTTGGGATGGAAAAGAGTTCAGTTCAAAAATGAAGATGGCATCCCACCTTGGGGACAATTTTAAACTCTACGTATAGAGTTCACATCGTAAATCAACTAATCCAAATCAGCACTTCTAGTCCAGAAGATCGTTATGCAGTTGGTAATGATAGAGTTGAGAGAATGGTAGAAAGACAGAGATTAGAAGTCAGGAAAGCTGTTTCAAGGCCAAAGTGTTTGGTCAAAAAAAAGGACAGTTTCTGGGCTTTATATACTCTCCCTGTTTACATCTGAAAGTACAAAAGTTTACAGAACACTAAAGGATAAATCACTGAAGAAGAGAACACTGAGTGGAGAATTCAAAATTGGTTTTAAACATAGATTATTTGAAAGACAAGAGTAAAAACAACAGCTCTACAGGACTTTTTGTCTACTTCAGGAAAGAAGAATGGCTGAAACCTCAAAGTTCTTTTGGGCGTGCACTCTCTAGAATTACTTGGAAAGCATTTATGTGCCACAAAAAAAGGTCACAACAGAAAATGACAATGTAGATCTTCACTTTTCCCTTGAAGACAGAGGTATATCAAATTTCAAGAGACTTCTTTACGAATTCCTTGTCTTTTTTTTTTTCCTGCAGTGAAACTGTACCTAGTTACCAGCAAACAAAATGCTCCTATGTTGGGAAAATATTCCATTGAAATGGATCAAACAAAGTAGAAAGAACAAGTAGAACACTTACACATGCAAGCAGTCACAAACATCCTTCCAAGTCCTTATAGCTTTCCTTATAGCTTTTATATCTTATCTGAGCCTTCCTGCTATGACTGCCATAACACTAATTCATTTGAGGCACAAACAAATGTCCCCTATTCAGGGCCCTGTTAAGCTTGTGCGAGTATGAGATCTAGAACAGAAACTCACCTAAGGCACGTCCCTAACCCACACTATAAAGAGCTAGCAGAGCTTTTGTCCATCTGAGCTCAGTGGCATATCTTGCATTTTGTTGAAGCTTTACAAGCCAATTCTTCAGAGGCAGCTGGTGACTGTCCCTTGTTATGCTCATCCTGGAGTAGCCTTGCTGTGATGAGGGCAGCCCTCACTGACCTAATTCATTTGACTCAGGCCTCCAGAAGACCTCGCCCAAAGAGCAGAGACCATTTCCTAACCCAGGACACACGAGCTCCTGCCCCACAGTTGCTCCCTCTGTGACCATGAGCTCATCCTTCAGAGCAAGCTTGAGCTGCTGTGCCTGGAACCCCCTGACACCTCCTGTGGTCACTCACAGCAGCTTCAGTAAGTGCCCAAAGGAACATTATGGGTCTCTTATAAAAGCACTGTAACTCTATACATGTCTATGTGCGCTTAGTATAGGTAAAAAGAGCTATAGGTAAATATTTATTTACTTTAAAATAAATATTTTTACACATGAATGTGTAAATATATATGTGTAGATATATGTATACATATGCACACATACAGATACACACACATATGTATGCTTACATACATCTATAACACAGAATTTCCAGTGGTCTACATGATAAATCACAATGAAGATTACAGTTCATAAATTATGTCACAATTTGTTCTACATTTTATAATTTTTATGTAATTTATTTCTCCTTTATCCATTACCTCTTAAATTTGGTCTACTGTTAAAAAACCCAAAAACACAAGAGGAAACACTGCATGGAAAAAACATGAGCAAAGTAATAGCATAATGCCATGAATGACAAAAATGAGAAGGCAGAGAGAGGTACCAATATAATGCTTTAGAATCAGATCTTGAGGGATTTAACAGTACACCCATCTGCCATTAAAAGACCTTTATTCTCTCCTCGTTAAGCACAGAAAAATTGATCTGTGTGGAAGAGAGGGAAGCACTGGAGATTTGAAGGCTCGGTGTAGTGTACTGTTCCACTGGGTTAAAAACTGTCCCACCGTGAACGGGCCTCACACTCATGCCACTGTGCACATGGAAGCACAGACATACACTGGGCAGATACAGCTGTTTTTGCTCAAGCTACATGGCTTTCATTGAGTGTCAGAGACCCTTGGAGATACAGTGATACAGCTTCCTTAACTGTAACACTTTGCCTCATAAACTTTTATTACTCTTGTATTAGCAAGATTAAAAAAAAATTAATTTTCCAGAGCAAAACATGAAGGTCATCTCACAGACACACTGCAAAAACAGCTGTGGCAGTCTGTAAAGTTCTCACTGCCCCTCAGCCATTTTTAATCATTTTTAAAATATGGTGGAAGTATTTTACACCCACTTCAGCACAAAAGAGTGGATGAAGAAATTAATTTCTTCCATTGCTGGGGAATGCTACCAGACTACAACAAGGTGCTGAACTGATGCATTCTCACAAAGGAGCAAATACTTTTCATCTAGAAGCTAAGTGAAAGGCACCACTATTCACCAGTGGCAGATAATGACCAGTTTACAGTGACAAGATATGCTTATATTTTGAAATTATCACTTGCCTTAAAAATACCTTACATTCATTACACTGCAGGCCTGGGACAGGTGATGGCAGAACACACACAATGCAATGTCAAAGTGTAATGTCAGAAAAAAACCAAACATAATGCCAGAAAATGTAGCATACTGTAAAACTACAGAAATCATGCTAAAAAATAAAATTGACTCATTTTTGTGTGTTTTTGGGAATTCGGTTGTGTTGCCTTAAAAAAAAAAAGTAACAGAACTTCAAGATACAAGGTTATCCCCCTGACAAGAAGGATGTGCTTTGAGCTGACAACATGAGCATGTCAATGACTGCATGATATTTTTAAAACAGATTATACCATGACCTTGTATTATTCATAAAGGCACTTTTCAGACATTGCTGACTTTGAAAATACATAGCAATTGAGAAAATACACTTCTGTGGAAAGGAAAAGGAGTGCTTTTATTATTATGTTGTGTGCTAAGAAAAAGGGACAGCATCCCTAACAAATGGTATGCAGAGACTAGACATGCAAACACAGAAGAAAAGAGATAATTACAACAAGGTTTGTGTAGAGTTTTCCATTTCTGTGCTGATATTTGCTAAAACTGTCAAATAGTTACAAATTGAAAAAACAAAACTAAACAAAAAAACTGATGGAATTGTTGTATTGGAGAACAGAAGATTTACACGCCTAATTTTGAACTGAATAAGTGCTTTGAAGCAAGTATTAATTTTTCAAGTTTATTGACCAAATTTGATTTGATTTTAAAAGCCCAAATGTTGTATTGTATAATTTATTTAGGCTGATTTGTTTTAGAAAAAAAATTACCAGAGCTTTTTTCTAAATCAAAACAAAAGAAAGAAGGAAGGGAAAGAAAACAGTTACAAGGACTAAAAAAATGGAGAAGGCTACAATGGAGACAAAAATCATGGAGAAAGCAGGAAAAAAGGGAAAGGGGTAAAATACAGAAAGAAATATATTTTTAAAAATGATAAAAAGAAAGCAAAAAGGAGACGAGAACCCTGATTTCTAACCATCTTTTTCTTCTGTGTGATGGAGCTTGGATGGGTGTCTTCGGCAGGTGCGCCATTTACCAAGACGCTTGAAGAAATTCTCCTCTTCATCTCGCCCGTTGTCCAGGCCTGCTCCTGGCCCCCCTCCTTCTGACAGCTTCACTGCGCTGGTAAACTTCACCTGTGCAGGGACAGAGGGGCTGGTCAGCCTGGGGATCTTGGTCAGACACTCACTGGTTAGACACAAACATCTACAGAAGGGCTGTGAGGGTCACCAGGGTAACACAGCTGGGTCTGGGCACAGATTTACATACGCTGAAGCACTTCATCTTTTAAGCTTTCTGCTTAAAGGATTGGTCTTTCTTGAGAGGCTGTGGAAGGACAAAGAAGGAAGGAGAAGTGTGACCAAAAATTAAAGCTTAAATGTGTTGACAGAGCCTGCACTTCCCTCTCAGTGCAGCAGATCAGACTGACCACTACAGTGTAAGTTTAACCTGGTCATCAGCATGAGGTACAAAAGTCCAGTGGCAAATTCCCATGGCTCTGCTCTGGAGACTTCTGTGACATTCCTGTTAGCTGCAAAGTCCGTAAGGAATAAAAACCTTCCCATGTGCAGCTAAAACCAGCCAGATCCTGCCTTTTTAAGCTCTCTGTAATCCAGCCTGACACATTTACCTTGGAGCTCTGCCTGATGAAGGAGAGACGGTCGACAGAGCTGATATCCAGGAGATCTTCCACTCCATCAGCCAGGCCAGAGAGGGAGGAGCGCTTCAGCCAATTCCCTGTTACAGAACGAGACACTCAGTACAAACCTAAACATTCTTTCTAGGAGAATCTACTTCTTAGCAACTGCAGTGTATTTCTCCACAGTGGCCACACTAAGGCGTGGGAAAATAAGAGAAAAGCATAAGGCAACATTTTCATGTAACAAGTATTAACTACCATGCAAGGCCAGGTCCTGGAAATTGTAACTGATATATTCTCTGTCAAACAAATGTTAATTTGGAATATTTCTCTTCTACAGACAGGAACAGTGCCTGTGAGATTATAGTACTAGCCTGCTGCTTTGGGGGAACAGCTTCAATAATCTATTTTGACAAAAATATCCCCTGATATCTTTGGTAAATTGCTTACATTTCCCATTGCCTCAGTTCCACATCTGCAAAATGGAGCAAGCAGCAAATCAGAGCTTCTTTTGGGAGAACATACAGACAATAAGGAACTGTGCTGCAGTCTTTCTTAAGACAGCTATATCTAGCTATATTTCTCTGCACATGCAATATGTATATAGAATAGAAAGAGACATACATTTACCTATGGGAAGTTTGAGTTTCTTTCGAAGGGAGATCCGTCGGGAGCGAGAGCGGGAGCGCCTGTCTGTGGTGGTTCCAGAGTGAGCAGTGGTGCACTCGGATGTGTCCTGCTCAGATTGACTACTGGTATCACTCGCTGCACTTTGTGACTTAAACATCTTCCTCCAGAAGTCCTTGCGTCCCAGATTGGCCCCTTGGATTTGCTCATCACTAGAACAGAAGGTATGCAAAGCATGAACTGCATTTCAGTGAAGTTTGAGTGCTCAGGGAAACGAGACCTCCCTTCTGCAGCCCCCTCTCTATCACTTGAGGTTGTTTCATTTTGAATTCCAAATATACTGCTCTTAGTGGGACATAAGCTTGACAACACACTCAGTGTTGTTCAAGACATAAAATAATCATCTTTTCTACCTTTAGGTGCTTGTCCACTGAGGCAGAACGCCATCCTCCCTCTACCACAGAAAGCTCATCTGCTCTGTGCATCAGCTGGTGCACAAGGGTGAGATAACCCAGGCCAGACAGATGCCTGAAAGGGAGTGATCTCTGGTTATTATCAGACCCCCAGCTGATAATGAACATCCCTCACCTTGAGAGCGAGATGTCAAGAGATAAGTGAGCAATCATTATCTGAGACACACTTGACAACTACAAAAGCTCCACAAGTTCTCATGGAGGCAGAAGTCTCATACACACGCCCTGGAAACCTGTAGGGCTCCTTTCCCAGGCTTGGATGCATCTTGGTGGTTAATTCTTCAGAAACTGAGAGCAAAAGACTTCATGTATGCCCCACCACAAAGTGGATGGTAAGATACGTTGAATCCTAATCGAAACTATTTCTTCTCTAGCTGTAATATAGGTACCTTATTACTACAGTGCCCCATATTGTTAATCTACTAGTTGTTTCTTTTGTTTATCCTGTATAGTAAGTAATTGTATGACAGTTAAATTTGTGTCTATTAAATAAATAATTCATTTTGTAATAGATCTAATTGGTCATCATTAAGAACCTGAGGAGTGAGAGCCATCTGGGGTGTAGGCTGCCCCTAAAAAGAGTTACTGCCAGAAATCTGAGTCAAAGGCAGGACTTGTTTAAGTTCTCCTCTCCATTCATAACATCCATTGAACAGGTCATACCAATATTTAGTTTCTACACATGAAAGTAAACCACCTTCTTTATGTCAAAATGAGCTACATTTATAAGACCACATCAGTAATTTCTACAAGCGTTTGTACCAGAAAGCCTTAGGACATCGTGACAGCCATTTGTGAACCTGCTCATTAAGTACTGGAATTGGGACAACATTTTTTACTGTATTCTTGAGATGTCCCACAGCTATGGCAGGGCTCAGAGAAGAACAACTTGTACAATCCTGCAGAGCAGTAAAAGGCTTTGTGTTAGCCTTGCTGTCTCAGCAACAGTGAGACTCTGCAGGATCAGTTAAGGCAGGAGAATTTGTGATGTAGAGCTCTGGGCCCTTGTGCAAGCAATGTCTTCATGTAGTGCATCTCAAAGCTCTTTAACAAGACAGACACGTATTCAGAGGAGTTAAATGACTTGCCCAAAATTACTTAGGGACCTGTGGCCATTTGTAGAATTTTCTAAAATTCTTAGGAGTATTGTCTAAGTTCAATTCAATAGTAAATGGCAGAATTCTTTGGACATAGATTTCAGATGTACAATGCCAACAGCAGGTTGATTCCCTGTGCTGAAAAGGAAACTACAGCAATCTTCAGAGCCCAAGGCAGATCAGGAATGGGCTGGCTCTCACTGAAGACTCTTAGCAACAACTTGGAAGCTGAAAATTAATAAAATCATTACCCAGGAGTACAAAGAAAGTTAGGAGAACAGTTGTGGTTACATCTCTGAGGAATTAACATGCTATTCGTTGCTCTAGTAGCATGGTACACAATACTGACATATGTACTGCACTGCAATTTGCAAACCTCTGCTGTTTCCCCACCAAAGCCAGGATGGGTCCAGCTGGCAGCACTGAAAACAGGCATTACCTGGTTGTTTGCAGTAGCCCCTGTGTAGACACTCAACAGCTTGTTGTACCATCCAAACAGGTACATCTGCTATGCTGCCCATTTGTACCAACTCTAGAAGGATGCTGCTGGCAGGAACACATTGAACAACCCAATATTTACTTACTGCTCTGGAGTTTGCATTGGGCGGCTTGAGACATAACTCCGGCATTCATCAGGGGCAGCTGAGGCCTGGCCCTTGTCAATGATGACACTTCCTGCCTCAGATCTACACAGACAAGATAAATCATCAGCCAGAGGACATGGGTGGCCCATCTCAGGGTCATCACATAGAACTGGATATGGAAACCTGCAAAGCAGCTTTAGAGGCGTACCCTCTCCTTAACAACTTACTGCCTCTATATACATATTATTCCTAAAAAAAGGCATCAGCTCTTAGCAGCAAAGCCAAGGTTTTCAGGACTTTTTCAACTTTCTTAATCCTTCTTCCCAATATTTTAATAAGACTAATTCCTCAAAGCACCAGAGGAAATTTCTTTTTGATAAAGAAGCATGTCCATATTAGATTTCTTCTGGGATTTGTTTTGCATAGCAGGGTTTGCCTGTCAGAAAAACAGGTACACATCCCAAAGGATGTGATGCATATTAAAAATTACATCCACAGAGTGTTTTGGGAGTGACACTATGCTTCTTGGTTCTCTTAACCTTTCCTCATCCCAATATTTCCATGGTACTGTTCTCTTATGCCTCTTACATGAGACTGCCAATGATTTTCTCTACAAATTTGTTGCAGTCTCAGATCATTAAATTTTAAAGGAGACTGCTGCCACAGCACAAGTCTGTACTTCAAGAACCGACATGCTATAAAGACAAAACAATCCCTCGGAGCTCTGTTCAGCACAGATAGTCATAGAGTCATATGCAAGTCAGTCATTTACCTTCTCCCTCCTGACACCCACCTTTTGCTCCCAGAAGGTTTTGGCTCTTGCTCTGTTTCCTCTGTCTTTTTTCCTGGTATTAACTTCTCAGCACTGTCCAAGAGGGCACTGAGCGCCACTCTCCGAAATACATTCCCATGAGCCTCCTTGATAAATTGGACCAGCTGTCGGATATCACAGTACAAGCCCTGAGTAGCAAGACACCATAAAAAAAAACAAAACAAACAAATTCAGTCTGCAGTTTCTAAAGAAGCAGTGAGAGTCAGTACTTTCTGAGGTACTTCACCAGGCCATTACTTCTCCTCTGGCTATTGTGTGATCTACTCTTCAGGAGTATGGTTTGTGGTTTTTGGCTGGAAACGCATAGTGCACCCAGAAGAAGCAGACGAGGAGGAGCACTGTTATGGAACATGATCTGCAATGGGATACAGCAGATGGAGAGGTATGAGAGGCTAAAAGACCTGTGAAATGAGGGAGCTACAAAGATGACTCAAAGTTTGTTTTATACCACTCATCTAGACCACAAACTTAAAAGGCACGAAATACCTCAGGTGTATGACAGAGGATGTAGAATGCAAACAACTGCATGTTTTTTTTCAGACCCAGTGAGTGTCTTGGGATTTTTTTTTTTCATTATTTTAGAGCTTCACATCATATGAAGAGAGAGGAATGACTCACTCATTCCCCAACTCCCTCCTACACTCAAGGCCCTTTTTAGTTCTGAACATTCATACATGTCTGTGATGTGCAAATCACCTCTGTATCTGAGGGCAAGGGGATGGAGGGAACAATTTTACAGGGCTTGATTTTTGATCTGTGAGCTTTCCTGAAAGACCTTGGATTATCCTGAAAATTCCCTGCAAGGAACAAAGTAAAAAGAATCCAAAAAACCAACAAAAAAAACAAAACAAAACAAAAACCCCACAAAACAAAAAACCCAACAAGGTTATCCTGATTAAGGCTTTTTTTTAAAGTAAGATATTAACCACAAGATTGACTTGAAACAATGACCAAAAAACAACATACCTGCACACATGCTCTACATGCTATATTCTCCATACAGTAAGTTTCACCTTTCACACTAAAATAGGGTCTAGGGTCAATTTATAAGGCAAATTTGCACTTGATGCTTCTACTCTTGGTCCAATAACGGGACATGTTTTTCTGTATGCCACCAAGTAACCTTTTATGACAAACATTCCAAAGGAGGAATATCCATAAGAATTAGAGGGTTTGGACATAGGTAGACTACACTGCTGGCTTAAGGCACTAAGGTGATTTTCCTTCTCCTCACAGAGCACTACTGTCCTTTTAGCTGGACTTCAGCCTCTCTACAGCTCTGCTGTAATGATGGAATACAGGAATATTTCTTGTTTGCTTCCATGAAAAATCCTAATTTCTGATAATAAAGCAGGCCTGAGACTAGCTCCTAGAGTACAGCAACTTGGAAGAAGAGCACTCATGTCATCCACTCTACTGACTGCTCTGGGAAGACAGCACATGTAGGAATGTGCCACCTGTTGACAGAGTGACCAAATTATCCTTTGTCTCCTTAAAAAGGAAAAAAGCCCATAACTTTCTCTCCTCAATTTGGTAAAAAGACATCTCATAGGACCTTGGGGACTTCACCTCAAACCTAAGGATAGTCAATTGGACAGAAGCCAAAAGGTCCTGCCTAAGCAATTCACTAGAAGAAGAAGAGAACCAAGGAAGTAATCACTTTTGTGGGGTGTTTTTACCAAGAGCAAGAGCCTCCTGCCCCTGGCTTGGGTTTTCTCTGTAAAGAGCTTTGTTATTTTGCCTTTTAATAAAACTCTTCTGTTTCCCACACTACCTCAGAAGCCATCTTGCCGATTTTATGCCATTTGAGGTATCTGAGCTATCTCAGGTGTGATGTGTTTCTCTGAGAGCTTATGAGACCTGGCTCGAAGGGATCATATATCAAGCATATGCATAGCAAAAAGCAACACCTTCCTTTCCTCCATGTGTTCAGTAAATTGCCTGTTTGTCTAAACCTTGGGCAGATCTACCCAGTTGCTGTTCAGTAATTCACATAGTCTGGCACTGGCAGGCCATGTGGTTAACCAAGTGAACTGCCTTTGACTTTGCTGAAAGGATTCATTGCAGCTATGGTCTTAGAATCAGAGTAACTGAGGTTGGAAACAACCACTGAGATCCTTGAATCCAACCATTAACACAGCACTGTCAAGACCACCAAAAAACCATGTCCCTACTTCTACATTCACTTATCTTTTGAATCCCTACAGGGATAGTGATTTCACCACTTCCCTGAGCAGCCTATTCCAATACCTGACTTCCCTTTCAGTGAGGAATTTTTTCCTAATATCTAATGTAAACCTCCTCTGATGCACCTTGAGACCATTTCCTTTTGTCCTGTCACTTTTACCTGGGATAAGAGACTGACCCACACCTTGAGATACAACCTCTGTCAGGAAGTTGTAGAGAGCAAGGAGGTCTCCCCTGAGCCTCCTTTTCTCCAGGCTAAACAACTCTGTTTCCCTCAGCTGCTCCTCATAAGACACGTGCTCCAGACTCTTTCCCAGCCCCATTTCCCTGCTTTAGGGAAAAAAAAAACAAAAAACAAAACAAAAAAAACTTCTGAGTGGCCCAGAACAGACCCCAGATTCTGAGATGCAGCTTCACTAGCACCCAGCACAGGGAGACAATCACTTTGTTAACTTGGTATAAAGGGCTTACCAGGTTTTCTGGGCTGTGCAGCTCATGTGTAGTGGATGCACAGCGAGTGATCAATGACTTGAACATGGCACTCACAATAATACCTTCCACGCTCTGGGCTGTAGACTTGTTGTCCACTGTGGTGAAGTTATTCCCAAATCCAGCTTTATCTGTAAAATTCAAGTGTAAGCACTTGAACAAGCCATCTTGTTGGGAATAGTTTAAAAGAGAGGGCTTAAAGACACATGTAAAGGGATTATGATACATGAGACAAGGACACGTCCCCACCTAGTACACTGTGCTTAAGTTCTCACAATCTTACCCCACAAAAATACAGTAGAAGCAAAGGGTAAAATAAATTATAAGTATGAAAGCTTCCCAAAAATACCTCTATTATGAAAAAGGATATCAGGACAAATCTAGCTTTGTTCCATCACACCTCTCATTTAGAGAAGTACAGAATAAGGCTTCAAGTTTGAACAATAACTCCAGATTTTCTAATTACCATTCTAAGGCATAAGAGATGTTTGATTAAGCAGCAAAGTGACAACACCCATGAAATTAAAATCTTCTGAACTATAGGAATGCTTTTCTTGGAAGGTGCACAAGGACACCAAGCTTTCAGAAAGACTCAAGAAAGAATTACACATTTACATGAATTACAAAAAACATCCCAGTTTCCTGAGATGAGAGAAAAAGACTTTCAAGAGCTGAATAAGCTGTCATGTTTCAAAGAATAAGCCAGTCAATAATTGATGAATACTTAGGGAAATGTCATATGGGAATCTTCCTCATGAAAGCTGACTATATAATGTTCTTTGATGCTTTCTCTGAAATTCCTGGCATCAAAGACAGGCTAATAAATTAGTCAGACTCCCTGAGTGTTTCAGAGGAGCTATTCCTACTCTGTAAACAGTCACTCTTAAATGTTGCTTCATGCAGTGATCAAGCATAAATGTTTGATTGTTCTCATACAGAACATAATTTTCCTAACTTAAAAAAAAAAAAATCCTCAAACCCCTCTATGTACACACACAGGCACATGCATTTGTAACTGCAGGCATATGAATCTGTGCATCCATGTTCTCGTTCATTCAAGCAGTTCTTGCTGCTTACTGTGGTGCCTTCTAAACTCTGAGGCACCACAGAGGGTTTTAAAGCTCAATTATACCTCCACTCAGAATAAATAAACTGTGTATTAAACAGGCCATTCCACCAGGTGCCTTGTCATGTCATGAAGCAGAAAACTTCCTGCCCGAGGCATGGTTTAATGAAAATCTCTTCTGTGAAGAGCCGTGAACAAGAGGGAGGATGAATCAAAGGGAGCCCTTCAATTTCAGGTGCACTGTGTGCTACAAGATCTCAAGGCAAGGTCACTGGGTGGTCAGACCCAGAGGTCCAACTCCCTCGACCCCCAGTGCCTAAGGATACAGTTCATATATTCTGAGAATAGCAAATCACATTTTGTAGTTTGTGAAGGACAAGAATGTGGCTTCTTTCTGATGGCACAGTTTAAGAGGCACAAGTGACTGGCACCAGGTATACTTACTATCAGTGACTGGCTCCATGCAGAACCCCAGCAAGGCATGCAGGAAATCCACCACGTTATTGAGAGAATCCTTGTTCACGTAATCTCTCACGGTCTGCCGGAATTGCATCTTATCCAGTTTGTACAGTTTCGTGAGGCAGTTCTGGGCCTACAACAGTGTCCATCAAATCATATCACATCAAAGTACGTGTTCAAGTTTTGCTAGCAAGAGCAAGGTAATTCTACACTTAGCCAGTGTTCTGCTGTCTCTGAATGGTCCCATAACAGGACCAGGTTCAACTCTGGAGCCAAGGAGAAATTCAGCACAAAAAGAGAGTGCACCAGTATGGGCGCCACTGTTTGAGGTGGTGATAAAGCCACTACCAGCTGTATCTCATGTCCTCTCTTCCTGTGTCCACCCCCAAAGCAAAATCTCACTGGATGTAAGTGAACTGGGAATGCACCACCTCTGTCAATGCTCAGTGCCTTGGTGGAACAGGTTGTTAGCCTCAGGCATCTGATTTTCACCCTCCAGTTCAGACCCAACCTATTGAATGCCCCTATACCCAATGACCAATTTACATCATACAAAACACTAACTTTTTGCTTAAAAGCTGTTCACTGTCAACTTCTTATCACAAAACTATCTATTATCCTACTGGGACCCCATAAAGCCTGGAGTTAAAAGAATCTAAAATATCATCTCCAGAGGAAACATGAACTCTCCTGTTATCTACAATAGCGTGCTTAACTTTCCAGATTGTCCACACAATCAACACAAACGGTGCATGCAAAGCAGTTTGGCCAGACACACAGAAAATGCAGCAGACTTACACATGTAGGAAAATATTTTCCTCAGTTCAATGGGCCTGATAAGAACCTTGGTTCCAAGAGACATTCATTTATACTTAATGTTATGCATAGGTCTAAATGCTTTGCTGGCTCAGCTCCAAGAGAAGAATCTAACTGACATGGTGATGAATATGGTACCTGTTCAACCAGAGCTCTGTGCAGAACCTTTCTACTGCTACCACTGGGACTCTCTAACCCCATCTTGTCCAATTATGTCCACTCCTGCAGTACCTGGAAATCTAGCTAACACAAGAACACTGCAAGGATACAGAGCATCCAATCCATCTCTGAGAACTCAACCTTAGAGCCCAGAACCTAATTATAGCTCTGTTGGCATGGCTCAAGGTATCCGAAGCCATGGAGAAGAATGTGGTTCACACACATCCCATGGGATTAGCAAACTTTCATTATAGTAATGAAAAATGCTCCCTTCTGCAAGCACACAAGGTGAGGAAGAGGCGGGCACTGGGAAGGCCTTTGAAAGGCTCCCATTTAACAGGGAGTTGGAATGAGCTCAAGGAGACAAAGTCTTCTGGATTAAATCTGATGTCTGGGCTACATTCTGGGCACTTTCCAATGTCTCAAGTGGGGCAGAAGCAAAAATGTTAGGAATCAACAGTAATGACCCACCATATCCTTCAAAAGGGCACGAGTGACTCTTTCACTTCCTTGCAGAACAACAGAACAAGTACAGTGCAAATACAGTGCACTCCAACCATCAGGAGCTGATGGAGCAGCCCAGCAGCAATCAGTCATGATCACCATTAGCAAAGGTGAACATACTTACACCTCCGACTTTTGGATTTACATAGGCAACCCAAGATAGCTGCAGCTCTTGTAAGTAGCATACTCTTTTGGGGTCCTGTCCTGTGAAAAATTACTAACACCAGCTCACACATGGAATTTGCTCCCATGTATTGTCCCAGCCCATCTGCTGGGGTGGCCAGAAGCACCCTGGGCCTCAAGTGTGGCCTTAGAAAGCCCCAGGGACTGGAAGGCAACACTACAGCTGAAAATCTGCTACGGCTGGGCTGCAACACAGTCTGTGAGCTGGGGCAAAAAGCAACACATTTACTGTCAATACAGGGAAAGCTACAGAGGGGGCAGGCAGCGATCTCAGCAGTACAAGGGGGGACACTTTAATGAGCTTTAATTCTCTTACATTCTCCCGAAATACCTGGAGTCTCAGGCGGTCTCCAGAGAGCCCTCGGTGTCCTTCTCCACAGCCATAGGCACAGCCCAAGGACTTCACAATTTTGATCAGCATTGTGAGTGCCAGCCTATGGGTGCTGACAGATGGGCCTTCATCCTGAGGGTCACAGAGGGAAAGACGGTGTGTAACCCTGGCACAACCACTGGCATTTTGTTAGCATTTTGTTTTTGACAAACTGCCTTCCCTTTCTCATCTCAGACACTCCATTACTGAGTTGTTATTCTTGAAGTGTTTACTCCAATTATTTTTCAAGTTCAGAGACTAGCCCCCTCCTTTTCAGCTCCCATCAAAAAGTTATGCTATAAATGTGGAAGATCCTACATGCTCCTATGCCTACCATTCAGAACTTACTTCAAAAAATTAACCCTGAAAAACAGAGTTGGCTTGGCTGAGTAGAAAACCAAGCATCTTTTTAAAATGTCTTAAGATATTATGCTACTGTAAGTTGCAGCTGCAGAGGTCAGCAATATGGCATCTGTTGTCCAAGTCTCATAGCAATACTGAAAAATTTAAGACTTCTAGTAATCAAATAAAAGAAACTGCTCACACACTGGGTTCCATTTTTCCTTTACAAGCTACGAATAATAAACCTGAAAAAAAATCATTGCGATTGAGGGTTTCAAACACTTTGTCAAGACATTCAAAATGTCCATGCCAGGCTCACAAACTCCATTTCTGGCAGCTGCTTCTCTGCAGTAGTTACAGCGCTTGAATTGCTAATCATATTTCCTCAGCAGAACCCCAAGTGAGCAAAACAGAAGGGTGGCTGCATACACATGCATACTCAATCTTAGCAGACATTAAAGTACATTTGGAGTGGTATAAAGAGAGAAGCAAGACAAACCTTTTCTTGTTTTTTGTCATTCTTCTCATATGGCCCTCCTCCTCCTCCACCACCTCCATCACCTCCACCACCTCCTCCACCACCTCCTTCTTCTTCACCATCTCCAGCTCCACTAATTGGAGGTGGCCCAAACCCACAAGCTGAACCACAGGCAGCCCCTTTAAGCTGGAAGGATCCTTCACTTGGTCTCTTTTCAGGGGCCTCATTTTCTTTGTTCTCACTCTTCCTCCGAACTTTCTCCACACAGGGCACCACACCAAGCTGCAGTAAGCATTCCACGATGTTCAGTGCCACGTCACAAATCCGGGAACTGATGTCGTGGTTCAGAACCAAGTAAACAGCCTTCAGGACCACCTGAGAGATTCAAACATCATATTTAAAGCCAGAATTACTTTTTCTCCTAGTAATATTTAGTGCCTGGAAATTCTAGACTCCAGAGACTCATTACAGAGGGCACGGTACAGATTCTGAACAAATAATACAGAACCCTAAATAGCAAAAGCCTACAATCTAGATGTCAGACAAGAAACCACAGGCTGGGCACAGTCAGGCTGAAAAGGAAACCATGAGATGACATCTGTGAGCCTGAGAACACTGCTTCAGTGCACCAAGAGCTGGCAACTCATTGAGGGGAAAGCAGGAAAAGTGAGGTTTAAGGTGCTAGAAGAAAGGTGCTACTCAGTCTTACACTATCTTACAGGGAATTTGGTGCATGCCCCAGGAACACAGCCATTACATAATACCAGTTAAGATCCGATGTGTGCATTCCACATGCACATGCACTCCTTGCAAGGAGTAACAGGAGTTGCAGTTTCTCAGAGGAAACTTTTAGGTTATGCACAAATGTATCTGACTGACCTTTATACACTGCTGAGAGAAGCCATTTAAAGAGGTGAAGGAAAAGCCCATCAAACCCCTGATCTCAATGGTACAGCTATATTGACAGAAGAGGGACCTGGCTTTCCTTGTTCCTTGCCAATTACCGAGAGATCCAGCATGCCATTCTTGTGGACAAAGCTGTTGGTTCCATCAATGTGATCCGTATCCTCCAGGCAACTGTAATTGATGCAGGAGTCCGTCAGGCTCCGTGGGAGGTTGGCACATGCCAGCGGCTCATGGGGCATCTCAGGGATGGGCACCTGGTTGCAAAGCTTCCTCATGTGCTCACTGAAGAAATCGGCGTATCCCACGTTGAACGAGGCCAGCGTGGTGTTGAAGGTGGCCACAGTGATGGTGGAGATCTGGGACCGCACTGCAGGGAGGAAAACAGCTACCTGTGAATAAATTTCTATCTCTATAGCTACAGAATGGAAGATTGAGGCTGAGCTTGTCTAAAAAGGAGCAGCTCTTAAAGTGGTTTGTAATGCCAAAAGAAATCACAAGTTCCTAATTCCTATCATGTGTACAGGGATCAAAGGTAAACTCGTTTATTCTTTTAAGACAGTGTAAATTAGAACAACCCCAAGCTCGTTCTAGCGGTTCAGTTCTCTGGCAGCTCAAGCTGATGTTAAATGGGCAGTCAAGTAGATCAGGCAACTCAGACATTCTAAATCTAATCCAAAAGGATTTTTCTCCCTGCATTAATCCAGTGCTTCATCTTAAAAGCAGCAGTGCCCCTGCAAGGCAAAGAGAAAGAACTCTGCAGCTGAAAGGCAGGGGTGAAGGTAGCAGAGCCGCAGCACAAATTTGAAACAGCTTTCCAAGTTGCATCAATCGGGAAAATTTCATCACACCATTTGAAAGAAACAGTACCTATGACAGTCTAAACCATCTCCAAAATGCATAGCTGTCTGATGAGAAAGGCACTGCAGTCTTAAGCTCACAGTGTTCAGAGACAGGAACTTTGAATTGCTCAGGTTAGCAAGCTGGCTTTAAGTGCAAATTTTTATCAAGGACGCCTCGTGTTTTTAAAACTCATGCTGATTTCCTGGCAACAGTGCTTGTAGTTTCCCACACAGTGCTTTGTAAGTAAGTTTATATACCCTCTAGTGTAGAAAGACACCCATAGGGTTGTTTAGACTGCCAGAGAGTACGGTAACAGGGCTAGAGAAAAAGCAAAGAACCTCTTCCTGTGGCTATTGAATATATTCTAATTAATGAACTAATGACATCTAATACATTTAATAAGCAATGACTCAGTGATGGAGTGGTTATATTATGCACACAGCAACTTGCCAGAGTGACAATCACATTTCCTGACAGCTTGTGCAGTTGTGCTAGCACTGAACTGGCATTATGAATTAGGAGAATGTTCTATGGCCAACAGCAGTACTGTGAACTCGGCCACAATTTGGTCAAGGATCAGGGCAGGAATCAGCTGCTTGTATCAGAGAATTTCTTTCTGGCAAGTGTGACTTTTTAATGGCATTCACTGAAATTTGTATTGTGACGATAACAATAAAGATTGCATTAGGGTATTTTGTTCCTGAGCTGCCAAATTTGATGAGCATCCAAGGGCAAATTTTTTTGTTTCACTGATTTTTTGCTTAGTTTGTTTTGAAATGGGTAACAAAAATCCATATTCAAATCCTACACAGAAACATAGTTTGGAAAAGACCTCTCAGATCATCAAGACTGACCATTTCCCTATTCAAATCCAGTTTAAAGCTCTTTCAGTGAGCTTTGATAACTCCTGTGCAAGGATCCTTTCCCCCCTTTGGGTCAAGAGTAGGCTATCACCAACAGTGATGGTGTCATGTAAATCAATTCATGATCAAAATCCCCAAAATTCCACCAGTGTCATCAGTCATAGAGCCAGGTGCCATCTTCTGGCTCTTCCTGCCCTCCCTCATCATTTCCTATGACTGGAAGGCTACAGGAGAACATTATTTTTGCCCCTCTTACCTTAACCAGTCATCCCAAAACCCTGAAGTCTCTCTTGATTAGCCTGGGACTTCTTGCAATTTCATTGCTACCTACCAGAAAACTCAATCATGGATAACAGAAAGCTTTCTCTTCTCATCTTTAACCTGGGCCCCAGGGAGGCAGTAGAATTCTCTAAGTAATGAGCTGGATCTCCACATTGGTCTTTCCGTTCCTTAAGAAGGAAGTCTCCTCTGACAGTGACCCATCTGGTTTTCTTTACAGCAGCAGTCTTGACACAGGGCATGGGCCAACCTAACCTCTGCCACACCTCCAGGGTGGATGAACCAGGTCCTTGTTCATCTCCACCTGCAGAGCCCCACACCTATCATGCACCCATGAAGAGGGGCAGTCACAGATGAGATGTGCCCAGATGTGCACCAGGCAGGGACATGTGCCATTAGCCCTGTCCCTTAAATCCCAGGCAGAGATAAGAGAAGGATTCCTCCCTATCACGAGTCCCGTCTATTGTCTCTGCCATTGCAGTCACACTGGTATTGCCATTTCTCCAGAGGCCTCCAAGACACAGGGGCCTCAGGGAGACTTTGAGTAAATTTCAAGCCAGACCTCCAACTGAAACGAGGAGAATTAAATAAAAAAACCTTGTGATTTCCAGCAAAATCTAGCAGCTGTTGACTGCATAGAGGCATTAAATATCACAAAATTTCCCATGAAACCATTTAAGATAGCAATACCAAGTTTCTGTTCACACTTTTGTGCTGTATTGTGGTAAGGCAAGAAAACGTCAAACCATGCCTTCTCCTTACTGATGGCCACCAATTGTTTTAACAACTGTTCCAGATAAACATGAACAGTTTGAAACATTTTTCTTCACAGTGCAAAAAACCCCTCAAGAGATACAGAAACAAAAAAGGAAAAATCAATTAGTCACATACATGTAGAAACAGTAACGCTTCCTTCCACTTTCTGGGGTTGGTATTTCAGTGAAACACCTGTCCTGATGTGTTAAATTTACCTTCCTTGACTGTGTTGTCTCCATGGCTGTTGGAGGGGTCTGGCAGTTCAGAGACCAGCGTGTGATGGGAGTGCGAGTGCCGGGCGCTCAGCCCCTCCATCTCCGTCGCTGTGTCAGAGCTTCCCCTCCTGGTAAACTTCCCTAGGGCGACGACAAGAAATGGAGATTTTGTTTAACTACACAAGGGGTGGCTGGAGACAGCAGCTGTGGTTAAAAATTAAAGGATTGGAGTCTGTAAAAATCAAGGTTTTTCATCACGCTGTGAAGCAGAACCAAAGATTGTGGTGGGATCCCTCAGGTGGGTTCATTGACGTAGAGACAAAATGACCCAAACTCTCTGCAAGGCTCTTTCCCTCAGCACATGCTGATTTAGCTGGCACCCACATTCTTAACCACCAGCACCTTCAAGAAAATAAGACTGGTGAGCACTCCACCCCCTTTGGGGCATGCTATAGGAATTTAATTTCTTCTCCCCTTGCCCCCAAAAATAAGTATAGTAGAATGAAGAGTGCAGAGGCAAAGGAAATTCTTCAAGAATAGAAAAAAAAATACTGTTTAGTGAACTTAGAAACTTGAAGTAGCAAATTTTTAGGTTCAAACACTGTACCTCTGCAGTATCAAGACAGTATAAGCCTCACTGAGAAAATATCCTATTTATATTGTATCCAATATGCACTCCAGGAAAACTGTGAATAGAACTTTTTGGCATACGAACAACATTGTTAATGATACTAATGACACTGCTGCTAACAATTGTCATCCTGCTGTCATAATTGAAATAATTGTCATGCTGATGATACTGTTGCCTCTCCAAAGATTTCTCTTTTAAAGAAGGGAATGAAAAAATTCTTTGAATCTATTTGAAGATGCAATGCTTGTGCAACACATGCTATCACACAGGAAAAGTGGAAAAGCGGTATTCAAGTGGAAGAGAGTAGCTACAGGTTCCCACAGTAGCTATTATTCCAGTAAAGAAGTTTTCAGGGAAAAAGTGAACTGAAGTACAAGTCATTCAAGGTCTGCTGTGAGCAGTTACAGACAGATGTGTAATGCTGCAAACAGAACCAAGGACACAGGGTGACAGAAGGACTGGATGAAGAAACAGCCCCTGGTGTTCTCTGAATGTTCACAACAGGAGCGACACCGGACCTGGGGCAGACACAGCGATATCTCACCTAATATGGTGGTTGGCCACCCTCCTCTCTCCATGCCACGCCGGTCCTCTCCAATTCCAGAGAAGCTGCCAAAGGAGAAAGTGCTGCGAGTGGGCGAGACATCCAAGTGATCCTCGTGGAGCAGGAAGGGCACCCCCATCCGCCGCTGCCGCTTCTTCCCGGCGTGGTGGAACGGAATCGACCCTTTGCGCTCGCGCTCCCTGTCCTCTTTGCGGCTCTTAAACTGCAGGGAGAGGAGCACATGTAGGAGCAGTTAAGAAGCTTTGAGGCATGGAGAACACCCACTTGAGGGGAAAGGATAACACAGACGTATTTCCCAAGTATAACTCTGCACTCTGAGCATTTTATCTTGGCCATTTCCCATGGTAGAAGCTAATTGCATGCTGGGATCCTGCAAGCATTTGAAGGAGTTCAGTCTTGCCTGAGGTTGGGATGGATGCCCTTGGATAATTTTATGACATTCTTTGAGCATGGAATGGATGGTTGGAAACCCAGAGCTAAGACGAGGTAAAAAAAAAATCAGAACTCACTGAATTAGTTGGAACTACAGTGAGCACTGGCACTTACAATTCAGCACTGTTTGAGCATCCTCCTCTCAAGCAGTTTCATCAGGACAATTACTTGAATAAAGACTTCAGCATTATGTTTGGGATATGCATATAAAAACCAATATAATAACATACAGAATAAATTCTAATGAAAAGGGATGATGATCTCACATATGGCATGAATATATATTCCAAGCAGACCTCATGAATATATAGTCTGAGCAGACCTTGAGCAGCTACTTAGGGAGACACTAAGGTGCTGAATCACAGGTAAATTAAAGTGCAGTTTTCTTTCACTCACCTTTTTGAAGATGTTCATCCCCAGGTCTGTGGAGAGATCTGGAACTGCTGGTCTGCGCAAGTTGGTCAGTGAAACCTTGGAAAATGCCTCTGTGCTTAGTGACTTTTCTTCCTCATTACATTTTATTGTAAGATCCTGCAGCTCCCAAAAGAAGACAAGCACAAGGAGAAATAGAGGATAACTAGCTTTGAAAAAGGAGCTACTTCCTAGAACTATCATAGGAGCACTGTAGAAGAAAAAGACCTCCAATTCATTACACAAAAAAGTTTACACATTTAACGAAAAATAAATGAACAAAGTTTAGAAACCTCCAGAATTATTTACTTCGTCTAACCTTTAAGTCACCAATGGAAAAAAGTACAGCACACTGTGGAAAACCTCAGGCATTGCTGTCAGCCAGGTCCGGTGGCACGGAAGAACATGTTTGATTCTGACCCCAGGTATGACTCCAAGTAAGTGATGATACCTTTGAGGTCTTGATTTATATCCATGGGCAATCATAATGGCTACCCTTTGCAAAGTGTTTCATTTAAGATCTATGCCCTTAACACACATATTTAAATACATATTTTGGAACTAAACTGCAATAAGCAGCACTGTCCCTTCAAGAAACTTAATTTTCAGAAAATTTATTTCCTCACCGAAGAAATCTAAGACTTCTAAATCAGTAAACATCCTTCTCTTGTAACAATAGGGCTCCCCAGCCATCATTTTTCATATGAAATTTCCCCCCTTTATCACAGAACGTCCTACAACAGCAAAAACCATGAGGCTCACTCACCCCAGCTTCAGTAGAGCTCACTCACCTCACCATCAAACAACACATGCTATACCTGCCTGTTGCAAAGAAGGAAATTGGCACAAACTCAGCTTCCAGCCATCTGCCCTCAATAAAGACCTAATTCCAACCTTCCATGAGATGTTTGTGCAGCTGACCTAACTGAATCCCCCCAGGGTAATTTTCATCTGCCTAAATATCAGCTTTTTTCCAATTGAATGCTCTTTTTCTTTGCTGTCCCACCAGAAAAATTATGCTGCAAAGTGGGTCATGTTAAAAGACCTTTTTGCTTTCAATGCAGAGAGAGCCATATGTCAGGGATAGATGAAATGACCACTATGACAGGTTTAGAATCTGCCTAGGCAGACTGCAAATTGAAGAGCCAGCTTCTGTAGTCCACAAGTGTGCAGTTTTATGCACAAGGTCCAGCAGAACCCAGTGACAATCTTTGCAGCTGAAATCTAACATCAGTTGCAGTGTTTGCAGTACCAAATATTGGGGATCACACATTTTTCAGAGACTTTTCAGACTAATCAAACACTACCCTTGAATCCTCCCTCTTAATTTTATCAGCACAAGAATGCAGGAGACACACAGCAGCAAGGCTCCTCTTCACCACTGTTTGTAGTACAAACATATGCTTATCCACCACTTTGCATACATGACTAAAGATTCAGAGGAGACATAGTAAATCAGGATTCAACCCCAGCCACTCCCAACAGTGAGGCCAGCAAGTACTCCATATAGTTTTTTCCTTAGCTTTTATAGCTCTCTGACTTCTTCTGGCTATAAAACGTTGTATGAATTCGTTTTGGATTAAGTATCTTTGTCCACTGGTTACTAAATCAGTGTTTTAGTGGGTGGTTTATGATCACCAAAAGACAGAGTAGAGCCTTCTGAGACACAAGCCATGCAAACAGAGACACAGTCCCAGCTTTGAAATCTGCACAGGGTAGGTATCAAGCAAACACCACCAGAGAAGCAAATTACAGAATTACTTTAAATCTACAGTGTTGTATACAATGCATTTTAATGAATCACTCCTGATGAAGAGTGATTAAAAACATGGCTATTCTGTGCAGTACACTACATGGCAATTACCATAAGCATAACATGGATAAGACAGCAAAATAGTTTGGGTTTGGAGGCTGCTCCTGCAGATTTTGTTGTTCTTACTATCTTCCTCTTGCATGACTGTATGGGTACCAGCCCATTAGTACTTCTCTCAGCTCTCAGGACATCACACTTGAGACTCTTGGCATTCCATCAGCATTGCAGTGAGCACTACACTACAGCTGCGTTGGTGCTATGATTAATTTAAGTTTTCTTCTTGCAAAGGAAGTGCAAGACTGTAGCAGCTTGTGAAGGTCTGAAGGCTCCATGTCCTACACCTGCCCTAACAGTGAATTCTCTCTGCATACAGGTGCCATACAGGTTTCCTTTATCACGTGTTGCCCTGTCTGAAACATGTGTACACCAAAGTCACTTTTCAGAGGCAGACAGCATTCACTTTATTCACACTCCATCCAACCCCCCCTTTTCCCACGCAGCAAGGAGTGCCAGAATGCTGCACTGAAACTTTTCTTACTTTGCTATTCAGCTTAATGGGCAATACGTGGAGGATATTCCTCATGTCCTCTCAATCCCCACTGCTTCAGCCCAAGCTTACATCCGAGATGTGATTTTACACACACAGACCCAACAGGAAGCATGAGAGTTTTGCTGAGGCTCAGGGAGGTGCAGGATCATCAGTTTATTGGTTATTCTGGTAAATCTTAGAGCAATAGAAACAATGTTGATTTGCCCCAAAAATCTACTGCTCCTTGATGTGATTTGCAAGCAGACGTGTTCTTTACTCAGTTTTTGCCTGCCACTTTATATCTTTCCTTCTGAAACACAGCATGCCAATGTTTTTGAGATGTTATTGATCACCTTTGAGTAGAAATGATGACACTGTGCTAGGAATTTCAGGTCTAGACTGAAAAAACAGGCTTTAGCATAACCCTGTGTCAGACAAGCTTGTGAAGCCTCAGCATACAACCCCTTGTGTTAACAGAAAGGACAAATCCTAGCCTTTGGGAGGTGGCATTCTCTGTTCTGAACTAGCAGAGAGCCTGGTTTGATGAGACTTTAATGTAAGAATAGCAGTGAAGTTCCTACAGTTGGCTGGGATGAACCAGAATCCAGCTGCTTCTGTGTGTTGCACAGTTTTCAGTCCTCAAAGTTGTAAAGAAAGGGGGCATGAGTTGAAAGCTTTGCTGCCTGGAAGACTATTTCACTTCCTCCATCACAGCTGTTCTGCTTAACAAACTGGAACCCTGGAACAGGATTCTATTTTGATGAAGTACGGCAAAAATACACTGGACTGACACAGAGGTTATCAAAAGCAATCAAACCCAGCCTTGGAGAGAAGCATGCCCTGGACAGAGTCCTCACATTAACAGCTACAATGTACCCACTGGAATTGCCAAACAGATTTAAAAGAATATTAGAGAAGAGCAATGGAGTCTTCTGCAAGTGAAACAACCTAGAAAAGCAAGACATAGCCAAGCCTGTGGAAGGAAGGAAGGGTTTGACAGCACAAAGAGAAGAACCAGGGCAACACTAGTGCAGCCAGCGCCCATGGAAGACAATCTCATTCACACTGCCTCTGCAAACCACTGACTGCACTCCCTGTTGCACTGGGAGCTAAACTTGCTAATACGCAAAACAACCAGGTTGTAATGAGCAAGAGCAAAGGGACAGTACGTGTATGGAAATAGTGAAACACATCAACAGCAGTGTATTTCAATTTTCCCTCTAGCAGATGATATGAAGGAGGGGTTTTTTGTACACACAAAGCAATCCTATAAAATCTCCACGCACAGGTAGATTAAGATTGAATAGTAATTCTGACTGCCTGGCCTTAATGGAGCTATGTCAAGCTTTTACAGGGATGAAACATATTGTACAAATTACACTTAAGTATAATACAATTTAAACAATACTGCTGCTGCTGAGCCTTCAGAACTACAAGTAATCACCAGCTCTCATAATAATTGTAAAAATGTCTATAAAGTCCTGAGATCTAAGCATAACAGTAGCAATATTTACATTGTTTATGCTTGTCTTCTAGATTTTGAGCATCTGGGGTCTGGTGGGGAAAAGATATTTCACCTTCCTTCCAGTCAAAATCTGTCAGAGCCCCTAAAGCAGCAATTTTAGGAAAAACACTGAGAATTCTGAGATTTCCAACTCAAAAAATGACATCTGATAGCAAAATGAACAGGTCTTTTATTTGAGCGTGTCATAATATGAGACGGCAAAAATAGAATCCCTGCTAAATTTTGTAAGGCAGTTCCATCAACTAAGTAAATCAGCATTTGCTGCACATAACAGGAAAAGAGGGCAAAACCTATAAGTAGCACAAATCCACAAGGAGATTAACTGAAACCACAACAACATTCCCCTTTTATCCCTAGAACAGGTGAACAACACAAACAATTGTTTAAGCTTAAAGACAAAGATCTTTACTGCACTAAGGAGAAGATTACAGGGTTCATTGTCCAGCAAACAGGGAGCAATACTGGACACCTATCAGGACAGTTTCTCTACTAAGATTATTTTGGCAAATATAAAAGTTATGTAAGAATAACAGTGGAAGAAGTAACAACATGGAGAGCTTTTGCTCACTGCCACTGTTTGCCAAGTCTAATTCCATATTTTAACACAAGTGTTTGTCTGAAGTGTGCAGTCCCATACCAGTTCCTTTTCTCCAGAGCAGCTCAGTGGGTCCTGGCATTACACGGTAACGCAAAGGCATCAGTAACCATTTCTTCTAGCAACTGCATTAGCACATTCTCACGTTAAAAACTAATGCTATCCCAGTTCACCCTAGATTAATTACCCCAAACCAACACTCCAGCTTCCAGCAGTCACCAGCTCTGACCCTCTGCATCAGATTCTGCCTTCAAAGCGCTCAATGCTCTCATGGTCTTTTTCTGAATCAATGCAAGTATCTGACCTCCATGCAAGTGAGCCAATACCAAAGCTGTGCCCATCGCTACTTGTTCAGCAATCACTTCACAGCATCAACATAACAGCAGTTTTTTTCTTACTGACAGCAACTGCTCACCTGGGTTTTGTGGGTGTTCACCAGAGAGGGTGCAGCAGCCACCATGGAGCTGCTGCGAGGCCTTGGCAGAGGGGGAACCTCAGGCTCGGGCGGCTTCTCTGGCTTTTCCTGCAGCATGTGCCTCAGCCTCTGCAGGTAGTACATCAGTGACCACTGCGTGCCCTCCTCGGACCAGTGCGGCTGCAGCAGGCAGCGCAGCACAGCCACATCGAAGTACGTGGCGTAGCGAGACTTCTGGCACGGTGGAATCACCAAGGACACCCTGTTCCAAAAAGCAGCAGTAGAAATGTCAGTCCTCAGATTCTTCAGGCCTTCTTAGATACTCAGCTCTCTGCATAAAGTCCTTTGGGATTAAGGTACCTAACTGGATATTTAGCTTTCAGATCCCCAGAGGACTCCAGTACAAGCTGTTAAGTGGTTTCTTGGATAGGGGTGCTTTCTTAAACCTGAGCTGAAGATAAGCCTCCAGTACCTGTACTGAGTAATTTGTTCAGCAGGAAACAAGCAACCCTTGAGCATCTGCAGCTCTGATACCAGTAACACATATTTAGGAATGGTTTAAATTTGCACATATCAGGCATTACTTAAGAAAAAGCAGGCAAGGCAGCTAAGTTAGTTAACCTTTTAAGCTAATTAAATTGATGCCTATATAAATAAAAGTCATCATTATGGGCATTCTTTGCTGAAGCATTCTAGAGAAAAGCACCCTTTAAAGCCCTCACTGTAGTCTTATTGCCCTATAAATTTCCCAATGGATTTTAATATGGAATTTCCTAAGTATTAGTGCACACAAAAGCAAGACAGCTGTAGTGAGCTTCAAAAATGAGAATCTAGAAAGTTCAGATTTCAAAGGCAGCTATATGTCATTCACAGCCAATGTTTTTGCAATGAATTGCCCCAAACTTTTTATCCCTAATCTTTTATACCACTTTTCTCCCAGCAGAGTACAACTGGCCTGATCTACCCTCTGGACAGGCACTAGCTGTCAGGAGACAATCTGTCAGAAAGAAGCAAGTGAAAGGGAGTCATAGGAATGAAAATCACATGGTAAGAGAAGGTGTGAAATCCTGTGGGTGGTGCAGGAACTCCCGTAAATTTTTTTCTTTTTTTTTGTCTGCTGAATACGCATTTTGAAAGTTTCCACTCTATATTAGAAACACACCTCTGTGACCTACTTATTTCTGGCATTTTGGGACTCTATAAAAATGAAGAGTACTTTCAGGCACTATATTCTCAGGTATTTGAGAATCATCACAAGAACATCAAGCTGGTGTTTTGTTTTTTATTAAAAGGTATTTTTATTATCAACGCTGCAAAATAGCATGCAAACAGTGTGGACAGGTCATCCCCATCTCCACCACATGCTGAATAAATGGGTCCAAGGCCGTGGTCCAGGAAAGCCTTAGGGAACAGCAGCAACACTGATCCATGGGACCTCTGAGTGCTGAAGTGCTCTGCTGGATCTCTGCCCTGTGCCTCCAAGGCAGGCATGGAACTGGCAAAGGAGAAAGAAGTGTGCATGGAACACTGACACCAACTGGAATCACACGAACCCTGCTCCACCTTACATGCCTGGAAACAGGGAGCAGGTGTCAAGGCTGGGCTTGGATCAACACATGGATGCAGAGCTGGTTTGCTGCCAGCCCCACAAGCCAACACTGGAGGCACTTGGCGACTGCATCAGCATATGCCACACTATATGAAATACACAGACTCAAAGTTTCCCTCCTAGTGCTGTATTCCAGGTAAAAAGGCTGCAGGTTTGACAACTTTGAAATGAGCTGTCACAAAAACCTGAAAAGCTGAATTAGGAAAGAAAACAACGTGAAATGGGAATATGCTGTAACATTGTCCCCATAAACCTGATGTGAAGGGTGGTTTTGTCAAAGTTTAGGCTGTGCCACATAGGTCTAGCCTGCAAAAAGCCAGAAGTATACTCAAAGTATCCCAGCAAAGGAAATAAAACCTGTCATCCCAGTAGCAATTGTGAAAGGTGATGCATTGCTCTGCAGGACCCTGAGCAGTGTATGGGGCTAAATAAACAGTCTCTCATGCTCCCCTATCTGTGGCACAGGCAAACCTGAGGCATGACACAGGCTGGAGCAAGGCATGTTCTCCTTGTGAAATATTTGTAACTGAAGTCCTTCCTGCAAAGTCTATTTCCCAGGCAGCCCGTTCAAGGTAGCAGCTGGATAAAGGGCTGTGGTTTATTTGCTTCAGGATTAAACTGAATCATCTCTATGTGGAGAATTACACTGCACGGAGGAGCGACACTCAGCTAGGATCAGAACAAGCCATTTGTTTAGATAGTTTCTGAGGACCAGGAATCAAATTCTGTAGTTCATTTAGAGGAAAATCTAGTGCTTGTATAATCAGCTCATGGTTGCCTGTGACTGCAGGGAAAGTGGAAACACAGCCTTCCTTCAACCCCTGGCCAAGGACAAAGGAACACTTTGGCTGTTGGTAAGCAGAGTAAACAACATTTGTTCCACAGTTATCTGTTGCTTGGCAACCAAAGCTCCCTGTACAGTTTTAACTCATCAATGAGTTCTGCAAATGAGGAGGCATAATGATGCTCTCTTCAAAGCCTGTCTGAAGCTTCATCCCCATGGCAACCACCCAGACCCTGCTTGATAAATTGATCACCTGATTCTGTCTTCTTAAAAGGCTGCTTATTTTTTACAGCTGTGCACTCTGAGCAGTAGTGTTCACACACAGAAAGACAGCTCTGTCCCCACCTTCAGTTGTACTGGCTCACATTAATACAAATTAAATACAGATCCAGAAGTGACAACAGGCTTGATTAAAAAAAAAAAAAACCCAAAGGAAGCTTCCTGATGGGATGAGAGCCTAAGGAATAGCTTTTTCCTTTGCATCGGTGAAAGGATACCCTGAGCTCCCATTTGAAAGATCAGAGCTGTTCCTAGTTGATATTCATAAAGTCACTCCATCCTATATTTCTATCACTGTAATGAAGCAATTTCTTAAAACTGCAGTGTTTTGGATATGACATTTCTCAAAAGAGATAAGCAACAGGACCAGAGTTCTCAGGTGTTCAAGTGACACTCCTAAATCCATAGAGACTTAAAATTACAGCCCTCCCTCTCCAAAATCTCTGAAAATACTCATCAGCTTGATTTACTTTATGGCACTACTGAGCATTCAGCACTTCTGGAAAATCTACTTCTACCTTTATGTGCCCAAATCTAGATGAATTTATTAGTGCCAAGCTGGAAACCAGAACCTGAACACTGCAGGACAAGCTGGAAGTTTGCATAGCTGTCCCTCTCTGTTAGGCTGTTCCTTTGGGTCAGTAGTCTAAAGCCAGCCATGCAGCAGGACGCAAAGGAGGCATAATGAAGGCACTGGAAATAGGCTTGCAGAAATTCTTTGCTTGGGGGAAAGAAAATCTGGTCAGAAGGAAGCCAAATAATATACCAGTTGCCTGAAGCTAAACCTAGCCTGGAAGGGGTGAACCTGAGGGTTATTTTTTGAGTCTTTAATTCCAACATTCTAGAAAAGACCAAAGAAACTGTCCCAAGAGGCCAGCTAGAGACTTCTCTGAAGAAAGCAGCACTGAGTAACAAGTGCTGCCATCTTTTTCATCACCCAGAACTGAGATTTGTTGAATTAAGAATTTGATACCAACCTCCAGCACCCTCAGCACATGCAGACAAAAGTGCATGCAAGATGGACTTGTGTGACCTCCAGTACTGAATCACATGAGCCCAAGTTTCTCCTGAAGGTCTTTGTACCTGGGATGTGCAGTACTTCTCTCCTGGGAGGTCTGGGAGGATACACTTCCCTCCAAGGAATTTCCAGGGTGACATGCTGAACCAGAAGCCTTTGGAGGTCCAGGATCTGGCTGTGCTGTCTCACAGACCACCTGCAGTCCCTTTGGATAGTTGCAAAAAGGAAAACAGGTATACAAACATCTTTATATCTCCCATGTTAGTTTTATAACTGCAATTTGAGCTTAGACATGACAGTTGCTTACACCATAATACCAAGGAAAAACTGATCAAACCTGGGACTTCTCAATACAAGGCACCATACAGGCAAAGGGTATGTTGTACATTGTACAGCTCTCTTGCCCAGGAGAATGATTTGGGATGGAAGGGACCTTCAAATCAGGCTCCAACCCTCCTGCCATACACAAGATCAGGCTCCCATCCTATAAGACAGGATAAGGCCAAGGACATCCAGATAGATATACCCCACCACCCTTTGGTTCCACTGCAAACAAGGTTGGGAGCCTCAGCTGTGAATAACTGAAATTTCTGGAGATTAAATACTTTAGGGTGGTAACTGCAAGTTCTCTTTCAATATTTATTCCCCCCCCTCCCTCAGCACCTTATTCAAGCTTGTCAGCTCTTAGCATAGCATTTACCTCAGTACGTCCACTGTCCAGATTAGGGGATTCACAAGTCACACTCTGATTATTGGTGGGAGAACTTCTCTTGGCTGAGGAAAGAAGTCAAAGCAGGACATTTCAGGAAATGCCTCCTACACTATAATGTACCTATTATAAAGTATTATAACAAAAGGATAAACCAGAAAACAAAACCAGCCATCTATCTGCTGCTGCAAACTTCCTAGGCACTAGTCACAGCCATAAAAAGAAAATAGGACTGGGTTAGTTTTTTAAATTCTCTCCATTGTGTTGTCAACAACACTGTCTACTGAAAAAAATCTCTATTTCTTTAAAATAAAATTTTAATATAAATTTAATTCTAAATCCATTTGCCATCAATTGTGTTTTCCTGTGCAGAGCAGTGCCTTTTATTTTGGAGTTCTGCATCCTTTACATATATTTAGGTCCTCTTCTAGGTTACATCACTCAAAGTGTACTGTGATTTCCAATCTGCCAAATGCCTTCAGCACAGGAAATACATGGCTCTCACACAAAGTTTGACCTGTAATACTGTAGCAGACCAAGGGTATCACACAAACTAGGATGACAAGTCTTGAAATCCTGCTGAAAGCTGTGCAGATGTGACTGAATCAGACTGACTGCAAAACAAATACTGCAAAGCTTCTTCATTACTTTTTTTTTTATTTGTTGTTTGAAGGAAAATTTAAGTAAATTTGTTTTTCTTTTTTCCCAGTTTGAGAAAATGCTAAGATAGCAGCATCTTCCTGAACATGAAAGACCTCATTCCAATTAGTATTTCTGTCCTGCTGAAAAAGCTTTCAAAGCATAACAGAGCATTTTCCTTCCAGACTCTACTTCTGAAACTATTTTTAGGGATTTTCTGACCACACATAGACCTATAGAAAAAAAAAAGAAATCCAATAGTCAAAGAAAACTTAGGACTAATTTCCCTTGTTAGTTCCAGGACTGAAATACTGTATTTTAATTCTAGAAGTTGAAGCAGAGGGACAAAGAGCAAGATGTAAAAGATTGTTTTAAATAATTTGGAAGACCTGAACCTTTTTAATTCTGGACTTTCCCCGCAGGTCTACAGAGTCTTCAGAACAAAATATGACATCCAAAATGACCTGTTACCAGAAAAATCTAATCTAGTGAATTACATTTTCACTATGATGAAAATTACAGTTCCATATTTTTGAGAACTAGAAGCAATGGTACAGCAGTATACCCTGCTCACTTTCATTTCACCACCTTGCAGGAATTATAAAATAACAGTTGTCTAAAACAACAGTAAAAATGGGGTTTTTTTAGGACTAGGCCAGACAAAAAGACTTGGAAGCCAAAGCCTTGGAAGCCTAAGTATCCAACTCCAACCTCACTATGGCTGAAGCACAAAGGAAAAGCAACCACTTCCAGTATCCAAAAGTGACTTTACAACCTAGGCCTTCACTGGACTCTCTCAAAACTACCTTTTCTAGTTTCGTAACATGCTGGAAATCAAATTTTAAATAGCAGGACCACCTGTGTGCTCCTCACTGTTTATTTTTCTCCAATGCCAGTTTAGGAAAGATTTGTTCACTCATGTCAGCCTGCTGTGAGATACTGTCTTCACCCTTCTCAGCAACTAAGATAAGGCTAACAGAAATTACATGAGGCTGACAGATATAACACCACTGAAAAGTTAAAAATTTCCTATTTGTGATGGTTCTCCCATCTCTTATTTAATTATTATGCAAATGTCAGTTGACTCTGAGGGGAAACAACCTTAAACTACTCTAAGGTTTGACTAGTTCCTGCAGATATTCCTTCAAATACAGAACAGAAGGGCAGCACCAGGCAAACAAAGGGAAAGGTTTCCCAGATCTCAGGAGCTCCACTACCACAGCAAAGTCACAGACCTGTAATGATGTTCCTGATGGGTTTTACAAGAGCATTGAAGGCAGAAACTTCAGGCTGCCTATGTTCCCACATTGGCTGCCAAATCACAAGGCCACTAGCCAACCGGAACGTCAGGTCAGACTCCTAAAGAGAAAAACAGAACGTTGTTTCCAGTCTGCAAAGCCTGTCATTTCTTACAAGAAATAAGGGATAGCATGTGCAGTTGTCCAGTCAGTATATGCTAATTCAAGGGCTACTGACAATACTCAGCAGGCTCTATACATGTCAATTATGGCTAGTAAAAAAATCACAGGGAAATTTCAGTCCAAAAATATACAAAGGCTTTTTTCAAGTGAAGTTTCTATCCTAGTCAATGAACCCTGTTTTTCCCTGGACATTAAGCTGTAATAGAAAATCACAAAATATCCCTTTTAAATACACATAACTACTTTATGTTTAGTACTCAAGCTCAACTTTAGGATTTGCACTCTAAGACTTGAACTTCTTTCCCCAAAGAATACTAAATATTAAAGCATTACTTAGAAATTGAGGAAACATGTAACAGATTACTATGAAGTCGTGGTACACATTACTGTGTTACCATTAGCATTGCTAGCACCTGAACTCTGTCAATACAGAGAGACACTGCTACAGAGAGACACTTCCACCTGTGCTATCACTGTTTTACACAGTGGAAATCATATAAATTAGTACACAAGGAAATCTTAGCAGGATCAAGGCACAGCTATGCACTTACTTGGCCTCATGTCAGATCTACATCAGGAGAGACAGATGTCAGCACAGCCCCAGCTACCCCCACGTGGCAAACAAACAGTAACAGCAGTTTTGGTGGTACCATTACAGGTGCACAGCACTCCCCTATTGAGACAGCCCCAGATGCCTTGGCATTTGGAATGGATGATGCAGACAGAGCTAAAGGAATGGCAGGAACCCACTGCTTGTAGCTCTCCAGCCCTTCTATTCCCTACCCTCTGTTAGTGCTCTCTCATCATAATCGACTCACAAGCTTGGCTTAAACTAAGCTTGGTTTTAATTACTGCTTCTACTAACAGCAACTTGCAAGGCTTTCAGACCTGCTAGCAGTGACACTGCATTTTCACTGGCACTGCCAGCTTGTGGTGACGTGCCAACACTTCTACCTACAGCCATGCAGTTAAAGAATTACATGCAGCCCCCAAAGCCTGATTTAAAAACATTTTGCTCAAGGCACAAATCCTCCCAGAAGTCAGGAATTCCATAGTTTAGGTCTGTCTATGCAAATGTGTCATCTTCCTTGAGCCCATGCATTACTTTGGCTATCTGAGCAGGCAGTGTTCTTCCCCTGAGACATAGAAGACACAGAGAGGACAACATCCCCTTAGTGAACCATTTACATGCCTCATTTAACTCCTTTCCTGCACTTTGTTTTGATGACAGAAATGTGCCTATTTTAATTGGCTTTTTCAATGTTCATCATCACAGTATTCCAGAGATCTCAAATATTTTCAAGGTAAACTTGAGGTACTATTATTAACCCCATCTTGAACACAACATGCCAGAAAGATTTATATAAAAGACTGGAACTCCAATCTCTAATAGCCAAGGTCTACCCCCAGTTTCATTCCATTTATTCAAATGGCAGCCTGCATTTTTATGTGTAGTGCTGGGAAGAATTCAGTGTTTCTTCCTGTCCTGTCCCAGTAGCCTACAAACAACTAGTAAACAAGTATGAAAAATCTGGGCTAAATAAATTAAACATTACTGCACAGGAACTCAGTAGCAGAAGTAGAGAAAGCATCTAGTTCTCCAGTCTTGCTTTTACCTGCCTTAATCAAAAGATTATCCTTTATCTCCTGTTCCTTCCTACCTTCTTCAACTGTTGCAGCATAGAAGGCAGGATTAGGACAGATAGCCCCATCACTTCATGACTTTTTAGTCCTTTTTTCAAGGACCTGCTTTTTTTTGAGGCCTAGCTGGAAACAAAGGCTAAATGGCAGCCTCCCAGAGGCAGGAGTCAGAGCATGAAGAAAATGTCTTTTCATCACATCACTCTGCAAACTGATGCACTCAGGATAAAATTAACAGAGGAACCCCAGTAGACGGGAGGCCTGCAGCCTGCTTCACACTTCAGAACAAAGGAATGCTCCACTGCCATGCTTATAACACTGTCCTGGTAATTAGCATCAAGATGATTAGTAATGACAACAACAAACCCCAGTGGCAGCCCCATGGTGGAATCCCCGAAAATCCAGCAGGGCTTTTCTGAGCAATGGTTGAGAATCACTGGAGCAAGTTAAAGCTCATAATCCTTTCTGCAGCTTTCAGGATCCCAGAGACTTCACAGGGGCCACAGATCTTTGCCATTCCCAAAGGCTAAGAACAGCTTACTTTGTATTTTTTTGTCTTTGTGCCTGCCTGATGCTGTGGTGATTGTTCACGGCACTGGAAGAATTTCTTCCCAATAGCAGCAGCATTCTGCCAGCTTGCTAAAATACTTCCAGTGGTACCCCAGTGTGCACTGTGAGCTGCATTAAATAACAAGCACAAAGGCAGAATCATTCCTTTCCTGCTCAGAGCTGTGTCCACACAAGAACCCCATCACTGTGCCACTTACTCTAATCCTGTGGACGAGGGGAGCAAAGAGGAACACAAACAGCTCTACTGTGGCCATGGAATTCTGGAAGAACTTCCTTCTGTTATTCTCCTCCTCATCAGTCACGGCGCTGGGCCGGGGATGCCCTGGTGATCCTTGGTTTTCAGCCTGGTGGATAAAGGCACTACTGCTCCCTCCCCAGCTGGAGCCTCTGTCTCCTCCAAATCGGTCATTGCTGCAGTCCTGAGGAGCCTCCAGCAGCATCCAGTGAAGAGTGTGAAGAAGCTTTGTTTCAGCTACTCCAAGCTTATCCTGATGTCCTGTATGGAAAAACCCATCACATTATCTCACAGGGTTTCCATTAATGATACTGTTCAGAGTTACACTGGAGGCTGCACATCCAACTCCCAAGAAAAGCATTTGAAAATTAAAATTCTACAATGAAAAGCACCAACATTCTGCCTCATTATATTTGAAACCTCCTAAACCAGAAGCCTCCATTTATTTCCCAGCATCTGGAGTTCAGTCTGCAATGTCAGCTGCAGGGCATGGACAGCAGCATGGCCATAGAGCAGTCCCAAAAGAAACTAACTCAACAGTCTTGTCTGACTTTGTTGAATGAGACAAAATGCCAGTGAGCACTACAAGGTGCTCAAGCTGTGCCTTGTGAATGCTGCCTACTGGCATGTCTCAGGAAGCAAACTCCTGCTGAAATCAGTACAAAAGTAAGTAAAGTAAGTTGGATTTGGGTCTGCATCTCTACTGTCTGATTGACTATCTGCTGAGAGTCACATGCATTGGTCTAAACAAAAAGAAAAATAGGAAGAAAAATCCCCAAAACCTGAAGATATTAAAAGTACCAGCTGCAACTGACCACTGCAGCATGCCCTGAAAGAAATACCTATTCCTTCAAGGAATCCATGCACACTGGGTGCTAAAGTAAGTTCTATTATTGCTGGGAAATAACTAGCAAAATGTTATTGAGCTACTCTGACTCTTTAGCTCATCAGACCACTAACTTCACTGGGGAAGATTTCACAGGTTACCCTCCCCTAAATGAGAAAGCCCAATCATCAAGAAAGGCAATCACCAGAAGAAACTGATTAGAATTCTAAGGATTTGGAATTTGTTGGCACCCTGAGCAATCTGTCACATTTTCACTGATAGCTTCAATAATGGCAAACAAGCTGACACGAGCACTGACCTAGCTTGTTCCTGTTGGAGAGCAGTGTTGCAGTGCAGTGCAGCACGTGAGGGAGAGCAGCTTGGACAAGTTCCCAGCGAGAAATGCTCTGGATGGCTTCAGAGAGAGCTGGAGAAAGGCCATGCAGCTTGTTTTCTACTAAAACTCTTTCAAAAGACTGTAAGTAAGAACAAAGGAAAAAAAAAAAGACATTATATCTGTTTCTGCACATTCCTCCCAGTACATGAACATCCTCTTTTTAAAATCACTAATTGTATAACTGAAGCAAATTTTAAAATATTTGTCCTGAAAAATACAGTCTGTAACTACAGCTCACCAGACATATTGACTAAGAAATGAATGGACCACAAAATGTATTTTCTGCAATATAAGAGAATTGAAGTAAGTATCATCTGTCTATTAGTCAGTGCTGACATCAAGCCACACTTGCAGCTGTGCTGGGCATGCCAGTAATCCTGTTAGAAGTCACAGGAGCTAGGAAAGCCTGAATTTGTGGAGCTGAGTGCTGGATGTTCTTTAACACACACACTCTTTCAGTTTACTGTAACATAAAGGGCAAACCACTAAAGGTATATGGGCCTTAGGAAATGTTTTCACACCCTGTCACAAAAAATAATCAGTGTACAAAATTTTTTTGTCCAGCTATGATGTAATGGTTTTGTGAACACTTACAGAGCTGATGGCTGCAGCAAGTTCATTATTTCCACCTCAAGCAACACAAAATAAGGCTATTTGCCACTGAAATCCCTAAGGAAGCTCCTTATTGTTAGCTGCTCCAACTGTTTCAATAAATTGTTGCTGTGATCAGATACAAAGATCTCATTATAGGTCACAAGTGCAGTTATATTCCTTCACTGAAGTACCTACAGCAAAGATAATGACAATAACTGTAAACCAGCTCAACCTCATGGCTACCTCTTTGCTGTTTCACCAATTTTACCAAGCTCTGGGCAAACAAGTAACTGTTGCCCAAAAGATGCTTCAAAGGCCCTCACTCCAGATTCACAAAGCTTATCCTGCAACACTAGTCATATCAATTTTTTTCCCTGTAAAATTGAGGGGGTGGTAATAAGAATAGACTTAGCTACGAAGAAGAAGAGCAAAACAAGTATGTCAAAACAAGCTCTCCTGAATGAGCAACCACTCCCAAGCATGGCATGCTAACCTGTGGTAACAGGCACCCTCCTGCCTGTGCCAGCAGCTGGGCACTTTTGTTCTCTCAGGTTTTGTGGCCCTGTTTGGTGGTGTGGGCAGACATGAGCTCCTCTACCAAGAGGCTGGGTGTCCTGGTGCAAGCACAGTGCCACACCATTGTAGTTTTACAGCATCCAGTCCTGCTCAGAGAAACAGAAACTCAAATCTAGCCATTAGAGAGAACTAAGACTATGCCAACAGACTGAATCCTGAAATACTGACAATAACCATCACAGCTGCCAACAAATATCAGTGTGCAGGAAGCCACACTGCCCACCTACTAGAAACACCAGGATGAAGTCAGGAAACATAATGCACTTTCCTTGTGGACCAAAAATGGTTGAAATTTGAGGGCATTTGCTGTAATACACGGAAAAAACACTGGCTTCCTGAGGATTAGTCAAAAATAATGTGCCATGGATCGTATTCTCAGCAATATGTGTTTCTTAGCACCAGGAATGAATAACCTGTCTACCAGAGAAGGGATGCTTCAAGTCACCCTTACAGTGATCTGCTAGGGGTCACAGCATCTGAAAGGAAAAGTCTCCTGCCATTTAATCCTACCAGTTCGGGAATGGGGGCAAAATGAAGGGATACCAATGCTTTGGAAGCCCAAACAGGGAGCAAAGCACCAATTGTAAGGCCTGATTATTCTGTTCCAGTCAGGATTCACAGAGGACAAAGAGTGCATTAGTATAAAGACAACAGAGGTTTAGAGTAAATATCCCAGTAAATGGATTATTACATAACAAAACAAGGGAGCAAAGCAGCAAAGAAGAAGAACAAGAGGTGCATAGTTACAAATACTACAAAGTTTGAAATAACCAGTGAAAAACATGAGGTTTTACTTATTTTTATCAAAAGAGGACAGGGACCACTCCTTAGCCATCGCTCCAGCCACACACTCCTATTTCCACCCTTCCATTAGCTCTGGGGCTCAATGAATCCTTCATTCAGCCAAGCCAAGCCCCTACACAAGCCAAAAGGAAGGTCAGTACAGAGGTAAGCAGCTCCTACCCACGTTAGTGAGCTGGACTAGCTCACTGCCAAGCACCAGTGCTGACCAAGGCTTACTGAACTGAATGATCTCACCTCCAGCACAGAAGCCAAACCATAAGCTCACACTCTAGTAGAGTTGACAAAGCTGTTCAGTTTGCAGGGCAAGGGGAGAAATAAAAAAATCACTGGGAACACCAACCCTGTTCTGAAGTGTGACAGAAGACACCTTGTTGCTCCCTGGCTTTCTAATCAAGGTCTCATTCCTGGGTACTTGAATGGCATCAGGTAGAAAGTTCCCCAGCAATTGCCTCCTGCAAGCTCTGACCCACTGTCAGCATGCTTCAGAAACTCAAGAGGCAGCTAAGGAGTTTGCAATTTTATCTTTAGATTAGGCTTGTATTTATCACAACATTTTGGGCTGCTGAGCTCTTGTGAAGATTTCCCTATGTGGTTAGCCACCAGATTCTTCTGTTCTTTCCAGGTCTGAGCAGAAAGCTAAATATTCCTGTACTACAATGAAAGATTAGCTTCTGAAATAGCTTATGTGATCACAAGAATATGAGACAGAAGTACCATATGTTGCCAGAAAAATGCAAACACAAAAGCTGCTGTATGGAAAGCACTGAATGTCCAACAGGAACATGCAGTTCTTTGGACTTCCTGTGGAATTTGCCTGGAGTTCTCCATAAAGGTGCAGCTTTTGTCTATACCAGACACTCAAGATGCAAGGTCCTGTGTTGCACCTGAGCCTCCTTTTCAGTGTGCTATGGCTCTTCTCTTTCAGGACCTGCTACAGGGGCAGAAGACCTAATTTTCACCCTGCATGAAAACTAAGCAACTGCTGCCACAGCTCAGAGGAGCTCCATGCTCAAATAAGAAGGCTGAATGAGAATGTCTGAAAAAGCTCCCTGTGAGTGAGTCAGAAGACAGATACTGTCATGCTCTGGGTATGTCTAGAGCCTCAGGGCTGCAGCTTGGCTAAGAAAACAACTACCTACTTACAGCAGGCTTGCTCAAGCCTCCAACACCCCCCACACACCAAAGGCAGATAAAGAACATCTGCCAAGGGGATAGTGAGGGAAGTTAGTGCCTTGGCTGGAGAAACAGTCCCTTTCAGCAGGGCTGTGTGTGTGTTCAGCTCCCTCAGGACCACTTACACAAGCATTTTTCCTTTTAGCCTGGTGGTGACAGCTGTTTTCACAGGGAATGGTGGCCAGCCTTGTCTGGCTGCCTTCCCACTGCTGCTGTTCTCCTTTTACCTTCATCTCCACCAAGAGCCAAAGGCACTGCCAAACACCTTGTGACCAGGATCAGCCTGTGGGTCACTGCCTGCTCTGTCCTGTACCTCTTGTCTAGGCATCTGCAGGCTGTCTGTTCCCATGTCAGCTGCATTCTGCCTGGGCTTTGTCAAGGCTTCCTAAAGAGCTTTGCTTGAACTTCCCCTGCTCTAAGCCCAGGGAAGCTGTCCCTGCAGTGAATTGCATAAGGCAGGAAGAGGTCAGCCAGGGGTTGACAGAGGGTGCCCAGAGGTTACCTGGGGAAGCTCAGCACCTCCTGTTACATCCTCTCAGAGTGCCAGGGAACATCCCTGCAGGATTACCCAGCGCAGGTACAGAGGGACCGTGGCAGAAACACAGAGGAATGGTTAGTGCTTCTTCAACTCCACTTGTGTCCTTGGTGGGGACCTTAATGCCCTGTCCTTCCAAAGCTCAGCCTGTCATGGAGTAAAGCTGAGAGCACTGCTGAAGCCACTTCAGACTGACTGGAAAGAGCCTGAAGGGCAGGCAGAACATACTGTCAGTCTGGGGCAGGTCCACCGAGCAAGGAAGAGTTCCTGGAAAGATCTAGGGAACGAGGAGTTCATAGCACAAGGGATGTTAAGACTCCATTATTTACTAAACATTATAAACATTGTGAATAAAGATTCAGAAGCAATGAAACACAGATGCCAAACACTTTACTCACAGAAATTCACTTTTCTGCAACCATGTCCATTGCTGGATAAAATAAAGGTGGCCTCTTTCTGAAGTTTGTTCCATAGCTATACCTTAATTATCCGTAATAACAAAACATGCAATTACATTTTCAAAAACAAGGGGGGAAAAACACAAAAAAACTAGAAAAGAGGGAAATTGAATTTTCAGGATCCTCCAGAAAACATTTGAGTTCTTCCACGGCCAACGCAAACCAGAGCAGAAGAATTTAAGTATATCTTGGAGTTCTTTACCATCACCCAAAAAATGCATTGGCTTTGTACAGCACTCACATGCTTTCCTGTGAGGTCATTCACAGCTTTGACTCAGGCACATCAGGAATGGCCTGACTTCAGAATGGGGAGGAGGAAGAACATTAAATCCATACTGAGGCACAAACATTTAGATGTTGTAAGACCCTGTACGGGAGAGGGTATTTATCTTCACCTTAAAGGCTATTATTCATGGTTCAGATAAAGAGAACAATGCAATGAAAGGCCTAGGGTTTTTTTTTCCTCAAGTACTATGGTATATAGCAAACCTCAAAGAAGCAATGCAATATGCTCTTGCAGACCAGATGCTGCACTCACTGAATCTCAGACTCCAACATCTGCTTCCCCAATGCACAATAGGCAGCAAACTCTACTGCAGCAAGTTTAGAGCCAAGAAAAACACTAGAATACTGCACAGTGTTGTGCCATATCCACTGCCAGACAGTTAACAGCCTATAGACATGCCTACAACAATTCTGGCTAGAGAACTACAAAAGGATAGATCACGCAACAGGTGCACAATATTTTTAGGCACACTAGTCAATACAGGGGTGTTAGATAGTCAGCAGGAGGCTTCAGAAGACAAGTCAAGTACCAGAAACCCTGTCTCACCCATGCATGCAGCACTCTGCTGCCCCACTGGATAATACAGAATGTGTTGGTGTGGGCACACCAGTAGGGAGAGGAAACAGATGAAGCATAAGGCAGCAAATGTGTCAGTTCAGCCTGTTACCCAAAAATCCCTCAAAGCTAAGTCCCACCTTTGAGCATTTTCTACCATAATTTAATGATTATGTTAAGAACTGGAGGATAATCAGGTTCTCCATCCAAGAGTTGGAAATTTATTGGATCTTCATGAAATGCCTGTTTTTCAGAGCTCCCTTTCTCTTGGCTGAAGCATGTGATTTATGTTGTCTCGCAGTTTAGAGGAGTTTTGGGGCATAGTTTGTTTTTTACACTTGGTAAATTCCACTATGTGCCCCCAGAAGAAAGGTGCTCTGGAATCAGCCTCGGGGACCTGATGCCAACAGCCCAGCAAAGGGAGTTACAGGCAGAGAGGTACCTCACAGAGAAGGCACAGAGAAGGAAGCTCTGACCCTCTTCCCAGCAGTAACAGGTATGAACCCACAGATGAAGCCACAGCCCCAGGTTAGAGGTGCTCCAAGGCATGGCTCCTGGTAAAGGACAAACAAGCTCCATTTTCCAGCCTCTCAACAACCAGACACTGTCAGGGGGCATTAACCAGTCATCACTGCTGCATATGCTAGAACTGAACGTTTTACTCACCAACACACTAAGCCAGCAATCCTCTATCTCTAGCTGGTATCTAGCAAAAACTCTGAAAAATTTATGGATTTCTTAGAAGAAAATGACTCAGCAACAGATATAGCTTCTCCAGCATAATGCCTTGTGAGAAGGAAGTCAGAAAATTGATGCAGAGCAACCTAAGAACTTTAAACTATTAAGATACGTGTCCAGACCAAGTTTTTCCACTCTGTCAAGTTTGGCTGCAACTGACTAATGTACTTTAAGCAATCCAAAGACCAGCAACCATTCAAGGAATTCTGAAATTCTCTAGATACCCATCTTATTTGAACTTGCTTCATGTCTTTCCTTTTCACTTCTTGGCAGTAACTTGAGGCTTTATTTGAAGTTAGAAATAAGAGTTATTTGTATCTGCATAACAGCATCTCCTTAATAATTCTGATAATATACGCTCCCTTTAGTTTTCAGTATAAATGTTTCCCATGTTGCACAATGGCAAAAGTATTGTTCAAAGTCTGTTAATATTGCTTAGATTTTCCATATTATAAGCTTGAAAAACCTTCAGGAACTGCAAACTGAAAGGACATCAATCTCATGCAAAAGCACATCCACACAGGGTGAACTGCAAGGTTAGACCCAGACTGTCACAGCTCAGTTTGCCCATGTCATTATTTATTTCACTACTACAGCATTGCTAATGAATTACTAATGTCCAAATAAATTATTTTTGTTCTGTCTGAAGGTGGACATGATACACAGATTCTCTACATGGGAACAATTTCAAATCCTTCATGTGATACAAGTACAAAATGAAGCTGGATGGATTGATCCACTTGTGGAGCTGATCAGTCACTATGGTCAGATTGATCTGCATGACAAGTTAGTTACTAGCAAGCATTGAAAAAGAGACATTTACATACCACACAGGAAGCTTCATATTGCTTCCCCAGCTTAGGTCTTAAAAATGCACTGAAAGAAAGGAGAAGCAGCATTAGAGACCCAGTAAATCGACGTGTATTTTCCTTAGTTATTTTTAGGATTCCTCTCATGTCAGAAGGCTGTCAAAAGGCTGAGAAACTCATTGTAAAGGAAGACATAAGCCAAAAGTATGTTCAGATACCTGTTGATGACATCTGATAAATATTGTTATATTTTCCAGAAGAAAAAGTGCCCACCCCAATATGTCAAGAGGCATTTAATTCAGCCCACACATTCCCAGAGATAAAAATCTTCCATCAGACAATTTTCAGCCATTTTACCTCAGTGAAAGATTTTCAACATATCCTGTTTAAAATTTGTTAAATATTACTGAACTTTGCCCTGCCTCTATTTTAAGCCAGAGATCAACTTGCCAGCTCTGCATGAAATATTTTTTTTCTGCACAGCTGCTGATGTGGAAGGCTCATGGTGAAGTGCAGGCCTGTATGCTGTATGTCGAGAACACTCACCCTCTATCACTCTCCTCCAGAATGAGATCAGAGTAAATATTAAAAAAAAATAATCAGGTCACCTTATTGCAGGTTTTTTATTTTATTTTATTGTGAAGGACACCGGCTGTGGCAAAAGGGGATTTTGTGACTGAGGCCTTAAATTAGAGCCACAACCTTCAAATCTTCCAACCTCCCCCACAATGTTTTCAATTCAGAATCCTGCTAGGACAGGAGGCTGACAGGATTCCCAAGGAACATAAAGCACCAGCCATACATTCAGCTAGTCCCTCTCACATCTCCAGTCCCTCTCACATCTCCAGTCCTGTGCAATAAGGTGACACTTGGACATATCTGTTTGCATGCTGGCCTCTCAAAGCACAGATTACACTTCCAGGACAGCTGCAAATACAGAGAGAAGCAAAGCTGCAGGTCTGGTGCAGCACTGATGGATGCTGCTCCTGCTACAAGAGCTCCACGAGTTCTCTTAAAAGATGGGGGATGGAGAGGAAGGGGAGCACGGGACAGGGAGGAAGGCAAAGGTGCACAGAGAAACATAGACATGGATGGTTTAAAGTCAAATCAAGAAGCTGCCACTAGTTTAAGCTGCCTTGAGACCTCCTCCCACACCAGATACACACAAATTGCTCTATACCGAGTAAAGAAAACAGGTTTGTTTGTTTTTTTTTTTTTCACGGCTTCACATTGCAGCTGCAGTAATAACTGCATCCTCCGTGCCCCTGGGCAGCAGCTGGCCCGCAGCCCCTCCGCACTTCCACTGCCCTGTTGCAGCTGCATCCCGAGTGCCCTGCTCTTACCTGGTCTGCCTCCATAGGAAGGTCTGGATGGGCAGAGGGATGCCACGGCCACTCTCCTGCTCCTGGCCCTCGGAGCTTTTCCTTTTCACCATGGTGCCGGTGACAGCCGCTGCAGTCTCAGCAGACGCAGCAGTCGGGATCTCCCATGGCTGCCTCTGGCTCTCCGCAACTCTTCACCCTCTCCCCTGCGTTCCCCGCAGCCCACCGCCTCCCTCAGCCCCGCTGGTGCAAGATGGCTGCAGAAGGCAGGGAGGAAATTCGGGGGAGCGAAGATGTCCGCGTCCTCCAGCTTCCTCCGTGCCTTCAGCACCTCCCTCCGTGGCCAGCTCCCCGTGCCCGGAGCGGGCGGTGCCGGGGGAGGGAGGGAGGGAGGCGGCGGCACCGCCCGCCAAACTTCCCGCAGCGCGCCGCCAGCAACAGGGCTGCGCCTCGGGCCGCCGCAGGGCCGGGCAGCGCCGGCAGCCAGAGCGGCTCCCGAGCATCCCAGAGCCCGCCGGGCCGGGACAGCGACTCCCTCCCGCGACCCCCCTTCCTTTACCCTCCCGCTCCCTCCCTTCTTCCTTCCCAAATGGGCAAGAGGAGGGAAGCAAGTCACAAACCCCCCCCGAAAGCGCAGGTTGGCGATTGCGGGAAATGGATCTGTAGAGGCTTCTCAAAGCCTGACAGAAGGCTCACGCAGTACGCAAACTTTGAGATCAGAAACGCTGACTTAGAAATGCCACAGAATAGGACAGACGTTGTTGAGAGAGAAATAGAACTAGAAACAAGTTTCAAAGGATGGCCTTACAAATAAGACTAAATACTTTAGAGAAATACTGCAATACATCTTTGATAGTTCTAAGACCCACAAGAGGTAATTTTAGATGATGAGATGATTTAAAGCATTTACAGCATGGTGTAGCTAAAGCTGAGATAGGCCAGGAAACTTTTATAGTGTATGGTAATTAGGAGATAATTGGCTTCTAATTGTGATGGCGTGAATTATAACATCTCTATTGTCTCACCCTTCACATGAGACTAAAAATAGAATAAAAGTTTTAAAATGCCTCTCAGTTGCCTCATCTCTGGGTCAGAAAATGGCCTAATCCAACAGGTGTTGGGAGCAGAGGAACTTTGGGGTAGTTATTCCACTGATTTTTCTTACACAGAAAAGCTGAGACAGAGGTGGAGAGGATGGGAAGTGCCAAAGCAGATTTACTGGTGTTTCCAATTAGACACCAGACTGATTTGACTAATACAAGTGTATGTTTGAGTCAGGTTTGCTAGAAACATTTCTCAGGCACTGTTAGATAAGCTCTCCTTCTCTACCCAAAGATATCAGAGGATAGTATACTATAACAAATAATTAATAGAATAAAATGGAAGACCAATGCAAGTTCACCCCAAACAGCTCTCACAGAAAAAAAAAAAAAAGTGACATTTTGTTGCTTATATGAAGACTTTTCAGAGGAAGCACCCAGTCACAGAAGACACATAAATCCCTTTGTTTGTACAGAAGTTTCAAGTTATAGAACTTCTGATGCAAAACAAATCAGAGAGCAAAGGAAACAACAACAAAGGAAACATCAAGTTATAAGAACTGCAGGCATGAAGATGCAGACCTCAAATCCAGACAGGCCATCTGGAGGTGGCAAAGGTAGTTCACATTAAGTTTGACAGTAGCTAGAGACAAGGTTTGTTCTCACCTTGTTTTGGAGACAATGCCCACCCCCACAAAGGGCACACAAAGCTGAAGTAATCTGTATCTCCGTGTGTAAAAGGAGTTGCATGTTTAAGAGAAGAAATTTTACCATCTGGAAGATTTTATTTATCTCTATACTGAAATTCTGCTGGCATCAGAGACTTTCAGATTTGCAGTCAGTATTTGACTACACCTAAGTACTAACACTGCAGTGGATGCTACAAAGGAAAAGTCCTGCAAATCAGTCCCCTGCCTTCCCTTACAGTGAGGGTAGAGAGGAAACAAGTAGATTCTTCAGAAAGGCCAATACAGTAGGACAACAGCAAAGTCTCCTGAAAATTCACCTGTGCTCTGTTCTCTAGGCTACACTGGCATCTTGGGCACAGAAACACAGGTCAGTCTGCCTGCAGAAAGATCAAGACTCCTGCAAAAAGTCAAAGCAGGTGAGGGAAAAGTGGAGAAAGCTCTGTGTTACTCCAACAGCTCCTAGCCCGTGCCAGCTGCTCAGTCACAGAAGATGCCCATGACACCAACCCCCCACTTCCTCTCTCACTGCAGGCAGGAGGAGTCTGACATGCCTCCAGATCACTCCTTTATCCATCAGACAATTATGGTTACAATCCAGCACAGCAGGGTTCAGTCTTGATCTAGAAACAGCCAAGGCTGGCAGCATGGCACAGAGTGGGGACACAGAGCAGAAGCCCCCAGCTTATACAGGAGTGCTCAGAGCAGAGAGCTGCTCAAACCTCACTGCCTTGCACTTGTTTCCATGGTTATGCTCTCCAAGTTCCCACTCTCAATCAATCCCTGCCATACACACTCCTAAGAATTCACATCTTATTTCTCTGAACTCTCCATGGAGAATCCAGGCTCTCAAGAGTATGTCAAGCATTCTGTTGTGCAGCAGCCTTTCCAAGTGCAAAGCTGCAAACAGCTCCTAAATGTAGATTCCAGAGCAGGGAAAAAAACCATTTGCCACACTCTCGAGATCTTACTCTTCCACTGGCTGCCAGCAGGCTTCTGTCCTGCCTGAACAGACCCATCATGAAGGAAAACCCTTTCTCTCTAGGGACAACCAGTCATGGAAGATTAGCACTGATGGGTATCACTCGTTCTACCCTTTCCCATATGGGTCTGTCAGGTCGAAAGAATGTAAAAATTTAGAGAAGCCTGGGAAAGCCTTTTTTTTTTTCTTTAAGGGCTTTTAAACAGCATGAAAACATTTCAGCTAAGGTTCTTCAGAAGTCTCCTTCACAGGTCTTCTAGCTAGCCCTGCTCAAATAAAACACAACTGTGCTCAGAAACAAGGATAAATAATCCCTAAAATTGCAAGGATCCCCTAAAAGTTCAATTCATGTTGCTGCATGAATTTGGGCAGGAGTGGACTGCAGTTCAGCTGGATCAGATTCCACAAGATCAGTTAGGTATTTAATCCCTCAGCCACATTTAGGTAGAAGCAGTAGAGTAGCACAGCACTCATGCATCTACGAGTTCTGTTTCAAAACAGAGCAGAAACACAGGCCCTCCACACCTCACACAGTAAGTTACTGCCTTTGCATAGCATTCAAGCAACAAAACATATTCACATAGACATTTAACTGCAGCTACATGCATTACAGGCACAGGGAGACAGGGCAGGATGGGAGGGAACATGTTCCTGGAGATGACATGGGAGGATTATCTGGACAAGCCTGGGGAAAGAAAAAACCTCAGCTTTCACTGTCAAATTATCATTCCTTGGCTCAGGAATCTCCATGCTCTGGTAGTACCTGAAAGACTTTTGCTTCTTTTGGGGAAAAAAAAGGCAACAAACCTCCTCCCCTCAAAACCTGCCCCACCCAAACTTTTTAATCTTCTTCCTAGAGAAGAAAGCATGGATCTCTTGATCCTCTGAGTTACCAAACACGCCTTCCTCTCTGTTCCTCAGAGAGAGCTGAGCACCACCTCACCAGCATGCTTCTCTGTCCAGAACAAGGGTGCTCCCACCAAAACAGGTTTGGGATTCCCTCCACCAGGTCCACACTGCTTTTTAATCCCAGCAACTGGGACTTCTCCATAGCCAAGCACCTTTAGGTGAAAGGCCTTCTGCCATCCTCCTGTACAGTGCAAAGAACACCTCACGAGTTGAGACAGGCACAGGATGGACAGATGCTCTGTACTTCTAACAAACATTGTAGCAGGATTCCTGGCCCTCCCTCCCTTTCAGTAATCAAGATTTTGTTCACAAATTGTACTCATCTCAATGCTCTAATGCCACAGCATATGCCACAGCACATGTCACAGTTGAGACAGCCACCAGACACAGAGTATCACCACACAATTTCAGAAGCTTCAGCCCATACACAGTAACACCTTACCTCTTCAGAGGGCTTCAAGTGTCTGCCCACACAGAGTAACACCGTGTCACTTCAGAAGGCTGCAAGGGTCTGCCCTTCTTGTTCTTCAGCCCAGCCTTTTCTACCCCTCCTGTTCATGCAGTGCACCTGTGTGCCCTCTGCTCCCTTTGGTGGTTGCTCAGTGCACCTGGGCACTCCATGGCTCGTTACCTTCAATATCATTCACCTGTCCTGCACAGCTGTACCCACTGGGGATGAGGCTGCGCCATGGCTCCACTCCCAATCAAACGAACTGCATGCCTACACTCCAACACCATATCTGCTAGCAAATTATGAAACATATCACCTACCACACTGATCATGCCACCATGCTGTTACTAAGACTCAACAATCACAGAAATACCATCTCTTCCTTGTTCGCTTTGAAAGGGAAAAACAGATTCTTACCAGCTGTCCTCCACCATTGTTCTAGCTGTGACTGCTTAAATCGAGATTTACCCTTTTCTTCTTAGTTTCTTAATCCTTTCCACAGATAGATGATGCATTAGTTCTGCCTTGTACCTAAGCTTAGGAGGGTGCTTCTATTGGATAATTAATGGCACTTAATCATTCCTCCAGGTCATCTGACAGCATTTACTTAGGAACATTGCAGCATTGTGAAGGTTTGGGATACTTAAGGCACTCTACTCAGTTGTATTTCCTTTCTACACCACACACCGAAATGTTGCAGTAGACCTCTCGTTAGGGGTAGAAATGAGCCAAGACACAGACTCTTATTTAACAACATGAAAAGGGCCCCAGTTTGCTTTCCTTTCCAGCTTAGCCATCCTGACTCTGACTACAGCAAACTCCTGCTGTTGGCTTCTCTAACTGCTGGCTGTTCCTGCTGGAATATCACTGCAAGTATTTCCTTGCTGCCTCTGACCCCAGGCCTTTACCTGGCTCCACTGTGACTGCAGGCTCCAACAGCAGCCTCTAACTCCACCAGAGCCAGGCTGACCTCACAGATCTTCTGCACCAGCAACTCTCTCCCTTGTTTTGTTCTTCTTTGTGTCTCTCTGGATCGTTCCCTCTTCCCCTAGGTCCTCTTTGTCCAGGCTCTCCCTGGCCGGCCAGCCCACCCTTTTATCACACTGATCTTTATTAGTCACAGCTGCAAACCATTAAGGGCAAGGCTGCTCTTCTTTGGTAATTAGTACAGCTGTGACTTATCAGGGGCGAGGTCACTTGTAATCCCTTCCTCTACCCCTACACCCAGCACACACGGGCAGTCTGTGCCAGCACACAAATGTTCTCTGCAGTGTTTGTTGCCCGGAGCAGCAGCAGTACTCTCAGCAGGGTGTTGTACACAGCAGTACTCTCAGCAGAATGCTGCCCAGAGAAGCTGTGGCTGCCCCATCCCTGGAAATGCTCAAGGCCAAGTTGGACAGGACTTGGTGGAACCCAGTCTAGTGGAAGGTGTCCCTGCCCATGGCAGGGGGTGGAATGAGATGAGCTTTCAGGTCCCTTCCAAACCCATCTGTGATTTCTCTGTTCCGCACAGAGCCACACTCCCCTCAGCCTGAGTTCAGGCTGGGGCTGAGCATCCACCATGGATCCATAACGACACGCTCCAAGCACCCCTCAAAGTCTGCACTGTTTCCCTGTTAGTTTCCAAGACAGACCCAGCAGCTCACCCCCAAGACCCAACTCCTGTCACCTTCACTACCCTGGCACTGTCCACATGCTCCCTCTGTGCCCAGCCAGCTGAGGGAATCCACGGGGCAGGCAGGCGGAGGAGGCCGCATCACATTGGTGGCCCAGGGCCACCATTTCCCTGGTGTACAAGGGCCTGAGGGCCAGCGTACAGCTGTGCTGTGTCCAGGCTCCGCTGCTCTGTGCAGGGTGCCCCAGGGGTCCCTGATCCAGGGGCCTGGGTCACAGGTCCACAGGTCCTGACCACAGAATCACAGGGCCGGTTTGGTTGGGAGATCATCTCGAGACCTCTGAGATCATTGAGTCTGACCAACATTATGAACCAACGCCACCTTGTCAGCCAGGCCATGGCACACACTGCTGTCCTTAAACACCTTCAGGGACAGTGACTCCACCACCTCCCTGGCAGCCAGTTCCAATGTCTAATCACCCTCTCAGAGAAGAAATTTGCACCCAGCAGGGAGATACTGATCCGCAGAAGAGGATGCCAGCCATAAAATCTGATCCTTTTGTATAGAAGTGAAAGGGATTGGCTGAACAATACAATTGGATCTGCTGTGACTGCTCCGGGGCAGACTGTGTGCAGTACCAGCAGGTGCTGGTTGTGCAGGGCTTGGATTCAGGAGGAGCTGGATCACAAACACAGGAAGCTAACACATGCAATTAGATGACAAGCGAGTTTATTTTGCAAAACAATCACTATACAGCAACAAATACAATTGCAAATTGGATTGAAAAACATGAACTACCTACCACCAGCCATTCAAGAAATGCCTCTTTTATGGTAACAGGCTCTAGAATTATCAGAAAAAAACACAGGTTTGTAACAGCAGACTTTATTCCTCCGTATCTCAGCATAGAGCATGTTTACTTGTTGGCTTTTTCTCTTTGCTAAAGTTGAAGTGGCTTTTATACGCTTGACTTTTCCCAGTGTGAAACGAATTTACCATCCTGCGGTGGGAATTGCTGGAGTTGCAGAGGGAGTTGCTTTAGCAATCTGACTAGTGAGTGAACTCACAGACACCTAGGCTAGAAATCTACCAGCACTGATTTTCACAGTTAATGTGATCTACTCTTCAAGGCATTTGCCTTTGAAGGGACATATACTTGGGTTTCAAACAGTATTTATTCCAGCATGGAAAAAACTTCTGCTCATGTCGTAGTCAACACAGGCTGCCTTTTGACTCCCTTTGAGTCATGTATTTAGGCAAACTTAGACGTGTGAGCAGTCATGATGAGGTTACTACTGTACCATAGCAGAGGGCTGAATGATTAATTCCATTTACTGCTGTACAGTGAAAATATATATTGCCCTTGTGGGCTCAAAATTTTCCTCATCAGGTTTAGTTTTTCCTTTACTCTTGCTGGACAGAGGTTTGCTCAACTTTGATTTGTTTCAGCTTGTGGTTACATAGAAAGAAAACTCTGCAGATGAGGCAGAAGCATTCTCTCATCTCTACAACCCGATGGATTATTAAATTTGGGGTGCTCCCCTAGGTACCCAAACAAGGTTTCACCATTCCTTTTGTCTGGATTACCTCTGCTTTGTTACACAATTGGGTCTCAGGCACCCAACAAACCTGCTGGCTCAACATGCCTGTGGAAAAGAAACACAACAGATGCAGTTTCCAGGAAGCTGGCTCTATCTTCTTTAGTGGGCATTACATATTTACAAACTGTTGTTTTTAAAACGAACACTGTTCTTGAGAAAGTTAAGATTAATATGAGCTTTTCAGTGAACATCTAGAGTCATGTAACATAACTTGTTTTTTTTTTTTAATTATTATTCAAAAGCACAAAACTCTTAATTTCTTTTCATCTAACTCCACAGCATTCTAGGATTCTTTCTACGGAAGGATGATAATGATTACGAAGGTCTTTGCTTCAGTCAAAACAAGAAAGCTCATTTTAATGCATTAAATAAATGACTTGGTGTGTTACACACTCTAACTTTGGACTCATAGGTGGATTAACTAAGCCTTATTTTCTAGAGTATGCCAAGTTTAAAAGGAGAATAAAAACACTTGAGTCTCACGTTAACACTGTGCCCATGAGATACTGCTCGGGTTCAGAGAGCAGAGGTTCAGTAGTACCATAGTTTTTCTCCTACACTGGCAAAAGGCATAGAAAGAAAAACCACTGCAAGGCAAATTTATATTAATTGATAGCATAATCAGAGCAATGTGATACAAATACTGTCAGTTTTCCTTTCTGTTTGTTGTTTTTCTGAAAACATGGGAAGAAGATTTTAATGCACCTCACTTGACACTGTTCCCATGTGAATTCTTTAAGCTGAAGTGTAACAAATACAAGGCAGAAATCAGAATCCTCCAATTGCACTTGGGATGGTTCTAAACTCACTGTCCTTTGTATGAAACAACTGACTTACAGTGTTAGGTACTTTATTGTGTGAAAAAGCTTTTTGCAGAGCTGAAATGTCATGTGTGGGGCTGTAAGAAGTTCTTATTCAGTAAAAGTTGGAGAGATTTAACCGCTCTGTTTTGTGTTGGTACTGCTAGCAGCTTAGCCAAAACCCCACTTTGGTCCACTGAGTATTTACTGTCCAGTAACTGCATTGCTACCCGAATGTAATGATGGGGAATCCTGTGCCATTAATTTTTAGAATCTCCACAGACATAAAAATCTCTGTGAGTCTTTTCAGACCAAACCCCAACACACACACACACACACACAAAAATTAAGAAGGAAAAAGAACAGATCAAAAGTTTCCAAAATACATCATTAACCTAATACATATATCAAGTATAGCTCAACAGACAGTGCAAAGTTCAGTTACGAGGTTTCAAAAGGAAAAGACAAAACAATCTGCAAGAATGTAAACTGGTCATTCCTTAATGTCTCATGTACATAGGGCATCAGCAGGTGATGATCTGCTGCTGAGGATCATCCCCATCACCAGCGCTCTCTCAGGTAACTCCACTAGATCTGTTGGCTGCCTTTTATCTTTCATGCACACTTTTTCTTATACTTTTTATAGTCAGCATAATCCCACTTTGCTCAGATTTTAACATGCCCTATTTAATTGATGAATCACTATGACAACCAGTCTAGGGAGCTCATTTTTATTTATTCATGTATTGTAATTTACAGGTATCTCTGCTATGATTATCACTGTTACCTGAGTGCCTGAGTGTACATGTGAGACATCACCAAAGGAGTGGAAACAAGATCTTAATATTTTTTCTGTGTTTCAACTTTAGCAAAAGAAAAACAATAAATCAAACATTCATTGTTACTATGGGAATGAAAAAAAAAAAAAGATGAGGAAGGAAGGGAGGGAAACAGAAAGAAAGAAAGGAAAGAAAGGGAAAAAGAGAGAAAGACAAAGAGAGAGAGAGAGAACAAGAGAAAGAAAGAGAAAGAACAAAAGAAAGAACCAAGCTATTGGGGATTTTTAAAAAATCCATAGTCCAAACTCAGCCTTCTTTGGAGACTCTTTTACAAACATCTGGACCCCACAAAATTCATTCCTTTGTGAAGAAAGGGAGGGAAGGGAAGAAGGAAGGAATCCTTTTTCTAGCATCACAGAATAGACTTGCATCTGTCACTAAAACAGGGTCACGGCTTTTAGTTGTTACAGAAAGCAACTTCATGCTACAATTTTCATCTTTTTAAAATGTATTCTTATGAATAGGGAAAAAAGCCCCTGCTAACATCTACTTTTACATACCTAAAATTGCAACACCAAAGGGTGCAAGAGACACAGATACTGTGAATAAAGAAGTAGAATATTCAAGTATATGAGGAGGGCGTATCACAAATGGCCACAGAGAAATATATATATCTATAATACTGTATCAAACAGATGGAAAGAATGTGAAACTGGTGGTATGCACACAAATCTAGCTGCTTAACCAACTTTTCTAATCAGACACAAGTCTGTTGGGGTATGAGTGCTCGCTTTCAGCAGCTTTTTTACGTCACTTCCCAAAGCACAATTCAAATGTTTCCAGCTAGTATTTTTAGTTATTATTTAAATAATTTATTGGCTTTTCAGCTATACACTGACATAATTAACCAGGTTCAAAAAATGTTAATAACTTAATTCAACTTTTGTTCTACTCATTTATACAAAGTAACATTTTTTTTTAATTAATGTTGAATTTCCCTATATGTCCTTCCTTCTGGTAAGCAGACTATTAATTTAACCTGTAATAACTTACAATGGGCAACTTTTCTTTTTTATTTCCCCATCTATCAAAAGAACTGTGAAATGAGCAACTTGGGATATTAACAAGGCTCTTCAGAAAGAGGTGGATGGCCTTCAGGCACATGAAAGGTAAAAATGCATTTTTATCATACTACAGTACTCCATGCAAGACAGAGCAGAGCAACAATAATTGTCCAATGTAACATACCGCTGTATACCCATATAAAGCCAGTGTCTTCCTGTTATAAATGGAGGTCAGGCCAATTTCTGCATCTATGGAATTTATTTTTTTTTCTATTTTTTTTTTTTTAACTGTATGGTAACTACAAGTCTTGGGATGTAACTTAGTTTTAGACATGGTAAAGAATGAACGTAACACCTGCTCTGAGCCCATTCCTGCCAAGAGCTCATGCCTAAATATTATTACTTCATACAACGCAAAATGAGCAAATTCATAACCCCTGCTTGGCAAGGGCTGCTGTGACATCTTCAGCAAGGGTAGCAAGCTGGGGTGATTCAAGCAGGTTGATGCTTCCAGAGGATGAGACGTTGCTGAGTCTGCGTGGCGAGGCCATGCTGGACCTGCCTGGTGACTGCGTGATGATCTCAGCCCCGTGATCAACACGGGCCTTGGCGTGCTCTCTGAAGTTTAGCTTCTGGCTGTCAATCTGCTCCAGGAAAATAAAGAGTTTCACACATTATATGTTCACTAAATTATCTTGGTTCAGACCATCATTTGGGCATCATTTTGCTTACTTTTAAAAACTATTAGAAGGATCAAAGCTTCTTTGCTCCTTAGAAAATTGAATTTTTCACCTTGTTTAATAGCTACTGGCGTACTATGTTACATTCTTTTACCATTTCTCTTTCTGATGGATGCTTTAAAGAGAAGTTCCTAGCTGTACAAATTTCACAAGCATTATATGGGCACTGTGATTTGTTTTCAAAATCTGTATTTTCAAATATTTGTGGGAGTGATCTTACTTTCAAGATGCTCTCCTCCTGTTTCACAACAGAGTCCTCATCTCAGCTCATACCTGTGCTGTCCTTCAGTCCCAAACAAGGTTTATCTTTAGGGGGAAAAGACAGTGCACAAACTGCACACATGATGTTTCACTCTCAGCTTAGATGTGGATGCAAGATTGGTCATTCCAAATTTCAAAGGGAACAAATTGGTATATGAGTGTGCTTGAAAGAGGACAGACAGATATTTCCTACTCAATTCAGAGCCATCACTGAATTTACAGCTTTAGTAATTTCACTGGGCCAGGGGCACAGTGGGAGCCTTTTCTGACAGCTGTTCCTTTACCTTGACGTTACCACCACCAGGTACATGGTGAGCATTTTCCAGTGAACCAACTTTAGCCTGAGCTTTTTCTTTGAAATCCAGTTTCACACTCTCAATTTTCACACGCCCACCTCCTACAGAGGAAAAGGAAACACAGATTAGGAAGCTGAAATGGTGCAGGAGAAAGTGTGACCTGAAGCATGAGGGCACTCACATTACTTCCTTTTTAGTTGAGATCTAACGGTTTTGGAGAAGCACAGAATAATGCTCTGCACGTTCAGTAAAATATAAAATCTTCAACATATATTTAAACTGTAAGCAGGTGCTGCAGTCCTAGTGGTTTTCATGGGATTTAAGCACGTGCTTAAGTAATTCACTGACTTCAGCCTGTATTTCAATCTTATACCAGACCACCATCCTTTGGCATTATTTTTTTTATCACCTCTCTAAACTAGGTGGCCTTATACCTTTATGACTGTATATATTTAGTTAAGTAGTTTAATGTATTTTCATTACTAAAGAGTATTTCTTTTTCTCTTTGACTGTAAAAAAGAATGGTATCATCCATGATTTTGAGTTCAAATAACAGTATTAGGTCCTTGCTTTGTCCCACAACCCATAAATTCCTACAGTACCTGGTTTGTGGTGTATATTCTTGAGTGAGCCACACTTGGAAGTCACATGACTCAAGTCAATCTTCTTGGTTACAATTTGTACCTGTCAAAAGTGCACACATACAAAAATTACAGGAATGGAGAGAATAAAATAAATAAATAAAAAGCCAAGCCCTGCAGAGAAAGAGCGAGAGGCTTCTACAAACCACTGGAAAAGGAGAAATGGTTAGTAGAAAACAGACCATGCCACAAAGAAGGAAACCTCCCACCTAGGGAGATGACAGAGCTGGGTTAAGCTTTACTATTAGCAAAATGAAGAGGAGAATAAAGGAGATCAGACTGGGGGTTCTTTCCAAAATGTTTATGATCCTCCTCCTTTCAGAGTGTGTGCTCCAAAGCCCTGCACACAGCAGGACCCATCCCATTTGCTTCTGTCTTGATTATGCATCCTGGCAACTAGGATATTTTGGTGGCTGCTTTTTTCTCTACCATCTGTTTTGTATTTTTCTGCATCTAAATATGGTATGCATTTCCTGTCAGTCCACTATGGAGAGACTGAGTAATCCACACATGTGCCTCCTGCAGCTGTACCTGAGCAGGCTGAGGTTCAGCCAGCTGGCTCAGTGCTCACTGGAGAGCAGCAGGTCAGGCACCCTCCTTCCTCCTGCTGCCACCTTGCCATGGCTGTGATGAGCCCAGCTTGGGAACAGCCACAGAGTGACACGACACTCCCATCTTGCTTGCACTCCCAAATAGCTCCAAGATGCAGCCCACAGCCAAGGCACTGAGCTGGCAGGCCCCAAGAAGGCACAGCCCTCCAGGCCAGCCAGGAGCTCCAGGGTAACTGTAACACCACTGGCTTGCTCACCACACCACCAGTGACTTAGGCCAGCACTGGCTGCTGTATTGACCCTGCCTTGATCAGATGTGCCCACACCATCAGCTCTTCCCATCTGAGGGGTGATCATTCCCATCAGGACAGTCATAGCCACCTTAAGCTATTCCAGTGTGCCCAATAAAACCAGCAGGTGTCTGGTCAAACCCTGGGCCACCTCAGTTTCTTATACTGGACTAACGCTGTGACATCAGCACTCAGCATGCTGGCTGATCACACCCTCTTCTCCAAGCTTTCTTTGCCCTTCTGTTTTATTTTTCTTCTTCCCCTCTGCTGAATGCACATAATGGAAAGGTTAGCTGAGGAAGGACTGATGCATGGAAAATGCCCAACAGGGAGGCTGGAGTCTCACTGTGAGCTGCAGTCTCTTTCTGGAAATTACTTTCTTGGGCTGCTCCCATGAAAGAGAGGCATTGAACCACTGCACTTTCACTTGAGCATTTAGAGATAACCCTTCTTTTATCAGTTCCATTTTCCCTGAAAATGTGTTGTGCTCTGTGGGGAAAGATCAGGAGGCCACCACTGCATACACAAGGCTCACTCGACTACCAGACCAAACTCACATGTGAATCAGCAGCAAAAAGGAAAGCAGTGCTCAGAGGAAGGGAGACAGAGGGTTCTGCCTGTGTGAGGTGCTTCACCGCAGTGGAAGTGCCTGTTCACAGGGTGTCCATACTACTTACATTTCCTCCCCCTGCAGAATGTTTGATGTTATCTCTGGAACCACACCGGGACTGAATATCGCTAAAATCGATCTTCTTGTTTAAAATCCTAACCTAAAAGGAATTGGAGGCAACTTACTACATACCATACACACACTCAGGTGGGGGTGCAGGACACGGAAACAAGGGTAATTTGCCTCCTACAGTGACTCCTTCTTCTGACATTTGTATTGAAAGGTGAGAAAATAAACCCTGTCAATATCTGTGCTTAGTATGTTCACACAGCATCTGTAAATATATTGCATTGCTCTTTTTCTACCTCACAAAGTGGTGGTGAAATACAAAGGGTACAGTTCTATACTGGGATGTATGAGAGGTGGTTTTTCCCTGAAAAATTTAAAGAACTCCATGCTTGCTTGGACTGGGCCTAGTCTTTGGACAGCCTGTCCTAGGGTCTATTGAGTGATGTTCAGTATTTCTGCTGAACTGGCCACAAGAAGATGGGAACCCACCTTCCCACAGCTCAGCATTCCAGCAGAAATCCCAGATCCAGACAGCACAGGTACAGGCTGAAATCCTGAGGTATTTCAACCCACCTTCTGCCATACAGCTGTAATAGCAGCTACATACATAAAACAGACCTCAGAGTGCCATGAAAGGGGAGCAACAAAATTACTTAAACTACTCAGAGTTCTGTACTGCTCCCTCTCCTTACTGTCATCTACTACAGGGCAAGGCAGAAAACAACAGCATCTGGAAACCTAGAGCTGCAATCACTACTTTTTGATTTCTGGTGCCTGCCAGAAATCTGGTGTGCCAGATTTGGGCACAATTACTTTCTAGTGCTAGCAGCACTGTGCTTTCTCCCCTGTGCTCTTAGTCTCTTCACACAACAAGGTAAGGTTTTTGCTGTTCCCTTCATGATGCCAGCCTCCCTTACACATGCCAGGAGCCCACATTTTTAATACGTTACTTTAGCCACTGCAGGCATTGGACAGTGCCTGGAGGCAAACTCTGTCAAGGGCAGGCTGTGCTGTCCCATGCTTGACCCCCATGACAAAGCAGCTCCTCTACTTGGCAGAACTCAGGTGCCACCAATAATTGTACTCCCAGGGAATGATGTGCAGCTGCATGGCAATGGCTAGTGGGCAGGGACAACTGGATACACACCTGGCTAACACCATTTTCAGATTTATTTCTGAGCAAGAGCAGCGGTTGTGCTCATCAGTAATAGAGTTTTCAGGTGGGTGAGAAGGTGTTCCTATCCAAGGCTGCACCTGCCTTCTTTGCATCAGAGTATATTCACCCATGCAGTATATTCTTTCTCTGGGTTAACTATGACATTTTTATTGGATTGTATGAAATCTACATTGGATTTTATTGTTATGTATTAATATACAACAGGAATTTACACTTTCCTGTACAGAAAGCCAGAGAATTTGGGTTACTATGTATTTTGCTAAATGGCAATTATAGAGCCTTCACTGGCAGATTACTTAGCACAGCCCTGTTGGCTACTGTTGTAGGTAAGCCTACAATTTAAGACAGAGGGAAATGCACACTGACCATGCCACACTGAGGTTCCTTACTGCAGCTTCTCACTACTTTGGGAGCACAAAGCAGCACCAAAACAGACTAAGCAGTCAGTGGGAGGAAGCAGAACCCTGTGAAGGTTCTGCTTCTGGGCTTCAGGTTCTCAAACTGCCCCAGGTTCCCTGATAAATCTGAGACAAATCACTCCCTCTGTGTCTCACCTCCCCAGACTAGGAAAATACTATTTGCCCTCTTACAGGGGCATCAGGTTTGCAGCTTTTGGCTGCTGCAGTGAGGATAACAGCACATTTAGACAGTGAGTTGAATCTTCTGGTACTGGAGTGCACCCTTAACTTAAGCTCAGTAAACTCTCAGAAAAAATGTTCAGAGGGTCACTCTTTGCAGCTAATATGAAGAAGTTCTTCATAGCAAGCTGTTCCAGGGATCCTTCTTATTACATATAACAACTAAATCAAGAATGTTAAGATTATTTTTAACTTAAATATTTTAGTTTAAAGCAAAAATCTCACTTTAACTGATAAAGATCTGGTGTGATGGCATACTCAGCAACAACAGTGATGACAGCACCAGCCAACCCCACACAACTGGTAGGTCACCTTCAGAAGGGCATCTTCAATAGTCAGACTGATTCCTGTCTTTCCCCCTCCCATCTGCTTATCTGTCCAAATAAACCAATGTACCCTGAAACATGAAAGCAAATGCCTTTGGAATTTCATGCTTGTGCTTTCTCTCAATATAATATTTGTTTAAAAATGTACTATATGAGACAACATGTCACATCAGTTACAGAAACACACATCAGATGTGTATTCAGATGTGGTTCTCAGAGAGCTTCTGGCCAGACACAACTGGGCAAAACAGAAAGAAAACCTTCCTGGCACTTTCTGAGCACATCTCTCAGTGATGGATCAGCAGCACTTCTTAGCTATGGCCACAGGGATTCATCTGCTCTGAAAACGCTGACTTACAGGTCATGGCAAGACCTCTGCACTGGGGGCCTGTAGCTTAAAATGGAGCCAAAGTAAGGTGAAAAGTTGAGAGGGTGCCTTTGATCAAGTGCCCAAAGGCTGATTTGCACTCAGAAGTCTGGCAGTTCATGAGTCACATGGCCCATGGACCCAGCTAGCAGATATATAAAGAACCAATAATCTCAATTATCTCTCCATCTCACTGGGTGAAATATCCCCCTGTGTGGCAGGGCCAGCAGGAGACCTATGCATCATTTGTGTCCTGTGCTGAGGGCTGTGGGGAGAGCTGAGGGACATGCATGCATTCTGCTGCTCATCTGGCACACGGAGGAACCGAACTGATTCAGGCTTCCCTGCTGATTTGTTTCTCCCTTTCCTGGGATATATCAGTATCCCTGCACATATTTAAATCATAACTACCCTCTGTAACTAAGTGTTCCACAAATGAACAGGGCTTTGTTTCCTGCAGGTAAGGGCTTAAACTGCTTAATTCATCCATCCTGTATACTCCAGCAAGCCCTACCACTTTCAGCCAGCATTTTGTCCCAAGCTTTCTCCCAAGTCTGCTAGACTGGGCAGACAGGCTAATACACAACCAGCCAACTGTTTGTTGTCCCTGATTGTGGAGAAGGGTTGAGTTCACTGCCTTTACCCCAGTGATGGTGCTACGCTGAGTCCCTGTTCCATACTCTCTCAACAACCATCACTGTGTGGAGGGACCACCTGTATTTCTCACCACTGCTCCCTTGCCAGCAGCATTGGTTGAAATTGTCCAACAAGTTCCAAATGAGTTGAGAAAGGCTGAGATTGCCAGCTAGCCAGCATGACTGCAGGAGCAGTTTTGTTTGAGGAATCAGACTGTAATCAGGAGAGGGAGCTTATCAGAAAGGGACAGGAACCATTGAGGCTAAAGAGAAACTTTGGCTTGCAAACAAAGAATGTAAACTGACTATGAATCATTAGAAGCTGGCATCTGGAGGGAAATCTTTAACTGTCAGAGCAAGGAGACTGGAACTGCCACGTGAGGGAGCACAGCTACAAAAAAATGGCAAACTTTCATGATGGCACTTGATGAAAAGAATTAGATGATGCAGCTGCCTGCAACAGAGGCAGCACAAACACAATGACTCACCAGGAAGGTCCTCTGTGTTCCAAATGTGTATGCACATCTTGTGTGTGGGTGGAGGTGTGGTGGAGATGCACATATATGCAATTCAGTTGTGCTGAAAGTTAAATGAAAGATCAAGCCCGCTCATGCTCTCATTCAGGAAAGGGAACATTTTGTGGGTGGCAAAATGAAAGTCTGTGGCAGAAACTGGACTGCTTTCTATTCACACTCTTGAAATCCCAACAAGATAATGTCATGACAGAGTCCCTTGTAACCTATGCTCTGACCTGCCAGTATGAAGTAGGTACCTTCTCTTCTGATGTGATACTGGTTTGCCCAGGTATGCTGAAAAGGGCCTGGAAGTCAGTGTTTGGGTTAAGGTGAAGCTGAGGTTCCTCAGCTCTTGTCATAATTATGTGTAATTAAACTACAGTGGAAAATTGAAGCCTTACAAACAATGCAATGTTTATTACCATATTGCCCAAGAGAAAACTGGTTTCTGTCTGAAGCCCTGGAAGTCTGACAGGCTTTCCTCTCACTCTATCTTCTGATGACTCCTCAGCAATGATCCAGAACTGAAGCCCAAAGCAGACTGTGTGCCAACATGCACATAGCATGGCCCCAGTGACTCCCACTGCTTCCAGAGAGTCCCCAGCAGGACAGAGAGTGCACTCCAACACCCACCCATGCAGTTTGAATGCTGCCTGTGAGAGCTCTGGGCAATGTGGAGCATTTATGCATAGCCTGCAAGGAGAACAAGTGTTGAAGTGTTTTTCTCAGAATTGATTTAGATGAGGCATATATTGCTCTGCACTCAGCAGAGTTAGCTAGTTCCCTTCCCACTCCTTCAGTGGCCTGACTGACAATCAGAGCAGCTGGGGGTTGTGGTCTAAGGGAAACCTCTACACTAGAGCACAGGGAATAGTTTTGGGTTAAGCTTGTTGGCACAAGAAGAAGACAGGCTATGAGACACAATATTGTGACTCTTCCAGTCAGATATATATAGTAAAAAATGCAGCGAACCCTGGCTCAGGGAAGAAATTATGATGTCTGCTCCAGATCAGAAGGCTGAAGGATAGCTTTATTAAAACTACACTATATTACATTAATATACTATTTAAAGAGATACTATACTATTCTACATTCTTACCTACCTATCTAACTAACAAACTCGTGACTCTCTGCTGAGAGTCCAAGCTACAGCTGGATCCCATTGGTCACTGAACCCAAACAACCTTCACCAGAATCCACCCCAGCAATCACTGCAGGTAAACAATCTCCATACCACATTCCACATGGGGAAAGCAAAGGAGCAGAGATAAAGACTGTTTTCTCTTCTTCTGTCTGTGAGAGAAGAGAAAGAAATCCTGAGAGACAGAATTATGTCTCTCTGTCCAGAGAATGTGAATGTCACAAGATATATGCCCCCTGTTAAACAGAATATGAGTTGGTTTTCCAAGACTCCATGTACAACAATTTGCAGGTCCTCCTGTACCAGTACTACACCACTGTGTTCGTGATGAGCAGAAATTTGTAGAAACACTGAGAGGAAGGCAGAGAAATGCCTCAGATAATTTAGTTCAGTTGTGTTTAGCAGTTTAGTTCACTGCTAAACACAACACCAATGTCCAAAAGCTGCTTATGCAAGAGAAAGAATTATATTCCATTGCTGCCTAGAATAATTCAGTTCAGCTGCTTTTCACAAGAAGAGGAAAAGCCCCAAACTTATCAACATCTGGGCAGAGTCCATAAACAACTTCCCTTCTATGGCATACTACACTGGTATACATTGAAACAGATATTTGAAGAACAAAAATTGTGATGCCGATGATATTACAGGCTCTGAATATTTTTTCCAAGGAAATGATGGCTTATGCTCTCCATGCCTTGCAATTAAAGCCTCTGAGAAGCTCTGCCACAAATACTGCCTAAAGCATTTAAAAATACTCTAGCTTGGCTGTACTTGCTGTTTGAACATGCTGTGGAGCTGTGACACTGGGAAAAGCTTCCAGACTCCTACTAGCTCATCAAAAAGGAAAGGTTCCTTCTATTTACCACAACACTTTGACTAATCTATATCCCAGGAACTAGACATTATTTCAATGTTTGATCTCCAGGTTAACACAGGTATTTAGTGAGACAAGAATTGATCTTACACATGAAGTAAGGTTAAAAACTGATTAGAATCAAGAGTTCAAAGTGCTTCCAAATTTATCTGCTGCCAAGGACAGATGATATTAATCTTCATGCTCCTGCCAGAGGCTACAGGGAGAGGAAAGGCAGACAGAGGGTATTTATTTGCCCTAGTAAAGTCCTTGAAGAGAAAGACTGTGCCTCAGATTTTCCACACCTACAGACAGTGCTTGTGATGATGTTCAGCCTTTGCACTCCTGGAATAAGTGGATACACACACCAGCAAGGCTGCCAGTCCAGAAGCTAGTGATATTCAAAATAAAAGGCTGTGCTGGACATAGGCAAAATAATGTACCATTCTCACTCTGCTCTTAGTAAAGGGTGAGCAAGGTACAATCATTTCTGACTTTTAAAGACATACTGAGAGGCAGACACTGAGCAGATAATATTGTGATCAGCCAAGTCTTGAATCCTTGCATAGGACAAGAGTAGCTGATTGACAAGCTTCTTTATACCTACCCTCACATCACTGTACTAAAGAAATTAACAAGATGGCCATGCTGAACAAGGCATGTCCCCACCAATCAGGGGAGGAAAGGCCTATGGACAAATACTTAGAGGGTCTGCATAATTATGCTAGAAGTACGAAATTAAATTCCATGCCAAAGAGTTTACAGTCAGTAGTCAACAGCTGAATTTAACAGAGTTCAAGGAAGTGCAAGATCCCTGTCAGATGAACTGTAGCATATTCTGCAATCACACTCCTCACTAAAGCTGGGGAGCTGATCAAACGAATTGTAAAAAAAGTATTGAAGATTCACATCAAATTAAAAAAATCCTGGGAGAGCAATTAATTCACCTAAAACACAAAATCCTTGGTTTAGTACTCCCTTTAACAACAACACCTCAACAACAACCAAACTAACAGATTTTGCTAAAATTCAGAATCCAATACTTAAATTTTTGGCACAACAGTTCCTACTCATGGAAAGAGTACTATTAGCTGCAAATATCAAGTGCTGAACATCAGGTATCAGTTTCCAAGTCTTTGAGAAGAGATGAGTTTTGAGCCACTACCTCTGGAATTTCTTTACTCCAGCATAATGGAGACAATTAGGTTGTTCAGTTCAAGTTCAAAAATATCTTGCAGTCATCTCTTCATGCAAGCTGGTTTTCCCAACATTCAGAAGATATGTCCCTTAGCATTTATTTATTATTCAAATCCAAATTTCCAATATAAAACCTTCTATTCTTTTCTTTCCTGCCCTTCCTGTCTAGCAAAATATACTTCTTCTAACCTTTCCATGCATTTCACTATTATATGATGAAACAGCTTTGATGCAGATTATGTATTCCCTGACCATTATTCCCAAAACGACAACCTTTCTCATTTTATTTCTCAAAATTTAGGCTACTTAGAGCTCAGCTGGAAACACCTCCTTTGCTGAGCTTGCTGCTGGGATAACTCAGACTTTCACAGGAATTTACATCCTAGTAATTTCAACCTACTCTAGGAAAAAAAAATATACAGCTTCTCCCCATACTTATTAATGAGAGAACAACAACACATGGTACCATCACAGGTGGGATTTGTCTCTTCTAACGTTTGCCAGCTGAGAGCTGGAACTGGTTGCTTAAGCTGCCAACTGTAGTTGGTGTAAAGATACTGAATCCTCCAGAAAGTGGCACCTGCAGCCCTAGACTGAACATCTGAGTGGCAGAAACCAGGGCACTGCTGCTCACTGCCTACAAAAAATTGAGAGACACATATGGCTACTGCAGTGAGTAGAAGTTCTCTTAGTGGCTAGAGCCCATGAGACTGCTTGGGAGCCTCATGATTGTGGTTCACAGTTTGCCTCACAGGCAGGGTGCACTTTTTACAGATGGGTTAGGTACTGCAGTGATGTTACTCTGTCCTAATTCCCTGCTCATTTCTAGCAACCAAACACCTTTCCTCAAAAAAGCCCTTCTGAAACTTGCTAAAGGCTGGCAGTGATTGCTTAATTTTTCTAAAATATGAGTCAGGAAGAACATCTAGTTTTTTATCCAGAATAATTCAAGGCTTAACTGTACAGACTGTACTCAGGCAAGCCTTCCTTTAAACAAGTGCAGTCAGAACACTGGAGCTGCAAGATGTTATTTCTGTCCAATCTGCAATTTTCAGCCAAAATTCTAAATTTCATAAACTTAAGAATTACAGGTTTGAGCTCTGACAGAGTTTTGAAGGTGTACCCGAAACTCCTAATTTCTCTTCACATTTATAGATCTGCAATTAACAAGTGGTGAATTTGTAATTTTCAGTGCAGAACAAATCCCGTCAAATGTCTTGCAAATCCCCAGACCTGGGAATGTACAAAGAAAGCAAAAACAGACTGACAAGAGATTAATTTACTTTACAGTTTTGAATTGTTGAGTTGACAAATGCACAAACTTATTCCAACGAGTGAAGCCAATGGTGTGAAAACAATTGGCTCCCAGTCTCTCAGCTATACCATGTAACAGCAGCCATGCTCCATGTCAACCCACACCTCCCTGTACAGCTGCCTCACGTGCCTCTGGCTGGGGAAGGCACAGAGTTTGGCCCTAATAAGCTCATTTATGTTCATCACTGACCTGTGCAAGAACATCCTCTTAACTTGGGCCTAAGTGGTTTTGATTCAACTATGTTGTTACAATGGAGAAAAAGCACATGATGTGCTGGAAGGAGAGTGGGATCCAGCAACAGCTCAGACTGCACTTTTTGTGAAGCCTTGCTCTCCACCATCTTTCTAGACACTCTTCAGCAGCCATTGCACCAAAAGTATATAACTTACAGACTTTCAGATTTTGGGCAGTCATGAGTGTACACAAAGTGGTGCAAAGACGTGAAACAGCAGCAGGAGAAGGAATTATAAAATGCCACCTCAAGGGGAAGTTAACTGAGAATTTCTGACCTCCCTTTCTCCAGGAGGTGCTCAGCTCTGATGAATCAACCAGACCAGTCTGTGTCTGTACTGACTGCACCCCGGCACACTGACATTGAGGCAGGGAACATGCCAGAAGCCCACTGATCTCTGCAGACAGGGTTGTAAATCCTGATGATGGGGGTCTGGGGTGTGTGTTGGGGGGGAATCTCTCCTCCCATCCTAATGCTTTTTCACTGGTCCAAAAATCATGAGCCAGACACAGTTAGGGTGATAAAAAAGGGTTACCTTTATAAGGATCCTTATATTTACAATCCTTATACGCACAATTCGTCAGGTGGAAAATGCCAAAGATGCACACACAGCATAATGTGTATACATTTTAATAGGTTTTACAAATTAGCATATCTGACAAAAATTCCCAATTAGAAGCATAGTTGGTGAGGTAATCCCCCCAGTTCAACTCTTTTTTCAAATCCCCCCATCTCTAGATAGGGACTAAACTATTCATAAAAATATGTCATGAAGAGCTGATCTCAACCTTGGTTCCCAGGAAGAACCAAGATAGGATAGGAGCCTCAGACCCCCAGCTTGGAACCTTTGGAATGTGTTTTGTCTTTCTGCTTATCAAGTAGGGTCAGGAAAAGTACTGGAGATAAGCTACAAATACAATAATAGGATACAGAACTACAAATTGTCTTAGGCTGGAAATGTAAGATGTGGCTGGGGTGTGTATTCTATGGCCATCTGCTAGAACCAGGTGGGGCAGTTATCTGCTGTTAATTGGGCCACCTGTTAAAACCAGCTGGGGCAGTTTTCTTTATCTCTTCCACAACCAATCCTCCCTCCAGGAGATCTCTTCTGTTCATGGGCCAGTGAGGGTCCCTGCATGGCTGAGAAAATTCCATCATCACACTGGGAGGTGCTCTGCCCACGGGGAGGAACCAAGCATTCCTACCTGGATACAATCTGACATTTGGAACACCACAGGCAGCGTCTTCCCACTGCATTCCCAGAGGAAGACCAGGCCCATCTAAACCACCACTGGAGCTTCAGAGGAAAACTCCAGCCTTGTCCAGGATCCCTGCTCCAGCAGAAGCACAGCTGGCACTGCAGGAGGGCTGAGCCACCATGGAATGGGACTGCTGCCACCACTCTGACCTACAGGGTGCCAGGGCATGTTCCGGTAGTGTTTTTTTGGACTCTGTTAGTGTTTTTTGTTTTGTTTTTTTTTTTTTGTATTACTGCATTTTCATTTTTATTTTTCCTAATAAAGAACTGTTATTCATACTCCCATATCTTTGCCCAGGAGCCCCTTAATTTCAAAACTCTAGTAATTCAGAGGGAGGGAGTTTATATTTTCCATTTCAAGAGAGGCTCCTCCCTTCCTTAGTAGATACCCATCTCTTCAAACCAAGACAAAATTTATGTGTAAAGAACACAGAGAATATATAAAAGAAGACAAGGCAATAAAAAAAAAAAAAAAAATCAATTCAGCATCAATCCAAACTGATTTTGAAGCTAACAAAAGATACCCATTCAAGCCTCCTCCTCTGCCCACCTCTGAGATGTCTTACCAGTGCCAGTCTATTTTATCACCTAATGCACAAGCCCATTCTCCTTGCAAGCATTTCAGCGCTTTTTGGAAAGCATCTACTGAATAGTGGTGTCATCAATTTGTTCAAACTTTCTGACTCATTGCTAATTGCACTTTGCTTTCCACAATTTAGGGAAGATGGTGAAAATCTTCCTAAAAATCTTCAAGGAACATTTCATTTGTCAGCACAGCTTAGAGATTTCATTTTTTCTATATGTCATCTTACTTCTTACAAGGTGCCTGGCTCTCACTATAATTATTGGTATTTTAAAGCTTATGTATGTAATTCTAGTCTGTGCAGCTCAATTCACTTTGATGATGCTCTACTGCTTCACATCCACTGAAGTTCTTGCCCATGGCTGAGATTTTAGGTATACATTTTAAGAGAAAATTAAGAGAAATTTAGATTAGTTTTATCCTCGGTTGCTGGCCCATGAAGCATTATAAATATTCTGCCTTGCCAGGAATGAAAAGACTCAATTAGTGCACTTCTGTGCACTCTGATATGGTACCAACCATATCCATAGACAGAATTTCAAAAGAAAAACCAAAAATCTGATAAAAAACCAAAAAAACACAATAAAAAAAAAAATCAGTCTTGGCATCTGAAACAGATTTCCAACACCCTCTCCCAGCTCCCTATGCTTCCCTTGGGCTGTCTGAGAAATAACAGATGCAAATGGGTTACTTTTGAAAGCACAGCATTTCCTCCACAGCTGACGCAGTGTGAAAATCCATCTGAAGCCCAGCAGACATACCCATGAGCAAGTTGCCTCTGAGCTTTGCCAGTAATGATCCATTTCACCATACTGAACCTTAAAGAGAAAACCAGACAACCACCTCCTGGCTGCATCACAGAGCAGAGAAGCCCTCATTTCTCCCCACTGCAGAATACCAATTAAATCCCATTTCAAGCCATCTATTCCTAGTAGGAGCTTAATGCTTCTAAAGTTAGCTTATTTCTTCCCCTAAAAGCATTCTCTTTACACACCACACACAACCCCCATCAGGTGGAATGATTTCTCTCCTTTTCTTTGTTTCTGTGGCTGGCAAGTCAGAGCTGAAGGAAAATCAGTCTGCTGTCTGATGAGCTCTTGATAAAATTCCAGGCTGAAGCACTGCACTTCTTGATTTATTTAGCATTCAAACATCCCCAAGGGCTTCTTCAGTTTTGCACCCCTGCCTCTGGCAGTTTCAGAGTGCAGCTTTCTCCAGAACAGCTCAAAGTTAAGAGAAGCCCTTGTGCCAGGTCCAAATACACCACTGGTAAAAGGACAGTCTGTCTCGAAATGACACTTTTGGGCTGCCTATCTGTCTGTACTCCTTTAGTGTTCTGCATGACATGTTTATGTACTTAACTTGCCCAGATAGATACTGGCTTTTTCTCTGCTTGTTTTTCCTGTGGCTGTTGCTATCAGCATTTCCAGTTCAGGTTATAAAGAAGCTTTCTGTTTGTTTCATGTACCATCACTAAAAGAAAATAGCAGATAACAGCTCATTTCAGCCAGGGTAATACTGCTACCAGACATTAAAGAACTGAGCAGACACAAGGAAATGAAATTAGCTTTCATGTGTTGCTCTCACAGACCCTATAAAATTCAACTGTAGAAACTGGAAAATAATTATCCTAGTACTTCTTGTCTAGACTGAGCAACTATGGCATAAAGGAGACATAAAGGAAAAATTTAGTGAGCTTCTCTTTGCCCAACCCACAGCTCAGTGGCTACATACCACTGGAACTAAAAAATGCTTTAGCTTCAGTGACGTTTTGTTCACCCAGCAGATTTCCCCTGTAATGCCCACAGCAGTGAAATGCCATCCTGTGCCATCCTTCACTGCTCAGCAAAGACTCTGAGCAGTCCTTTAGAGCTGATAAGGAAATTTAGCTGTCTAGGCATGGTGACTACAAAGAAACAATTTGTTGTGGCCTCCTGGTTCTTGTATAATTGTTACAGTCCAGAGAGAGTGACAGAGAGGAGGAGGACAGGGTACCATGGTGCTGGTTTTGGGCCCTAAGTCCAACAGCTGGGCCTGTGTGAGGAATGCTAATCCAGAAGCACAGTCTGAATTTGTGTTGCTGGAGCCCCTGCACACCCACATCTGCTACATGGTATGGCAAATGGAGTGGGGCTCCCATGCAAAATAATCCCACCTGTCAAAATAAAGGCAGAAGTACCTTTGCTGAGGCATTATCTCCACGACTTGATGAGTAACTGGCTAGTGTGCAGATCCTGGAAAGTACTGAATGTGGTAATTTACCATGAAAACAGGATCAACACCTTAGAGATAGCTCACTGTTTAAAATATCTCACTGTTCTTTTTCTCTGGAAGACCTATAGCAGGCACAGGGCTGCAATGTTAAGTTTTGATCCAATTTATTATTTCTTTCTGAGACAGCATTAGGCAAACCTCATTGTTCTCTAAGTTCCACTATCACTTCCAATACTAATACATACATATAAGTATCTGATCTGGAAACACTGTGCAACCCAGATTTCTGGAATGTCCTGTTTTCAGGACAACCAAATGGGAAACATGTTATTCACCCTGATGCCCTGTCCCTGGAGGCAGCTGGGAAAGGAACCTTCCATAAAGCACTCACATTGCCATTGCTGTGACTCAGGAAGTAAAAGGGAGCTGAAGGCTCTGGGTGTTTTCACCACAGAGTTGTGTCTAGAACCAATATGAAATACACAGGTACTCCTTACAGAAAATACATCAACATAATTGTTTACATGCACAAGACTGAGTTGTCCATATTTTTAGCATAGATATTGTTAAGCTGTATTATTTTTCCTCCTTCTTTGTTGTTTTCCTTGCCTCTTCGTTGCTAAATCACATAGAATACCTATCAGGTTACTATTGATTTTCTAACACCTTAAACATTAACAGAATGGATGGCTTCCTACTGTAAGATAGAACAATTCTTCCAAATGGGAAGAAAAACAAATTGCTTGGACATTATTTTGGCTTTTAATGCCATCTGTGTTAGCATTTCTGCTTTGCTCAAAAATGAGAAACGACTCTTCCAGCTTAGTAGAGTATCTAGCAGAGACTCTGAAGAGGAAGGTATAAGCACTAAACCTCAGCAAGACTGATGGTACTTCCTATCTTTCCCTCAGTCTCCAAAATTTTCTGCTTAGCATGAAAGCCTCCATTTTTATTGCCTCTTCCAAAATTTGGTGAGTTCTGTCTGTAATAACAGGGAATTCAGCAAAGCCAAGTGCAAGGTCCTTGATGTGGGTAATCCCAAGCTCAAATACAGACTGAACAGAGCATGGATTGAGAGCAGCCCTGCCGAGGACTTGGGGGTGCTGGTGGATGAGAGCTGGACCAGAGCCAGCTGTGTGCACCTGCACCCCTGAAACCAACCATGTCCTGGGCTGCATCCAAAGAAGAATGATCCTTAGGCTGAGAAGAGGATTCTGCCCCTCTGCTCTCACTGATGCCACCCTGGAGTACTCTGTCCCCAGTATAGGAAGGACATGGACCTGCTGGAACAAGTCCAGAGGAGGGCCATGAAGATGCTCAGAGGGCTGGAGCACCTCTGCTACAAAGACAGACAGAGAGTTGAGATTGCTCTGCCTGGAGTAGAGAAGGCTCTGGGGATTCCTTAGAGTCCCTTCCAGTGCCTAAAGGGGCTCCAAAAGACCTGCAAAGGGACTTTGGACAGGGGTCTGGAGTCACAGGACAAGGGGGAATGGCTTCAAATTGCCAGAGGGCAGTTTGATAGGATGTTGGGAAGAAATTCTTGATTGTAAGGGTGGTGAGGTGCTGGCACAGATTGCCCAGAGAAGTGGTTGATGCCTCATCCCTGAAGTGCTCAAGGCCACATGGGAGTGGGCTGGAATTAGATGATCTTTAGGGTCACCTCCAACCCAAAGCATTCTGAGAGCCTTTGATTTTGCCACCCTACACACAGGTTCAGTCTTTAGCTAAAAGCAGTCCTTATGAAAATGTGCTTCATTGCATAACTGCAAAGTATGAAATTACCTCTTTTTTCAGGGCTTAATCACATAAAGACATCACTGAATTCTTGTTCTTTCAGTGAGAATAGAAAATGCTGATCTGCCTTACAACACATTCTTATGTTTACACTTATATACATCCTCCAGTTTATACAGTTTAAAACCTATTCCTGCTTATTTCAACCCAGGAACAAGAAAACTGGTTAAGTGCAGTATCTGGCCCCTTCCCCCATCTTTAATATGGGAAGCATTTACCAGGATGGAGGCTGCAACCCTAATTAACTTCACCCAACACAATGCATGTCGTATAAATGGCACAGGAAAAAACAATGTACTGTGTAATCCTGCTAACATATATGTGGATTCCTTTTCAACTGGTTTGATTTAAACAAACCTCTTATTTGTTTGTACTGATAAAGACTAAGTAAGCAGCAACTGATGACTCAGGCAGAAACGTATCTATGGCATGGAGTGCAAAGTCTTGTTTGAAATTTTTTAATGGATCTCAGGCACTGTTAGTTTTCATGTGGCAAGATAGTTTCTGAAGATTGTGCTCTTTGCCATTTAACATCACTTAAACAAACAAGGGATTTGGGGAACAGAAGTAGCTTTACAAGGCAACTCAAAATGTCTCCTATCCCACGCCTATCACAAAGGTGCACACAAAAGAGTAAATAACATATGTGTGAACATTAAGAGTGGAATCCTTACCTGCCCTCCTTTAGGCTGGTATTTGATATTATCTGTTGACCCAATTTTGGACCTGACATTCTTGAGGTCAGGTAGAGGCTGATTAATAACTCGTAGCTGCTTTGGAGTGGCTGGAGATTTAGGAGGAGTGCGAATTATGGCAACTTTTTTCTCAGTAGGTACCAGTATTGCAGATTTGGGGGTCCCAGGAGTGTGGGGAGTTCTGGAGTAACTGGGTGTCCCTGGAGTGCCTGGGGTACGGGAGGCATAGCTTGGTGGTGTCCCTGGAGTGATGGCAGTGGAGCCAGGAGTAGTGGGGGTAGAAGTTCCACTTTTTCCCGTTCTGCTACGAATTGGCTCTGATCCTACATTCAAGAAAAAAAAAACAAAAACAAAAACAAAAAACACAACAGCTTTAGGGCCACAGGAGTACAGCTCTTCTTCCCTCTGTACTCCCAAAACTGCATCCCTGTGTGCCAAGAAAGACACAGCTCTTAAGATGGCAGTGCTACTGCTGGAACAGCAGCTTGAAAGGGTCTCCCTGTGTCTTACTTGGCTAACCAACCTGCCAGGAGTTACCTTGCCATGAGAGGTTGAGGTAATGCCCCCAGAGTGACTGAGCTCTCCATTCTGTAACACAGGAGTGCTTCCCACAATACCTCTGCTTCCTGCAAAGCTGCCTAAATAAGGCACATCATCACATTCATTTCTGTTTTGGGCAAAGGATGAGAAGCATCCTTGGAATCCAACCTTTGGGACTTGATCCAGCCAATTTCAGTGGATCTGGACAATAAACTAGAAAGCAGTAAAAATTCTGATGATATTCCTGAAATGAAAAGCTGTGAGTGCCTGGCTGGTGCTGTTTCTCATACCATTGCTGGAAAAGTGCAGATGAACCCCAGGTGGGCACTCAAGTGGAGCACAAGCTATAGCTCTGCTTGTGTGGATGGGCAGATGTCCTCACATTCAATTCCTATTTTTCATTAGTGCTGTGAAAGAAAGCCATTACCAGAGGCAACCTTGATAAAAAGTCACATTTTACTTACATTTGCATGCAAGTAAAAAAACCCCAACTATATCATTTTGTAGCAGCTCCATTCAGTGTTTATGGCATTGCCATTCCTTTTTACTGGGCACAAGGATCAGTCTAGCTGTGCTTTCTGCAGCCAGCTCTGCTCCTAACTCTCAAACATAAATAAACAGAAGCTGAGATATCTCCAAAGTAAAATTTTGCTGAGAATACTTATGGAGAGAAATATCAAAGTAACTCTCAAAACCTGGGAACCCCAATGCCAAATGGGTGCATGTATGTTTTCACTCTTCAAATGTGCAGAAATTATAAATCCAATGGGCCTCTCAAAAGCATCCAGTGGGACTAAACACATTCTTATTAAAAGTATTTGCTGATCATTCTGTCTATGCAGTGATGGTGGCCCAAACCCAGTGCTCTCCTGTCCCTGGGGCTCAGGAGACATTCTTTGCTCTACATGATTCATTAGGCAGACTGAACATACTCCACTCACCTCCCATTTCCCTGAACAGGTTTCTCTCTTTCCAAACCAACCCTAAAGCTTCTCACTGTACCATTTGAGACAGAAAGGGAATTATTTTTTTCCCACCTCCTTGCAGGTCTAGTATATTTATTTTTCATTCCTCAGCCCTTCACTACACTGCCAAATGCTCCTGGTCAGGAGAATGGGCTGGCTGCTGTGGCAGCTGGAGGTCACTCGGCTTTCAAAGGCGATGGTCCATTTTACCTTTGGACCATCACTTATAAATTTCAAAGGACTTTTTTTTTTTTGCAGAATTTAATCCTCTACTTCCCATAAGCTGTCTTAAAAAGGGCTAAGATTGGTTTCTAAAGAGAGAAGACAGAGGAACTCCTGTTGGAAAGCAGGAAGCCACATGTGGGTTCTAAGGCATGGCTAAAAGTTCTGGGGTCATTTAATAAATTGTCTTTGTCCTGTAATTTATTTTGGCTTGTGATTAGATAACTTTGGTCCTCATAAAAGGAACCTAGCTGGTTCACTAGCTTAACTGCCCCTAGTGAGTCACTGCTAGTTTACATCTCCATTCTCAGCAGGAATTTTACCCTAGGAGTAGAGCATAGGGAGATAATTACTGGGAAGCAGCAAATAAATGACTGTAACTATCAGGTTCACTTTTCCAAGATCCATCAGAATTATTTCAGGTTGTCTGCTTCAGTTTTGACTCATTATTTCTTGCTGCTATTTGTAAATGCTCTGTGTTAAATACCTCACCCAGCTCTGAGCTCCCTACAAAGGCATTTTCTAATATCAGCAATTAGTTTGGGCAGCAGTTTTGCTCTGGGCACTGCAGGTGCATCCTGTCCCTGGTTTCAGGCACTTGGCATATGAACAAAACCACTCTATGGGCTCTAATTTCCAACAGCACACCCCAGACTCACTCCTCTGTGTCAAAGGCAGGGACACGTCATGCTGTGCAATGTGACAAATCTAACGAGGATAGAGACAACCACAGAAGTAGGAGAAGGTGAATATGCAAAGAAAAAAAAGGACAACATACGGGTAGTCCGTCGTACTGAAGAGGAAAGAGAAGCTGTGAGGGAGAGGGAGTTCTCCTCTCTGTCTCGGTCTCCTGACACACCTCGTCGAGGAGGAAGGATAGAGGAAGGCCTTGGTAGAGACGAACGCTTCTCAGGGCTCTTGCTTACTCCATCCTAATAGCAGCACAACAACAAAGGAAGGTTTAGTTTTCAAAACTCACTCTTTGGGCTATGATTTGCTGTATCTGCACACAGAGGGGGAAACCTAATCCTATGGGCCCAGTTTGCTCCTCCCACAGGAACCTGCGGGGATCAGTCACACTCCATGCTCTGCTTTAGCTCCCTGGTGCTTCTCTACTGCATCAAAACATCTTCTCATGACTATCCTGAGACATCTAGGGATAGTCTTGGATCTAAATTCGGATGGATTCCACAATTCGCTCTTACTAAGTAAAAAAAGTGGGAGTTTTAAGTGCAAGTTGAAAGTAAAAGAATTCTCTAGAGCTCAAATATGAAATTCCTGTGTGAATTTACCTGCAAAGTAACTGCACTACTGGTGTCCAGAATACACCATACACTAGATTGGTAGGTGTTGTGTGATTTTTGCATATTCAAGCACTAACTTGTAAATTTCTTATGGAGATAAATTTTTAGCTACAGGTTTTGTTGGTTTTTCTGTTTTTTTGGGTTTTTTTTCCCTCTGAGTGTGGGATTATAAATCCTATTGTTTTAATTCCTTCTATAATAAAATGTTTACTTTTTGAAATCAGTGCATACCTTCTCTTTACCAGAGTAAACCCCTCTTTACCATTAAGGCAATGGACATGTATGTTAGAATATTTTTGAGCTTATGAGATTGCTTATGAGATGTGCAGCCAAAGACAGACCAGTATAAGCAGACATTCTTCCTGAAGACAAATGATGATGGTCCCAACCAGTAAAAGACACACCATGTATGGCATTAAACCAAAAATCCAAGTCAATGGCAAAACCAATTTTTAAATGGGGATAGTTAACTCACCATAATGTAAATTTGAAACACAAGTTAAATGTAAACATGGAAAAGCTGGAATGGACTGCCAATCTTTCTAAATTTATACTGCAACTTCTTCACAAAGTCCTATGCATTGACTAAATTTGCTTCTTGAGCATTTGGATTCTGCCCTATTCCATCACCTACTGCTGGTAATTAGAATTGTACCCTCCTATGCTGGAGATTGAATTTGATTTTGAAGAATATTAACAGGTCAAAAATTGCATTTTTTTAAACTTGGATGGTAAATTAGTCCTGCTGTTCTTTACCACCTACCCACTTGCAAATGGCTGTAACTTCTTGGCAGTTAATGAAGTCGCATCCATATGATCAACAGAAAGAAGATATGTCTTTGTAGTTATAACTTCACTTAGGTTTCCTCTGGAGTATCTCCATTTTTATCCATCTTGTAGCCTGCTAATCAGTTCTCCTGCCACTGGATGTAAGTTATCCCACAGGAGCTTCGCAGGGAATTACTCAAATTCAGTGGGTAGATAATGTGTTTCATGGAGTTCACCTGTGCATCTCTGACTCTCTTCACCAACTCTGCTACCTTACCTTAGCATCTGATTTTGAGTCTCTTGGGCCTGCAGAGGAGGGCCGAACAAAATAACTGTCTGTATCCAGACATGTGGCCCTTTTAGTGGTTAATGAGCAAGCTGAGCTGGGTCTTGGAGGAAGCAATGACTTTGCTCTAGACTTTGAGGCAGGAATCTTTGACAAAGAGGCAGTCTAGTCATGAGAAAACAAACAAAACACAACATGAAGCTGGACAAAATGAAAATACATGCAACATAGACCAAAAAAAAAAAAAAAAAAAAAAAAAAAGCCAAGCTATTAAAAATACTTTTCCTGTGTCTGGTAATGGTCTATGCAGAGTTATGGATTCTAGGATTTTGCCTTTTTCTGCAGATGCTATTTTGGTCTTGTGTTATTAGGAAAAATCTGGTGCCAGGTGTGGCATTTAACTGGTACAGCTGCTGCATTAGAAACAAGGGCAAAGCTACAGGAGCACCAAGAGATCCCAGCCCTTGAAAGTTGAAATATATCGCTCCAGGCTAAAATCAAGAATAAAACAGTGGGAATCTTAGAAGCAAAGTTACACCAGTATTCCCACAACAGCAGGAGGACAACAGTAATTCCTTATTTTGCCACAGTGTACAGACAAAATCTCTAACACACCCCAGATACTGCTCTGTGCATTTGGTGTCACTCCATAGAAATTCAAAATTTTATATTGGCAGTATGGAGTCCTGGGATGAGGAGAGCCATATATGGTTGAAAGGCCGACATGGTATGTTATTGTGAACAAATACTTGTTTGATACCAAATAATGACAATATCCCATTGAAAGAACAATTAAACACCAACAGGATAGGCAGAAAATCTTTGTTGATACTTAGAAGCATCTTACTGCTTTACAAAAAGGAATCTCCTTGAAACAGAATAAGGCTACTTGCTTAAGAAATACTTTTTTTCTTCCATTAGTATGACTGATATTACAAAGAGCAATTGCAAAGGTGTTACCTTGGTACTCCTGATCCTCTCTGTAGTCCTACTAGCATGAAATTCCTCATAGGAACAATCCCAATGGGCCTGTCATCCTGGGATTTGCACTGATCTTTAGCACTGAACTTGGCATTTGATCTCAATCCCCTAGACTTTCCCAATGTTCAGAAAAGGTGAACTGCTTTAAAGTTGTCTTGCTAGAAAATGAGAAAAGAATGTGCTGTCCACCTCTGGCTTAGGCTACATATTCAGCTGAGGCTGCTGTGCTGAATGTCATCCATGACATCACCCATGTGATTAAGAGTTGCAGAACTCTGTATCAAGCAATTCCAGTCCTACAGTACAGCTGAGAGGAGTTCCATTGGATGTCATCCTCCAGACCAAGCAGCAGGGCAAGAAATTAGGATGGAAGTGCTTTACTAGCAAGAACATATTCCCATAATGAGTTTTGCAACGAATTGATGCCTCTTTCTTTTTAAATACTTATTTTACTGTCTGAGAATAAACAGAAGAAAACCAGTGAATAATTATTTTAAAGAGAAACTACAGAATATGTGTTTCTGTCAAATCAAAGGCTTGTCCAGACTTTGACTGGTTTTTCATAGTTTAGTTTATGGGTCTCATCCATTTGTGAAACTTTGGATTGCATTTAGAAATCCATGAAGGTATTTATTGATGCTGAAACACTATGGAAGCAGGGTATCTATGATGGGTGGGCCCAAGAAGCAGACATTCTGCAAGCACCTTTCACCTGGCTTTCTGAACTAGACATAAAACTAAGCATGCATTGCTTGAGGTCCAAATCTTCCTTCTGTGGTTTTCACCATTTTCAGTTTGCATGCAAGAAATTACCCCTATAATGAGACTGAAAAACTCTTGTAGATAAAGGTTCTAGTCACAGTGCAAAGAATTTTCACTCACATTGCTCAGTGTCCTCTGTGAATACATGAATCTAATGTGGATGCTAAAGATGGACAACACTGAGATCTGTCAGTAGAACAGACGGGGAAAAGGCATGACCTTGAGCTACTGCACAGCTCTGGTTATTACAGTCTAGAGCTCCCACATGGTATTTATGTAACAAGGCACTTTTTAGCATCAGGAATAGCAGCAGAATCTGCCCAGAGCTGGTTGAGCAAGCAAAGAAACCGTGTCTCAATCCCTGCAGGAAAACTCAGTCTCTGTTAGCAAGACATTACCTCTGACCTCTGTTTTAATTTATGTTGCTGGAAGGGTCAGCTGTCTAGAGGACAAAGATCTATGTGATTCTCAGGGATTGCTGAAGTGTCGATGCAGAACCCTCATTTTATTTCAAGGTGTTCCTAACACATGGCACAGGTTTTCATCACCTCCCTGTGAACTGCAGGTACACAGCTGCTTCCAGCAGATGGAACTGTTTAGCTTTTCCTGAACTTGGCCTGTGTAAACTGCAGTCTGAACATGAATAACAAAACTGACCAGGCTGGATGATCTAACATTACCAGTGGAGAGGAAAAGGCTGCACTTGAAGGACATAAAAGCTGAAAACCACGAAGAAACAAAACAACAAAAATAGGGAGAGAGCTTTATAAAAGCAGAGGCAGAAAAGAAGAGAAAATATCCAAGAGGTGTGTGAGTGTGGCAACCAGAGAGGCAAGACAACAGGGAGAGAAAGTAAGCAGGGGACAGCTTTAATGTGCTATAACATAAGGGGCAGGAATAGGAAAGGTATACAGAAAGATAATTTCACAGAATGATTTTGTAGTGCTTGTACTAGAGGACTCCATAAACACTGAAAGTGGGCAGATATTGGCTTCTCTTGTGCCAGTGTTGATGGTCTGTCAGGAAAAGACAGTAATAAAACATGCTCAGACTCAGCCCATAAACCTGCCCAGATCTTAGTCACTTGTAAAGAAGCTCTAACAGTTTCCCAGTTCTGAGCTGGAATGGGTCAGACCTGAAAAACCATGGTTCCTCCAAAGCCTCCAAAAGGTTACACTGCTCTCAGCACTACCAGTTTCTTACAATTCATAAACAGTGTGTAGCACTTCGTGTGACACAGCTTTTTGCTCCCCAAAGAATTGAGAGTCTGGTTTAACAAACAAAAGAAATCATCCATGGAATATACTAGGAAATATATTAGGAAATTTAGAGAAATTCTAAAGAAATTCTTAATTGTTAATGATGAGGGATGGTCCTGCTCAGGGCCAGGAGTTGGACTTGATGATCCTGATGGGTGCCTTCCAACTCCACATATTCTAGGATAACAATGACAAAGTGTTGTGCTGCAGGTGTGAATTAGCATGTGTCACTGTGATGGCAAAAGTAATTGCATAGGGGAGAGTGAATAGAGGTTGGTTTCCTGGGGATTTTGGAGGGAAGGGACAGCAACAGTGCAGGGTCAGCAAGGAGCAAGGGAGTCTTTCCTTAAGAGAGCCAGACACAGGAAGCAGAAAAGGCTGTAGAGCAGCTGAAGGCAAGGCAAGGCAAGGCTGTAATCTGACAGATTATAGCACAGACAGTGGCCCAGGAAGTGGCCATACTGAAAGCAGTAAATGTAAATTCTACTGGCCACTAATTTCTACACAGGCATGGCTCCTGCAGAACACTGGGCTGTGGAATGGGTCACCAGGAGATATCCAGCAGTCCTGGAGGAGGGCTTCTGCCTTCTGTGTTTTTGTAACACACAGCAGTGCAGCAAGGTGACAATGCAAGTTGGGTGCTGCAGCAAGGGCCAAGATAAGCAGTGTATCCCACAGCATGGCCTGGCTCAAAATGCTGCCCAGACTTCAAGTCCTGCAGTTTGGAGTCTGTGTGCCCTCTGTGGGTCTGCAAACTGTCACCATCTACCACTTGAGACTAGACTTCTAAGGTTATTCTGGAAAGGTGGTTTTAGTTATTCTTTTAAATGAATAATGAATATGGTGAACAAATCTTAAATGGAACACACAATTACTTACTGAATTAAGACAAATAGATGTGAAATAAGGGCAAAAGGAGATTATAAAGATGAACAATAAGATTATTTTACTCACTGAGAGTTTTTCCTTTGCTTGTTTAAATACAGCAGGAGCCTGGTTTGTTTCACCACCTGCTGCTGAGAAATCCAAAGAAAGACTTGACAGTTAAAGACAGTAATAATAAGCATTTCCATTCAGTACACTTGTTAGACCAATTAAATAACTACTGTGCAAAGCAAGTACTTTGTGAATTACCCTCAGTGACTGTATGCAGACATTTACTTGCCTTAAAAATTTTCTCTATTCATCTTACTTGAGATGGTATTCTATGTGTTTTGAACAAAATGTAATTTTGTATTCACGTTCCTTAAAGTCTATAAATGAAAAGAAAAAAGTTCCAGAAATAGCTGACAAATATAAGAGTTTCTGGTCAATCCTCAGACAACTTAGCATTCTGATTTTCAGGACTGTCCTCTAAAAATCAAGCTCCTTTAAATCATCCACAAATTAAAATTTTAAAAGAGGCTTCTACAGTCATCACAGTCAAAATATTAGCCAACATTCATAATGGAAAGAGAGAGATTCACTGTTGAATTTTCAGCCTAGTTGTGTCAACGAGGTCAGTGTGTCATGGTCAACTAAGCTCTCAAGAATTTAGAAATTCAAGGTTTATCTGGGACATCAAGAATGTTGATCCAGTATTTCATTTATTTGATACATGGTTTGAGGTAAGATGTTTCTCGTGGACTTCAAATCCATCCACACTGGTTTTTGAATGGGGCAACTTTTTGGAAAGCAGGTTATTAGCTTCACCCCAAGGCTGCTGCTTAGGAAGTGATGTGCCACTTAACAACTCACATGAAATCTTCTGGCACCTGTGCCAGGATGCCCTTGGTAAAAGCAGAAGTAGGACAACAACCACAAATGACAACCTTCTGCTATAAACCCAAGTGTTTTCCAACTTTAAGCCAACCCTTATCCCTCATACATGAAAGGTCAGGTTAATTTTTCCCTTTTCAAAGGCAGCTCCCAGGCGTGGTGAGGTTATCCCTGGTTTTCTGTCACACTACCCACTCTAGTCCAAGGTGTAGGAGAGAGAACTTGTGAGGAGGAAAAGAACATGTAACTGCATACTTCAGTTCTTCTGAATTTTTAAGAGAGGTAAGTACAGCAGAGCCTTCCCGTGTCACACTTTACCACAGCTGTTACTGCTGGTTTGGGTCTGGTTTCCATCTCTTCTAGATAACCACAAACAGCTTCTTTCCTCCTTTCCTTGGCATTCAACCCTAACCAGTCACCACTGTGAGCTGGAAAAAAAGCTGTGTCACTTGTGCCAATGTGCCTGGTAACAACCACAACTTCTCCATCTGAACACAAGATTTTTACAGGCCCTACAAACATGTTCCAGCTCAGGGGGCAACACCAGAATTGAAAACAAGAAACAGAAGCATATAATAGCCAGGTCATTGTCCTGGCCTTGCCTCCAAAAAAAAAACAAACTCCTCTGCAGTAGCATCTCACAGCCACCAATAAAACACAGGCCAGGCTGGGGGTTTCACTCATGGAGCTACATTAGTCAAAGCAAAGATTTCCCAACTCTCTCGTCAGGATTGGCTGTGCAATTTCTTTTTCAAATGGCAAGGACAAGTCTCACAAAAAACAGTCCCTGCCTCATGGATATGGTGCTGTCAGTTACAGGTACTTCCCAGTGTTTACCAGTGACGTGGGAATTTTTTTCAGGTATTGAGGGGCATTAAGGGGAAAATGTACTTTTCTGGGCCATTGTGCAAAACATAAAAGCAGATATTAACTTCCTTTGGTAGATATCTGTATCTTATGAGTGGACATGTTTCATTTTGAAGTCACGTGGAGATTTTAACTGACTGCAACACACTCAAAGCTCTGTAGACTACACTGCCAAGAACTTTTGGGGGGCTTCATTACCCAGGCATCACTAAAGCTGACAAAACCACTCCAAACAGGATGCACTGACAGTCAAAACTGGCTTCAAGAAATGGTTCTATATTTCACATAAAAAGAAAATGGGAGAGAGACAATGTCCCTCTAGATTCCAGATCCTGGGGAGACCTGGATGACACAATCAAGCTCAGGGATATGTAAGATAACATATGACCACCTGCACTCTCAGAATATCACACAGTATTGCAATCTTTCTCATGGTCTCCCCCCAAGTCCCATCAGGAAGTATAAAAAAGGGAGGTAGAAGAAAATAAGGCATACTGTAATTTTTCCAGCAACGAGTGTGCTGAAACAGTCTAAGAAATACTTTTGATCACTTTCTAGCATGGTTTCAGCTCCTCTGCTTTAGAGCTCAACGTTCAAGCCACATTTCTGAAAGTTGTATGATCAATCTGGGTCCATCATTTTGGTAGCTCTCCACCTCAGGACTTAAATAAGGGAGGACTTAAGTAAGGGAGGTAGTTTTTGCATTACATTTCTCACTTTGATTGATACATCTGCTTCACTGTGCACTGCAGTGAGAGAGAAAAACCTCTGAGATTTGCCAAGGCAGCACATGTTTCAGGCACAGGGCAGATTTTATGCAAGTCCATTGGTATGACTCAGTTCTCTTTGGGATCTTACGGGTCAGAACAGTTCAGAGGAGGTAGTGGTAGATACCTGAGGGCATGACAGCACTGACCACACAGCTGCAGAAGTGTAAATGAAGTTGAGAACACTACAAAGCCAGTGCCTTTCCCCCACCCGTGTCCACAGCTTATTGAACCTCTTGGGGCTTTTGAAAGAACATGTGAATTATGGGTTGTAACTTCTGAGCTATCAAGATGTGCTTCAGCAAGCAGCAAGAGACAGCAATTAGAAATGTTTTAACTCTGTTTTAAAATTCCTCCCTCTTGGGTAGTTTTGGTTCAGAGTGCAAGTTAGGACAGCCCAGAGACTGCAAACTGAGGAGGAGCCATTAGTGCAACACAGAGAGGACTGAACCAGCCTTTCCTTTCCTGGTTCCATTTCTCCTGAGAGGGAGAAGTAAAAGGACAAGATTCTGTCACAGGAGCAAGGTGATGGGATCTTTAGTTCTGGTGTCCCAATGGAACACAGCCAGGATACAATCCACACTTCATACAGCAGAGGCATGATACCAAACCTGCTCTAAACCATCCTCTTACTTCATTTTCACTGCTCAGACCTCCCTGCTGGGGCTGGTCTACATTCACAACAGGAGGGACTGGTGCAAAACTGCAGGGGAATGACTGCCTGGGGACACTTTTAGTATTGCTCTGCTTAACCATATGATAGGTAATGAATCTTTCTGTTAATTTTTAAGCTATGAGAAGATCATTGCTGTGCATGGTTCTTCTCCTATTAGCCCTAGTTCCAAACAACACTACAGCGTGTGGCTACGTTACACAACAGAAAACCTGGCTTCTTTTAGCAATTTTTAAGATCACAATCAAAGTCAAGATGTTCATCCTTCCACTTTGAACTCACAGGAACCATGAATAATATGTGAAAAGGCTGGAAGAATTTTTTTGGTCCTCTAAATAATGATACATCTACGAAGTCGTAACAGGAATAATTTCTTTCTTCCTTTCATCTTCCTCTACCAAATATTAAGATTTTTGCTTGGAATGCATTTCACAGTGTGAGCCCAGATTTCTTCTCTCTCAGCTCCATGCTGCATGTGGCTGGATTCTCCCTGTGGATTTTGACTGTACAGCATAAACATCAGTGACAGATTGGGAATTGTCAATGCAGATAACATCAATAAACAAAATATAAGTCTGAAACACTTCTTATTATGCACGAGAGTAAAAAATCAGAATAATGGAAATGCATACCATGGTTTAAGTTGCCAACATTTTCCCACCAGAAAAAAAAAAAAAGCATAATTAAAAAAAAATTAAAAAATAAACAAAAAAAGATGAGTAGAGATTCCTAGAACACCACACTCTAAGCACGATGCCAAGTTACAACCACAGCACTTGGAGGCCCAAGCAATGACAAGCAAACATGATCATGGCCTCCATCAAACAAACAAACAAATAAATACCGGGAAAGAAAAGAGAGAAAGAATAAAATAAAAATGGTACAAAACACTAAAAAAGCAATACTATTTGTGAAGATTGATACTCTTGGAAGAAAAAAAAAAATAGAAAAGCTGCTAGAGCTATGAGATTTACAAAAGAAAATGTCTATGTTTGCCAGCCACATTGCATAACTGAACAGAACGCAGTCACCTGTCTGCTTCCGTTTAACACAGGAGAGATGAGTTGGTCTAGTATATTTGATAGCAGGTTTTAAAATTATTTTCCTGGAGGGAGAGTGGCCCTGAACTTCAGTTTTTTTAGCAAGTTCAGCTTTCTTATACACTGCTATGGACAAAAAGAACACAAAAACATAGAATCAGAAAAAAAAAAACAGCAAATCATTTCATATGATCAATATGTCAAGTGTCTGGCCCACTGCCCCACAATTCCAACCCAATGCGTTGCTTCTTCTGAGGGGAACAAATCCTGTGCTGGAAGAGGGGCAGCACTGGGGCATTGGCTCAGATGCATTACCCAGTAATCAGTGGGGATGTCTACAATGAAATAGGACCAGTGGAGCAGTGAGCCTTAGACATGGCTTCTCACGTAATTGTACAATATCTCATTAAAAAACACTACCATTAATAATGTCATGGTACACATAATCTACAACAGAGTAACCAGACAGTACTGTCAAACAGTAAGAAAATAAAAAAAAAAAATTGTAATAGGAGTGTGAAATGAACCTTTTTTCCTTCTCACTTCATCTCTGGAGAGTGTGCTAGGTTCCTTTTTAGCTATTTTCCTTTCAGGAGTAGAAATCCTGCCTCTCCCAGTTTTAAAAGGTTTCTCTTTTTTATGCTTATCAAGAGATGATCTTCGCAATTCTCTCTCTGCTTTCTCCTCTTTAGGAACAGTCTCTAACTGTTCAGTCATGATGCTCCTATCATCATCTGTAGGATCAGAGCAAATTACAACAACAAACAAAAGATTAGTAACAAATGTTAACAATACTTCAGAGGAGCAGGGAAAAAAATAGTTGAAGACAGAGCAGACGATTAATTTTAAAAAAGCAAACTATTTTTACCATTTTTCTGAAACATGCTGAGATTACTAATATAACTGTAATAATTTTGCTTTTCAATCATTATGATTTGGAAGCAAAAATATTCAACAGACAAAACAGAAAGGATAATGCACACCTTGAGTGTCTGCCCAGAGACTGTCTGTGTCCATGATGGAGTCATCAATTGTTGTTTCATCTTTGTAATCATCACACGTCTCTGTTTTGTAGTTAGTGAGCAGGATTTCTTCTCTCTGGGGTGAAGCAGGAGCCTCTCGGGAGCCTTCCTTGGGCTCAACTTCCACTTCTTCAACATCTAGCTCCTCCTCAGCCTGGGAGTCTCCTGTTTCAATGTCTTCCTGCTGCGTAGCAGCAAAGCGCACGCTGTGAGAAGCAGATTCACCCTCATCAACTGTTGTCTGCACCACTGTGATAAAGTCATCCTCCACTGTCACCACTGATTCAATAATGCCTTTCAGCTCAGGCAGGGCTTCTGGGCTACCCTTGGCTCCCATCTCTGCTGCAGCAGGCTCGCCAAAGTCTGGGGGCATTTCTGGTACAAGATGCTGTTTATCCTCTTCTTTTGCTTCTTGCCCTGCTTCCACCTCTTCTTCCTCATATTCTTCCCCTTTTGGGGCCCCAGCTGCCACTTCACATGGCAGCAGCTTTTGGGTTTCCGTAGGTTTCACAGCTCTTTCAAGAGTCTCTTCAGCTCCTTCTACAAATTGTGGTATGCTCTCCATCTGAATCTCAGCAGGCTCCTCCTGGAGAGGCTCAGCTTTTGGAAAGAGGAGCTCCACAGAAGTCCCCTTAGCTGGTAACTGTGTGGGCATCTCTTCCCCAGACATGGGAGGTTTTGGATGTTCTGCTTTGATATCCTCTGGTTTCACAGACTCTCCATTCAAACTTTCTTGGGCTTGATCATGCTCTCCACTAGATTCATAAGATTCCTCCTTATCAACTGCCTCTTGATGTACCAGATCTGGCTTAGTTACTTTTTCCTTAATTTCTGTTTCTGACAGTTTGTTGCTGTCTTTCACATAACTAGGCTCAGTCTTGGAAAGTACATCTGCATCCTTTGCTTCTCTGGAGAAGATGGTCTCCTCTTTCTGCTGAGTGTCTTTGGGTTCAGGCTCTGCTCTTTTAAGAGAGGCTTTGTCCTGCCCTAAAGGAAGAGAAACAACCTCACTGATCTTAGTGTCTAACTTACTCTGATATTCTTGGTCAGCTCTCCTTGCAGCTACCTCCATATCGTGCTTAATAGCATTGTAATCTGGTTTAACTGGAGCTTCTAACTCAGCTATCTCAGCTATCTCAGCTATTTCAGGAACAACACTAAGAGTCTTCTCCTTCTCCAACAACAAACAAATAGAATCTTTTTCTACCTCTGAAGCAGAAATTCTGTCATACATTGCATCGGCAGGTAAATGAACTTTACTAGCCACACTTTCTTCTTTCCTTTCTAACACTGCCTCAGCTCTTGTCTTCTCTGGTTCTACTCCTTTAATGGGACAGACCTCTTTAGAGTCAACTTGATCTTCACTTTTTTCTAGCACAGTATCCAGTTTCTCTTTTTTCTCCTCCTCAAAGTCCCTCACCAGAGCGGACTCACCATGCTGACCTAAATCTCTTTCACTGAGGAAGTCTTCTTTTGATTTTTCAGCAGCTGCCAGCTTCACTTCTATTAAAGACAAGTCAGGAGCGAGGCCACGTCTCAGTTTTTCATCTGTGCCTTCGTAGAAGGGACAGGTTTCACTTGTTAAATTCTCACTGTCCTGAACTGGAGAAGGGAGTGGTACTGTGTACTTATTGAAAACACAGTAGCCCAAGTCTTCCAGCTGACTTTCAGCTTTCAGAATTACATGGTTTTCATTTGTCACAGGTGGCAGGGCTGTGCTGCTGTCTTCCACGACGGTGTCAGAAGGCACTGGCTTCTTCTGTGCCACCTCAGCATCTGCACTCACAGAGGCTAATCTAGATCTTGTCCCTGCCAAGTCTAACATTTCAGGCAGGTCAGGAGCCAGGACAGCCCCATTTTTGTAGTAATCTTTGGCCTGGAAGGATGGTTCAGCCAAGGTCTCAGGCTGGACTTTTTCTTCTACCATCACTTTTTCTTCTTCTATGTGCTCATCTTCCTCTCTACTTTCAATGGGGAAGCATGGGGCCTTCTCCAATGCTGGTGTGGTTGCTGGCAAGTAGTCATCACCTTCATCCATACTTCCACTAGTGTTAGTGAGAATATCTGAAGCGAGGGGAGAAAGATCATGTGCACGACCAAAACTAAATCCTAGGGCTATTGAGTCCAGACAGGACATGGGCAAGTTAATAGACATACTTCTCTGTTCAATTGCAGATCTGCCCCCAAGTCCCAAGCTCCTGCTCAGAGTTAGGTCATCTTTATTTTTACTGTGAAGTTCTCTCTTATCCCCGTAGACTTTGGGGTCAATAGTGAACATTCTTTCTGTTGGAGAACTGGGTTCTTCAGATGTGTCTGGTGTATAGCTCTGAGCCAGGGTACTGTACCCCATTTCACGAGCATGCACATTTGGCTGCTGATTCAATTCTGTCTGTAATTCTTCCTCTTCCTCCTCCTCTTCATCTTCAGGTATTAGAGGACCTCTCTGATAAGGCTCATATTTACTCTCTTTAGTGTCACTTAGCTCATAGTAATCACTGCTTTGTTTCAGACCATCTGCTTTGAAGGCTTCCTCTTTCAGAGCAGAGGTTTCAAAATACTTTGACATTCCTGACTGATCCTCCTCTTCTTTGATTTGATGAGGAGCTGTAACACTTGTCTTACCCTCCTCAGTATCTTTTTTAACATCTTTCTCTTGAGAAGCTACTAGAGTAGGAGTCTTCTCAGTGGTTAAACCGGGTGCCTCAGGGGCTTTCTCTGTTACTCTGGATAACTGAGCGGTATCAGGGTGCTCTGCTGTTTTCTCAAGGGTCAGTTCATGGCTTAACTTAGCTGGGGGTACCTGTGTGCTTTGCTGTGCCTCCTTTTTCACATCTGCTGCTGCTGAGAGCCCACTTTGGTCTGTTTCTTTTTCTGCTTTGAGAGTATCAGGTGACTTTTTAGCTTCACCATCCTTTTGAAAGTCTGTTTTGCCTGGGGAAAGTGTCTTAACTTCTGATTTTGTGGTAATTTTACCATCATCTAATATTCGAGCCTCCCCTTTATCAAAGAAGTCGTACCTTTCTTCCTCATCACTCTCATCCTTAGTCATGTCTTTTTCCTCTCCCCATGGAGGGATTTTTGGGGTGCTTGGAGTTTTCAATCCATCTACAGTTACCGCTGAGACTTCTTGGAGAGATAATGTCCTGTCTCTGTGGATCTGTTCATCTTTACTGAGATCTTTGGCAAACAGTTGGTCAGTAGGTTCCTGATGTGTTTTGAAACTGTCTTTGAGTGAAAGCTCCTGGGGGAGAGCAGGAGATGGGCCTGAAGGAAGTTCACTTTTGGCTGCTTCTGCCTTGGGTTCTGGTAGCAATAGAGAACTTTCACCATGGCTGATGGCACCACCTAGGGTATCTTTGAGGTTGTCTTGAAATTTTATAGCCATAACTTGGTTGGCTGATGAGGGCACACCTGCAGTCCTTTCTTCCACCCTGCTCTCTTCAGGCAGCTGAGATGACAAGTGCTCTCGTTCTTGAGGAGCAGGAGGCTTAGCAGCAGGTTCTGCAAAACTGGCTTCCCCTTTCTTCTGTGAATCAGTTTTCAAGATCCATTCTGATGGAGGTGAAAGCATTTTTTCTTTGTCTTTGCTCTCTGAATCCTTTTTATCTGCAGCCTCTGCTTTTGCTGACTGTGGAACTAAGGCATCATATTTAGGTTGCTCAACAGTCTTATTGTCCTTCCCAGATTCACGTTGCTTTGTGTCTAATGGTTCTGCTGCAAAAGGGCATGTGCCCTCCTGGACACGGAATTCCATCTTCGTGGCTGCAAGTAAATCTGAAGTAATTTGTTTGGGTTTTATAGCAAAATTATTTAAAGCACTTACAGGCAGGCAGTCATGTGGCCTACAACATTTTAATATGATTGATGGAATGGAAAGGGAGAAAGATGTGAGCATGCAGCAAGACATCCACCTAGAAATTTGCTTTGAAGTGTTAAATACTAGTTTCCTTTCAATGTATAAGGTTTTATAAGGAAAATGTGAGTTGTACACGTATAAATGCGAGCACGGAAATGAGATGATTTCATGTAAATTCTTTGTCTTCATGATTTGTATACAACAGCAAAATCACAACAAATAACCTCACTTGATTAGAAGCTTTGCTGGACTCTGTAGCTTATGTTAGTTTTGTGATAGTGAAGTCTGCAACTTCAAAGGAATCACTAGTACCTTTGTGTGTTGCTGATATTTAAAACATACATAGTTGTACATTTCAATGTATTTTTATACATTTTTGTTCTACATACAGCCTAAACTAGAGATAATGCTTGCAAAGGGTTTTGCAAGATTCAGAAGAGGCTGTTTTTTTAACTGTACCAACTTACAACACTCGCTCTTTGTCAAATGACCAAAATCTCACTGCTGTCACCAAACCAGCATGTGGAAATCAGCAACACACCTATTAATACTCCCAGATCTTGAAGGTCTGGTCTTCAAAATGGCCAGTCACCTACAGCTGTAGCTGAAGTCAAAGAATGCTTGGCATGTTTCTGTGGCTCTAGATTAGGCACTAATTAAGTTAATTCGAAACTAAAAAGGCTTCTCTTATACTCTGCCACTTTATTTTCAGAGGGTAATACCTACTTACGTTTTTTTTTTAATACCCACTCTGTTAATCATTAATAGCTTGATCTTTTTTTAATGTCCTGTGGAAGATAATTAATCCTATCTCCTTGAAATCTTCCTATAATGGAAAATATAAGAGAAAGACTTCAGAATGTGGCATACCTTTCTGCACTAATCTGGAAATTAGATTTTATGAGTTTTTTCTAAAGCTTGTTACAACTAGCATTAGACTAACTCTGAATTTCTTCAGATCTGAAGTCCATGGAGCCATCTTTTTGCTCTGATGAATCTGACTGGTTTTAGAACAATTAGTACTGAAGTATTGCTCATTATTTAAATATCTGCATGTGTTAATACTGAGTCAGAAAAGCAACTGAGATTCTAAAATCTACAGGTACCCAGACTACAAATCTACACCTGCAGTAATTTTGCTCCTTTGTATTTTTACATTTGGTGACTGACTTGCAATCCCCATGAAGCGTAAAGCATGGCCACTGGGCTGATGTCATCCTTGTTTCACAGAAATTAAAGAGCTAGATACTGCTTTTCTCCATGTATCCTACTGTGTCACTTACTGTAGTGCAAGCAAACAATTCCAATGGCATCAAAGCATATTCTGATTGCCAAAGGAATTCAATGCTCTTCAGCTGGGCCATTCAGAACACAAGCCTCCTAAAGGCAGCATTCCTTAGCCAGGTAGGGAGTGGGTACATCACTAGTCCACACAAGGTGTCTTTACATTAAAAGAATACCATTAAAAAATGCCATTAAATGAAAAATACTGAAGCCTAGTTCTTATGTACTGAAGGATGACTGCAGTAAATATTTTGTTCAGAGATTAAGTCTAAACTTCACTCAGTGCACCCAGTCCTAACCTTCACTTTGAAGGCAAATGTCCCAGTGGAAGTGATGGAGATTTTGCCTAAGAAGGGCACTCCAGCAGGGTTAAACATTTGTTATAAGGTGGCACACGCAGAAAATAAGAGTTCTGGCAATGACTGAGGAGAGGAGGGGTGGATTGCAATGGATGACAAGGGTATGATATAAGAAGCATCAGCTTTAAGGAAGCTAAACCAGAATGCACTGAAGCACACACAAAAAAACCAAACCAACCAAACAAAAATCCTGCACACTGCAAATGAAAACATTTCTACAGTTTAAGCATCTTTATGTCATAGTCAAAGGCGGCAAATCTGCTGTTTGAAAGAAATGCAGATGAACCTCTGCACCAAAAAGAAAAAAAATACATAGATTAGCAATGTGACTGGCAAACACATCTCAGATGGGGAAAAAAGGCTTACACAGAGGAATAAGCTTAGCTGCAAAGCAATATTTTATCATGGCAAAGTAAAAAACTCAGGAATCAGCCGCAGCGGTGGGAAACCATGTTGTCATACAGCACCTACACAATCAAAGTATCCACTACACACTCTTCAAGCATAATAACAAGAGCAGTCATACTAATAAATGGGAAAAACAGAAAATGAAGCAGGCTTGGAAAGCACTGGAGAAAGCTGGAGAAGGATTTGCTGGCAGCAAACACATGCAAACCTAAGGAGGACACACCTTCCTCAGCCAAGGAAGGGGGTGTGTCTTTCAGGAGTGCTCCCACCACAAAGGTCACACCCTCCCTGCTGGATGCCACATTTGGCACTTTTTCTTCATGACACACTGAACCAGAATCCGACTGACCCTCACAGAGGGCCTTTGACTGGTCCAAAAGTTTAAGGGGCCTGTGCTCTTTCCCCATTTGCTTCCCAGAAAGAGCAGCAGGTTTCACTTCCACAGCCATCAGACTCTTTACTGGTTCTTCTTCTTGGGGATGGAAAAAACAGATGACATCACCACCAACAGTAAGCACCAAGCACACAGCTGAACAGGATTGCTTTTACATAACCCTTTCAGGACTGCATTTACATAACCCTTTCACCTCAATATTTTCGATGTAAGTCTGTAAAGGACTGCCAGTACCCAGTTCATTTTAGCCACCATGGAACTGAATTTTCCTTAGGGAAAAAAACAAACCAGAAGTCTGCTTCCCCCCAGACAAGCATGTTTATGCCACAAGATGAGAGCTGAAAGTGTTTTACAGGCATACCCCTCCCAAGCATGACAGTGGGTCAAATAGTCATTGGAAATGGAGATGGAATGGAATGATGGATGGCTCTGACAACACTAATGCATCAATGAGCTCAAAGTACACTGATATTTTTCTAATAATGTGCTGTTTAGTCCAGTACACGACATTCAACTGAGGTGGAGGAAGGTATGAGGCATTGATTTCTTTCCGCTGACCTTGGTAATACAGACTGCTGAGTGCCAGCAAGTCAATCTACTGTATGAATCCTGGATTTGGCAAAATACTGAGAACTTTCATAGTCATAACAGGCCTTGTGCATGGCTAATGATTAATGGTTTTTGCAAGATTTCTGCCAAGTTTCCTACACTGAATGGGTTTATAAACAATTTCTCCTTGACACTGCCTGACATCTGAAATCTGTATGTGAAAATCACTATTTTAACCTAAGAATTCTGTATTTTCTTTTCTGTTTTCCCACTTATCCCCAGGCTCCTCACCATCAATTAAGTCAAAGAAACCAATGAATGCAATATAATTATTTGTTCATCCAAATTTCTAAAACATACCACTCAGCCTATGGGCTGTTAGGATCAGTATAGTAGAATCAAGAACAATCTTTGCTTATGCCATGGCAGAAGAATTATTAGAAAAATCTCCATTTCAGACTTGTATTCCTGCCACTGCTATTCAGACAAAAATTCCCTCTGGTAAGAAGCCAGAATTAAGTGTGAATCCTTTGATTCAGCAACGTACTCAAGGAGCTGACCAGCAGCCATGCTGCAGGCAACCTGATGACATCCCTGAGTTTAAAATGTGTCTCATGATGAAGTACTTTGCTGAATCAGGCTTAGAACAAAGTGTTTTCAAATCTGGAAGTGGGTGTATCCATCCTCTTGGAATTACAAGGGCTTTGTTTTTCTCCTGAGATTGGTCCAGTGAAAACTAGACAATCAATCATCCATTTCAGTTATGGCCTTAAAAGAGTGATTAAGGAACATAAACACCGAGGCTGAGAAAATATCACTATGTAAAGAAGAACACATTATTAATAACAAAATAATTCAGGTTAGATACTGTATCTTAAATGAACAGAAGCCAGAAGATTCAGAATCAGACCCCGACCAATGCCTGAGCATTGAAGAAATATTTGCATGTGGGCAGACTGCAAAAGCAGCCTTGCAGGACAACAGGTCTCCAGCTACAAGAGACTCTGACCTGAATAACTTGCTTTAATTTTCGGTTTCTGATTTTATGTACTTTTGTGTGCATCTCTCTCAATTAAAAAATGTTAAGGAAAGCCTTTTATTTTACTCTGAGCAATACTCCTTCATTTCCTGTAACACTTTACACAAAGCCACCTGAATAAAAATAATTACTCAAACTAGAAAGTTATCCTTGAATTAACAAAATAATCATATAGCCTCTCTTTGTGCAGCAGACTCTTATGCCAAACAGACTGCTGGCCAGCAAGGACAGCTGTTTCACACAATAGTCTCAGCTGGAAGGAACCCAGAAGAATCATCAAGTCCAACTCTCAAGTGACTGACCTGTACAGGGATTGAATCTTGGCATTTGAGCACCGTGCTCTCACCAGCTGAGAGGATCTCAGGGTCTCATAATGCCTATCTTTCCACTCATGATCCAGCTTATCTGCCTTTTTTCTCCTCCACATAGATGTTCTGAGATCTTACACTTTCACCAGAGGCAGGTGACTTGACTGAAAAGAGCTGCCCATGAACTAATCAGGTTGTTAATTACAGCTGCAGGCACACAGCTCAAGTAAGGCTACCCCTGTGATTCTTCTATCTTCCTGCCTTCTGTTAGAGATGCTGACATGAACAATTTTCAATTATTAGTGCTGATCTCTTACCCATGCTGTTACAGTAGTAGGCTGTTAATTCTGTATTTTTCCTGTTAATTCTGAACAACCCCGATTTTCTTAAAATGAGCCAGTGACCAGTTTCAGGGGGACAGCTCCATCCTCCTGAGACACAAACCTTTAGAGGATCCAGTACTATTTTTAACTTCAGCTCCCAAGACTGAGTGCTGTGAATTGAAACATCAACTATTTCGCTTTTGAGTAGTCAGCTGTTCTGTTAGCCAGTGAAGAAGATTCTCCCTTGGTTTTACTTTTACATAACCCCTACTGAAAAAAATACTACTTACTGATGTGCTCAGGTCATAGAAACAGAAGTACAGAGAGGCTTTTATCCCTCTGTGTTTGCAGTCAGCTGGCACAATGCAAACAGAGTGTGTCCACAAAACAACTGGAAATCAAACAGGACCTATTATGGCCTGAAATTACCTGTGTACACTGGGGTAAAACTTACTTACTTCACCTGCTGGTGAATTAAAGTCCTTCCAGGGCTATCTTTGGTATAGGCATATTTTTCCCCCATTGTGTAAACAATTGACTTACTTTCAGTAACAATATTGTGGCCTACTCTGTGTACTGTCCTTGGCAGTATTTCTCTGGCACACAGAACAAATTAGCTTCCAGTTCTTTTAACTAGCTGCTCCTTTTGCTTCTGCTATAAGCCAGGCCTGAAGAACAAGAGCCCTGATTTAACTGGGAACCACAGTTACACTGACCCCAAAGCTGCTCATGCTACAGCTTTACCTAGACATGGAGAGACTCTTGGAGGGGCATCACTTCCATCTGGGGAGAAAACACAATTAGGTTTCCCTCCCCAGAAGGCAGCAATGCCAGGCACATAAAGAATGGAATGGATGGCAGGTGAGTAGAGGGGAAGAGGAACCAAATGGGACCATGCTCATTTCACCTTCATCATGGCCCAACAAGACCTCTGTGCTCTTCACTGTGGCACTGGGGTGTGTACTAGAGCCAGTCCACTCTGAGCTGAACAAAGGGTGTTCATAGTACTCCTCATCTGAATTGCAGGGCTCCTCCTTGGGCACAGACACTGAAATGGAGGGGGCCAGGTGTCTACGCCACTCCCGGCCGGCAGCAGGCGCGCAGCCGGGGCAGTGCTGGAGCAGCCCCACCTTATCCTCTGCCCCTGCATTTACAAACAGACACACAGACAAAGGCTGCAGGACAGACACACACACAGGAAAAAATAAAGCAGGATGGACAAATGCTCTAGCACCATCAGCCACTATGCCATGCTGGAGTGGATGACACCAGCCAGGCTATGGGTTAATGCAGGATGGAGGAATGAGCAGTTGTGCATTTTAACACACAGACCATGTACCTGGCCCTTTCTGCTGGGTAAACCAACATCAGACACCAATCCTAGGAGTAAGTGCATTTCAAAACTACACACTAATGACTTAGAAGAACACATGCTGTGCACAAACTGCATCTCACAACTCACACTATACTCATATGTATTCACACCTCACTGACTGTACTAAAAACCTCTGAAGTGTCCTGACATAGTTGTATTCCTCTTAATCATCAGATTTAGTACTTAAAAGTGTAAAATTTCAAAAGATCTTTAATTAAAAAGCAAATCAGCTTACATTTTGGCCAGTGGTGACTTTATTTTTCATTGTACCTGTTTCAAAATCCCCCACTTTTCTTTTTCCTATAAATAAGCAGCATTTAAACAACAAAAAGCCCCTTCCCCAAATAGCTAGCAACCTTTTTTATCCCGATAAAGGCCACAAAGTGCTGCTCACAGCAGTCTCTGTCAGTCCTATATTTTATGCTGTTGTGTCATGTTTCCATGGGTGAACTAGCTCCCACCTCAGTATTTGCTAATGCTTTGGAATGACAGGCTTATTCCCATCACTGTAGCCTTGCAGAAAATCACATTAGTGGGACTACACCAGCTACTGACAAGTACAGGGAGGGGCAGTTTTTGCAAGACAAAGAAAAATAACACTACCCAATGAAAATGACTGGCCTACCATCTCATCCATACAAGCCTAGAGGGGAGACTTGGGACCTCCTGTAGGCTGAGGAATCCTCTCATCACAAATAAAGCTATGAAAAATGAAACATTTAGTGCTAGAGAAAAGATGTTTAAGTCCATTCTCAGTGTATGACACCTGATAGTTTGATGAACACTGATTCATGGGGTGCCTTAAGCAGCTGCAGCTGTTCCACTGGATTTCCTACCAGCTTCAAGTACAAGTCCATACTTTGTGTCTCTGGTCTTTCTAAAGGCAATTATAACTTACAGGATTTCCCCCAGAGCCTCCAAAACTGTCACTCTTAGATCCAAAACACTGTCAGAAAGCAAGGCTTTAACACAGGCAGTGTAACAGATCTCTTTGTGGGATGCCAGAACAAGAGGGCTCAGGAATGCTACCCTACCCAAGCCTTGGAAACAATTTTGATCGAAACCAATCCCATTTATAAGAGCTCTAAGGTTCTTCTTGGCAAACAACACCAAGTTTTATGTTTCTTTCTACAGTACATAATGACACAACAACATCTGTATCTTTACAAAAAGCTCCTCTGCTTTCTCAAGTAACTGGCAGCAAGTGTCCTGTAATGTCATGGCATGGATTTCTTCTGCCTGGGAAAGGATTGCTGTAGGAGAAACCAATTCCATGGGTCCATGTTTTAGACTGGTGCCAGCCCTGAGGCTGGCTGGGACCAAAGATATGCTGTGTGCACAAAGACCACATGTGGAACTCAGTTAGGAGAGAACTGTATTCACAGTTTCTTTCAGGGGACAAAGAAGTGCCCGAACCACTGATAGTTTGGCTGCTTCTCTTCTGTAGTGGAATCCAACCCCCATATTCAGGGGTTTATGCAGTATTAAAAGAGGCAGGTGTGGAAAGAAAACCTGGCAACCCACTTCTGCCAAGCAGGAAGCTCTGCAGAGCACTGCAGAGCATGCTAAGCACAGTGTTGTGCCCAAACTTCCCATTTTTCCCTAGTACTTAAGAGCCAGAAGCAAGCTTTCAGGGAACCATCTCAATCTACTTGCAGCGCAGAACCTGTGGATTTCTTCTCCACAGAAACATCTACAAAATTCTGTAACAAATTTGAGGGGGCTCACAGTTTGCAAAAGGCAAATTACAGGGGTGAGCCCAGAGTTCAGGGCACGAGAGACCAGGAATCAACTTCCTCCTAAATGCAAGAAGGTTCAAAACTTCAACTCCCCCTTCTCTGCAGCGTGCCCTCACACCAGCCCATGAATTACTGAAGACGAGAGCTGAATGAACAGAAGCACTTGCCACCTATTCAGCTGGAACTGGGACATGAAGAAAAGAAGGGAAGGTGGATATGGTCAAGAGGCTGAATACAGAGAAGGAAGATGTGCAGAAGGAGAGGTTCTCCTTCCAGCTGTGGGTTTGTCATGGGGCCCTTCAAAAGCAAAATGCATCAACAAGAGTGAAGATGAAATCCCAAAACTTGTCTATACTGTTGCAAACAGGGCTGAAAATCCCTTCTTTCTAGGCTCTGAATGACTATAGGCAAGAAAACAGAGACCTTGCCTCTGCTCCTTAAAACTGCAGGAACTGACAGCAGTGGAAATGATTAATACATGCTATTGTGATGATCCAAAATCACCAGGAGTGCAAAGCCTGCTGCTGTTTGGGGCTGTTACATCTGTGGCTATTTTACAGATTTACATTGGTTTTTTTATCAGTTTGAAGAAAGATATTTTCAGAATTAATGCAGATAATTTCATTAACAGGATAATGATGTCTTCTAAGGAGGCTATGCTTTTATTTCAGCAATAAGAAAAATCCTTTGTTATTATAGTCCCTTCTAATCTTTTCTGTCTCAATACATGGGAAAATCCCTAATGCATCTTAAAGTCCAAGATTAAAATAATTTCTCACAAAGGCTTATTCTGCTTTACTTTCCTTGTATATTTTGAGAATGCCTTTCAAGAAGTAATTTTCACCATTAACAGATCCATTTTCATACAACACTTGATTCTTTTCAGTTTACAACACATTCTTATTTGGTATATAAAGGCTAACCTGCCTATTTCAAAGTGGAAGACAGTCCATCAGAGGCACCCTTCTTTTCTTTAATGTTTAAAATTTTTTTACATGAAGATGTTGACCATCATCAAAAGGCAAAGAGCACAAAAGAAATGCCAAGAAATTAGAATATTACATCAGTCCTGCAAGACTAGGTACAACTGATAAAAGGATTAGAGGGTGCTAGGGAAAATTTAATTTCCAGAACAAAATTATGTCATTATAGTTGAAATAAATATAATAGTTTCAATAAGGCAAATCAGTTCTCTTACCTTCTGCAGCAGTAAAAAGGGACAAGTTCATTTGAATGTTTTCCTGCAGCCAAATCAAAGAAACCTACATCCAACCGACTTCTTTCGCTCATGAAATAAACCTGACCCACAAACCTCTCTGTCTTTCCTACTTTTTTTTTTTTTTTTTTTAATTTGTGTTTGCTGCATGGCTGGCCACATCCACCTTTGTCAGTCTACAACAGTGATTTCCTTGCTACATTGACTGAAGAAGTCTCTTGGATTCAAAGCAATGCGACACACACTGACAAGTGCATTAGGAAAAGCTTCTGGGAAAAGGGGAAAAAAGGTCTGAGGCAGACACACCAAGTGCTCACCTTTTTTTGTTCAATTAATTAACAAACTGTATTTTACTCAGCAGAAAGATGGACAATGTAAAGGTGCATGAGGATGGATTGCTAGATGGTATAGGGAACAGGAGGTTTAAACAAGTACAGTAAAACAGGGTCAAACCCTACTGAGGCAAACTCTTCTGAATGGGAACTTTGCCTGAATAAAACTGACAGGTCTGGCTCACTCAGGTCAGCAAAACCTGAACTTTACCCACAGAAAATAAGGACTTTATCTTCTGATACCGAGCAAAGCACAAGATTTTTACCACCATTTTTACTACACTGAACTGACAACACTGATATTTTGGTAAAAAGCAACATAATAAATTTCTCGTGAAATTATTTCCAAGTTCTTTCTGTTGCTTCAAACAGCTCTACTGTGAGTTCCTGTTTGAGAGCCAGACATAAACAAGAAGCTTCCAGCACAGTTCATTAAATACTCAAGACATCACTTCTATCCATACTTCCCTCACAAAATGGACATCTGCTCTTAAAAATGAAGCACTGAATCAAAATCTTCCATGTTGTGGAAACGTTTCTTTTGACTAATGTTTAAGAAAATTATTTGAAAGTTATTAAAAACCATGACATTGTGTAAATCATCAAAACATCTCCCAAGTACTGTCCTTTCAGCCCTTGTAACCACCTCTGCAGGGTAAGTACTATTATATTAATTCAATTCTACATGCAAGGAAAGAGAAAACCTACAATGTTAAGTGACTTGCTGAGTCATTTCACAGCTGAGAGCTGCAGTCTGGCAGTGGATAATAACCTCAAGTTGTAGAGTGTTTTGCCACCTTCCTGTGTAAGCACAACTAGCAAACTGCTTTCCATTTGCTATGGGGCCAATCTACAACCTCCTGTCAATAAAACAATATAAGAACTTTTTAAAATCCTGAAATACAAGCAAATATACAGCTGATACAAGTAGCACACAAAGCCACACCTAAACCTGAGGCTAATGGAAGAACCTTTACTTTGGCCTGAAGCAGAAGAACAAGCCCTTTACCATGATATGAAAAATAGTGATAAAGCCCTGGTAACAATTCTAAAAATCTTTGCTAATGCCTTACCAGTTCTCTTTTCAGTTAATAGTTTTGATTGCCATTACCTCTGTGTGATGAGTCTAGGAACTGTTGTATTGTTTTTTAAACATACAACAGGCAGATTTTTTTTTTTAAAAGCAACAAAAATCAATCACTCACGTTCTTTATAGCTGTTACTAACCACACCTAGCAGGCCCTTCCAGTAGAGTGGACTGACAAATGTTGTTGTTAACACAACCTGTAATTTCATTGTGTCAAAATGACTGCGTGATGGAACATGCCTAATTGCAGTGTCCTCATTAACTGAGTCAGAGAATGCTAGCATGTGAAATAGAAACCATCCACTTGCAAAATTCATAGAGGCTCTGTGTTAAAATACCAACAAAGTTTGTTCAGCAGATGATAGGAAATTATTTTCATGCACTTATGTAACAAAAAGAAAGATAAAACGCTGAAAGAAAATCCAAGAAGGAAGTAAGTGGAGACATAAAAATGTTACTGACATGAGTTCAACTGACAGTCCCCTGGAGATTCTGAACCCAAATCCTTCTTATCCCCATGATACAGCTCAATTTGAACACACTGCTGTCTCCCTGTGCTGTTGGCCTTGATGCAGCAGTTGTCTTCTGCTGAACAAAGCATTCACGCACACGCCTACACTGCGGCAGCTTCGCTGGGATTCAGGCCTCTGCTTAACACCAAGGCAACATTTCAGTTCTTTGCTGGAGGAGTTTTCAGCAGGAGGAAAATGCAGTGATCAGGGGCTACTGAAACTGAACACTCGTGCAGAACAGAATAGAAATTTGCTTTGTAAGACTAGAATGCGACTGCTGCACTTTGTGTGCAGAACTTCCAATACATGCAGGCACTGGAGCATGAATTACAGGTCAAGGGCCAAAGAAATGATCCAGCTCTGAATCTCCTTGCTTTCATGCATTTAAGATTCCAAACCAAAAGGCAATGGTAACTTTAAAAATGCAGCCAAACACATCTCGAAACAAAAGATGATCTATACTTAATCATCGTTTTGGTGACCACACTGGAACAGCAGTGGCTCGTATTGCATACAACAGACAAAAAATTGAGCAACACTATCTCTTTTTCTTTAGCATGGATGTACTTAGCATATCCCTCAGCTACCTCTGTGCATGCGTCTACCTCATCCATGCACTGCAGTTGGTTTGCAGATGGGGAGTTGTTGCTGAGAATGGCTTATTTTTCCACATGAGAAGTATCTCCACTGCAGAAAGTATCTCCGTTTTCTGTTTTCCCCATCCTTTAGATCCATGTCTCATGCCTCTGCTGACAGCTCTGCACTGCAATGTCCAGGAGACCCTTACCTTCCTCCAGAACTCCAGTCTGCTCAGAAGCTGGTGATGGAGGTGGGGAAGGAGGCAGGTTGGCTGACTCTTCAACTGCTAGAAATCAAACAGTGAAAATGAGAGAGAGTCATTAATTCCAGGAAGACCAATACATGATGTAAGCTGCAGTTAGCCTGTTCTGCCCAGCTGAGGAATTATCTGATGAAGTCTCATGCCTGCTGGATTTTTAGACAGACCCTTGCAGAATACATGGACTTTTGAAATTATAATAAAAGGATTTATTCTTCTGTTGTTGATTCGTTTTCTAATGGTAGGAATTACTTACAAAACTCTGGTTATAGAGCACAATATAAAAATCAAATACGAGATACTCTTTTAAATCAGTATTGCCTCTTAAAAAGCATTCAGCCACCCAAGGCAACAAGAAAAAAGCATCTGTACACAGAGGTATTATATATTCACACCAACTATCAGAAACTGGCACCCAATCTCTTTAATCCACCTTGAGTACATGAAAAGACTCCATTCTGCACACTTTTTTTTCTTCTGCTGTGTTCAAGGTTAATCACAGAACACATGCAAATATTGCTTGTCTAAATGCAAAAGATACCAGCACAGAGAACTTATATCAGCTGTGACATAACAGTGATTCAGCTGAGCAAGGCACAGTGAAAACTTAGATGCACTAAGACTGGGATTTACATTCATTCCCAGTCATGAGACCAGATGCTGAAAAGAAATTTTTTTTTCAATTACTTCAATTCAAGTATGTTGAAATTCTAAACAAGCTTCTTAAATGAACTTAGCATGACCTTTGCATTTGATCTCATACCAATCACTATGAGAAATTTTTTCTTTAAAAACAGATCCACTCCTGGGGCTTAACCAATGTTTAAAAAAAAAAGGAAAAAAAAAACCAAAAAAACCCAACCAAATTTGTTTTAACAGATCTGTCTTATCAACAGCACCTTTCAACAGGCAGATCTCAGTTTACTGTTCAGGGCTTCTTTCCAAGCACAGGCAGGCCACTTTTCAAAGCCCCAACAGAATTTTCCATGCTTCCTCCTATTGATTTCAGTGTGATTTGGAAAAGACCATATGTGGCTTGTCCTTAAGATGTGATGTCCAGGGACAGAGTATTTATAAACTCATCACAATGCATCTGACCACAGGAACTGTAACACCAACAGTTGTTAACTGAAGACATACTTCTCACAATGTCTTTTAAATTACTTATCTGACTAGATGGAACTGAATATCCATTTTGCCTCTCCCAGGCCTGAGTGAAGTGATTTGGAGAACTAGGGTCTTCCATGTAAAACTGAGTCTCTGCAAAGAAGGGAATTACCAAGCAACACATCTCCCCGCTGCAGTTCTAAGTTAGTTCAATGAAGCAAAAAACCGTGGGAACCAAATTTCCAACAAATATTCTAAATTACTCATTGACTTTAATTCATTCTTAGGCAAGGGCCAAGTACTGCACCAAAACAAGCAGATTACCTGTGGGGAAAACACTGCAGGGCATTGTTTTGATTTAATCACAATGAACATGCACTCAGCAGAATCTATCCTAGGACAGGCTTGCGTGACTTCCTTACCTCAAGATGAAGCATGTCCTTTCTCTGGCCTTTGGTGTGCATGTTTTGAGTTACTGCAAAAGTTTTCTGGCAAGGAGCAAGCACTTTAGGTACAAATGGCTGTATACCTACCTTCTTTGATAGATAGTTAAGACAGATACACACACACACACACACACACATATATTTCAGAGATATTAAACAAAGGAGAAACAGGAGGATGGAGACACAGCATGGACCAGTGGCATTCTTACCCTTCCCAGTACAGACTGCTGGGATTTGCTTTTTACCATGTGACTCCTTCCACAATCTGCCCTCACTCTGCCTGCTGCTCTCAATCTGGTGTGACCCATTCTTTTTTGCTTCCTGTGGAAGCAAAAAATGGCAGGATCTCCATCTATTTGAGCAGCTACCACCCAACCAGCAAAGCCTCACTTTCCTTTTATTTCTCACTCCATCTTTGCCTCTTCAGACATTAATCCTTCACGTTGTACACGGCTGAACACAAACAGTTCCAACCAATGTGATGACAAAACCCTACCACCAAACACACTCATGGTTGAGCTACTCAACCATGAGTCAAAAACAAGGTGGAGAACTGCTGTTAGAGCAAACAGGGAATGAGAGAGTCACAGGGCCATGAAGAACTGAGAATAAAGGATCCTGCCATAATCCTGTGGCCCCAGCATTTATCCAGTGGTAGCTATGGTTTACAACCACAACCATAAGCAGTGTGAATACACAGCTGGAACTGCATTTTTTTATATACATACAGACATTTACAGACACAAGGATACCTGGAACATTCTTTGTCTCATTTTACCTAAAGGTAGTGATCCAGGCTGATCTTTGTGCTGGGCTTCTTTTTCCTGTTCACCTTTCAGGACCGCTACAGCTTCAGCTGTTACTACTTGTACTATCCTCGCAGACACTTCTTCTGTGGCAGTAGCAAAGTCAGAAAAAAGAAAGAAAAGCATGCTAATCAGAATGGTGTTTAAAATCAGAAAGATTAGCTTAAACAATGAAAACCAGAGGCAGACTTAATCCATTTTAAAAGGTAATCTTTTTTCCTGAAATATAAGGAAATCATTAAAAATAAAAGAGAAGGACCAGATATTCCAAAGGTTTCAGTGCAAAATGCCAAGTATTTATAAAAATCAGGAGCTCACTCTAATCAGGATGCACAAAGCATCATTATTAAATGTTCTTTCTCTTAGGGACAATGTGCTGCAACTGCAATATTTTAAGACAATCATCTATTAAATGTCTAGAAAAATGTCTGTAGGTATTGTTTTGCCAATGGGTAAAATGGGCAGCTGAGTAATGTAATTTCTTGACATTTAATATATGAAGTTAGCTGCATTCCAGCATGCCCTTTGGACTCTAATTCCTCCTCAGCAGCACACAGTATGCATTAAAGGCACTTCCCAGACAGCCTTCTATGCTGGTGAGGGACTTGAAGGGCCAAATAACATTCCTGCACGGTTAAAATCAATACTTCATCTTCCTCACCCCTTTGAAGACTGCCACACAAAGCTTTATTTAAACAGTAGGTCTGAGTACCATGCAGAGGGATGGCAGAGGATGACATTTTTTCGGTGGAATGGGCTCCTTGCTGCTCCCCCAGCCTGCTCCATGCATGGAGCTGACTCATGCACTGCATGCTTGACAGAGCTGGGTGCCACAGAACCCACGCTCTGCTCCTCCCCACTGCCCACAAGGTGTAGCACACCTGAGAAGGGCTGAGCAAGTGGCTGCTCTGGCAAGCAGAATGTAGTAGTAGGACCACTCAAGGAGTGAATTCTTCCAAACTGAGAAACTGTCTCAGCTCAACTCCAGACCCACTCAAAGGTGCAGTGAAATGTCATCGGGCACACAGCTGCATGTGGAAGCAAACAGAGAGGTTTCCTCCCCTCTGGAAGTTCAGCTACCTTTGATGTAACAAATCAAGATCTTAAGGGCTGGTCCAGCAGCTCTCAGAGAGCAAAGGGTTTGTGGTTCTTATCTGTATGTGAGATTAGTCTCCCTTCATCATTAATCAATAGATGTTTCTGTCTCAGCCAAACTCAGTGGAAATAAACCCCTTCCCTCTCCAGCTATATCCAAGTGCTGTCTGACAGCTGTTTCCAACACAGATGGAGCTGACCCCCAGGGAAGGCCACAAGCTGCACAGTCACAACCCACCAGCTGCACAGCTGAGCACACCTGGGAACAGAGCAAAACTTTACTGCTTCTCCAGCCCTTGTGTGGAGACAGAGGTTTGTAATGGCAGATGTCAATACACCCTGCTCCTGCCAGAGCCCCCATTAGTCACCATCCTGAGGGCAGGAATAAAAGCTCTGCTCACCCATTACCACATCCTTCAGGCAAGAACTGGCTGGGAAGGGCAAGTATGTTTAAATCAATGCCCTACATGTAACTTCACAGCAACCACTCTGACAAGGGACTGTCCATTAGATTAATAATGATTTATTTTCACAGTCACTCTTACAAAATTCCCTTCTTTTTTAATGTGAAGCTATTCCTCTTCATTTGTCCTTTAGAAAAGCCAATTGCTTTTCCCAAAAAACACAGATGTGAATTACCACAGCCATGTTTGTTTAAAACCAAAGTTCTAGGTTAATCTTTCTTTTGTACAAACTCTTTAACGAGATATTAAAAATCCCCACCCACTGGCAAAGAACATTCCTAATTCTTGGTGTTTATACCTTACAATTCACTGCACTCCTGGCTGGCCACCAGTGACTGCAGTCACTGGAGGGCAGTGACTGCAACAGTTCCATTGGCTGCTCCCAACAGCAAAACTAGATGGATGTATACACCAGAACAACTACCAAGCAATGAAAAAAAAAAAAACCAAAAAAAAACCAAAAAAAAACCAAAAAAAAAAAAAAAAAAAAAAAAACCAAACAAAAAACAAACAAACAAAAAAAAAAAACACCAAAAAAACAAGCTGATTTGAAAAACATGAGTTTGAAAAAACATTTGAAATACATGAATATAAACTTGAGAATAAATACAGATTAGAAATCTAAAGATGCTGTTTTCCTACTGTCAGGGGTGAGAAGTTCTGGCAGCCTTCCACATTGGAGGAAACAAATCAACTGTTTTTTGAGATGAGGCTAAGTATGATAAAGGTGCCTGTAGGAGGAGGAGACTATGAAGAGCAGCTCCAGTTCTGCTCTTCTATTCAACAACACATCCCTAGTATGAGATGAAACTCCCCTTTGTGGTTAAGTAGATCAAATGGAGCGCCATAACCCCATCAATCAAGTCATGCATGTGGCCAGTCCTATAGATCAAAGAACAGGAATATTGATTTAAAGCCCAGCAATCTTCCCAGCTGCCTTTCAGGGGCCTGCATGTCATTTTGGGGCTTTGCACCTCATTTTGGGCTGCTTCCACACCTGCTGGATGCTGGGGGTGCTTCTTGCCACCTCTGGGTTCCCTCCTCTCGTGAGAAACACAAAGCAGACACTTCCCAGACCCTCCCAGACTCTCACATGGTGCTGCTGCTGCAGACCAGTGGACTGGACACAAATCTGGAATCCTTACAGGTCCCGACAGCTCCCTGTGTTGTGAGGCACACGCAGCCTGCAAAGCACAAGCTGGGAAAACCTGGGAGAACGAACGTGCGGCGTGGCCCTTCCTCCGCCTCCAGACACACGGGGCTGCATGCTGCAGCACCTTCCATGTGCTGGAGAGAGACACACTGCTCTTCCAGAAAGCATCCTTTGATAGCTGGTATATCCCTGCTCAGATTCTGCTCTTTCAGAGCAGGAAAGAGAAGAGCCCTGACAGCTCTGGTGAGCATGGAGGACAGCACAGAGCTTCACTGAGTGCTACGGCTACAGAAGACCCCGCACCAACTCCTGCCACCACTTCACACCTGAAGGATGCGACACATGGCCCTCCTGTCAAAACTTCACCAAGCTACTGATCACACCACAAAAGTAACATCATCGAGACTACACTATTAGCTCAGATGAACAAATCAAGACTCAATGAGGAAGACTATTAAAAGAATCCATTTTTGAAGCTTATGTTCACATGAAAATTTTAATGAAACCCTCCAATTAATTTCTGATATAAAATATGCAAACCTATATCAGGTTTAGTACCCTGGAGCATATCCAAAGGAAATCCCCTTGGTCAACTGCTTTCCATCAGCCAAGCTACTGCAACCCTCCTCCCAGCAGGGTTAAGACAAATCATGAAAAACTGCCTCCTTTGTAACAGAATTTATACTTGTTCCCATCCAGCCTGGTTCTCTAGTACAAATGGGCTCTACAAGCTCAGAAGGCAGTTCTCACCCTCTCAGCTCTCTTCCTGATTTAATTTGCTTGGGACAAAGATAATGCTCCACAGGGAGCTATGCAGGAGGGTGAAAGGTTGTCTCCTGGTATATAGAAATTTCTATTTCAGGCAACGCAAAATAAGTAAATAAAAATAAAAATGGCCTCTGGGGTTGTATGTTTTGTTCAGTTTGTTTTGTTTGGCAGTGGTCTTTAATCAAGAAAGGCTTATTTCTGAACACTCTGCTGATGGATATTTTGGGTGACACAGGGGGCATGGGCAGTTCATCAGAACAGTGCTTTTGCCATACATGACTGCTGCAAAAGGACAAACTCCTCTGTACTAATGGACACTATAAATAGAAGATCCAGTGGGTAAGTCAAATCCTCACACGGCTGCTATTGAGACTTTTCATAGTTTTCTTATGGTTCAGTTGAAGTTCAAGGCAGCCTAATGATAAAGAACAAACAAACAAAAAACCAAAACAAGACCAAAAAAAGGGGGAAATTAGGCAGCTTGAATGTTGTGGATGCTGGGCTATGTATTCACTAGACATGGTTTTGCTTGAAGACATTTATTTTCCCTCTCTTTAAACAGGCAGACTCCTTCTGACTCTACTTCATGCCACAGAAATGGCACTAACATACAACAAGTTATAACAAATAGATTTATTTCTTAAAAGCAATAAGGAGCGTGGCTTTACCTTAGACTCCAGCAGAACAAAGAACAGCAACATGCCTTTTCTTTGCATTTTGTAGAGAGTAAAATGTTGCTCCTTTTACCAAGATGTCTGCTGTTCATGATACAGGACACAGACAGAGCTACACAGCTTGAGTTTAGGGAATACAGTACCCTATGGTATAGAGAGTCCTTGAATGGGATGTCCATAACAGAGAAAACACAGTGAACACCCTCAGCATGAGCTCTCCAAAGCCCTGACAGGGAGCAGGCTGAGCTGAGAGGCCAGGGGCTGACATACCACGATGGCAGCTCTGCTGCTCCCTCAAAGGTCACTTCAGATCACACTCCAAGAGGGCTGCCAGGTCAGCTCTGCCACGCTACTGCCAGTGCCACAGCTCTTCTGTGGCAGGAACAGAGGACTCTGCCCTCCTGAGAGGACAGTGCCCTGTCTGAGGCACTACACTAATTTAAACCAAAGTTAAAACTCAAACAAATTAAGCACTCTATGCTCCTGGTTTTGGAAGTCAGCCCAATTCTTCTACAAACCCCAGCATACCAAATCAGGAGATCTAGAATCTCTGTGTCCCAGAGATGACTCAGGGACACAAACCCTTTCCAGAGTACTAAGATGCACAGAGGATGCTGAACCAGCTGTGATGGGGAGCCACAGCCTTCCCCCTTGGCTGTGTTTAGAAGGCCTGCTGCCTCCAAAGGCTGCTGCTCTCCTCACAAGTACACCCATGGGCACAGAAGCTGCCCAGTCCCCAACCCAGCCACTCTAGCACTGAGAATTACACTGAAGCAGGTGTAATTCCAACCTGTAATTCATCATTCCTGCACTCCCTCCTGATAGCTGAGGCTCCCTTCCCAGACAGAGACTCAGACAGGGGCTGGTAAATGAGGTTACATGCCAAAGACTGGCTACAGCATGATACAGTATCTGGGATCAGATCCTGTACAAGGCCAAGATGTAATTTCAAAGCTCTCCTTCATTCCTTATTGATCCTGCTGCATTTGTCATTGGACTGCAGATGTCTCCACTGGCACATTACCTACAGTACTTCTATTTCCCATGACAGCTTTCCATTCCATTAACTTTTATAACAGACATGTTTACCAGCCCCAGAGACAGATATACAGACAGTGGCAAGAGTCTTTTAAAATAGGTGTCTGAGGTCCTGACATAAACATTTCCACAAAATAGTTTTTAAAAATAGTTTTTTAAAAATATCTGCAACTACAAAGGCAAGAGCAAAAAATCAGATCTGTGAGACATCTCCACAGTGATGTGTGATGTCTCTTCTTTATGTTCTTTGACCTTTTAATGGTTGTCCTTCAGCCTCTAGCACTTTTTCCTCTTTCTCTTCCAACCTACCACAACCTCAGACTCAACTCATGGAGAAGCTGAGTTTGCTACGAGCACCACTTCTTAGGTGAAACTGTTCAGCTGTTTGTTTCTGACAGCCCTCATGCAGCAGTGCTTTTTATCTTCTCTCCCCTATCCCTCTGTGCAAAGCTGTATGACTGTTCTGAGGACTGGTTTTGACAGGATGGGCAGGGCTCACAGCCTCTCCCTGCCTCACAGGTATGTGACTGGCACTGATGCAAGGACCCTGCTGGCAGTGAACTGGGAGCTGGTACAGCCTGCCCTGAGAACAGCTTGCTTGTCACCTCATGTAACAGTGTCAGTGATTTCTCAGGCCAGAGCTGCTCCAGTCAGGTCAGAGTTTTTCTCCTCAGCTCTTCTCCTTTCCTGCCTGCAGTCCCCTGTGTTTCATGACTTCCATTCAGCAAGATCACTCAGCCCACTTATCTATTGCTTCTTCCCACCTTGAGAACCCATTTCACAGCAACAGGGACAGTGCCTCCTAATATGAAAATGCCTATCACGTCTCCACAATTTCATCAGGACAGTCTTCCCAGACTAGAGCAGCATCACCCCTTCCTCTTTCTGGCAATAGCTCCACCCAATGTCACTAGGGTGGCAGCAAGACCTTGAGTTTCCTGTGGTCACAGAAGATGCTACCTGGTCTCTGTAAAGCATAACTTGTTTAAGGCATAAACAAAGTTTACCTGTTTGAACTGCATGGCCATTCTCATTTCTGGGCTGAATATTTTGAACTGATGCATTATGCACCAGCCTGAAAGAATCCTTGAGGGAATAAAACTGTTCTTTTAGAAAGCAGAGGGAAGGATTCCTGTTCTAGGAAGAGGTAAGGTGAACACTTTCAAATCCAATTCTCCAAATAATGGACTGCAGATCAGTAGAAGACACAACCAACTACCTGATGAGTAGTGTGCAGAATCCCTGCTCTTATTTGCTTTCATTTATCTCCTAAGCATTCTAGCCCCTTCTGCTCCAGGAGAAAACCAAAGAAAAGGGATGACAGGAAGGAGGGACAGAAAGAAGGAGACTACAAATTGTGTCAAAACTTCACACACATTCATAAGGTCACCCATCAAACACCTACCAAGAAAAAAACAGTGAGCTCAGTTAAAGTAAAGGGTAATTAATGTTCCTGGAGCACTGAGACAGAAGAAGGGATTAAAGAAAGCTGCAATGAGATGGAAAGGATAAAATAATACGTTTCATTAATTTTGCTACATTTCAGGGAAAGAACACAGGCAGGGCACAACAAAAGGATTAGCAACATGTATACTTGCAGAATTGTGAAAACAAAGCAATTTCAGTCAAGATGTGCCTGTCAACATCCTCAGTGGGATTCAGAGCAGTTTCCAAGGTAACCAGCACTAATTGTTGGCACAGTGCAATCGAGTCAACAACAAAAGCACAAAGCAACCTGCATCATCTTGTGAGGCAAAACACCCCACATATTCCTGCAGAAAGAAAAGATACAAAATGGCTATTTGCTGTCTTTGATGATTTGAAAAGCAAAACAGGACCTATGGATTTTCCCCCCCCCGGGTACTGCAATTCCGAGTGCAGCCGGGCTATAAACCAAATAGCTATTCGATTTGTTTAGAGGCATTAGCCAGTCCCCTAAGGACAGGTCCTGAACCCATGCACAGCTCTCCTGGAAGCCTTGTGTCAGTCAAGACTACTGAAATGTTGGAGGAAGAAAAGACACAGGCATCACCCAGTGGCATTTGGGGTGGAAAAACCAGAGAAACACCTTGGACTTGATCTCTGGGATCACGACAGCTCTAAATACTGCCTTTTTGCATGCAGATTAAAAGAAAAATGCACAGCAGCAATCAAAGTATTATGAATAAGTTACATAAACCCCAAAAAGTGCCAACAGATTAGTGCTTGAGATTGAAAAAAAAAGGCATAACATAGCTTTATGGAATTTAAATACTGGCTTTCAAATGGCTTTTGTGAGTGTAAATATTTTGCTGTAAGTAGGTCCTTGATCTGGATGTTGGCAATATTAGCAATAATTGGCAGGAGTTACAAAGGCAAATAATATGAACATCAGCTTTTAAATTAAATGCAGCCACAACACAACAGACAAGTATCATTTCCCTAATAAACTTGCTGACTTTAAGCTACTGCAGCATCCATGAGGACAGCAACAGATTAATTTAATCACCAGGATTCACCAGCTAACCAAAAGAACAGGCCAGAAAAGGTCTGTGTTTTGGGAAAGAAAGAGCTTTGACAGTTTAATGCATTGGATTCCCAAGGTACAAACATTCAGATTAACACTGGGGAAAGATGTATTGCAGTCACTGTGTGAGAAGGGCAGGAACAGGTACAGCTGCGTACCTGGCACAGCAGCTTCGCACCCCGGTGAGCTCCACTGCAAATGCATTACAGCTCTATGTTCTGGGAATTCAACAGCCACTCCTATATTGTCCTTAAACTCTAGATTGTAAATCTGAACTACCACTACCCAGCTCCCTAACGCTTTTGAACGTGATGATCTTGGAGGCCTTTTCCAGCCTCAGTGATTCTATGATTTTTGTGCTATCAGCTTTATATCAGAGTAAATCTGGTGCACAGCGGGAGTCCTGGCTGCAGCTGAGCAGTGCTGGCCTGGCTGTGCTCTGGTACAAACAGAGGCTGGCTTTCCTGGGCACCCTCAGCTGCTCTACAGCATTCAAGGAAGCAGCAGGGAAGCTCAGGCTGCCTGTCCTTGGATCTTTTCCACATGTTCTCTGTGTGTTTCAGTTCCCCTGCTCTCACTGAATTTCCCTTATCACGTTCTTCAGTGGAAGAGTTGGACATGTTGTCCAAATCTCCAGGGCACAAAGTGCAAAATCTAAAGTGACTCATGCTAGGAACCAGGAGCCATTCTGAAAGCTCCAGTGAGCCCCCTCCTCTGGCCCCCCTGCACATTTATTAGGCATAGGCCTCCTCCACACTATCAAGCAGCTGTAGAACAAAACACCAAGGGACCAGTCCCCTCCTCAGTCCCCCCTGAAATATGTAAGTCTGTTAAAAAGGAGTCATACCAATGTCAGTATAATAATGCAAAGCTTTACAAACGAGCCCTCATTACTGCAATACTTGTTTCCTGTGCATCCCCTGAGCCCGTCTTAAGTCTACTGCCTGGAACAAAGTATTCACTGCCAGCATTTCCCAGCCAAATCGGAAGTGGGAAAAGCTATCAGTTCTGTTTTGTCTGATGCATGGGCAACACAATTTAGAGCAATACTGAAGCTGACAACACCAAACCCTCAGCCAGGGCAATGCAGTGATGTCCCACTGCCTTTCCTGAGACTTGGCATCAGTTCAAAACAACACCTGCACATACAAAGCAGCTATATATATATATATATATCTTTTCACAAAAGTATTCATTCCCTAGGACTCACACAGAAGAAACCACTTTGGCTTCGAAACAAAGAACCAGATATTTAATCCTTTCAGTGTGAGTAAATACACATAATGGGTAACTCACTTTTAAATCAATATTAGTTTTGGACTTAGTACAAGCTAACATTTTAAACAAACCGACTTTTAAGAACCTCTACGAAAGTCAATGAAGCATCAGCCACCTACAGAAGGAGGTGATGCATCCCTTAAGGTTCATTTTTAGCTCCTTCTGGGATGATTTTAAACACTTTTTACAGTGCTTTCTCTGATCTTTTTTAAAAAGAACTCACGGTATGCTATAAAAACTATGCTGGATTTAAGCTTAAAATTAACATTAACCTGTGCACATATTGTGTGGGATTTAGTCATGCCTGGTCAGGACTGAAGATCAATCTCTCAATGCCAACAGAATGCTGGTTTAACCCATCAGGGGATATTTAACACATAAAATGCAGCAATGCCATGCCTTGCTCACCTTAGTGCTCACACTGTTGGTCCAGCCCAGCTCTGCACTGCAGCAGCAGCTGCATGGCTGATCTCTTCCAAGCCCTGCTTCCCAGTCCAGCCTGCACCTGTACCAAGGCAGGTGTGTTCCTCCTGACAACAGAGGAATGGCGCTGCATCCTTCCAAAGGAGCGTGTACAAGTGTCCCATAGATAGGCAGTGGCCTGTGTCGTGTACAGATTAATTTCCAGAGCAGTTCTCAGCCAAGGTCAGCAGTTCCCCCATCTCTCCCCCTCTTTTCTGGCACTGTCCCAGCTAAAGGGAGCTTTGCCTCTGACCAGGACTGATCCCTGAATCCTGCTCCCATCCACTGCCTGCCTGCTCTTGGGGACTGCCAGCTCACACCTCTGTGTGTGCAATGTGATTAGGAAAGAGAAATGTGCACCTACTCTTCAAGAAGGAAAATGTGAGAGGTGCACATCAAAGCCCTCAGTGCACCTTCAATGCCTGTCAGTGCCCTGGCACAGGATGTCCAGAGAAGCTGTGGCTGCCCCATTCCTGGAAGTGTCCAAGATCAGGTTGGACAGGGCTTGGAGCAACCTGGGATTGGAATGAGATGAGCTTTAAGGTCCCTTCCTACTAAAACAATTCTATGGTTTAGTGACCTTCTGAACTATCTCTTCCACTTTTGCCAAAGCTGTGTTCTCTGGGCACCTAAATACCTGCAAGCTTCTGCAGTCATAGTGCTAGAGATGTCCAGCTGCTGAGGGGAGAAGTGAGACCAGGGCTGGGGTTACTGCAGCCTCCAAGAGAGCTGCATCCAGAGGCTGAGCTCCTTAGTGTACTGAAAATGAGGAGCAGTTTTGGAAATTCCAGGTTGCAGAGGAGCTACACTGGATGGCTGGGATAAAGCTGGAAGCACATACAGATAACAAGTTTAAAAATGACAACTAAGTGAGAAAGGAGAAAAAGAAGGAAGAGCTGACAGAGCAATCGTTGAGAAGTATAACATATTCTTAAATAGAGAGAAAGGATGACAGAGAAAGGAAAAAGAAAGCAACTCATACACAGGAACAGCTAGGGATTAGTTTCAGCTCACCGACAACCTTTGCAGGCTGTGTTACCCCAGATGCAGCACATACTCTGAATTTGGGGTAAAAAAGGAACAGTCACCATTGAATCCTATTCCCTCTCCTCATATGTGGTACAAGGTTGTGGATGAAAACAGTTTCAGTACATCAGCAAGACTGCCACATCTACACAGCACTGGCAGCTGACACATTCATAAAGAGGAGCAGAGTATCTGTCTGGACAGATGCACGGGCAGAGAACCAGACTGTAAAATCAGTTTTATCCTAACTGTCAGAGGTTATAGGGGTTGCTGGAAGCTCTACCAAACTGATAATGTATGAATTAGTGTCAAGGAAGGAAACAGAAACAAAAAGCAAACTACCTGGGGTTTATTTTCTCCTCCCGAAATACACAGTGCCTCCTAGTGAAACTGATTTCCATGAACTATTCAATCTACTCAGTCCTGAGTGAAATGTCTCTGAGAAGCAGTTAAAAGGTTTTCCTGCCCTGAAGCTAATGATATCTCTCAGTTATTTTCCATATGCTGCATGCAACTAAAACGAAAGTTTTGGACAGTTATTTTCCACACACAGGAGAAGGGCTCACTCCCATGACCTAATGTACACAGCTGGAGTACCTTGAGTTTCCTGCACTTTCTGCATTTCATGAGCAATGCCTCAATACTAACAAACCCCACAAAACGACCAAAACTGCATTTCTAAATCATCACTTCAGAAGAGGTTTTCCAAGCACCACTTACTGTGCTCTGTAGTCAGTCTGTGAAGCAGGAGAGAAAATGTAAATGTTTTGCTCAGAATCTCCCAAAGAACAAATAACAGCGTAAACAGCAACACACAGACATCTCACTCTGAGTGCCTTTGAATTTCCAGATCAGCCATTGGTAGGGACAGGCACTGGATCATCAGTGCTCAGCTGCCAGCTAATGCCAGCTGTTTTGTGTTGATTTCCATCTCTTCAGCTGGCAAAGACAAGCAAATCTGTATTATCATTATAAGGCTTGAATTTCAAGTGAGCAGTTAATCTACCAGTAGCAATTCCACAGAACAAAAAACCCTAACGAAAACACTAGTACACATTCAGTTTTCCTGTCTGTATTCAGGATATGAATACAGCAAGAGAAGAGACGAAAGTCAAAGATGAGGGTTTTCCCCTGCTTTCTTCTACTATTTCCTTTAAGTTTCTCACTGAAATTAAAACCCAGATTGCCTTTGCTTTCCAATTCTAATACAGAGTAGCTAATCGTGGTTAGTCAAATCAAGGGATTTGCATATATATCTCTCTCATACTTGTACTTTGTACAGAAAATAGACCCCAAAGTAATATTTTCTTTTCATTTCCATGGAAGTGGTGCCTCAGTGAGGACTAGAGAGTGGGGTCCCAATCAAAAAGTGCTTGCAGCCTCTTCCTTATTTCCCTTAACCTTGAAAAGCAAATGTTAGAGGAAAAGAGGAAAAAAAATAAATCCTCCTTTCCTTTGTCAGCCAGCCTGACTGTGGCTCACAGACATCACAGGGAGCCTGTGCACTCCTGAATGCTAAATAATCTCCTAGGCTACATACTTTCTCTCAGCGGAGCTTAGAAAGAGATCTCACTTTGAGCAGGGCCATGTTGGCATGGCAACGGAGGAAAAAAGGCATCAGCAAGCCTGGAGGAGACTTTGTGCGACTCTCATTTTTGTGAGAGATGTGATGGTACCTACCTCCTCTCCACCAAAAGTTCAACCCGTGCCCAATGGGTGAGGAAAGGCTGATGTCCACCCTGTGTGCTGGCAGGACCTGGGGATGCCTTGTCCTGGGCTTTCCTTAGCCTGGGCTGGAAAGTGCATCAACCTAACACCTGAGCTTCCACAATGGAAAAACGGGAGGGAAGGATTTGTGAAGTGTGGGGCTGAGCAGGTTAATGACTGCCCTCATGACACAGGGCAAGGGAGCTGGACATGGGGCCAGCAGTGCTCACCAGCACATCCCTGCCACCACCTAAGAACCTGCTGCTTCGCTTCCAAGGTGACTTTGGAGAAGAAGATGCCATTTCTGCTCTGCCCGAAACAAGAGTAGCTGTGTGCCTGCAAAACAAGGCTCTGTTGTTTAGTAATGAACCTTCTTCCAAATCCTTCTGCCCTCAGACCAAAACTGGAATGAAAGATTACATGCTGGCACAGTCCCCAGCAATACCAGCCTGAGCTGCTCAGTGCCAAATATTGCCCAGTGTTTCTGAATGTCCTTTATGATGCCATCATGGTGATGGAGACCATGACAAACCCTTTAAACAAAACAGTAATGAGCCTTTGAAGCACCCCATCTCCACCTCTCTCAAGGGGCAGAGCTGAGCCCAGCCCAGAGGGCAGAAGCCTGTGAGGAGATGGCACACAGTCCTGCACAGTGCTGGGCCACTTGTCCATGGCTCTGCACAGACCTCCTGGCTCACCTGGGGTAGCTCTCTCCACCCTTATGCCTTTTCTCCTGGCTTTTACAAGTCCTGTCTACTTTATGTAATTCATAAATGCAAAAGCTGTCTCCTACCACACACTTTATAAACTGAGGAAGACTCCAGCAGAACAGGCCACAAATTAGAATGTCTTCTGGGCACAACTGCCCTACCAGTCACTCAGTTAATGCCACTGCTGGATGGTCAAGATCTGACCAATAGAGACAGGGAAGTCTGCATTTACAACCCTCATTAGAACAGGTACTTAAACATGGATGGTGGGGAGGGAGGGCAGAGGCAAACAAAAAGCAGAGACAAGGCAAAAATGAAACTCCCAGAATGCCTTGAGTATCTGACATTTTCAGCAGCAATAACTCTCCTGGCCACAGCAGTCCCCCAAGAAAGGCTGCAGATGTTCATAGAAGGCAACTTTGACAAACAGAGCTCGTGGCATACAGTCTAAACTAAGGTGTGGCTGGAACATGTTATGAAAGATGCTTCTTCCACATCCCAGCCTTGTTGTTCCTTGTTACATCTCCGAGGTTATAGATTATGTTTTCTGGGAGCACTGACAGCATCAAGTGCGTGCTGGTTGCCAAGCCAACACGCTCACAGGCACTCTGCTCTCACTGCTTAAGGAAGCACAGCTGCTTTTGCAATGCTTGTATTGTAACAAGGAAGCACCAAAGTGAACTGAAACACCAACAGGGAGCCCAAAGGAAATGGCTTGTGGATGCCTTCCCTTGGCCAAATGCACTGATGCAGCTCGATGCAGCAGTTGGCTCTGATGGTGTTACTGCACCTGGTTTGAGATACAGTTTTCAAAAACAAGTCTGAACCACACACTCCCAGAGGAGCTTAGGGATAGAAAAGCCTGATGGCTGATGTTCTCTACGTGGCTGACTCCCAGCCATGGGAACCAACGGCACCTGCACACCAGGTTAGCTCACCCTGCTCCCTTTCAGACAATAATTTTTGCATTCTGCCCACAACTGTGCCAGACCCTCCAGCTCCTACCAAGACGTGTCAATCACTGACTGATTTCTGAAGCCCTAAGAGGAAGTGGGAGGGCAGAGCCAGCCCCTTAGAGAGGTTATGACTGGACAAAAAACAATGTCTTACTGGATTGACTGATAGGGCCAGCCACAGAAAAACCCACAGAGACTGGTAGTTATTGAATATTTTAGAGTCGGGGAGAAGATAGCTGTGGGTAGGGAATGTGAAAAGATGGAATTTCTGTGCCTTTATTCCTTTATAGCAAGGTTAATAGAGAATAGTAAAACCCCCAGCATTTTCTGCAAGTTCCCTAGAAGAGTTCTGTTGCCCCCACCCACACAGTCTTCAGCAACATGCTTTGAATATGTCTATAATATTCCAGTAACGTGTCCCAGAAAATGACACTTGTACTACACTTAACACAGAGAAGAAAAGTTTCAGATGCCTATGGTATGTTTGCCTGTATCTAAATTGGCAGAGATGATAGTGTACAGTAATTACTGTCACAGTTCCTGGACAAGGGGAGGGAGATCAAAATGCCTAATTAACAGCTTCTTTCCCATGGGATCCATCAATGACACAGTAAGATACCTTCTTCCAGCTCTGTAAAATAAATAACAGAAATGGGACAAACCCAGCAGTCGCAATCAGCTCTGAATGTCATTGATTTTACATCCTTCTGAGCATTTTGTCTGCATTGCTCAAGACACACTGCTTGCTGAAAATGCACATCTGACAACAAGGCTGGGAGGCTCCTTTGGGAAACAGGCATTCAGGGAGCTTATCAGGGGGGCTTACAGCTCCACAAGGACTTGGGCAGCAGCAGGACAGCCAGTGCAAACAGCCAAATGAAAAGGAAATCTCTGACAAAAGCAGTCCTGTTGAAAAGAACAAAAATGCCTCCATACAAAGAAGGCCTGTTTGTATGTCTGCTGCCAGTGCCATCAGAATATTACCACTTGTATGGCAAGAGAGAGAGGAAGGAAAAGGAGATTAAATGAGATGTCACTAGAGGAGGGAACAAACCACTAGCACACCATGGGAGCAGGCTATGACTCTCAGGGCATTTCAGCCTGTAAAGGCTGTTGCATTTAGTGACCCCAAACACAGAGCTGCCATTCTGCTCCAGGACTAGTCCAGAGGGGCTGAGGGCCCTCAGCCTGCACAGCGAAGCACCATGGTGACTTTCTAACCACCATGGTGATTTTCTAACAGTGCTGTGCTGATGTGGGCTGTGAACAAGATCCTCTTTACCTGGAGACTGGCTACTACAAGGCAAGGTTATGGAAGAGAATGGGATACAGACTGTTTCCTTGACACACAGCAGGAAGCTGAAACAAGCACAATTCCTGCCTTCAACATGTTTTTGGGGTTTTCTTTTGCATAACTAACCTAAAGGGACTCTGCTCAAGCACTACTTGCTATGACAGGGCAATCTTCCAGGTTTGCATTCCCTCCACTCTATATAAATATGCTTGTTTAAAAGAGTAGATGGAATAAGTCTGTTCCAGATACCTATTTAGTCCAGCTTTACGAAGCCTGAAACAAAGCTGAATTAAGAGAAATTATATTCCAAGTTGTAATGTGGTTTTTCCCTTCACAGTTTTCAGTTGTTTCCTGCTGTCTGAATCCCCTGCTTTCTGGGGTAGTATATGCCATTACACAAAAGCTGGTTTGTCTCTGGATCAGCAGATAAAACTGGACCTTCTTCTATTGTCCTTAGCTTATATTACAATTTTCCTTTTTCCCCTGCCTCTTCCCACCCCTGCTTTGATCCCTCATAGCCTCCACCTCACCAGCTCTCCTGCTGCTGAGTCTGTTTCCCCACATTGCTTAGCCCCTTTACTTCTCCCTCAGACCAATACTGCCACCTCTTCATTCCTCTTCACAGGTCTCTCATGGAGCTGCCATGGGCTGCCTCTCACCCACCTTCCTCGTGACCCCAGAGGCAAAAGTGCCCAGCCTGCAGTGGGATTGCTGTGCCATGTCAGGGAACTTGCTACAGCTTACCACAGTCCCTTTGCATCCCACATGGTTTGGGCTCCCTGCCAATTAATGAAGGACTACATTTTGTCACTCTGGTATGACATGTTACTGTCCTTAACACTGTCTGACACCAGGACACAGACACTGTCCTGAGGCTCTGGTAATAGGATTTCAGGAAATGCTTTCCTTTCATCTGTCAAAAAAATATTTCATCAAATAACAGTTTGGGTAATCCAAACCCCCTCCAATTACAAATCCGAATTTGGCATATAATGAAGAAAGCACTTAATCAGTTGAGTCACTGTATATAAAGACATATTGTAGAAGATGCTTCACAATGTTCACCATTATTATCCTTAATTATATAAATTTGACTGGTTAGTTACTGCATTACTGAAAAAACAGATGCATTTTAAGTGCAAAAAGCCAAACCTTTGTAGCTTGATGCTCTTGGAATTCAAATAAAATGGATTATATCGAACTGCTGGTTCCCAGAGAATGCTGCAGCATATCTGTAGTCCTCCTCATAGCTTCCTCCCAGTTAGCTGACCACAACTTTCCAGTGAGCAAAGAAAAAGCTGTCACTCCCGTGGTTTCATTGCAAGTCAGGCATATCCTGTGCTTTACCACTGGGTCCAGTCCAAAGCTTTCCTTGTCAGCCCACTTCAGAGTGAGTTTCTGAGGATTACTATGGTAAAAACGTGGCAGACCCTGGCTCAGGGAAGAAATGATGATGTCTGGCTCCAGATCAGAAGGCTGAAGGACCTGCTTTATTAAAACTACACTATATTACATTAATACACTATTTAAAGAGATACTATACTATTCTACATTCTTACCTACCTATCTAACTAACAAACTCGTGACTCTCTGCTGAGAGTCCAAGCCACAGCTGGATCCCATTGGTCACTGAACCCAAACAACCTTCACCAGAATCCACCCCAGCAATCACTGCAGGTGAACAATCTCCATACCACATTCCACATGGGGAAAGCAAAGGAGCAGAGATGAAGATTGTTTTCTCTTCTTCTGTCTGTGAGAGAAGAGAAACAAATCCTGAGAGACAGAATTATGTCTCTCTGTCCAGAGAATGTGAATGTCACAGATTACACTATCGTGTCCTTTTGCATCACACATTTCACCCAACATGGAAATGTTCGGCTTGACAAAACCTACAGGTCTCATTCTCCACTCTTAATAATTCTATGGTTTTCACCAAAGATGCTCTGTGTGTGCAAGTGAGAAGGGACATGGACAGGCATGAAGCAGGGAGAACACATGGAAACTCTGTGGTCTCAGGCTGTGGGATGCTGCAGACCGCACCAAAGGCAAGGTGTCTTCATTTGTGTCTGGCAGAAGCACAGGGCTCAGCTGGCCTGTCAGAGGTAGACAGATACTTAGATACTTATCTGTTATTAAATACCTATTATTAGTAAATACTTAGAATAGAGACTCAACAAGGTAAAGGCCTTGTCAAGCCTCTAAAAGGGGGGAAATGACGCCTCAGGTTTTAGCTTTTATATTTTTCAGATTCTGTGCTGCTTTAGTGTGTAATTCTGAGCTTCATATTAGGGGATGGTGAGCTCTCTTCACAGAGTAGCTAGACAAAACAATTCCTTCTCCAGCTGGGGACCAAGGACAAATGATCCAAATCTCAGGCCCAAGAGCAGACACCATGTGGACTGAAGAGAGAAAAACAAGAAGGATGGGACTTCATAACCTAAAGCTATAATTAGACTATTAACTCCAATATGCAAATGAACCAGAACTTATAAAAGTGTGAGACCTTGTGACTGGTCATCCATTTTGTGACCATTTTGGTTCATCTTGGGTGTAGCCCTGGCTGGGCTCTTGTGCTGCCCAAGGTGGATCCACTGAGGCCTCCTAATAAATCCCTACTTTATTCTTTAACTCCATCTAGCCTCCGTTCTAGGTCAGTATTCACAAGGCCCAAGTACATATACAAATTTATATCCATAAAATGCATACAAAAAGAAATAGGTGCTTTACCACCCACACTTATATTACACCCCTAATAGCTTCCTGTGGGCTATTCCAAAAAAAACAGGGCTGTTCTCTTGCACATATCTGCCTTTGACTTGGGTGGCTGCTGGATCAGGCCCTGAGGCTGCCCTGCCCACAGCTCTGTGCACTCTCCCACGTTCCTATCGGTCCCTTTGAAAGGAGGGCATTGATGTGCCTCCATCATGCAGCCATTACCAGCACGATGCTGAGACAGATCAATCAAAGGCAATAGAACAGCCAGATTCAGAGGATTCCAAAAATTGAGGTCAGACTCAGTAACTCTTAGACACTGAGAGAGACATATATAGACAAAGGCAAATTTTAACTGTGCAAATCTAAAAATGTCACTTGTAGTGATAGACTGGATGTGTTTCAGGAAGAACTGTCACTTCCTCCCCCACTACCATCCCTTGCCTCTGCATCACTGTGGGCATAAGGTGTCTTTGTCCTGGTGGCCTTATTCTAACTTTTCCCTTAACACACAGCCCTCTGATTTTACAGCACAAGCCCTGTGAATGGGTGTCCTGCTGCTTTGCTGTGCCTTGAAGGGTCAACTGCCCTGCTACAGAACACCTCTCCCTAAGAGAGGGCCATTTTGTGGCTAAATCCCAGCTCCTGGGTCAGTCAGACGCAGCAGCCCTTCCTTAGGAGAAACACCTCAAAATGCACCAGGGATTGGGTGATGGACAGCTGCCTGGGAAATCTCTGTTTAAACTAGTGCTCTGCTGTGCATAAGGTTGTGGCAGTTGCTGGGGATTTACAGACTCCAACATGAAGGCTGAGAAGACAAAGACTTTCCTAGGTTACAGTGCTGGACTTGTACCAGAGAAAATAAAATCCCTGTAAATCTACTCAAACCCACAGCTTGGTTAATTATCTCCATCAACCGTGGCTTCCTGTGCACTTTCTCCTCAGATGTTTGGAGTCAGTAAGCTACTACAAATGATTAAATGATTCACATTATTGATAATTATGTGTATCAGAGTGGCATTTAAAAACCCTACCTGATGCAATACCCCGCTGAAGTTACAATTTTCAAGCAAACACAGGAAAGATGACTAAATTTTGTTGCGAATAACAATCCTAATTTCAAGAATAAATTCTGAATTTGAATCATCTGAATTTGAAAAATCTGGAAGTCCTTCCCCTCACTGAATTTAGCACATCCAACTAGTAAATACTAGTTTGAAGTGGCAAAACACACTCTGGTCCCTTTCTATCACTACAGTAAGTTGCTAACTGGTTTCTCCTTCAAAAAGAGAAAAAAAATATTGAAAGAAATGTATCTTAAGTATCCTACGAAGGTTTACATTGCCCTGAAATTAGCCAGTGCCTCAGTGTGCAGTGTACAGGTTTCCAGAGAGCCAGGAATTCAGGCATGAAGGCAAGCAGTTCTAGGGACTTCTCCAGTGCTCAAGGACAAAGATGTCATGAGATAAGCTATATTAAGACTCCCAAACAAAAGCTGTACATATTGACAGTAAGTCTGCACACCAGAGATCTTAGAGTTTGAGCAGACAGTGAGAAAACTGCAGGGAAGGAGGAAATGAGGCCACAAAGTGGTGACTGAAGCAAACTTCACCTGGATGAAGAGGAATCTTCTTCCCCCAGCAAATTTGTGTCCCCATCACTACTGCATGCCCTAGAATATGCTTCCTCATTTTGTCTTGTTCTGCTTTTGACCACTTGACTCAAAAAGCAACATGAAAAGGCATTACTATAATGCCTGCTGATGGCCAGCAGTGGTTTTCTTCCTCCTGTCACCCATTAGCTGCAAACTCAATTAAATGTTTGGATTTCTCTCTGAGCAGCATTTAGAACCTGAGTTTCAGAGAGCCTGAGAATAGCATTTCTCTCCTCTCTTTCTAAGGAGAGGAAATTCCTTTTGATCCTTTAAAGTTATCCCCACTTTTGCATATGTATGGGGGGACTTGTCCAACATGGGGTGACAAATCTGTGGCAAAGATGAGAAATGCACTCAGTCTCTATTTGCTGGCTAAACATAGAATAAAGCTGGGTTAAAGCAAAAACACTCTTTAGCATCTCCCCAGACATCAACACTGTGTTCACCTGAATGCTCACGTATGATTTCTTTTACCTTGGCCAGAATTTGAAAGCCATCTGCACGAAGAGACTTAAAATATAAACACATTACTTTTAGCAGATACCTCCATTTCGAGCACAATTGCTTATGAAATGACTGTATGGTCCAGGAGCCTTAAAATTCTCCAGCCTCTGAGAATTTATGGATAGCATCTCCAAATGCTGTGAACAGCCAAAAAACATTGCTAGAAAGATCTGTTCAGCATGCATGAATGGATGCATCAAGGGCAGTTGTGTCTATACAAGAGAAATTCTTCTTGCACTGTGCTTTTGGGGTTTGGAGTGGGAACTCTGCACAAAGATAATTAGCATTTACTTCTAAAACAGGAAACTTGCTTTGCATATTTCATTTTGACACAGTCACACTCTTCTTTTTTTTTTTTCCCTGCAAATAACAAGCTGAATTCTAAAAACCTTACATAGTTTACAAACAGACTAAGTCCCAGTGAGCATCCAGTGAAATACTGCAAGGATGGGCAAGGATGAATAAATGCTGATACTGAATTGTGGTACTCCCAGCCAGAATGAGCAATGCATTATTTTGCAAACAGTACATGATCTCAAGAAGGTCTTGCTAGTTGTGAGCAATAACAGGAGAATCCATCCTTCCTGCACACAAATGCACAAGCCATCCATGCACAACAGTTGGGCAGTTTCCTACTCCCTGGTAGCCCAGAGGACCTGGGCAGCTGCTCTGTACCAGTCTGTTGCCACATCCCTTGATGGGTGACCCTGTCTCATTTACAAAGAAGGCCTTTCCTGAAGCCTTCTCAGAGTCCTGCCCAGAGTCCTGAGTATGTATCATCTGTATAAGTCTGGGTGAAGATGCAGCCCTCGCAGTGAAGAGCTAGTGCCCTTCCAAAGCACATACACCCTCGTGTCAGCTCCCCCACAGCATGCTGGACTCCACCTAGCATCTCCTCTTGGAGAAATAGCCAGGGGTCTGCAGAGCCCTGTGTTCTGCAGCAGGGCATCGAGGTGCATTACCTGCAGTCTCCCTGTTCCCTGATGACAGCTCTCCGTTGATCCCGTTCTCTTTGGTCTGAGCATACGTCCCTGGCTGCTCATGGCTGCCCAGCCTCAGCTCCTCATCCTCTCGGTACGGAAATCCATTGGCACTTCTGACCAGTCCAGCGCTTGCGCCACTCTGATCCTTAATTTCAGGTGAATGTGGGTGTGAAGAAGCCTCTGTTAGCTGACCTGAAGTCCAGTGTGGTGCCTTGGCTTCATCTTTCCTATCCTCGGCCATGGCTCCTTGCCTTCACCGCGTGGCCTGTAATGACATGAGCAGGAGAGATCAGCTCCAGATGGGTGACTGTGTCCCTGACTGTCAACACAAGCACATCATCAGCAATGTTGCTGGTAAATTCAAGTCCAGCAGAAGAAAGAAGTATCTCTGCATGTTTGTCCTAGCCATGAGTGAACTGATTTAAATCCAAAAGAAACCACCAGCAGTAAAAATTATGGGTCAAGTCCTCCCTGACTCTCACATGCCTTGCAATTATTAGCACCATTCTCTTGATGGCTGCCTATTTATTAATCCGATTTTAACGCATTAATTACAGTTAAAATATCAACCCAATTAACAAGAAGTGAATTTGTCATCACAGTGCCACGACCCATTCCCAGGGCAAAGAAGGAAGAATGCCACAACTGCTACAAGTGAAGCTGCTGCTGCAGCAGAGGGGGTGCTTGTCAGGCACAGAAGCACAAGGTGACGTGGCCTCTCCAGCACATGCAATCTGCTACTTGTCATGACAGAAGCCAATCTGTGCACTGGGTTCCTGAACATCCATACTGTTTGATGCCAGTTAAATCCCCTCTTACTTGCTGTCATGTGAACATTCACACACAATTGTCCAACCCTCTTGTCCAAAACATGTGGGGAACAGTTTGTTTCTCACACAAGCATTTGCATTCTCTTTTGACTATCAGTATTTGTACAGAAAGAAAACTAATTATTATTTGCTACTTCACACATATTTCACTCCTGTTAGTTAGATCTCATTTGTCCAAGCCAAGGAAAGAAGCCACTGCATAAGCCATAGCACTTGGCTATTCCTCACAGATAAATGCAGCAGGAGCTCCTCAATATGTAAACCTAGGAAGGCAATAAATCATAATCATGTTTTGATGATACAGTAGCCTCTGGAGAGGAGAAGGTGACCTGCCCTGAGAGTAAGCTACTTCAAACTGGAAATCAGCAGGCCTTTTTCCAAAAGCACTTGCCACCTCCTTTTTTCCCTGGGAGAAAAAACCCTAAAAGCAGTGAGCTGAATGCAGTCAACCAGCCACATATCACAGAGGCTGAGCAGACTAGAAAAGGCAGCACAAATTAGATAGTACATGTATTCTGCAGACATTTAAGAAAACACAAACCAGAGAAAGAAACTACTTTCCATAATGTCAGGTCAGTTTGAAGAAAACCTCTAAACATGAGAAAAGGCTATTTGTCAGATAATCATTCATAATTGATAATTTGACCTCTTTCTGATCAGACATTATAATTTATTAATAACAGCTTTCAGAGCTGCTGCAGATTTTTTAAAAACCATGGTGAATCACAAAATTAGATTTCATTCACAATATGTGACTCAAACTGGAGTTCCATATCAAAAAGGACTAATAACTCTTCTGCCTCATGGTGAAGTCATGTTGTTTTACAAAGTGCTCTGCCTGCTCCCACCCCGACCCAGCATCGGTGAAACTTGCAGCCCAGGTTTTCCTTTGAGCTGTACTGAAAATGAGGGATGAGCCTCAGTCAACCACAGGTAGGAAAAAAGTAAACACACTCCACATCCTTTTGCTTTCCCCACCTCTGTTACCCTAATGGGAGACTCAACAGGGAGACATTCTGCAGGTACAGACAGAGCTTTAAAGCAGCCATCTCACATCATACCAGCCCAAGATGGGCAAAACCCCCTCCTACAAACAAAAAAAAAAAATATACCCCTGCCTCTAGATCTGTTTACTGCATGATTCTAGAGAACATTTTCTCACCAGAGCCTTTCCAAAACATAAGGCCATGGGCCAGATGTCTCCCTTTTTACAGCAATGAGTAGCACACATTCAAAGCTACCAGCATTTGGGATATGAGGACAGAACAAATCCTGTTCTGAGGGGAAAAAAGGAGGCAATTCTCATTTACGTCCCTTGGGGAAGCTCAGGAAAAATCACAAAAAACCCAGAAAAAACAACCAAAGAAAAAGCCCAAGCCCTAACTCAAGGCTTCTCTCACCAACGCAGTGTGCTTTGAAGCTGAGAGCAAGACCCCAGAGCAGGATGAACCTGCCCACCAGCTTCACCAGTTCAGCCCCTGGGTCACCCATGAGAGGAGCCTAGAGCCACACCAGGAGAGGGAGGGTTATGAAAGAGCCAAGTGTAGGGAATGTGGCTCTGAAAATCACTGGGACAAATGTAGTGGTTCTATTCCAGCACCACAGTTTGGAAGCTATTATCCCTGAAGTATCCTTCCTGGTTCCAGGCAGACACTCCCTGCTTCACTTGAAGCTCTTGAGGAAGGATATTCACATCCTCACAATGGACTGTGTCACAGAAGTCCTCAGAGAAAATAACAAAAGTGCTTTTATCTTTAAAAATAAATACAGTGGGCAGACTTCAATGCGAGCTGCGTGTATCTGGAGGCAGAATTTGGCTCAGTATTTATAAAAGATGGTTACAGAGTAAAGCATGGATGAATTCATTCTTGCCTCTCTGTTATTCATCAAGTGCTCTCAGGGTTTATAATGGTAGGAGAGAAACAGTGAGTGAGTCACACAATGCATCTTTGTACTCAGCAATTTAGCAATGACTATCTGCTTTGTGCTGTGATTCATCCACAGCTTGGGTTAAAATCCAGAATACACAGGTGTGCTTTGCACCATCAAGTGAACTGTTTTTCTTTCATTTCATTAGCATAGAATGGAATTAAATTAATCAGGTAATGTAAATATTGACAGAAATACTAAAGTGGCTAGACAATATAGCAGAATCTAAATAGTGAATGTAACAAGAAAAAACCTGGAATAATTTGGACAACCTAGGGAAACACAGTACTTCAGGGATGCAAACAGTCCCTCTTTTTACCATGAGTTTCTTATTCTTTGCATAAACTGCAATGAAGGCTTTCAAAAAGACATAGATAAGAAGGCACAGCCAGTCCTCTAAAATGTCATGTTGCTTTGGTTAAAATTGATTTGGATCTCTATGAGCCTTTCTTTGCTAACCATTACAACAGAACTGCTATATCAGGGAATACACAGCAGCAATCTTACAGCCAAGATCTCACTCTTTGTCTAAGGTTAGTGGTAGTGAGGGGGTGACCAAGGAGGTGCTTGACCACAGCAGAAAGGGCAGCGGAGCTCAGAGACAGCACCAGCCTTGGCTGCACCAACCCACCAGCACAGCCCCTTACTCCAAAGCCATTCTGGCCCACACCATGCCCACAAGCCATGGGGCAGGCTGTGGTAGCCACATAGCACAGGTAACACTCAAGATGTTCTTCACCTTGAAGTCTGATCAAGGCCACCCGTGCAAATCACAGAGTAGGACTGGGGTGGGAAATGTCCTCTCCTTCCAGAGGGATCATGTAGGTGCTGTTGAGCGCCACAAATCACATCAGTGATACTGACCCACACCCATGGGCCATGCACAGCCCTTCCAAAAAGGCCTTCCTTGTCCAGAGTGACATGGAGCACACTACTGAAGCCATTGCTTGTCTGGAGAGATCGTGCTCCACTGGCAGCAGCAGTGAAGAGATCCTTCACAGACCTTAAGTTCATGTCCTTGTAACTCAGGCAGTGCACTGAGGGGACAACATCATGGATCTGAACTGGATATCTTCTCTTCTGAACTAATAAGCTAGAGGAGAAATGATGATAAAAACAAAGCCTCCCAGCTTTTTCAGCCACTTGGCTGAAAAAGAGAGACAGACAGAAAATTCTTAAACACAGAGGGACAAGTCTCATGGGGGAGATGTCATCTGACTCTGCAGTTACCTCCTCCTTTTGCAGGCACTCTACACATATTTATTAATCCATATACTCTTTCATGTGACACCAGCTCCTGCTGCCATGGCTGGGTTGAACCAAGCCTGAATGCTTTGAACTCTAGCAAATCACCCACAGTAATACAGCATGAGGCCATGATATGCAAAACCCAAGATAATGCTGATTTAAATTTCCTGCCGTGCTAGCTGTCCAGAATCATCTTAGTGTTACATTAACACTGCCTTTGCATATAAATGGATGGATTTTCTACAAATTTCTTACTTTTTAAGACAACAGAATTAGGCCAATACTGAAGACTTTTGCAAATAGACTGCCTTCCTGTTTCAAGCCATGTTTTTCCTGCTTTTGTATCTATGAGCCCATTCAGAGAGAAATGAGGATATTTAATTTCAGGGAAGCTAATTCATCAACTAAGAGAAACAGCTACCTGGATACATGGAGGCAGAGCTACAATTCTAGTTCAGGCAAAAATTATCACTGGAGGCTCCTGAAAGGAGAGACAATTACACTCTTTAAAAAATAGAAAAGCAAACCCTGGCAGGGTGTATAGCCATATCCTGAGCACAGTGGGAAGTGGTTCCAAGACCAAATCCTGGTTCCCAGAGGGCAATTTAACTCAGGTTCACCAGAGTCAGTTGCCCTGAGGTGCAGCTGCTTCCAAGTCCAGAGCCAGAAGAGGGAGGGGATTGCTCCACAGATGCAGGCTGGAGTGCACAGATATGGCTAATCACCTCAGGTATCCAGGGCTTCCAAAACTCCTCAACTAGACTGTCTAGAAGAGATTGTTTCAAGAAATTTAAGAAATTCAGAGAATTTCCTTCAGAGAAAAGAACTTAATGAGGTGACATGTTTGTAATATTTTCCAGAAAGAAGAGCACCAAGAATTAAAGAAGAAATTAGGAAATCTTCAAAATGAGTTACACTATACACAAATAAGGTGCAATTGAACTTACACCAGTAAATAACACAACAAAAGAAATTTCATGACCACACACCAACTGTCCAACAGGGATGATGGATCTAAATAATAAATACTTGGCACAGTGATTTAAAAGGTCCCAATGGAATTTTCCAGTAAATTTAACTTACTAACAACTTACATCTAGAAGAGCCAAGGAAAGCAGGGAGGTATCAGGAGGCTGGAATAGAAACAAGAGGCAGAAGGTGGGAAATTTAGATGGATAAGTTCCAATAACCTCCTGCCACCATCAAAAGCTCAGGCTGTAGTATATAGTCCACAAACCTTACCAACACAGTTGTCTTCATGCACTCTCCACATATCCACAAAATGAAAAGGCCAATTTTGGATGCCGTTTCACTCCTGCATTTCAGCTAGCATACATCTCTCAAATTAATGTGATTATTTTCAGGTGTGAGTGGTGTGCTTCACACTGCTCAAACAGAATGACAGAACACAGCAGGGATAGGGAGAAAGTCTCATGGTGTCTGATGGGCACCAAGTCAGCTTCCCAAGAGGAACACGCAGTCATGGTCCAGAAGCCACAAAACCATTAACCAAAGGCACACTTGATGCTAAATGCCAAAGTGCTGTAATAGCAGTAATATGGAACATTATTAAGAGAGAATTATACATTCTCTCCATGGGACCCACTTTACCTCTCTAGCTGAATAAACTAACAAATTTCTCTGGTATTTTAGAACAAATATGATTTATTTCTTCCTTGTCCACTGCTTGAATTATTAGCTTTCAGCTAGATCCCTCTTTGTCGACAACAGGAGCAAAACTATCCCCTTAAACACCACCTGCATCCCTTAAAAATGCAGGCAGTGTTCATCTCCTCACACTTGTACCAGCATTTGGTGGGTTTTAAAGGCTTTTCCATTTCCACACTGCAAACACTTAGTCAGTAGCCACATATTCTCTGTAGACAATCCTTTTGATTGTACCTTGGATTACGAAACATGAAAATAACGGAAGATGCCTGCACCAGAGGCTGAACAAAGGAAGCTTACTGTGGGAACATGAAGAAAATGAGAAATTGTTTTTTCCACAATCTGCATGCCTGCCAGAGCTGAGAATGAGGGATGGCTGCAGCCTCAAAAGCAGTGGATCAGGTCTGCAGCACTGGCACAACAGAGACAAGTCCTCTGATCCTTCCTGCACAGTGTCCAGGCCTGTGACAGCAGAGATTTAAACCCTTCTCAGAGCTCCCAGCAGTTGAGCTGGACACCAGCAGAGCCAGGCAGGTGGGAAGGGTGGGTCATCCCACTGCAGAAACTGCCCAGGTCCTAAAGAAAGGGGGATGCTTTCACTTGGAGAAATGTTGATCTGACCAAGCCCTGCTCTGTGCTGAGCTGCAAACCCTGCTCAGCCAGGTGCTGCACACCCAGGTGCTGTACAGAAGGGATGAGATGCAGCATGTTACATTTCCACTGGCAGGAAACAGCTCTGTCCCAAGGCAGAACGCAGGCACAAGTGAATGAGCCATTCAGCTGTTACTCCTTCCTCCCTTGGGAAGGTGTTCATTTCTCTGGGCTGCTGAAAAGCCCCTCAGCTGACTCCTCTTGGATGCTCCCCTCTGAGACATTTTTGCCCAGCTTGAAGGGCTGCCCTCAGTCCCATACTCAGGGACTATATATCAACTTACTCAAACTCCGTGCCCTTCTATCTCAAAATGGTGACATCATGGTACTAACAGCTTGTGACTGAAAAAAAAAAAACAATAAAAAACCCACTAGAGCTCACTTCTAGATAAAAAGAATCCCTGTACACCCCTTCTTGCTTCAACACCAACCCTTTTCAACAAACCCTTGCGTTCCTATCTATCATAATTGCTTCCTGCAGGATACAGGAAAGGCATTTTAGCTGGTGAAGGAGATGGTAACCATAACAACAGCACCATGACAACTACAAGTGATATCTGAAACATGAAATACAGCAAGAACTTATTACCAATAAATTTGGTCCACAATAAGGATGGGAAAAGCGCCGAAGAAACCATAGCAGTTAGTGCAGGTGCCTACACAAAGAAACACAAATGCCCCTGGATTAAACTGCATACAGTCCTGCACATTTTAAGATGAGGCACCATGACAGCCCTGTCTTCTGATCAGGAAACAGAGAAGGCAGTGTCTGCTCAATCCTATCTGAGATCCCTCCTGTCTTAAGGGAGCAGGAGGGACTGAAGGATGGAAGGAGTACTTATGGGAAGCCAGGGAGTTTCCTGGCAGCTCCCAGATTTCTCAGTGAAGCTTTTTGTTCCCACGAGAGTCATTGAAACAAGGCCTGAACAAGAAGAGGGTTCCCCTCAGGGGAGCATCTCTGGAGTCAGACACACTGCATTGACTTTTCCACCAAGCACAATTTAAAATGGGCACCATGCACTTCAGACAAGGCATTGCAGTTGGCAGGCTTGTCTGAAACAGGAGGTTCTGCTGCCCTTAGCCAGCAGCCATCTAAACAACCTGTGCCAAGGCTCTGACTTCAGTCCTGGCAGAGAAAAAGATTCACATTTATGGCTACATCAGCTTTTTCACCCTCAGTGCAGAAGGCACATTAAAACCCACCACAAACAGCACTAGCTCCAAGGGCTGTGGCAGATGAAGTCATTTGGGGTGTGATCAGACAGGGAAACATTCAAAGACATGGCCCTCTTAGGGCTTTTCACAGGGAATTCAGCTCACTGGTGTGGTACACAGGATTACTTAGCATAGGCACACCAAGCAGTAGGTCCTCTCCCAGTTCAAATACTTTGTCTTAAAAAGCTTTCCACTTTAAACCCCCTTGTTCTTTAAAATACTGCAATAATCTATCTGGAAAATAAACCTTTCTTCGTGGTACACTTTAGAGATTTTCAGGTCTATACTGAAGGCTTAATGAAATAAATACTCCACAACTCAGTCCGTATTTTTAGAGTGTGTTTTATCCTAGGAAAATAATAATATTTTCCCCATTTATTACAAACAAATCTTTAAAAAGTTAAGAAAATCAGAGGAAACCTTCACTTTATGGAGGTGATTTCGAAGGCAAAAGATGACTCAGATTGCACCCAGGAAATCTCACTCCAAAAGAATAATTTTTTTTTTCTTATTTCCCTCTTACCACAGTCACTTCAAACCTCAGTAAGAAGATAGTTGAAGATCCATGACAACACCATAGCTGAGTTGAAGGATGGGCTACGTAAGACAAGAGTACTCAAAATACTATTTAAGGAGGAAAATCCTTCATTGGTCAGGGAAGAAGTATACAATGTGATATAGCCATTGCAGGCTAGGGAAAACAAGGTAGAACTACAAGAAATACTCACAGAGATATCACACTAAAAGCACTGCCAATGCTGCCAACATTCCACAAGTTTGGCCAGCTAAAACCTTGGCTGGCTAACAGAAGTGAATATTGAATGCTCGGTTCCCCTTCCCACTGCCATTTCCATTATAACTTTCAGTGCCTATAAACAGCTGAGACAAAGGCATCATCTTCTTATTTATTGCACAGGCACAAAAGGAGACTACAGCATACACTACACAGCACAATCATCTCATTCTCACCCTCACATTTTCAAACCTGTGTTTGAAGAAGTGTCAGCCAAATTGCGTATTTGCCACAGACCTTGCAAACATGCTGCACAGCTGTGTGCTTCCTTTGCTCTCGTGTTACAATTGATCAGCACTTGTACTTGGACAGGGGCTGGTAAAGGTAACCCATAAAAAACTGGAGTGAAAATCTTAAGAGTTTGTTTTCCCCACATTGATCTTACTAAGACACATTGATTTGATGTTGCATCTCCTCTCTCAAGAGATTCCAGGATGGATGACAGCTCACATTAGGCAGTGAGGAATTAATTAATTATGCTAATATATTACTTGAATATTCTCCACATAGGACATTTCTATGTTCTTGCCAACTGCAGGTGAGCTGCTCTTCATGCAGGTGAGGCAAACTGGACCATTCAGCAGAGGTGATACAAACCTTTCTGCTAAGCAAAAACACACACAACAAAACCTCATTTATCCAGAATAAAGCACTTTAACTACACTGGTACGTCTTTGCCTTCTCTGCACACTTAAGTTATTGACACAACCCTTGTTTCTTCTGTTTTCACCAAGGTCTCATCAAGCATGACACATTTACACATGATCTTGTCTTTATTCAATGAGCTTTTAATTATAAAAAAAAATGCTGTCTCTATAAATGTGTCTGCACATTTTGATTTTTCAAAGGTCTTACCTACCTTTGGAAACTAATTCTACTCCTGCTACAACACAGTCTTTGAAAAAACCCAGATGCTGTCATTGGGAAAATCATCATGTCAGCTACTACAAATGGCATAACATATGTCCTGGGTTAATTTCTGGCAGATTCTTCCCTCTAAATACATGCAGGGGAACCAGGCTACAGCAGAATTCTGAAACACAGCTCTCTGCACCCTCTTCAAGGCCACGTACCCAAAAGGGGATCCAGGGATGGAGCTCCTGATTCAGCTGCCATCCTAACTTACTTCTGTCCTTCCTTATGTTGAGTTAAAGGAATATGGTCAATTGTTCTATAATTGAACAAGCACCACAAAGATGATGATGCTAAAATGAAGTATGAAGGGGATAACAGGAAAGGCTCTTCAAGCTGCTCCAGCTTGTTTGGGTAAAATTCTTGCTGGTGTGAAAGAAGTTTCCTCCCTAAGTCAAGAGCAGCAGATTATTCTTTTGCTGAGAGTGCTTTGAGCTTCCCTTCCTTACATTCACACACACCAGGCAATCATGCCAGGCACACAGTAAAGTAAAAGCATTATACTGTCTACCAGAGACATTGTTTATTCATGCTGAAAAAGAGAATCAGGCAAAAGAAAGCTGGTGCCCAGGTCCCTGCAGCCAGACTCACTTAATCAGCTTTGATTCTCAGTTTCATGGTCAGGAAAACTTAGAGAGCCCAGGAACTCATTACAGCCAACAAGAGTCAAAGCTTTTAGCTGTGGCACAATGCTTCTAACTGTAAATAAATAAACAGAAATAAGGAGAGAAAGCATTGGAAAACTGATCGGGAAAGAGGTTATTCACAAATTCATCTTGTTTCTATATTTACAACAAACTTGGCATTGATTAGTTATTGCTAGAATTTTCTTTCCTAGGGAATGCCTGAGTAGCGTTTGCTGTACTGCAAAACCTTGATCAGAAGTGGTAAGATTATTTCATCCCTTCATACTATTTTCTAACTAGCGAAGTTACAAATAAAGAACTTCTTTTAAATGAAATATACCCTTATAGTTATATGACTTAAAAATATGCTGTCCACCCACACTCAGCCACCCACTTGTATGACCAATGACTGTATACCCTGGCAAATAAAATAATCTCTCCCTATCTCAAAATGAGAATACCCAAAATCTTCTGTGCTCTAAATGCTCTAGATAGTAAAATCACAATATTTGGGGTATGGTTTTATCATAGGTTTACCCTTCCAAATCTTTACTCAACCAAACTACAAAAGAAAATAAAGCAGGCAGTCTCCTCTAGCCTGTTCAGGCAAGGAGACAAGAGGCCAGGGAGGACAGACAGTATTGAAGGAACTTGGAGCCACAGGAGCTGATTTTTCAGCTCTGGCTTTCAGAAAAAGTTTTCCTTCTGAAGTGTTTAAACTGAGCTCTTGGACTGTGCACTGAAAGATAAGTATATATGCCTCAGCCTGTACTTGAACTACAGTGATATTTTAAGTTTAATTTTTAATTCCTTGTGTTTTTGAACTTAGAAAATTAAGGTATCTAAAGCATAAGTAGGAACCAAGTCACTGCATCACTCAGCCTTTCTGAAATCTTAATTGCAGGATTTTTTGTCACAGCAAAGACCTATTCCAGAGACTTGTTTCCTCCCTAGGCTCCTGTGGGTGTGTGCAACTACCTGATTCTTGCTACAGGTTGAGTTTAACCTTGTTCTGCTGCCACCCCTTTTCTTGCCACCCAGTGCCAAGGAGCTGATGAATATTAAGTCAGTGGCAGGGTCCTGGGATAAGATGAAGAGTGAATGAGTTTGTGTGAGGTACCAAACAAGCCCAGGCCCAGGGAGTAGAGAAAGGTAAGAAATTTGCATTGGATGAAGGAACAGCGTGTCAAGAATGGTAAGATGTGACTGAGGAACACATTCACTGAGGAAAAGGTCTGGAAAAACCTCAAGCCATGGGGCAGTGTGTGTGTTTTTTTAATACAGAGAGACAAACGGTGAGAAGGAGGAAAGCTAGGTTGATCTCTAATCAAACCATCCAGTCTAGACTCCTGCCATTAGCAGTGGCCAGAATGAGCTGCTCCAGATGAATACTTAGCACTACACACAGAAGGTAGCCCCAGGGTGACTTTCTGGACAAGGAAAGTATCCTATCTGTGTCCTTCCATGGACTGCAGCCAGAGATTTCCACTAAAAGGCCAAGATGACAAAAAAAGCACAACAGGTACACTAGGTCATGCAGAGCATGGATGGACACAGAATATTCACACATGCACTCAAGGCTTCTGCTGTCTTTTTTGAAAGGTACCCAGGATCCAACCTGGATCTTGGATTTATCTTTAATTTCTCTGTACATTTCCTTTTGCAAAGTCTGTCAGCAGCACTAATGCTGATGTTTGTTTAGGATGCCTGAAAACATTAATTATTAATCACAAATGAAATAAAGCAGACCTGGAAAAGGTACAGAGAGCTCAACAAGGATGATAAAAGCCCTAGAAAAGCTTCTGTGAAAGGAATGACTAGACATGCTAACTATTCATCCTGGGAAAGAAAGGAATGGGATAAATGTTTACAAAAATGCACACAAGTGTGCAGGGAGAAGATAAGCAGAGAAGAAAAAACAAACCATCCTCTCTCCACAAAGAGCTACAGTGCATCAAACAGAACTCACCAGTGACGGGCTCCCTGCAAAAATATACAGCAGTGATTCTTCCCACTGTATGGAATGTATAGCAGGGGGTGCATGATGGAATTTTACACAGGTTCAAAAGTAAACTGTTGAATTTTCCTTTCATTGTTTTTCCCATGGTTTCTCAATCTGAGAGCCTTTTTGGGGAAAGCAATGTTTTTGCCACATAAATAACATGTAGCTCTAATGTGGATTAGTGGCTTTGTTTGCTATATTAATACTGACTTTAATTAATTGTGTGGATTCTTGTCATTCATTTTTAAAGGTCATTAAGTATGATGAAATATCACATCTCCTCTCTGAGCATCACAATGCCTAACAACTTCAAATGAAAAAACACTGTATAATATAGACTGTGGCTCTGCAAATGAAAAGCACCTATTGATCAGGCAGGCTCTAGCAAATGAACAGCTTTGTTGGTCTGATAAGTTTCTAACTGAAACACAGCATTAATCCCAGATATCCCTCTGCTGATGGAACAGAAGAGGCTCTGCAGACCATGGCTTGCTACTTGCATGGAGCTGGTTCACTACATGAAGAAAGGAGGTGCCCATTTTCAACTCATTCTGTGGAAACAGCCCGATCACCTCACGTTAAAAATCCAGAGGCAGCACTGAGTTGACTACAGTGACACAGAGGTATTTATCAGGTGGGGACATCACCAGGAAGATCAGCTGAGAAAAATGTTCTGCGTCAGAGGTGCTGCTGAAGAGGGACAGCCATGGGCTGCAAGGAAGACAAACGGCCCTTCTAGAAGGACCTGGTTATGTATCCAGAGCCACTGCTTGTAAGAGGGCTGATGAGATCGTGTGTATAAATGTTTTATAGCTGAGAGGCTCAAAGCTCCAACAGCGCTAGCAAAGTCTTGTATATTTTCTTTTTCATGTAGGGCAAGCAGTCTGGAACACATGTCCCACCAATGACCTCGACTCTGACCCAGAGGGGCTGTCTCTGCTTGAAAAGATGATTCATTCACTCTGCCAGAAGGGCTGAATGAATAGGCAGTATTCAGACTGCAGAACACTTATCACTTGGGATTCCCTCAAAATTTAGGTCTGACATGACTGGGTCAGTAACCACGCGCTTTTGTTCCTACCTCCTTGAACAGAAATGTCTCCTTGCATTCTTCAGTGGTTCCCACAAATCAGGTCGATTTTTATGGCTTGCTAATTATTACTGCTAGACTTCTGCAGGGCTTCATGATGAAAAGTAGTGTATTTCTGAAAGCTCAGGGCACAAACCTTACAGAATAAATCACTATCTATCATGCAGCAGCAAAATCCAGCCATGGCAGCCACTTGAATATACACATCTGGGTAGTGCTTAACTTAATCTGTTTAGGAATAGAAAGTTTTATTCTGCTTTTGTTGATACAGCATACTAAAAACTGCCAATAATGCAAAAGGAGCAAAACCAGTAACCAAGTAACTGTCACAAATCAGACTTTGTCTGGAGGTGCATCAACATCTATCACACATACAGAGCCACCTGAAATGCCATCAGAGTTGCACAGTTGCACCTCAGGAGCTGAGATGTCAAAGAAAACAGGGATAACTGCATAACCCTAACTGGATATCCTTCTGCATATATAGGCAACTGCCTAGCTCAAGGAACATATTTTATTCTTCCCAGTCCCTCTGTCTGGATTATCTCAGTATCTACTGTACCAGCTGCCCAGCCACTGCCCCATGGGCTTCAGTGCCTCACCCAGGGCCAGTCCATGTTTGCTGTCCAGTCTGCAGCTTTCACCACTGCAGACTTTGCCACTGTTCTCCTTCCCACACCAATGTCCACTTCCAGGTCCTCACCTGCAGGTCTCATTCCAAGCAGCAGTTTCCCAATCCTTTATTAACTTCCAGTTTTCCTTCCTGGACTTCTGTCCCCCTCTCTCCAACCTGCCTCTATTTCACTGCTTTTCCATCCTTACCTTTCCCCACACATCTTTTATCAAAGCTGTCTCTTCTGCCCTTCGCTCCCTGTTTCCACAAGTTCTTGGCCATAAAAGGAAGTACAAATTCAGTCAGTGGAAAGCTAAGAACTCTCAATGCAGGCATCTCAAATGCCTTGCTATATACTCTTCATCAGCAGAGTGCTGCCTGTCACTCAGATCTGGGCTCTATTCCTGCCCAAACTCCTGGTGCTGCTGGAATGGCTTTCAGGAAGAGTCAGCTTGAATTCTGGAAGTTCAGAGGGAATGGTTTTGGGCCCCTCTTGCTGAGAGTAATGCAGCGTTCCTTTCTCCTGTTGTGGATTCCATAACCTCTGGTCTTTTCCTCTGGCACTGCCACCACAAAGTGTCTGAGCCAGAGCTGCCCCCCTCATGTGCAGGTTAGGGAAGTTCTGATTTTAGAGGGGAAAAATTTTTGTAAGAGGAGTTTAAAATCTTTTGTTCATTGGTTATTTAAGGAATTTCCAGACATTCCTGTTGATTCTGTTTGCTGGTTGGCATTCTGGGATGCTGCTGGGGAAAGACTTTGTTTCTTACAAACCCAAGGGGTGTTACGAGTTGCCAAATTTTACTCTACCTTTCATTTAATTTATGGGGCTCTTTCCAGTGTTCAAAGTTCTGATGCTCCTCCCCAGTTCTCGCATTCTGCCCCGTGTCCCTAACCCCAAAAACCCTGAGAACAGGATGGGAGATGGAACCTGCAACGAGACACAGGTGAGAGCCACCTGCTGTCTGCCATCTCCCCTCCTTTCTATCCCTTCCCAGGGCTTTACTGGCCATACCGCTCTGGATCCTACCCTAACCCACGTCCTATTATCCCTCAATCCCACCTCCCTTCCTACGGTTTACAAAATGGCGCCCATCCTGTGAGGGGGGCCGTCATGTTGAGTTCACTCCCGCTCCCCATTCTCTCGTCAGGTCCTCCCCCCTGCGCTGGGATCCACCCCCATGTCGGGGACCTCCCCCTTCCATCCTGGAGTCCACCTCCACCCGGGGCCACACACCTGGAACCCCAGGCCGCAATTCTGCCATTTTGAAACAAGGCCCTGCAGGGCAGGCCCCACCTCCTCCGATTCCGCCCTTTTCGGTTCCCACCGGAACCGGAACTGCCCCTGACGCTGGCCAGGAGGCGGCCATCTTGGCTACCACAGGCCCCAAACAACGGGCCGTGCTGGTCAGCCCAAGAACCCGCTCTTCTGCCAAGAGGCAAACGTCCTCTTCCGAGGAAGAGACTGAGGGCTCATCCGAATTTGAAGATGAGCCTGAAGGCTCATGGCAGAAGATGCGGGAAGCAGCGGTAACAGAGGGGGATTGGGAACTGGTGTCCAAAATTCAAGTGGCACCAGCCCCGTATCTCAGGGGAGCTGTGGGATGGGAATCCATCTCCCATGGGGAAATGAAAGACATTTGTAAAGCTGCAAAAGATCATGGGAGGAACTCGCCCTGTTTTAACAATCTGCTAAATGCTGTGTTTGCGGCTCATGTTATGGTGCCCCATGACTGGAGACATTTTATGCACATCCTTCTCTCCCCCACTGAATTCATCTTGTGGGAGGGAGTATGGAAAAAAACAACTACAACAACTATTAAAGGACTATGCCCAAGAAGACAGACGGGCACACTTAACATTAGACCATTTAGCCAGGGAGGGAGATTTCACTAAGGCAGAAGTCTAGGCAATAGACCTCCCCTGAGCTGTGTTAGAAGATGTAAAAGATGCAGCAAAACCAGCACTTTTACAGATACCAGATGGGATAACACCAAATATTGACTTTACTAACATTTGTCAGGGACTTTTTGAAGCACACCACCTTCACCCCCACGCAGGTCCTGGCCATCAAAAGGAGCACAACATTCCAAGGCCTCCCTCCCCTTCATCTCTCAGGGAGCCAGTGCTGAGTAACAGGCAGCAAGACAGTTGTCCCAGATCCAGTCTCAAAGGTATAAAATTACCTGAATTTACTCAGCCTGAGCCCTGAGACGAAGTTTGTCCTGGGCAGTGCCTATAATTTAGCACAAAAAGTCACACTGAGGCTCCTAACAGCCTGTGCAACAGACCCCGTGTAGAACATCAGGACAACTTTTTCTGAAGTCCAGAGACCCCCCCCCACACCTCCAAAAATTATCACAAGCAATAAACCACCATTGTTTTCTCTGCATCTAGACCTGCACCATGTGAAACAAAAGACCTCCTCCCATCAAATGCTGAAGACTCCTTCAAAACTGTGAGAAGGCACCCATGAACAAACAGGCAGTAAATTCAGTATTATCCAAACTAACTGCACCTGTGCCAATGTGTCCCTCTTCAGCCTCACTCCTCGTAGCCCCCCTCTGGGCACACAAAAAGTGCCTCAACATACAGCCCATGTCCAGCCCTACGCCAATCTCTGAAACACCCCTATGGCCATGAAAATGCAGATGAAGACACAGGTTCAGGGATAGACTTCCTGATCAGTTCACAGACTGTCACAGTTCCCTCCCACCCCACAGCTGATGTCTGCACTTTATCAGGCTGATGTGGCATTTGGAGGCATTTTTCCAGGGTAGAGGATTGAAGTATTTTCCAGCATCACTGGGTACCCTACATATGCACTGTCAAAGACCAAGAAATTATGAAAACTACTTTTTTTTTTTTTTTTGACAGAATACTTTCTGTCTGTATCTTACCATATTATAAAAAGAATGGCTTTGCTGCTGCTGTCCTCTTAGCTGTTACCAGTTTGAAACACTTTACATGAGCGGGGCTGCAGCACCAACTAGAATAATGAAATCCTAAAAGCTCCTTTTCCTGAAGCACTGCTAGGATCAAACCCTACTGCGTGCATGCCAATTGGCAAAGATTTTCAGAGAGGATTTACTCTGGTGCTTTGTCAGTGTTCCTTTGCGAATATTAAAAAAAAAAAAAAAAAGTCACAAGATTTTTCTTGAAGCAAAATTTTGCAGTCCTCAAGACATTTCAATTTTCTTCAAATTTCTGACCAGTTTAGAGGGCTTTACTTGTGACATGCATATTGTTAACATCAGGCTAATAAAGACTACAATATCCACTTCATTATACTTGACATAAAGCCCATGATCAGCGAAAAAAAAATTACCATTTAAAAAATACAGTTGATGTTTCAGACATGAAACATTAAAATGACAGGCTGCTTTGAAGAATGCAGTGCACTTCACTTTATTGTACCACTTCCAAGGAGCATTGCTCATATCCACCTGCAGCTTCTGAAATGCAGGTGCTGCTCTTCCTTCAGCCACAGCAAGGAACTACTAAGGTACGCTTTTAAATAGAAGGTGTCCATCAATCCTAAATGAACTCAAAGGTGACAGGAAGTTACTGTATAATCAGTTCTCTCCATACAGTTAATATTTCATTGTTCTCTTTGCTCCCTAGCATGAAACACAACATAGCTCTATTTTCTTTGGCTCTTGACCTTTTACTCTTTTTTTCTACTGATTTACCTGTTCAAAACCCCAGGAGGCTGTAATGTGAAAGATTTCCAAAGACAACAGGAAGATTTATGAACACTGTCCAAAGCTCTCCTTATCATGCCAGAACAATCTTCTGCAGCCAGAAAGAGCTCACATTAGGGATGATCAGTGCAGCATTCATAGTCTTCTACTCAAATTCCCAGACTAGTTCTCAGTCAATGGTATAAAAAACAGTCAGGGAAAATACTCTAAAGACATGGTACAAGAAAACTTCTCACTCTGCCTCTTCTTAAAATCTTGATTTAAAAAATCATTGCAATTTAACTCCCAACATTTGTTTTTCCATTTCAGCAACTGCCAAACAAGATACCTGATGATAAGAACAGGGGCAGCAACAAAGCCCAGTGCTGCAGCCATGGTATAGAATATACATTAAGGCCCCTGGACATCCCCATCTCTGCAAATCACTGTGCAGTGTCAAAGCAAAGCCAAATTAGGTACAAAAGGGCAGAACTGGACTTTTATACCATAAAATAAATAGCCAGTCCCTAGGCAGGAAGAAGTCTAAGCACTCAACATGTTCTTGAGCAGGAGGAAGAGCTGAGCCAGTCCAGCCTTGCAGCAAAACAGATCAATAATACCTGTGTGGAAAGCCAGGGAGACAAGGAGAGCTTTTTTCCTCTGTATCAAGATGTCTCTATCCTTACCCAAGCCCTAAGTGCAGCATTCTGTCTTACTGGCAATCCTCATGCTTCTGAAAATTCTACTTTCAACACTTTTCTGAAGGTGTGGGCTTGGTCCTACCAACAGAGCCAGGCATGTCTGCTGGGAAATCACCAACATGCATCAACAATCCCTGACATACAGCTCCTGGGACAAGGATAGAATTCTTCTGCAAGTAAGCTAGGCAAGGATATTTGGGGTGTTACACTGTTATATCCTTCAGTCCTTCACTGCTCGTGTCCTGTAAGCAGGCTGTAATAACAAAAGAAACACCAAACCACACCACAAAAAAAAAAAAAAAAAAAAAAGGAACTTCATGTACTTAAGAACTGGAAATACCCAGTATGTTTTCTCATTGTAAATCAAGTTTTTTTCCTCAGCAGCTAAGAGTGAGCTGTATCTTAAATTTTGTAACAACCCCACAGGATTACTGACCTGCATTACCTTGGTCACTGCCTACTTGCAGGACTGCGAATACAGGGCACTATAAAATTACTGGGTGCAATACAGCATCAAACACAACACATTTACATCACACGTGGCAAAGCACTGGACACAACCAACTGACTTCCATGAGTTAGCATGTTTTAGTCATGTAGTGTTTTCAAGATCAATTTATTAACATTCAAATCAGATCCTTCATGGCTTCATTTTAACCCCTTCTTGCTGCCTTTTCTCTGCATTTTTTCCTACATGCAGAAATACATGGTAACTCCATACAGAATTCCACAGTTTCTCAAGCATTTTCATGTGTGCTTTGATGGGGGCTCATGTTTGCAATAGTGAATCAAAACATCAGTCAATAAAACTGCCTCCCTCAGGAATTACAAATATGGCATAACTGTGATGCCTGAATACAGCTGAAAGGATGAAATAGCGACGTAAGGAGTGCATTACACACTACTTTAATTGCACCCTCTTTACAGAGAGGACAACAATGGAACCTGGTAAAAAGATGATGAATGTTTTCTGCATTTAGCACCACCTGCTTCCATTTTACTTCCCTTGTCATCTCTGCACCAGAAACCCTGAAATAACTAGCATCACTGCAGTTGTAATGACTTGAACACCCACCTCAATCACATACAGAAAAAAGCCTAATTTTGTAGGCTTTGGTACTTTTAAATTATGTTTGTTACCATGAGAACTCGATTAAAATGCCACCCACAAGTTTGCAGAAAGGGGGTAAAAACAACAACAAAACAAAGCAAAATGAAAAAATCTACTTTTAATCAGTGGTAGTACACTTGCTGCATTGCAGCATTCTCACAAGCTCCCCAGCCTTCTGCAGTAAGAGGCAGCAGAGACATCCAGAGAGATATATTTTGCTGAATACTTTATTCAGGAAAAAAATTTAGCTGACAGTTTGGTTGTTGTTCAGTACTTTTGTACAATATTCCATTCAAGGAAGATAAAGCACACATACATGTTCTGCACCATGATGGAAGGTTTGATTTGAAAACCAGACAATTACATGTATGTTAAATGTGAGGGCAACTTGACAGTCCCCCAGGACAAAAAGGGTTTTTTTGTTGATATCTGAGATAAGGTCAAAGCTATGAAACCCTCTGCTTTCCCCTTCGTCCTACCAATTTGTTAGCTTTATAAATTTATGCTGATTTTTATGAATATTTACTTCTAGAAACTCAAGCAATAGCACTGTATCTTCTGGGCTTCTTGCTTGTTTCTATTTTCTTTTTAATTTACAGCCTTGTGTTTGGATTAATGGACATGGACACTGCATTCCTGCAGTCTGACTAGGAGCCAGAGTTTGCACCCCAAGCCTTCAGCCATGTCAAATTAGATAATTAGACTGTGGCTGAAACAAAAGCCAGCAACAAACCACACCAAGCAGCTTGGTCAGCAGTGGATGTGTGAAATCCCACAACTGAGGCAGACTGTAGGAACGGCCTGCAGGCAGTGGGGGGCAAGAAAAGGGAGGAGTTTCCCACCTCTGATCACAACAACTCACTAGGCGCTTACTCAAAAGGAGTCATGTCACAGAGCTCTCTCTTAAAAGACATAGCTACTCCTCCACAGGAGGGAAATGACTGCTTTTGCAATTAAGGGACCAGCTAAACTGTATCTCATTGAAGGTGAGATCAGAATGAATTTCCCCGGGAAAGATCAATCACCCTCTCCACAACATTGTCCATATTGGAGCATTAGGCATCCTTTAGGCTTCCAAAGCAGCAGCTCCATGAGGAAAAAATCTATCAGCCAGACGGACGGAGATGGCATGAACATGAACTATGCCAGAAACCCTTGATACCACCTTCTCAAAAGGAAAATGTAAACTGAGTTGAAACAAGAGGGATAAAATAGACCTTTGATACAGCTTCAGTGGAGCAGGCAGGTCTCCCAGCCCCTCGCTTGCATCTTTACACAACATTAACAGCTGCTCTCTCCATTTTGAATGTTATGTGTAATGTGTGCACTTGCAGCTGTATTTTCACCTGCCATGAGTTAAGCATTGCAGATGATAGAGGGTTCCACCAGAGGAGGGAACAAACCCATGCATCAGCAGCAGGGGATACCCTAAAGACAGAGATATCCTATCCAAATCACACAGGCTGCATGGGTGGATTGCACCACCTAGGCTGAGGGAGGCACAAACATCTTCCAGTGACACCAGAGGCTCTCAGCCATGCAAAAAGATACAAGTGTATTTGCTTCAACTTAGAACATCAGATGTGGAGAGTGTCATAACCCCTACCAGGCAAGATCCTAAAAGAGACTTTTTAGATCACTGTCAGTCATATTTTGGGGAAGAATTCTAAGGAGCATCTATCACAGGTAATTTCACTGAGGTCAAGAGAATTACCTTGAGTTACCCCACCTCCAAATCTGTGCCCACTGACTGCCTGGAGCTTCCATGTCAACCCTCCTATTCCTGCACATGTACAGAACTGACTCCCACCAACTTCCATGGGTTGTACACCACACAGGCAAAACATGAGCAAAACTTGACTCTGTATACTCAGAAGACCATGGGCATCTCATATCAGAGGGTGAGACGTGGTGCAAAGAGTTATGAGAAGAGGGCTGAGCTGATGACAGAACAGTCAGAATGACACTAGCCATGGCTGAGCTCTATGAAGCCCACTTTCATACTGATGACCCACAACACAGTGTCTGTGCCAGTTCAAGCCAGCAGGACCAGCTCAGACAGCCCCTTGGCTCAATGACATAATTTTCTACTGGTTTTCCTCCTCTCCTTCTTTCTTTCTGCTAAGACTCGGGATCGTGCCCCCATAGAGCTGCAAATAGGAGAAGAATAATGCCTATGATCATCCAAACCTCCCACTGACAAAAAAACTCTGTGTTTAAGAAAAAGTTTGACTTATCCTTCATAAGCATGGATTTACCAGGAGATTAGTAACATTAGAAATTTTAAATAAAGAGATTTCCCTCTTATTATCTATAGACTGCTAAGACCATGATTGTCTCACGTCATCTAGGGATTATTGTTAATTTTTTTTTCTGGTAATTTGTCTTCTTCCTTCTTTAATTAGGCACTACCTGCATAGAATTTACTAAAGTTGATCAAGGGATGAAGAATTTCATGCACCAATGGAAGTACCTTCAAGATTATTTCACTCAAATAGAGGTTTTCTTCCTCATACAATTGTGGTGTAATACAGATATTCCTACAATCACAAGGATTTTTAGAAAGGCAGAGCAGTTTTATGGTTAAGGCACTGAGATCCAAGATTAGAATTAGTCCAGGACTCTGCTGCTTACCTGGCACTATTACCATGAATTTATGAATAAACAAGCCCATACTTCAGTTCTCCCATCTGTAAAATATGTATTATGATATCCACACGGTGTGTAACTGGTCTATTTATGATGCAAACCCTTCAGGGCAAGGGCTGTCTCTTCCACATGTGCAAGGATGCTCTGGCTCCCAACCAAAGCCTTTGGATCCAGGTTTCAGAAAGTTTTGCTCAAGGAAGGACATTCATCAGACAAAGCAACTGCCTGAAGGCAGCACAACAAACTTGAAGCCACAAAAAGGAGACTCAAAAGGAAGGACTGCAACAATGGCCACTGACACCAGAGCACACAGGGAAACAGAGGGATCTGGGGCACTGTGTGCCTGCTTGACAGCTCTGGGGACAGAGGCTGCCAAACAGCTCCAGTCCCTGGGTGCCTCAGTGCTCAGTTCAGGCCTCTGGTGCTGCTGAAAGGGAACTTGATCCCTTAAAACTCTCGATCATAAGCCAGGACTGACAGAATAGTCATGGATTAAAATTTGGATGTGAAGTCTCTGATGAAGGTTGCAGACTACAAACTACCCTGCTCTTGGTATTACCATAAAAACAAACAAAAATGCAGATTCTTATTTCAACTCCGTAGGGCTGCTGGCCTGACCAACTGGCTTGTCTCTAAATGACTTCTTTCACAGATACTCCACAGCACTTCCCACATCTTTCCTCCAGGAATCTATATAAAGCTTGCTGCATTTTTTCCTTCTGATGGATGCACATTTCTAAAAATACCTTGTACAAAGAATTGTCTTTGGTAGGAATTAAAAACGTTGACATGATATAGTGCCAGAATTCATTTAAGGAACCATAAAGCACAAGGTAAGCACCAAGTTCCTAATACCAATCTGCCTCTATATATACATAAGAGGTCATTCAGATTTCTCCCTGAGGTCAAACCAGTATTGTAAACTGCCTGGTTGGTTCTGCTGGTCACCTTAGCTGAAGATATGTGAACACACAAATTCCTTAATTCTCTTACACTACTTGTGCTCCTGTTTCCTGTCTCTGTCTGTCTGCTGTGTCTATCCACACTTGTAATTGTCTATCGCACTGGCCAATTTCTACCATGTTTGTCAGAAGATTCTAAGCTCCTACCTACCACCATAAGAAACCCACAGATGGATAAAAGAGAGAGAGGATAAATGCCTCTATGAAGGAAAAGAAAGGAAAAAAAAAAAAAAAAAAAAAAAAAAAAAAAAGGAGAAGAGCTCAGACTATATTTCTCCTGTCTGACAGCGTCCTGGTAGTCTGCTCAGTAGACGTGGAGCTCACATGCAGCCACAGCACATAATCTTTCTGGCCAAACTAAACTGTCTAAGCACAGACAGGTTAAGGATGAAACAGGTGCTGGTTAACCTGCAGAAAGAGAGAAGTCACTGCACAGAGGACATAGAAAGTTGCTAAGAAAATGCAAAAAAAGTCAAGAAATCCCAAAGGTCCAAGGAGTAAATGGAGATAATTCAGTGAAGAATGAGGAAAAACAACACAGGTAAGGCAAAGTGGGTATGAAAGAAATGATCAGATGCTGGGAATCTGAAAGATCACAGTAGTGTGGGAATCTTCCAGAGGGAACCAAGATGAGAAAACCAGCGGTACATGGTACCACAGGAAGGGAATACAGAGGCTGGAGAGGTGGAGTAGAGATTGTAGAATAGTGATGAACATCACAAGCTCTAAGCAGAGAGCCAACACTGGATGCCCTCTCACACTGACAAATAATACCCATTATTTTTATTTAAGAAACAGTTAAATTGGCAACATTTCCAGCACTGAGTTGAACAAACTAAGAGAAAGTACTGACTTCAGGCATTTCAAAGTACAGATTTACTCCAGAAGGCCTAGATAACATTTCAGACTGCAAGAGAAGGCACTTGCATGACTTCACCAAATCTTCCTCACTCAGGCCAGGAAGAAACAGGTTTTGTCATCTTTACTTGATGAGCTGGAAGCCAGTTATCTGAACATTAAGAACCTAGGGAGAAAATGGAGCAGCAGCGTGGTCCAATTCTGTTCTAAGGCCAACATTTACATTAGTTTTAAATGGAACTGAACTATTTTGTCCACTTCTGTTACTTGCTACAGTGAACAATATGCAGAAATAGAGCTGCATTACTAACTAGACTTTTGCTGTATTAGGGAAAACAACATTCCCAATGGAAAACATACTAAAACAGCAGAGACAAACAGGAGGTGAAGCTGACCTCCTGTATTTTACAACTCACGATACACTGGATTTTAAATTGAAACACCCCCAAGTAAAATAGGATTTGATCCCTTGTAAGGTGTATATCCTATGAGGTAATAATTTCCCAGCATGAACTATGGAGTCTCTAAGGTATTAATTACACTGACAAATACTGTCCCACCAGTCCTTTCTGGCTGCTTACAGCTCCATGCCTCTGTGGAGATTTGACTGTAAGCTCCTTGGGGTCTGGAACAACCCTGCTGTTTGAGCACACAGCATCTAACACAACAGTGATCTAATGCAGACTTGGACACCTAGTCACTAATATTATGATAGCTACAGCAATGAATCATATAGCATTATGAAGAATCACAGCAAAAGCTGTTATACACAGTATCTAGTTCCCAGGCATGCCACCATTATTAACCTTAGACTCAAAATCCTGTTGTGTCTAATTCTACTTTTAGCACAGAGTGGATGTTCTTATGATTTCTAGCAGCCAAACTGATGCAAGAGTAACTGTATAAAAAATCAAAACATTTTTTCTTGCCCCAAATAAGTTACAACTGAAAATAAGAATACCAGGGAGCTGTTAATAAGAGTATGCTGCAGGAAACTCATAGAGATGCAGGTATGTGCAACATTAGGAATTAGTCATTGAAGCAGACTCCTGATCAAAGTGCCTTGCAATTTACCCCAGATTTCCACACAGACATGGCAAAAGGCAGAACAACCAGCAATCTTACAGTAATGTCCTGAAGTCTTCCGATATAAAATTCAAGGATGATTTGAAAAACAAGAAAGAGACAAGCCATGTGAGGATCTCACTTCTCACATCAAGACCTCACTTGAACATTAATTGCATGGTGTATTATACGCCCCTCCCTGTGTAATTATTCCAGCTGTCCAAAATGTCATGGCTAGAGACTGGACTGAATTAAAACTTCCTGCTTCAGAAGGGCCCAAAGTCTCAGAAGGATTAAAAATAAAGAGAAAAAAAAATACTCATCTTAAGGATGACAACTACAGTATTTTTTTTGTCATGATTATGAAAGGTTTTATCAACTATGCTGGAAAAAAATTAGGATTCAAACATCTGTTCTTCTTACAAGTGTCACTCCTCAATACAAACGAATCTGTGCCTCTCAAACTTCTCTCATGGAGAATGCTCTCAGCACTTCCATTATTCCCACTGTCTCTTTCAAAAGCATATTTGCTATCACAACTGCTTAACTACACTTCAAGAAGGCTTAACTCTGAGTGTCAGGTTCCCTAACACTGAACTTACAGGCTGTATTGCTTAGGAACTTGTGACTTGCATTACAAAGCTATTTACAGGTATTAAGTGTGAACAGGATCATTCTTCCCCCAGCTGCTTTGCAGGCAGCACTGACTTCCAGCTCCCTGCTCAGTGAGAGACACGAGCACATCCCTGTGTGCTGCATCCTTGTCCTGACACCAGCCAGAACCAAATGCTCCACAGGAAAGTTCAAGAGAACATGGCAGGAGGACTAAGGTGTTTTTAGACAGCAGCAGGGTTTTCTGTGAAGATGAACAAGGGACATGTCAGACCACTGGAGGAGACAGATGATACAAGGCCTTTGTGAGCAAGCCCCCAGACTAGCCACACCTGTAAATAAAGGGCTGATGTGCACCACTTAGCAAGGACTTCTGAAAACTGAAACTGTAATTTTTACAAGTGTGAGCAATTTCTTTTTCATATAGCTGTAAAGCTATAATCCTTAGCAAGATGATTCATTTTCAAAAGGATGTTCACAGCAAAAATTCAACTGCCTTTAGAAGAGATGAGCTTCTATTCCATGGTGTCTTCTTTCCCTCCTTATAATCCAGGGGACAAAACTCACAATTGTGAGAATTCAGCATTAGCACACTGAACTGGTTCCTGAGCTACAGGAGGGATTATGTTGACTTGACTGCTGGAGATGCAGAAACAACTGCAGTAAGCGTTCACAAAACCAAAATGCAGCTCAGCAACTCACCGTCACTTCCTTAATTTTGCCCCTCTATAAAGTCACTTAAGTACTGCACAGAAATGGAAAAGTTCTGTGTTGGGGTTGGCTGCTGATCCTGACAAAGGAATCAAGCATAAGCTGCAACACACAGGACACCTGTTTCCCTTCCTTACCAATCTCTTCTTGAAATTAAACTCTGTGGCTCATCACAACAGAGGGGAAAGGAAGGATGACATTTCCTTCTTCCTCTCCCCTCCTGGTCTCTCTGGCCAACCTCTTGCATCCAAAGAGTTGGGAAGAGGCTTGCTGAAAAGCTGCAGCAAGACAGGTAACCTGACTGTCAATTTCTGCCTGAATTGCTTTGCTTCTTGGATGTAAACAGGTTTTAAGCATCTACTAGTGACTCAGCCTGCTACATAGGAGTATTACTAATACCACCACCGTCATCTTCATGATTTGACAGTAACAGAGGACCTTCTGTGCCCTTCCCACTGCTTAATGATCACATCTCAATCCTTTCAAAACGTAGCAAATTCTACCTTTGCTAGTTCACAAATACAACTAACAGAATATTCAAAAGAGGTTGTGTTCAAAACAGGTGTTTGTAAATGCATGAATGTGCAGATAATGGCTATTAAGACAATCAGAAGAAAGGAGGGAAGAGAAGTTGACTACAAAACTGATGACAGCCCTCCTTTCGAAGAAGGAAAGAGGTAGATTGATGCTAAGTGATAAACACAAAGGAGGAAATCCCAAAGGCTAGTTCAGTACCAGGACCTTTTCTAAGTTTGACCTGGAAGCTGAAAGTTTCTTGCAAGTGAGATTGCAGAACAGTCTACTGGTTGGTAGGGGACTGTTTTTAAGAGGAAGGCTGATGAAGGAGGAATGGATGCCACACTGACTGTGACAGTAAGTGTGCCAAGAGCCTCCTTCAGCCCCATGTCAGAACCACCCAGGTGGGGATGCCTCATTGCAGCCCTCCCAAAGCCAAGCAGGAGACACTCAAGCCAACTGCATGGGAAAAGAAAAGAGAAAACAACACCAACAACACCACTAAGCTCCACTCTGCCCACCTGCCAACTTTCCCTAGTGCTACAACAATCACTGCAAAAAAAACAAACAAACAAACAAAAAAAAAACCAACAAAAAAACCAAAACAAAACAACACACCCAAAGTAAGCAAAATAAAAAAAAACAAGAACATCTCTAAAACTTTTTCCTCTTTAGAGATCAAGCCAACATTTCTTCTGCAGCTTCTACAAGAAACCCTTCTAGTGAGTATCAATTCATATCTCTTTTCTAATAACTGTTCTAATCATTCCTCACTGTATAATGTTAACATTCAATCATTGATGAGGGAAATTTCTAACCCTAAATTACAAGCTATGGTGTACGTATGCTGTGTACAAAATTAATCTAAGATGAGCCTTTATCCAGAGAGGTTCCAGCCTAATTGAACAAAGTATCAATACACAAATGCTCTCCCTGAGTGCACTGCATGCTCAGCTTGACCTCCTGCTGCCCTCAAGGCTCTGTTCCAGATGGTTGCTGCCAAGCTCCATCCCCATCTACGTGCCTCCCCTTCTACAGCAGAAAAAGAAATTCAAACAATGCTTACACTCAAAAGGTTACTCAAAATTACCTGTAATCTCAATGTGACAGAGCCTTACAAGGGTGTTAAAAATTTCCCTGTCCTGCTTAGAAACAGCCCCAGATGAGTAAATGGCACCTTCATGTTTTGGGGTCCCTTCAGACAGCTCATACACAGAACAGCTCGCATCAGAAGGAGATGCTGAGTTTGTTCACAATGCACAAGGAACCACAGGGCCCAGGAACCACAGAGCCCACTGAGAAGCATGAAGAACACTGCAGCAGCCCCAGAAGCATCAGAAGCAAAACCAGGGCATCAGAGAATGCTGCAACTCTTCCAAAGCTGCACCCTCAGCTCCAAATGCTGCAAACAGGCTGTACTGACATCCCAGCTCAGAGAGCTTTATCACCCACTCCTGATGCCCTCTGTGCCACCTTCCTGATTCTGTTATTCCTCCTCCCCATCCAGCAGCCCAGCCTTATGGGATGCTCTTACACAGGGAGGGGGCAAACACTTCTCCTTTTGCTGACCCCCACCTTCTTTGTCACAACTTTTCCTGTCACACACCTGTGACACATTATTTCCACTGCAAATTCTGTTACTTTTAGTCACACAAAGGACACAGGAGAGACAGCAATGCTCACAGGATCTTACACCTGTATTTTATCTCCTAATCACCGATGCAGTAACCCTGTGAAGAAAATGCTATTTCTGATCTATGACTGATTCTCTCTCTTTTCATTTCAGACTTGCCAACTTCTTAAACTGTCTGTGGCCTCTGAGCAGCATCAAGAGGCTATGGAGCACTCCATGGATATACTCTTTATTTCAAGAGCAATAATTTAGGTCTGTCAGTTAGGGGTGGGATCTGCAGAGACAATTTAAGCTGTGCACAGCAGACAGCTGAGAACTTACTTTATCACTAGTGGAACATTATCAACAGTGGAATGGCAACTGCAATAAAAACTGCCTGTTACTTTAAGTCTTACAGGCTAATTTAATCCTTCATTTCGTACTTGCACTGCTGCAAGGGTATTCTGAGGCCATGGGAAAATTCCTGAAGCATGCAGGATCGCTGCTTATGGTGCCCCTCCTGCCTGGTAGAGACTGGCAGGAGCCTGCAGGGTGCTGGACGTGCTGGCGGCCCCCAGGAGCAAATAGGAGCCTGATGGGAGCAAATGCCAGGGCTGGGGTGGCTCCTGCCCTCCCACAGTTTGAGGCCCAGAAGGCAAATGGCTCCTTCCAAAACTGCTGGGCTGCCTGTGCTGTGCTTTCCAGGAGTAGGAGTAGCACTGAAATTCTGCAAAACAACAAGAAGCATCTTAACCCTCAGGCACATCATATGCCTCAGAGACAGGAGAGGCTAGCACATACACATTTCACGTGCCTCCACAGCCCATGTCAGGCCTGTGGTTTGTGAGAGAGAAAAGTTCACATGTGGAAAGGCAACTATCTTGTACTTGTGTGTCTGCTTTTTACAGCCTACAAATGCAGAGAGCCAAATTTGATTCTCTATTTCAATTTCCTTCAAATTCATAAATCCAGGAGACACTGCATGTAGAAGTAAACTAGGGGCTGGTTGGGAAATTGATAGATTTATGGGATTATAAGAGCTCAAGTCCAAAACCAGCCTTGTACTCAATACATACACACAGAAGTGCACATGTGCATGTCCACACAAATCCTACACCATACACTTTTACCTTTTTCATCCTGTAGTATCAGCTTGCCTTCCTTTAAACCTGTGCTTGATGCTTCAAGTTTTTCATCTTTAAGTATCCTGGTAGCCTCAGAATCATGGCACTGAGTACTCAAGGAGAATCCAGGAGATTGATTTCGCTCACTGTTCAAGTAAGATCTCACAGAAATTTGTCCTGAACTGCCGTAATCCAGCAACTTCCTTTTTATTAGTGACAAGGCAAAGTAGGTACATTTACCACCTGAATAAAACTTTAATGCTCATGTATGTGTTCATGCTACTCTTCAAATGATGCAGAGTCTGAACCTCCTCTTGTTGGGCTGAGAGGTTACATGAGCTTCTACAGGCACCTGGGCTCACTGAAACCCTCATTTTGCTTCTGTTGCAAGGCCAGAGCAAACACATCACTTCTCCCCAAAATAATGGCAGTATTTCCCCCTGCCCAAATGAAGTTACACCAGCAGAAGCTCCAGCACTTTGCCACCCTGGTCACACTGCATTTCTTCCTTACACTTCAGATGTAGTTTTTCAATCAAATTCTGTTCCCACTTGCTGAAGTTCAGTATTTTAACATTTAAAATTCATGCTTGTGAAAACAGCAACTATGTTCACTTGAAAATCAAACTGGAATGGATACACGTGCATACAGAAATACTGACAAAACAAGTATCTGCTCATCTACATGACACAGGTGTTCTCTAATGCTTGTTTTTATTCTTCTGGACAGGAATCTCCTGTTTTCTCTTTTCAAAAAGCAGAAAAAGTGCATTTATTTGATCCAACCCAATCGTTTTTTATTCTGGAGACCTGGAATCATTGTGCCTTTGATTACTCTGCCAAATCATTCTCATCTTATCTATGGTACGACCCAGTGCAGCAGCAGGATATGACAAACCAGAGCAGAGTGCAGGAGCACTGTCACCTGTCTCAGATGCTCGACCTTTGTATCATCACCATCTTAGGCCCTTGCCACCCAGGGCTGTAAGCAGGTTTTTGCTAAGCCAAAAGTGAGACAGCTGCTTTGACAATGGATAATGTGGCTCCCATCATATGCAGGAAGCTTTAAAAAAAACCTACTTAAAATACTCCTATTTTTTAAAAGTAGGAGTATTGCAAAAACAGGAAGTAGCCCCAGAAAAATTAAATGTTCCAGGAACTAGAGAAGTTTTCTCAAGCCTTCTTATTTTGTTGAAGCAGCCTCCTTGTTAAACTATGCCAACAAGTTAAAAGGTCATACCTGGGTAAGCAGATGATAGGATGCTGAGTCTGACTGTTAAACAAGGGAAACCCTCTGTTCCTACAAAGAAATAGAAAAATATGCTCACTAGTCTCTATGCAGCGAATTTAGCATAAACTCAGCATTGTAAGGGACTATAAAATGTCCTTACATCTTATGTGTACATTTCTGTCCAAGCCTTTTTCTCTCAGCTTTATTTCCCAAGACTCATTAATTCAGATACCCTGTTATGTCCATCCTGCTTTGGGACTACCAAGGAGCTGCTTAATCCCTAGGCCAGCACTAAAAAAATCTGGCACTGACTCCCTGTCCATCAGGGAAGGCAAATGGAGCACAGCACAATTCCAGCCAGACTCCCTCCAGACTGGGAGAACTGTCAGAGCTGCTATATGCAGAGACTCTACTGCAGGGCAATCCCAAGCAGGAATGAGGAAAGTGGAGGAAAATGGTTGCTAAGATGCACAGAAAGTAATGGAAGAAGAGCAAGAGTCCCTCACTGACTTCCCAGTATGACACTTCAAAACAGCTGAAGATACCAAGGCAGGGAACTACTACAATTTCCTCTTTAAACTGTTTTTCCTTGCCAAAGTTGTAGCAGAGGGTCTTACGTTTAGCTGGGATAAGTAACAAAGGTTACCAGAGATGTTAGTGCCCTTTTTGTGACGGTCTTTAATCCGAGATAAATGCCTGGGCAGTCCATGTAGTTAGCTTGCTGAAACAGCCTCTGCATGCCCCACCATTCATCCTCTCTCCTTTCTCTAAGTCTTGACCAGAGGACACTGGGGAAAACATTCCAGGTGCAAGCAGCAGACAGAAGCCCAAGTGTCTCCTATCAGGGTGAAAGGGGTCCCCTTACCTCATGTCCTTGAGTATCCCCAGGTATTATGAAGCCAGCTAGTACTATCACCTGTATTTAAGGCTGCAGCTTCTCGTGGCCAAGACACTTGTAACTTTTCTGACTTCAGTTGTTCAGAAATTAATTCCCTGTATAGGTTATCTGACCCAAGTTAATGCTTTTGTTTGAGAGTTCACGGTTTTAAAGCTTCAGCAAGAACAGGGCAGGCATTCCCAGGAGCTAGAATAGTAAGAAACACATAACTAAACCAAATTAAGAAGAAGGATAAAAAGTAATGACAAAAAGTAAGATGTAAGTATGAAATCAGAGAGAATCATAATGCATACTCACAAAGGCAACTAACCTTAAGGTAGAGAGCAGTTCAGGTTCTTTTTATTTCCTGGACTGTCATCCTTTGTCACTGAATTAGTCACCTTGTCTGTACCACATCACTGGCATGGGGTTGTGCTTACTACAGCTTTCCATCAGTTTGCCCAGTTAATATCCAACAAGAACAGAAAGATTTTGCTGCCCTGAAGGAGGAAGGTTTCATATGGTTCTGACAGCAAATAAATTAAAAATTTGAAATGGAATAAATTCCACCTTACTGCAGAGGCTGTCAGCTGAGTGCACCACTCATTTACAAGCAATAATTAGTTACAGTAAATGAGCTACATGGAACTGAGGCTCCAGCCAGCATCAACTCCACCAACCCACAGTACAAAGATGAATGTTAAAATAAGCTAATTAAATTTTCCCTGGCTCAGCAGAAAGATCAATGTTCTTGACAGCCGAGGACTGAGCACGTGGCATCCCAACAGCCCTCTGATGTGCCACCACTGCCACATAAAGCCACAGAGCCAGAACCAGAGGAACACCCCTCTTGGGAGGGGCAAGGAGACAGAGACACTCAACAGGGACATTAACAGAAGGATGGAGACACCTGCTACTTGTATGCCAGATGGTCAGATGGCATTTTTACAAAAAGCAAACTTGCCTTTGCACTTTCATTATCTATTCTACCACCATTAAACACGTGTCCCAGTAGTCCACTGAAGGTCCACTGCAATGAATGTGATTTTAGCCACTAGCAGAATACCAAAAATACCAATCAAAATACAGATGACAGAAGCGGGCAGCATTTTTGGTGTCCCACGAATTTGCTGGATTCAGGCTGTTATCACCATTTCCACCTCTTGCTGAGGAAGAGGGAAGGGAAGAAAATGAGATGATTCAAAGGTTCTTCTGCTAGAGAACAGAAGAGACACCCACCCACACAGAGATGCCCACAATTCCACGTTCAGGGCATTTAAACAAAAAGCAAGAAGTTAACATTTAAGTGCCTGGTCAGAATGTGGCACCACATATATCAATGGGCTTTTCCACTTCCTGAAAGCATCTTCTAATAATCACAGTGCAGAATGTATCAGGAAGGGTTTCTTTTTGTTTGTATTTCTCCCAAACCCTGTTGCTTAAGACAGAAATCCAGAAGAACCTGTCTCAATAAGGAATTACTCAAAACTGGCAGTGTCTTTAGAAAAGCTCTGTGCTCGGGTGAAGGGACATGCTGGTTTATTGATGCCCTAGAGCCAGGATGCAGGGGATGGCTTTTTGGCTGCTCCAAGTGACACTTTCCACTAGGGACAGGGCACAAAACAGACGAGCTGGTTGTTTCACTCCTAATGAGAAGCTGTGCTTAGTAGCTTCTATCTTGGATATGGAAACCTATGTCAGGACATGCAAGCTTATCACAATGAAGAAAACTTGAAGTCTTATCCATAAATACAGCCTGGTAAGTGCATTCAGCACATTTTCTTCCACTGAAGTACAGCAGACAGAGTCTCTGTTGATGCAGACTAACAAAGGGCTGGACAGCTCTAGGCTGGATGTGACCTAGCATCAAACAGTCAAGGAAACCTGCTCATTCTGGCTCTGCCATTTATCTGTGGATCAAGCATGCTACTTCCTCTGCTGTATCCAGTAGGGATTGCCTTTTCTTCTTTTTGGTAAACACTTTGACTTCTACCTACAAAAACTGATAGAAAAAATACAGTGTGCATATACACACACACAAGAGAGGACTCAGGTTCTATTTATGCACAAGGTATTTGTAACTATTCTTCATTAAAGTTACTCCTACTTCTTCCCTTACAAAACTCTTAAAACCAACAGGATTGATAAATTCATACATTGTACTAATTTAAAAAAATATGTCTGTCTTTTTCAGGAGCTGCTTTCCTTTCTCATTTAAGGGTTTGTGTGTGTTCAAATACTTCTGTATAACCTACCCAACAACACACCTGTTCTGCAGAGTCACCTGCAATGAAAATTGTAAGGACTAATCACATTCTTTTCCTAAGCTGTTCTACTTGTTCTCCTGAGAGAGGAGCTGTGCTGTTATCCTGATGGGTCAGCCCATCCACCTGAGGCCCTGAGTCTGCCTTGCAGATATCTATTAGCTTCACCAATCTGCCTGCAGAAATGCACATTTAAGGTTTTGAACTCTTCAGTCGGGGAGGTTGCCTTTTGCTATATATACCTCAAGAGCAACATACACACTATGATAAAAGCCTAAATTGCCACAAATTACTTTTCAGCATTTAGTGCTTTGCCCAACAATGCTGCAAATGGATCCAATCTATTAGCACCAAACCTTTCCCCACAGCTTCTTCCTTTTACACTCCACACTCTCCTCCTCCTTCCTACTTCCCATGTACCCTTATGCTTTCCCACTGGCAGCAGAGGCTTAAAATAACAGACATTTTTCTAAGGAATGCAAAAAAAAAATATTCTGGTTATCTGGGTTATCTGCAGGGCAGAATTCACTACACTTTTATTATTATTCAGTTTCCAAAGCGCTACAAAATGAAGGTCAAATATATCTGAACTTCAGCTAGGGCTGATGCAGAGAGCAAACTTCTTTAAGCACTTTAGCTAAAGGAGGCAAACAGAGGCCAGGCTGTGGTGCTGTACATTACATCAGCAGAAGCCAGCAGCTTACCATGGCTGTAGTTGTGGCCTGAAATTCAGGAAGGACTGCAGCAGATGCTGCCTCAACTTGAGAATCAAGACTCCAGAGCCACACTGACTGAGGAAAAACCTGTACTGAGATTTTCACCATCAGTCTGAGTTTGCTTGGGATAGCACACAACTCAGAGTACTTTCCTCACTCCTGGAACATGTTGCCTCTGAAAGCCAGTTTAGCATGTTCCCTTTTGACCATGCTGACTTATAAAAGGTTTTAATGACGCAAAAACAAGCAGTGTTGATCGTACCATCACAAATTTATTTATTCCAAAAACTATTGCACTGCATCTGCGTTAAAATGACTGGATTATTCCCAATACTTCTTAATTCCCATTGCTTGTCTGGTGACTCATTTTCACTAAAACATCCACACCAAATCTTTCAATAGTTAAAAGAAATTTTTAAAACCCTGCAAATTGAGAAAGGTCTATTCATGGGGGAAAATGTACTGCCAGTCTAAGCAGCTCACAGTCATGGAGGAAACAAAGCCTGGCTTGGTTATGACTCTGAGGAGGAGACAGGGAAGATGAAAAGCTGTCTCAGCATGCAAGAATCTTGGCTAAGTGGGGCCTGAAATACACAGCAGACAGGAGACACTGTTCAATCATTTATAGAAATCAAGGTTAGCAGTGTCAGCACATTTGGCCTGAGAGGAAACAGTTTCCTGATCCTCTTGACGCAGAAGTAACTTGGCTGCATTAGTGGCTGCCACTAAGTAAGGATTAAAGAATGGAAACAGAGAAGGACAGGAGAGCAAAGGATAAAATGAGAATGCCAGTATTTTCACAGCTTGTATTCAGCAGCCCAGCTAGAACCCCAAGGGGTTTTTTTTCAGGAACTTCAGAGACAGAGACAACTGCTACACTGGATGAAAATATATGGTGTCTGGGTTTTACAAATAGTGTTTCTAATAGTTTATCTGATTTTGTAACTAGCAGGGAAGGAAATCGTTCTGATGACAATTACCACTGAGGCATTTTGTTGTGATTACTGGCACAGAGCTGTCATTAACACTCCACTTCTCTTAACCACAACTTGCATCCCCTGTCGTTATTGAAGATAGGTCTGGGGGCTGTTTTTCTGGTCTTGTCAAGTTGAATTTTAATACATGCTGCTTGAAAGATGTACCACCTGCTATTTTATATCTATAATTTATTGTATAATGAGTTCCTATAAATTCTTATGATACCTTAAGAGACTTCCAAGATGGATTGCTGGCCTGTTTTTTTTTCTCAGTTTGTCAGCAAAGCAGAGAGAGTCTCTGAGTTCCTCTTGTCACCCACTTGGGCCACAGATCAGCCATCTTCCTCCACTGAAGGATCTTACCTCCAGAAGAAAGGCTGTCTGCTAATGAAGATGCTGGATAGCAATGAACTACAGTCTTTGGATTTATTTTAGGAGGCCCCAGCTATTTCAGACACCATGAAATGGTTGTATGGGCACAAGCTGTATCTTCACATGCTGAAGAGGAAAAGCTCACTAGAGATTCTGGACAGGGACTGTCTAATAGTCATTTAGTGAAACAGAAACCACCAGCCCTACAAGTTGGTATCCAAGAGAAAATATTTATTTAACGTAGGAATGAGAAATCCTCCACCTATTAGAGACATGCCATCCTCACCTCAATATCACATGCATAGAAGATATGTTTGATACATTTTCATATTTCGGTCCAGCACCACAAAAAGGAGTTCCCATTGGAAGCTGGAGACTTTTAAATTTGAGACTTGACTTTACATTTCCCCTACTTCTCAGAGCCAAGACAGTGAAAAACACTAAGAAGTTTTAAGAAGTTATTACATTTTTTTTTCAGTCAACAGCAAAAAAAAAAAAATTAACTACTTCAAAATACAGATATTGTATTATATGCTTCTTATTAAACTCTGCTTTTAACCTGTCTTTGGACTAATAGCACTTTCTAAAAGACCCCTAGCCCTGAGTCAGGTCGTGGATGCAAATCCAAGAGTGTGTGTTGAAATCAGGCTGCTCCCAGGCAGAGCTCATGCAATGAGTAAAGCCAGGATGTGCCAAGATTGCAAAGGGCTTTCACTCATGATCGACAGACACAATCAACAGAGAAAATGAGCCACTGACTTTCATCTCCTTACAAACACCTTGACAGCCAAGCTGGTGCAAACTAACAAGTATAAGAGTCCTTCCCTCAGTCATCACTGTAATTGAGAGGGAGGAAAAAGGCAGGGAGGAGAGCACAGAAGAAGAGGACCTGAGGAGCTGGGATGAAGTGTCAGGACAAAGAATCACAATGAGACTGACAGCTGGCCAGAGCCACTTCAGCTCTGCTAAGCATGGATTTAAGGATGCTGCACAACTGGACAAGCCTGGCATGAGCACACACTACAGACTGGCCTCAGGTCTATGCTGCCCCACTCCAGGGACACACTTCAACTCAGCAGCCCTCAGTGAGGGCATTATCTCAGCTGCTGCTGTTGAGCCCCTCCTCCTGGAGCTCCAGGACACTCAGCACAGAAGCAAAGCAGCATATGCTGCTCTGTGCTAAGCCCGTTGTTGCTTTGGCTTCCAGGCTCTCTTGTCCAAAATTAAAGGTGTGTTTGCTTTCCCTACAGCATCCAGGACTGTAACACAGCTATAGCCCATGCACAGGGTGGAGGTGAACAGACAAGGCAGATGAAACAACCATCTTCCAAAGGACAGCACAGGAGCCTTTTGCCTTACTGACATACTGACATATGTCTTATGCCAGTGAGAAATTAAGGACCTGAGCATATGAGACAGGGTAAGAAAGCAAGAACTGCTGCACTGGTTTGGGTCCATCCTCTTACTTGAGTATTCTTTTTTGACACACCAGTTCTGTTTATCCTGAAGATTTTCCTTCAAGATAAACAGAAGACAGAGAGTCCAGGCAGATAGAAAATTTCCTCAATACATCCTATAACCCAGGAGTCAACTTGGTGTATCAGAGATGTGATGGAAATACAAAATAAGACACAATAAAATATATCACTTTTTTGGCTGGGGATGAGTTAATTTTTCTTCTTTTCATCCATGTGATATTATAAAATTTAAGGGTGTCAATAAAACTTCAGATGATTCTCTTGAAAAAGTAAAAATCTCCTTTGACAGGATTGTAGACTGAGAGACTTTCTGTGGGTAAGAAAGCAGGTTGCTGTCTGAAACAGGAGCAAACCCCAGGTCTCTCAGCTCCTGCACCTAATGATAAGGTTGAACACACACTCCCAGCATAGCCATGATGCAACAACAGCGTGTAGCTCTAAAATCCTGTAGTAACCAAGTGCAGCCTTTTCCCAGCATGTGCCAGTGAAAATGATGGCAGGAGAAGAGCAAAGGCTCAGGATGCATGGCAGCTCTGGGACTGCAGGGGGAAGCCACGTTAGCCTATGCTAGTACATGGGTTTCTGTAATCAGCTCTATATGTTATCTCTAATTCCAAGTGCACTGAAGTTAACTTTGAGGAGTCAAGAGCAAGCTGTGCAGTACCCTAGAAACTGAGCTTAAGCTGCAGATTTTTGCACTGATATGGATGCCCTCGAGATTAGAAGCCCAAAGCACTATATTAAGTGAGGAAGGCACACAGAACATATTTGCTAGAACACATCCTTGAAGACACAGCTCCAATGTCACGGCTTATGTGCCACCAGAAACCTCCAAGATAAAGACAAATGGCATAAAAACATTGCCTGAAGACCTCCACCTTTTGGGAGCAAACATGACAGGGGATGCAGTACAGGTTAGCCAGCATTCCCCACCTTTTTAAAGAAATTTTTGTACCATACTTTGGATTTCTGCTTTTTCCTTCTCTCCAGTTTAGAGTATTACAACCAAGCAGTACTGTTGCAGTACTGACCCCATCCCATGGCACTTTCTGGATGTTTTACTGGCACTGTATTGGAAAGAACCACAGGATGATACGAGCTTTGCTCAGGATCATACTGAGAAGTCCATTTAGCACATATTCCTGTAATACATGCACTTCCTATACACAATACAACTGCTGAGCAAAATCTCCCAGAGGCTTTAAACCTGTTATTTCTTAGGTCACCTCTAAACCACTTATCTCCATTAGCAATCTGGAATGCACAAGCTACTTGTCACAGGTTGAAGGGGAATCAAGCAAAGCAGAATCTTTCAGTAGTTGAAAACAGGAAGCTTTTTGCTTGCTTTGTTGGAGATTTTCCAGACATCCCCTGCCATCATTTCCTCCAGGCCTGCCTGAAGGTCTGCACCTTGAGAGCTCCTAGAAATGCCCACCACCACTCACAGCACATCCAAGCTACATCTGAAACAGCACCACTTGATTTTCTGCTCCTCCAAAGCCAATGCTCACAAAAGCAGAGTGTCTCTCCCAGGCCGGGGACTGCTGAAGCAACTACACCTGCCATAAAATTCCTCTTAGCATGCATCCTGCTTTGTGGAAAAACTAGTAACCTGCTGATGACTTATGCAAATAAGCAATACTCCAAGCCAGAGACAATGTGATACCAGAATCAGCCGGGAAAAAATGTTTCCACTGTGAAACAGGACCTGCCAGGAGTCACATTATCACTCCCAAAACACAGGATGGCTGACACCAGCATGTCCACATCCAGCCTTGCCCCCTTCAGTGTTTTCCCTTCATTCCATATGCCCTCTCTCTCATCCTTGCTCAACTCTTAAAAGCAGCAAACTCAAGTGACATTTGCCTATCATCATGCATTTGGTAAGAAATACCAATTTCATTTAAAGGTGATTGATGCTTATGGGACATGGGACCACAAGTGCCACAGTCATGTCAGCCACAGAGGTGTGACAGGAGGAAAATTGTCCAAACAGACTACAGAATGATAGCTCTCCAATCCTTAAGAGCCTCAGTCCCTGGATTCCCTAAAAAAATCCTCAAGCTCTGACATTTGTATCCAGTAAAGAAACAAAATAGTGGCAAAGCCTCTTTTCCTGCTGTCCCAGTTTATGAAAGCCCTTCTCTATTTGCACTAAAGGTGGGTTCTGCTGATAAATATTAAGGCACAGATATCTTACTACATGCAGGTAATAAATTTCTAAATAGAATGTTTGGACTGGGCAGAGGGATGCCATAAAAGAGAATTTCAAGCTGGGGTAGAGGTCCAAAACAGACTGGGTGCTTCCTGAGAGGCTATAAAGGCCAGTCTCAAATCTTCTCTCCAAAACAGATCTGTAAACAATTCCTAGTCACAAAGTTTACACCATTATACTCGGCAAGTATGTCACTCTGCATTTATGCAATTCACACTGAGTCTGGGAACGCAGGGCCAGCCTCATGGCTTGGAGCAGCCACTGCATTTCTCAGCTGGGTTTGGGGCTCCTGGGCACTTGCAAGTGCATCCTGTCATTAATCTGTTCTGCCTGATGTGAGAAATGGATTTGTAAAGGATTCTCAGAACCTGGCTGAAAGCTCACACAGTCTTGTACATCTGTATGCAAACTCTGAGATAAGGTGTGCTGACTTAGGAAGGCCATGGAATGGAGGTGACATTGTTGAGGGAGAGATTGAACTAGAAACAAGTTTCAAAAGATGGCCTTGCAAAAAGACCAGATATTTTGGAGAATTAGAACTGTGAAAGATGCATTGTGGCAAGACCACACGGGGTAAAATAATAGGTGATTGGTGTTCGGAGTATTAGCAGCATTGTGTGGCAAAAGGTAATAGGCTGAAAAACATTTATAAGGTATTGTAAGCAGGAAATAGGGTGGCTTCTGATAGAATGGCATTGAGTTTTACATCTCTTATGTCTCCAAGAGACTCTTATGTCTTCTACAAGACTGATAATGGAATAAAATCTTTTAAAACACCTCTCAGTTGTCCTTTGTAGAGCTGGGATTTTCCAACACCTGTCTGCTCTTACAAGAAATCCTACTTTATTTTCAGGGCTCTTTTTACATAGGATGCAGGCAGCAGAGCTGGAACAAAACAATGTGCCCATAAATACAGCTAAAGACACAGGTCTTCCTGTAACCACTTGACTGTTAACTTTTTTTTCTCCTATCACATTTTTTATTAATTACATTATTCTTTTACTTCTAAAAACAAACATGGACTGGCTTTGTCCACGTGCTGGGTACATGAGTGGCTATTGGAGAGGTCCCTTCACACTGTGGGCACCCTCTCAGCTCCAGCAGCAGCAGAATCCCATTCCATACCCACACTGTGAGCCAGTGAGCCTTGCTGAAACATGAAGGATTTCAGCTGGCCTCAAAAAAAAAAAAAAAAAAAAAGTTGGTGTTTCCTTACTGCACTAAACCAGGTAGGAATCCACTGGGTAGGTCATCAATGCCCAGAGCTGGCAGATATTGCCTTGCCAGGTCCTATACAGTTTCTGAAATGTTTTGTCAATCAAGCTCAAGATATCAAAAAGCCCTAAGTATTTCAGACTAGGTCAAATGAAACGTTTCAGCTATGTTTTACTTTTTTTTTTTTTTTTTTAAATTTTCCTTCAGAAATTTGAGCTATTCCAAACTAAATGAATTTTTCTTCCATTTTCAAAGTGTCTAAAAAACACATTTTAAAATCAGAAAAGGAGGAAGGAATTTTCAGGAATAGAAAGTTTTTGAAACTAATTCTTTCTCCCAAAAAAAGTTAGCATTTTACACATGGTTTGGTTTTTTTTTTTTTCTGTTAAAAGATCTGTTTGAGTAGATAAACTCCATTAAGCTCAACTTCCTACTTCAGTATTAACTCCAAACCTAATTCTAGGAAACAAGGCCTTTCTTACTTTCTCCAGAGACAAGATAGAATAAACTGACCAGTTTTCACCTGGGAGATGAGTTAGCTGTAAGGACTCTCCCCAGTAATGTATGTATTCAAAACACCTGTTTATTTGAAAATTATGTAGTTCCTGGGAAACCAAATGTTCTGTATTTAATATCTTAAGCTATAAAAGCCCAATTCAACAGGATGCATGTTACTAAGAAATAGGACTAGCTGAAGTCAAGCTGAGGCCAGAGTGCCCATAAAGAATACACACTTCTGTGTCCTCATTGAAGTTTAGGGTTTTAGAAAAATAGGAGTGTTTTTCTTTTAGAGCACTCATTTCAGAGAGCTTTGTTTACTTTAATAAAATATCCCACATCTTTCACAATTTTTAAAATAACTAGAAGCTGCTAGAAGTGGAAAACCACTATATTGTGAGTTCAGGAGGAATTCTTGTGCTTTTTTCCCCCCCACATACTTAAAAAATAACACAAACTCATAACTACTTTTGTTATAAGGCAGAAGCTGTGTGGAGCTTTCTGCAGCAGCTCAAGGGCTCAAAATCAGACAAACTCACCAGGAACACTGATAGCCAGCACTGCAGGAGGCACAGATTATATTTCCAGCCAAACTGCTCACAAAATTTTCTTTTAGCCTTTCTCTGATAATTCCCTTCATTTATTAGCGGTTCTCAAGTGTGTTCCACTACTACACTTTAATTTGTTTTTGATTAAGAAAGCAGACAATGCTAAGGAGATGACAAAACATGGAGTAATACAATAGAAAGCATTAAGATGCCTTATTTGCTCCCCCAAAAGAACTGCATGGTGCAACTGAAAACACTTAGCAAGTGGATGCCAACATGAAAAGCTGGACAAACCCAGACTCCTAACTTCTTGAAACTAAATCCCCATAAAGAAAATTGCTATTCTCTCTCAGCACCACATACTTCTGATTGCATCAAAATGCATTAAAATAGCAATGCTTTACCCTAAGTGGACCAATCTTGGGAAATTATTTACATGGTGAAAAGCTGTACTTCACTTGCTGGAGATTACCAGTACCAGGTTGCATCAGTAACTCACAGTGCCATGCTTTCTCCAACAAAAGCCAACACTGATTGCAACACATTTATGAAGATAGAACTAGTCAAAAATAGTGTTTTGACCTTCAGATTATGGACTTTATGCATTACAGCAGAGCCATTAACACCTGTTGGAACAATTTTCAAAATAAGTATTCTAGTCCCTAATTCACGTAGCAAACTTGCCTCTTTTTTAGAGCCAGCATGTGAGACTTGCAGGTCTTTGAAAGCAGAAGGCCATTACTCAAAAGCAGATAAGAGCTTCCTTAAAACACTGTGCTCTGTTACAGAAATACCTTAATAAAGATTAAGGAAAGTGCCTGAAATCAAAGATTACTGACCCATTTGAGCACAAGAGCTGCAACCTTCTGTAACAAAGGATTTGGGATACTTTAGCACAATGATGAGTCACACATAATGGGAAAACTTAAAGAAAACTCAGTTATATGGAGGCCAGCAATTCTGCCCCCATGGGAGATATTTTTTTCACATTCCAAATCCACACTTTCAATTCACACATTTGAAAATGGTTTCCAAGATCCAGAGACAACATTACATTGCTGTTTAAAGGAAAAAAGTTGTTTAAAAACATTTGTGGACAGCAACAAGCACAGTAAGGAGAATCTCAATTTCTGCACTGACGTATTTGCTAACAAAATTCATGCTTTCTATTTTGAGGCTATTACAATTTATAATCCCACCTGTTAGCTCAAAAATCCCACCCTATAGCTCAAAAAATATTTCCACAGATGTAAATTTCCATGGCTGCTGTGCAAAGGCAGAAAGCTCCATATGCTCCCAGAGCTGAAAGAGGCAGCTTTTCCTGCACTCATAAAAGGTACCACCAGATCCCAGCAACAAATTAGCCAGGCAGTGGCTGCCAGATACTACAGCCACAGATTTCCCTTTGTTGAGAGCACAGAGACCTACAGTGCTGGAGATCCTCTGCTGGAGTCAGTTCATACAGCCCTATGCAGACTGAGCCCCATCTCACTTATGGGATCAGCCCTGTGGTGCACCTTATGGAGCCAAACCAACCCACCTGTTTCCAGCTGTCTTTTTGTACCTCAGGACCAGGGACTGAGGCATCTCAACTCTGAGAAAAATGTTCTCCTTTCAACCACAGGGCCTGAAAGACTTCATTTTTTCACCAGACTGCCTCTGAGTTCTGTATCCCACAGCTCTATCAGCTCTAAAATGTTGGAGCAAGTCCAGAGGAGGGACACCAAGCGATTAGAGGGCTGGAGCACCTCTCCTGTGAGGAAAGGCTAAAAGAATTGGGATAGTTCAGCCTTGAAAAGAGAAGGCTTTGGGATGACCTAATTGCAGTACCTGAAGTAAGTCAATAAGAAAGACAATCCATAAGAGCATCAAGTGACAGAAAAGGGGGAACAGCTTCACACTAACAGAGAAGAGGTCTAGATTGGATATTAGGAAAAAATTATTTATTGGGAGGGTGGTGAGGCACTGGAACAAGTTGTCTAGGAAAGTTGTTGATGCCCCATCCCTGGAAGAGTTCAAGGCCAGGTTGGACAGGACTTGGAGCAACCTGGTCTAGCAGAAGATGTCCCTGCCCACAGCAGACGGAGTTGGAACAACTTCTCTTCTTCTCTTTAAGGTCCCTTCCAAGTTGCTCCTATGTACCTGTATTTATGATGCAGAGTCTCTGCAATAATCAAACAACTTGTCCTTCAGCATCAGTGCAGAATATGCTCAGATGCAAGTTACACAACAGGAGAGTTATCTATGTTTGTTCTTCCATAACCTGATTCCCATTCCCCAGCTGTCCCATTATTGCCTGCTCCCTGCCTCTGATTTTTGAGTATTTTATGTGGAATCATTTTCAAACATAGTTAAGAACTGTGTTGCACTGTGCTATTGTGCCTATTTTTTTTTTAAAGATTATGAATTGAGGCTAAGTAAGATAAAATGCCTTGCCTAAAAACAAACACAGGCTTTATGGTACATCAGGAAAGCACATGCAAGATTTTTGGAGTTTCAATCCAAGCTCTAGTGACAGAATCATTGCTCCTGCTTAGCTAAGGGCTGCAGTCTTTATATGCAGTAAACAGATCATATGGGCCATAGGCTTGAAGTTTATCTTAAGCTCCTTTAAAAGCACTGCTCATTATTCAAAGGAAAACGTGTGACCTTTGTGACATCTCTCTGGAAGGAGCTTTCATGTCTGCTGCTCTGAGATGATTAGAAGACGTGGTATTTTGGATGCAAACTAAGAAATCCCAGTGCTTTGCTGCTTCTTATTCTAAGGCATTAAGAAACAGATTTCTTTGGGTTTTGTAGGAATTGGGGAAATACATGAAAACAGGAAATGAGCAATGGAGTGGCAGGGAGCTTTGTCCATCTCCTCCTTCCACATCTCTTTTTAAATGCTGAAGGACACTCTTCAGCTCCATTTTGATCAGAAAACATGGACTGGAGAATAAAGGAGGCAACAGCCAAACTAGAGGTGTGGAAGGAATGGAAACCTTGCCCAGTTACCTATTCCAAATGGACAGCCACTCCTTATTCCACCTTTCCTCTGGGCACACATTAGGGAATTTTGCTGAACAGCACCTTCTCCACCAAAAAGAAAGCACACCTACTGCCTCATGGGACTGGCCATGGCATGGTATGTTTTCTCTTTCCTGCTGGATGAGGACCCAGCTGGGTAAGGAGGGAGAATGTCAGGTGACATACACCCTGCACACATCCTCCCTCCTTTGGGAGTTGGTCTCCTCAGTTCTAAGTGTGTTTTGGGGAAGATGCTCTAAGATGATGGGAACAGGACTGGGTTTGATCTTCCAAAGAAAGGGTGATTCCCTATCCAGTGATGACATCACTGGATACAGAAGAATACAGCTGTACCCTATAAATACAACTACACCTATCACTTGCACTTCTTTGTGCTCACCTGGCCAGTGCTCTATCTCTTCCTAAAGAGGTATATTGTTACCAGACCTGGCTCGCTCAAAACAAGCACACTGACCTAAATGGCACAACTCTAGACTCTATCAGATGAGAGTGTGGCCTTAAACCATATTCAGTTCCACCAGTTTAGGTAGAACTCAAAATTTGATCACCAGTACAATACTTCTATAAGGCAACAGAGCTGTCAGTACCCCTGGAAAATAAAAGGCACCTGAACTGAGCCTCCTTGAGGAAAATCAGCCAGAATTGACCTTTATTAAGGTTTCATTCCGTCAAGCCCCTTGCATCCACATGTTTAGTGTCAATTTTCTTGTAGCCTCTTAATACTGAGCTGGACCATTTCCCAGAAAACATATGCCATGTGAAGCAGCTCTCCCCTACAAACTAATTAAAACAGTTTTTGAAATGAATTGCCTCTTGGCTGAGAATATTTTTTAAAAGCTGTATTTTGCTCTCCTTATCGATTGTCATGGGGTCTTATATGCAAGAACCCAGTCATGGTGGTATTAACCCAAAATTGCTTGAGGGAATCTACAGTCTTCCTCTTTTGGCCAAAGAGCCCACAGGCATCTGCTCCAAGCTGTGCCACATCCCAGTTTAATGGTGAGGATATTGGGAGACAAGAATCAAGGCTGAGACGGAGAAGTTCAAAGGCCTCCTACCAAGTGTAGTCTGCCTTACAAAGGCAGAACTACAACATGGCACTCTTCACTCAGGGGGGAAAAAAAGGCACTTGATAGGAGAAGCTGCCACCAATATAACATCACCTAAAATGTGTGTCTGAATTCTGTAGAGACATATGGTGTCCCAGCAACAGGCTCCACCAGAAGTAAATATGGACACAACTCATCCTGAACACGTGTGATAGTGGGGCCATAACGTCTGTGAAACCAAAGCCAGAATGAATCCCCTGTAACCCAGTATATGTGCTCAGTGTCACAAAATAAATAATCAATTTGCCTCAATTAGGCTACATCCTCCTGCTGTCACACAACCTCTACTTGGCAACTGCACAGTATCAGTAACTAGTGGATACAATTTTGCCATATTCTGGTATCTCAATGGCTCGCTCTGTAAAGGTAGCCAGGGTATTTTCAATTCAGATGGATATATGAGATGGTGTCTTTTACTCATCACTTCACCAGTAACAGCTTGCAAAGATCAAGAGGATTTTACCAGTTAGCCCAAACATCAAAAAAAGTGAAAAGAATAATTGCCAAAATAAAGACCAAGCACATTCTTAGTATAAAGGTAACAGTTTAAAGCAAAAAAAGAACACTACAAAACAATTTACTGTATTTATATGTAATAAATACACTGTAATATAATGATAAAAACTGTAAAAAAGGTAAAAATGTAAAAATAAAATGCAAAATAATATTACAAAACAATTTACTGTGTTCACATGTAATAAATACAAGTGTAATACACTTGTAATAAATTTGCTTCAGCTCTTTTCAGTTGTTAACAGCCTATGAAGAAGCAGTCTTGCTAACACTACTCCACAAGGCTATTTAATGCTAAGAGACTAATGGGTGCTTAGATGCCTTCAGGGGTTGGAAGAGGGGATCTATTCTTTTGGATCAACTGCATGTTGTGAATTACCTTTTCCAATCCTGTTATTCTTAGGAAAAATAAGATAACTAGTTAAATAAACAAACAATCCACCTTAATCTTGCCAGTTACAGAAAAAAAAAAAAAAATCTTGCAAAAGATATTTTATTACTGGAACTAAAAAGTGAACTACACTACACAAGAAGCAAAATCTTGCATGGTGAGGGCTAGCACGTGTTTTGGCTTCCAGAGGTGATAAACTAAGAGCCACCAGGGCACAAAAAGCCGATTTCCTACTGCAGCACATGTGCACACAAACAGTAACTGCCTTTAAAGGCCAACTACGGCTTCACCTCTGAAAATGAGACGTGCATCCCTACTAGAAGTCTTTTCCATAACATTACTCTTTCCTATGCATCATTAAAAGTACCAACTCAAGGAAAATCATCTCCAAAAGTGACACAGGCAATTTAACAGAAACCATCCTCAAGTAGCAACAGCTAAAGAAGCTCACAAGGAAGTGAGAGGGGAAACATTCACTGTGTCCTGCCCTACAAATGCCATGAGCTCAAAACTTGCACCCAATTTTCAGCCTTCCCACAAGAGCTGAAAAGGTGTCCAAATGGCAGATAATTTCTAACATGTTAGGAAATACTGAAACACACACAAGGAAGCTTAAAGCCATCCTCAAAGTCTACACCATTTTGACTGCATATGCTTTAAATGCACCATTTGCAACCAGTCAATAAAACGGTAAAAATTTGTTTGAATAGAAAAATGAAAGTGTTGCAGTTTAAGTTTTAGGTTGAGCCAGACAGCCATGTGTTGCTATTAAACCACTTACAAGTAACAATTTCTTTTAAAGGGTCTTTTTGGTATTTCCCCCCACCACTCTTACCTTTAACATTCAGCCAGGTCCATCACAATTACTAAGTATTTGTTATAATGATGTAAAATGTGAATTAAAGCACCTTAATTTGTATACACTGAGCACACACTCAAACACCTCTACATTCACACCCAACTGCACCTTAGCTATACCTTAGCTGATTAATAATGTATGGATCATTATACTAGTTTACTCCACTGAAGATCATCAGCCAAGGAACAGACATCCCCAGCAAAATGCTGAGAGCTTTTCAGATGTAAGGGTTGTATTAAAGTAGTATCTGTGGCAGTCATGAGCACTTCAGAGGAAATGGCACTTTGGAAACTAAAGCAAGCCAAAGCTCTCCTACCTCAGTTTAAGTGAATAATTAGAAGGTGGATTTTAGTCGTTAATATTGAACAGTAGATTGTCCCATCCTGCCAACATTCTTAATGTCACTTTTCAGCATAATGCCAGCCTCTGGCAAAAGACTCTGCGGTGACAATTCCAATTAACATTCCTCATCTTTATCTCACCTGTCACCTGTTAAAAGATGCATGTTTACTCCACCTTCTCCCTGAAGAAGACTGACTGCAGCTGAGGTGAAGTGGTGCCATAAGTCAAGCAGGTCATGTTATCTAAGCTCCACTTTGTACAAGTCACTGTGCATGTTGTTTGAGCTGGCATCTGACGTGCCTTCCTCCCCAGCTGCCTTGTGCCCCGCAGACAGCCTGCCTCTCCTTCCCTCAGCAGTGGGAGGGAACCCCAAGGGCCACTGTTCTTCACCTGCAAACCTCAGCAGAAAACACCCCCACAGCAAGAGCAGCCCTTCTCATGCCAGTGCCTAAATTTGCCCTGTGCACTCTCTTTATGATCAAAGCAGGCCCTTAGGGGATCAACCCAAAACCCACTGAAGCTGATGAAAGTTTTCACCTGCGTTTCAGCAGGCTTTGAACCATGTTCTCTTGGCAGTATCCCACACTTCTCACAAGTAACACAGAGAGAAAAGGGGGAGAGGCTGCTTTATGCAATCCTTCGGTCAGAAGGATCGTTCTGTTACATCAGCAGTGTTTAGGACCCCAGAGGTGGTTTCAGAAGTCCATCCCGAGCTGATTTACAGCTGTGCACACTGCAATGACAGCTATCAGCTGAAGAGACACAGTGACAACGTGGGATATGTCCTCACAGAAAGCATCTGCTTCCATCCTGAATGCTCTCATGCAGAGGAAGTTGTTGTTGAGTATTTGAACACCACTTCCAGTCCCTACCCCTCTGCCAGGGAGTGAGTTCTCTCCCAAAAAGGAACTGGTGTGTCAAACCTGAAACCACATAAAGCATCGTACCCAAGTGATATTGCTGGAATCCTGGATGCTGAGAATTTTAAACTTTCTGTGCTGAAAGGCACAGACCCACAATAGAACACTGCATTTGACCTGAGGCTGTGGAGAAGACTTCCAAAATTGATTAATAGCACTGGGATTACAGGTGTGTAGTTGGTTAGAAGTGTGTAATACCACAGGGTGAAAAACAGAGTTTGGGGTTTTAGAATATAGAAAAAAATATGAAGCAAGATGGAGGTTTTAGGGTGAAGGCAGGTTGTTCTTCTTCACCTTCTTCCTGGGTTTGGGTGGTGTTTTGTAATTGGACAGAAAAGTCCGCATTGCGGGCTTCGAGAGATCAGTTATTGGGTTAAAAGGGAAAATAATCTAGGTGTCATTTCTTAATTAAGTATTTTAGTTTTAAAAGACCTTATAACAAGAGATAGTTGGCCATTTTGTGCCTTGCTAATGAAAGGCTGCAGAACTCATGGTTGTGAGGCTGTTTCACTGATAAGAAACAATAAACACCTGAGTCTGAACATGAAACACCATCTCAAGAGCCTTCAATCCTGACCCCAACAGAGGTAGAAAAAGCAAGCAGAGAACCCACATGATATGATACCACACAGGTGTCACATGACATCAAAAATCTCTACAGACCTAAGAGCCAGACTGACTGGGAAGGGATGTGGTCCCAGAGTGAAGAAAACTTCAGTCTTTCTTGGGCATACAACAAAGAAAGTGCACATTTGTTTAATTATCCACAGCCCCTTAATGCACCTATGGGTGGAATGGTGCAGGTTTTGCATGCAGACAAGCCTTTAACAGATGACTGCACACAAACACACACAAGTTTATGGCAAGATTAGATGATTTGAGAAAGGGCAAGGTGAAATTAATATATTAAAGTGCTAGGATTAGTTGTTAGATCTCAACTTTGTGACAGAGTGTACAGAAAAGTAATAGGAAGTTAATTGCCCTGAGTCCAGGAGCATTTCTCTTTTTGTGGCCTTCAGTGTCAACAACTGGGTCTTTATTAGGCCAGGCAACAACTACACCCAGGTCTTCTGATAGCTCTGTTCTGGCATAATCAAAGAGGATTCAGGTACCCACAGGAGTTTTATATAACATATGCTGTACAGTGAACCTTAGGCCCTAACAGCAAATTTTGCATATGATGACTTTCAAGCAGTTAGAATGTTAATTTCTGCTGTTTTAAATACCAAAATAAAAGCATTTGCCATTTCTGCTAATACAAACAAATGCTAGGCTAGTGTCCTGCCACACTACAGGCCACAGGGTTTTGTTTGCTGCAAAAACCAAAGCACTCTCATTTAGCTCTTTTCACTTACCCCATCCACAGCATGCTCTAACAGCAATGCCTTCAACTCAAGAATCCTTTTGCATGATCTAGGTCCCCTCATAAGTGACTGACCCCATCACCCCACTTTCAAGTGAATATACGATATATACAGGTTTTAGATAACTATATAAATTCCTATAGTTTAGGCATCTACCTCACGGCATCCAGAAACATGTTTTTCCAAGTGTTTTCTAGCTAAGAAAAAGTAATGTAGTCTGGTGTGAGAGCAGGAATTAAATTACTCATCCCAAATTACAGAGAAATCAGTGGAAGATCTAGCAGAAAACTGCCTTCATGCAAGCAACTTTGTCTACCAGCTTCTAGTAGAGAACTCAAGTACTGTAGATCTGCCCCATCACATAAAATGCAATTGTATTTCGTGTCAGTGTCCCCACACATTTCCCAACTCTCAAATTGTTTTATTCAGTGTCTAACCATCTGCAGTTACTGACATTTTCTTTTACAATGGCCAAAACACCTTGTAGTTGCTCCTTAGTTTTACTTAAGTGACAATGCAGCAACCCCACAGTTGCTCCCATCCTAAATGCAGTGTTCAGGGTGGTTAGGGCAGGAGGAATGAAGGTTCATTTTCTACAAATTGCTACTCACTGCAACAGAACAATACCAAAGCCACACAGGTGGCCAGTTCCAACAGCAATTCAAAACAGAATTGGATCTTTCTATTCCCCTTCCTCCTCTGCCACTTCTCTTTTTGTTTGACTAGGTAGCTTTTTTCAAATTTTGGCTTAAGTTTTGCAGATAGATGCTTCCCCTACAAGCAGCAAGGGATCCCTGACACAGAGTAGCTGTGACCACAAGCACCCAAAAGGAAATAGTCTCTTGGTCATTCCCTTGCTGATATTGTCAGGCACAGCACTCCATAACATAACATCCCTTTGGGATATATTAAGATATATTCATGCAGTGCTTACTGGGGCACTTCAAACTTTTTGTAGAAGCTCAACAGATCTCAATGAGACAGAGACTAGAAATGGGCAAAAAGAGACCAATACATTTCTGCAAAGACCTTAAAATTCAATTGTCTATTAACTCACTCACATACCAACCACCTCCCAACTACCACCTCTGGTGAAGGAAGCAAGGTCCTGAGAGTGCTGGCATATTTCACATCCTCAGGAGGACTCACTCCTCCCTCTCACCCTGTCTGCACAGAAACCTGTGTAGGATTTTGCTACAGAAAGAGCTGAGACCCCTTTCAATTTTCAGTTCACAGATGTGCACTGGAAAGTGACAGTGTTGAGCACCCAAAGACAATTCAATCATCTCTGCACAACCACGGGACTCCCTGCAGCCCTCAGGAACACAACACTAAGAGGACACTTCCAACAGCAACAGGGGAACCCTGACCTTGCCCGAGCTTAACCTCTGTCTGCAGACAACAAACACCTTCAGAAATCTTCCAGAAAATTCCTGCTTTCTCACAAGCATTAAAACTCTAACAACAGGTTGCCAAAGGGAAGACTGTCACTTGGACACTTCGATGCTTGCAATCTTAAAAAGTCTTCATTGCTGATGTTGAGAATGCTCTGAGAGTGACTCCTATTGCCACTCACGTGCAGTGCTGCATGTGACTGGATCCAGAGGTGGTCCAGAGATTCCAAGACCTTCAGTCTGCTCTCTACTGCCACGTGGACAGTGGAACCAGCCATTGGCACATGAATCACTACCATCTCCTGACAGCAGGTAAGCAGACTGACTGGGATGTGAACTGGCACAACAAACCATGTTTACAGTGCATTACACATTTGCTATTACATTTTTATTATTGTTAGCCCACTTGAAAACTCCTTCAAACCTCTTAACTCTTGCTAACAAACTTTTTACAGAGTTCTCTGAAGCATCCTCCACACCCAACACTCATTCTCCTTGAAATCCTGCTTTTTTTTTCCCCTCTCCTAATATAAAAAAAATCATAACATGAATTTTGTCTTTCAGTGCTTAATGCTCCAGCTATTGTTTAGATGGCCACTGTCTTCTGTTTAAAGCAAAGCGCCCCATTGAAGTGCTGTGATTAATCAGGATGATAAATGCTGCAGCGAGCTCCCTGCTATCAATCACATTTCTTGTGCAGAAAGGCACTCATGCCAAAACAGGAGGAAAAGGCTCATTTACCACTATTGTAGTAAGATTATTTTCCGTTTAAAAAAGTGGCAGCCTCTTTGTTCACTAATGAATGCAGACTGACCAGCAGTTTAGAGCCCTAGTAAGACATGGTTAAAGATGATAATAAAACAAAGTTACTGTGTGTGAAGTAGGACAGATGGCAGCCACACAATTGCCATCAAGTCTATTTAAACAGATAAGTAGTTTTCCTATGCCCAGCCCAGCTCTAGACGTGCTGATTCAAAGGCTGGCTCTTGTCACATGGAGCCCTCTAACCTAAAACAGGTGCAGAGGTCATGGGGTTTCCTTCCATGCTTTCATTTAGCAATTCACCCATTCTCTCCATCAAGCACACCATGAGCAGAGCCTGGGACAGATGCTCCTGCCAAGCAGTGATAAGCTAATGCCTCTGTGCCTTGCAAACACATGCTTCAGACCCAGGGACAAAACAGCCCAGCTCTGGGAAAGGCAGGGGCACATTGTGTTGGAAATGTGGCAGGTAGCTTGGCAAGCCCAGTGTTTCATTACTGGGGTTCTGAGACAAGCTGCCATGGACAGCAGAGCACAAAAAAAAAAAAAAAAAAAAAAAAAAAAAAAAAAAAAAAAAAAGCCCATTTCACTAAACTTTCTGCACATACAGGATCAGTGACAGATGCAGGGCAAAAGGACCAGGAAACCAGTGTCAGCTGGGGTAGCCAGAGCCAGTGGGCTGCAGTGAATATTGAATGACATGGATCAGTGAAAGACTTAATTCCACTAAGCAGCCAAGGGGCTCAGATCCAAGGCCAGTTTCTGCTGTGGGGGAGCATTTTACCAAAAGTAAAAACTGCTGATGAGCCTGACAAACCAACAGCCAGAGACAACCACAAAACTGCAGGGGACACATTGGAGGGGCTGGTGAGAGACATTCAATCAGAGATATCCCAGCAAGTTTTTGTGCTGTCTGGCAGGCCCTTCCCCTACAGACACTGCAAGACTGGGGCTTCTAATGCTGTAAGGATTACTTTAATCCATAGGCTTAACCTTCCTACAGCAAACCTGCAGAGACAGTGCCACTGTCTTTGTGCTGGCAGGCAGCCCATCAGGCACAGCCCTTCCAGTCAGCATTTCAGACATGGCCAGCAGCTTCCTGCAGGAGCTGAGGGTCCCTGCTTCCCACCTCACTGACATCTTGCACTACTTCATCTTTATAGATACCTGATGATCTCTGCAAACAGGATTGCTGGGAAATGAAAATGATTTCTCATAAACACTCGTGACTGGAAATCCTCCAAACCGTTTTTAAGCTTTGTCATAATATACGCCTTTCTCGCAGCGTATTTTATTATACAACTATTTCTTTCTCTTGATTTAAGGAGAAAGGAGCAAAACGGCAAGAAAGCATATTAGCATCATAACATGAATCCAAAGGTGGTGTAAGAGCCTAATAATAAGATAAAGGCTTCCAAAAGTGCTTCACCATTATGACTGCTTAACACCTGAAGGGGTTGAAAAAGTGCTTTGTCATTATGTCTGCCTATCACAATCACTCTTGAACACCTGAAAACTACACCCAGTATTGGACTGTGAGTAGCCTGCCTTGAGGCCCATAAAAAGGAAGGCAAAGCTGGTGCAAAGTACAGTGTGGTGATGACCTATTCAATGCTTTTTTAAGTAAGCTTGACTTTTTTTCTAACTTTTCTCTGCTTTTCTCTTTGCTTCTCTTACTATTAAATACAAATGTACCAATCTTTTGGTATCAACATTTAATCTTGTTTGGTTTTAATCTCGATTTTAGGAGTATTTTGAACCTCCAAAGTTCTTTCCATGTTTTTATACAGAGACTTAGCTTTCTTTGCTCTTCTGTGTTTAAACCTGTTCATAACAGGTGGTAACATATTTCTGATAGAATGCACGTGAACAATTTGGACCTTTCATTACATTTAGTAAACGATTCAAACAAAAAATACATGTGGAAAGGAGATGCTCACATCTGGGATTATCCTTCACTGCAAGCCTTGTGTAAGGTTTTTCAAGTCAACAGTCAATTCCACAGTTGCTACTCTAAGCCCAGTAAGAGTATTTTTTTTAATTATTTTAACAAATTTAGCTCAGTAACAGTATTTCAGAACATCTAAATAACCTTTCTGCCTGACAAGATGGAAACAATCATCTCCCCTCTGACAGATGTAGAAAGTCAAAAAAAACCCACACCCTAAACACACCCTAAAACATGAGTGAAAGAAGATACACTATTTTCTTCCCCTCCTGATACCATGTTTTTATACATTTCTAGATTGTATTTGATCATGCACAAATATACACACATATTTGGCTACAGGAAGAAGCTTATTTGTTCCAGGAATTAGTCTGTCCATAATACTTTACTGTAACAGATCTCATAAAAATATTTCTAACTCCAGCACTCCTTCATTGATATTAGATAGAAGAGTTTCTTTTGGTATTTCTCATGCCCATTTGGATACTGCAAAAGGAATTTTGTAGGTCACAACAGTGTTATTACAAGGGCTATCTGTAATAAAGAGAGCTCCAGAAAATGCGAACACAAACACTAACAAAATATAGGTGAACCTGTGGACACAGATGCAATGATTTTGACTGTATCCCCTTTTGTACATCTCACTACTTTTCTCCACTGTTAATTACAGATTGGTATTTTAGGGAGGAAATCACAAATATTTTTCAAAGCTATTCACCATGGCTGAATACTTACATTTGGCCTGCTGTGCTCAGTTTAACCTTTAACATATGAGGAACAATAACAACAAAAAAGTTTTGGGCTGCAAAACCAAGAAGTATTTTGTAGCACAGCTGCAGTCGCACCAAATCACAATCCAAAAGCTAACTGAGGTGGCTTTGGTGCTGGAGACATCTCTGAAGCAGAACTACAATCACCTGCCAAGTTGCCTATAAAGGAGATCACAACAGCCCTAAGCTTCTGTGCAGCCTTTTTCAAACACAGCAGCAGAAGTTAGAGGATTTTTTCCTGCACAGATTTTTTTCCTACAGCTGAGAAAAGAAAAAACTAGTATGACCTTCAGCAAAAGGCAGAGATGTGGCCTCCACATGTGGTGGGGAACAGCACCACCAGCACAGGCACAGCAGAAACAGGAGGCGTTTCTTTAGTCATGTGCAGACTCTCCTGCCTAAAGACATCCACGTCCAACTTGTGCAGGCAGACCACAGCAAGAGAGCTGTGCAGAGCCTTCTGACCTGCACCTGGGCTGCCAGGCACAAATGCCCAGGAGCAGGAACTGTTAGATTCAATACACCCTTCTGCTCTGGTTCCCTCCATTCAATATGCTAAGTAAGATTAAACATGTTGCATTTCCTACAGACACACAAAATGAGAAATGACAGCACACAAGAAAAGGTAAGCTCTAGGCTTACCTCAGGTAAAAGTTACAGGACAACAACACTGAAAATAACAGGACTGCACCACAATAACAATATGCCCACTCAAACACTCCCAAGAATGCAACCTAGCCAGTTCCATGAACTAAGGGCCACCCCACCACATTGAACTAACAGGTTTATGAAGATCAAAATCTCTGACTACTCTGCTCTTACACTTGCCTACCCACTCCAAGATCTGCAAAACACAACACTTAGAAGACACAGAATTAAGGGGAACCAAGAGATGTGCATCAGTTCAGATGATAGTGACAGGCAGCTACAGAGAAGTCTGTTTTGTTTCTTTTCTTTTGATTTTGTTTCTTTGGGGATTTTTATTCGTTAGTGAATTCTTTATGGTTTGCAAACTGTGAGCTGCATGGATGCCTTACTTGTGTCATGGAGCATGGTTTCCATCTCTTTTGTTCTATAATTAATCACTGAAGTCCTCAAGTTTCCCCCTTGTTACACATACATTGGTATTTAAAGTTTTTACACACACGAGTTAGCATACAATTGTAAAACTACTTTTAGTAGCTGTATACATTAGTCTTGAATTTACTTTTCCATATTACTTCCACAAGTGTTTGCTGAAAGACATGTTTACTAATGGACACTAAGTACCATGAACCTGAGAGTGAGCTCATTCATTTAGACCCTCAAGGGCATTTGCTGCAGGGAAGGTTGGTGCAGTGAGCAGTTCTGCCCATGCCTCACTCTGACCTTACAAGTACTGCTGTTCTTATTATGTAACACCACCACCACCAATAATGGCACCAGTTCTTACTTTAGTGACTGTTAATATGCTTAGCTGCACTGCAGACATACTTCATGGCAACTTTCCAAGAAGAGGACTCAATTCTCCTAGAGGCACTGCACATCCACCCAAGAAGGAACTAAGCTTCTGCTCAGGGGGACATCAGGAGCAGCTCTGAGTACAGTAAGACCACAGCAACAGGTGCTGAGCACAGATCTCTGTGGACCCCAGCGGGCTCTGGAAAGAGAGGTTGACCCTTTTTGTATATGCATAGGAATGTGGGATATGGGGGGGATCACAGAATTTTAAATCTTAGATTTCTATCTTTTCTGAGGACATTCAGCACATGACTGAGGTTCTCAATTTGTAGCTTTAATTTCTATTATGTGTATTTAAAAAAAAAAAAAAAATCAGTGCTGTCTTGACTCATTCTTTGGCTTCTAATGTTCCTTCAGCTTTATCATCATTTTGCTAAACCCAAGAAAAGATTACTCAAATGTTGTCCTGTCATTTAGAGATTCGGAGGTACATGCAGAAGCTGCACACTGGCTCTAGCAGAGTATGTATTATGAGTAAGGAGCTCACTGCACATTCAACTGCACCTTGTTTCACTGAAAAGTGAAGTATGTGTATTTCCAATTTCCTATAAATTTTTAAAAGACACAGGATCAACAGTCAGACTACACTCGACTTTGCCAGAAGCCTGGGGAGCCACTGGAGCAGAATGTCATTGGGTCAGGGATCTGCCCTCACTGGACAGCTGACAATGAGAGGGGCTGAGCACCTCTGTGGGTGGCCAGGATTACAGCTGGCTGTAGCTCCAGGATCAGGCCTGGCACCACAGACTGGCTGGCACACACTGAAATGCAGCAACAGCTAAGCCCAGATTTAATATGCATTCATCAATACAGGTATCAACCATCTTGATTCACCACAAACTTGGTTTACACCCTGTTGCCAGCATGGAGGAGTCTAATGCCAATTCATCCACCAGGCCACCACAATCCCACTAGAAAGTGCTGAGAAGGGGTTTGGATCAACACAAGTAAATCCACCCTTCAACAGATTTCAGTTAAACTGCTGCAGCTATGGAAATCCTAAAGGAGATAGTTGTGTCCTAAATTACAAAATGTTAGTGGATTTGTCCCTTCTCTAACCCCTGCCAGAGACAACTTCAGGTAGACTATGACTGCAGACAGGGTTTTTATAGCTCTGATTGCAGACAGAGACAAAGGCAAGCTGGAGCTGCCAGTGAGCTTGTCTTCTGGAGTGCTCAGGGCTGGGTACACGGGAAGAAGGATGCAGCAGCGCTGAATCCCAACAGGGCAGGCTGCTTTCCAGGGCTAGACTACCAAAGGCAGAGCCTGATTAATCTCCATGTTGTTACAGCCCTGTGTTGTCAACTTCTGCTGCCCTTTCTCCATGATACCTCAGCCTCAGGTATTCTAAAAAACAGGGGGAGCGAGGGGGGTGTGGGTGTAGAAAATCCACCCTGGCAAGAGAGACTTCTAAGCCTGTGAAACTCCAAATCAACTCCACTGACATCTTATGCTGGAAATTATGAGCTCAGAAATGCCAATAAAACCCTCCTGAAGCTCAGAGAAGATGTAGAATACAGTTGCAAGAGAGCAGCAGTCCCCTGATGGCTGACCTAGAACAGAGCCTAGATGGAGTTAAAGAATAAAGTAGGGATTTATTAAAAGGCCTCAATGGATTCACCTTGGGCAGCACAAGAGCCCAGCCAGGGCTGCACCCAAGATGAACCAAAATGATCACAAAATGGATGACCAGTCACAGGGTCTTTCACTTTTATAAGTTCTGCTCCATTTGCATATTGGAGTTAATTGTGCAATTACAGCTTTAGGTTATGAAGTCCCACCCTTCTTGTTTTTCTCTCTTCAGTCCACGTTGTTTATGTTCTTGGGCCTGAGATTTGGATCATTTGTCCTTGGTCCCCAGCTGGAGAAGGAATTGTTTTGTCTAGCTACTGTGTGAAGAGAGTTTACCATCTCCTCATATGAAGCTCAGAACTACAAACTAAAACAGCACAGAATCTGAAAAATATAAAAAGCTAAAACCTGAGGCACCACCCTGGCCAGTGCAGTGCTGCCAGAAGCTCAAGTGGGGCCTGAGAGCACCCTGACCAACACCACAGCCCAGCTGCACAGGGATGTACGGGCAGGTGAACACTGCTCCTGGCACTAGAGAGCAGGAAGAACTAGGGGCTTCCTCCAGAGCAAAAATGAGACACCAGTTCAGCAGGATCTCCTCTCTGCTGTACTACCTATGCTTGGACTGTGCTGCCCTGTACTTGCAGTTGGCAGTGATTTGTCAAGGAACTTTCCACAGAGATGTGTCGTGACCTTGTTTCCACATCTGTACTTCAAACACCTGAAATAAATGTTTGAGGATGTGCAAGTGCCCAGAGCTGTCCCATGTATCATCTTCTCCTCAGACAAATTCAGGGTTATGAATTCTACCGTAAGATCAAGCTTCTCAGTATCAAATGCTACCATGCTGAGGAGCAGCAGAGTGCTCAGGTCCCTTTGGGCATGTGGAAGGAAGCAACTTGGGAACTACAGAGACAACTGGATGCTACAGAGACTTTTATCCTGTCACTTAATACAGCCTCTGATATGTCCCCTACCGCTCTCTATTCCTGTCTCATGAACCCCTTCCCCCTGACAATGAAAAGGCAAAGAAAGGCACCTCCTTACACACGATTCATTTTCTTTTAGCCAATTAAGGCATACATTTGCATTTTTAAGCAAAATATACACACCAAATAAGAAAAAGTAGAGATAAAAGCAGTTTACCAACCATATACACTGAAAAAATCACCTTATCACAAGAAACTGGGATGACTCAGAAAATAAACGTAAATAGCTTCTGTGATTTAGCACTGACTGACACCCAATGCATTAAAATAAATTGCCCATGATTTCTCGCAAGCTCCATGCTAATGCACCCCATAAAAGGTCAGTGATAACAGCAGCAGTGCATAACTATCTAGAGGCTTCACTTGGTGGCAAACAATGGAACGAATTGTCCCCTGACCAGATGGGGAAAGGAAGTTAATCTGCACCTCCAGCCTTTCAGGGAATGTTCCAGGGTTGTAAAGCATGACTCAGCAGCATTGCTGCTACAGAGGTTTTTCCCTAGCATGCTACTGGCAACACAGACTGCCCTTCACAGCTTTGGCATGCCAGCTAAGTGTCCATCAGGAAACAGCCATTCTCCTGTATGAAATGGGACAGATTAATTGATTACTATTTATTCATTAACATCTCAAATGTCATCACTGACCTCTGTGATCATAATGTAATTCAATACAGCAAAGAAGAAGAAAAAGTTAAGTTGATGAGTGAAGCTGGGAGAAATCAAGTCTTAGTAAATATATTTTAACCTTTTATTGTTACTGCTACTGCAGTAATACCACAAATACCTTTGTTACTGCAGCCAAGACAAAACCCACCATGCTAAGTCTCGTGATCAAATTTCACAGCTTCCTGTAACCAAGGATCTCAATCATTTTGCAAAGCTGAATACTTCTCCTGAGAAATACATTGGCATTTCTTTGTCTGTTTTAGAGACAAAGAAAATAAGGAAGAGAAAGCGGACACAAACTTTCAGGAATTAACCTGGCAGTTTTACAGCTGTTCACAGGAACCACAGGCCTGCACCTAATCAGGTGCACCTTTTTCTCCAGTTGAAGTCATGTCAACCTAGCTCCTGGTCCAGTTCATTCTCCGTTGGGTTCTTGTGCTTTAATGATTACTTTCTTGACAGGTTACACAAGGTCCTTTCTAACATTACTAAACCAAACTTCTGCTAACTGTCCCTACCTTTTACTATTTAAATGTAGCTTGACAGAGAATTAAGGACAGAAATTTTTCTTCCTAGACATGAAAAACAAAATTAAACTGAATTCTTCCTTTACATGAAGAAAGCACTGCCATAACCTCACCACTCAGTGCCTCTGACCTTTCAGACAGGCAGCACAGGCACACAAAGGCCAGAGCAGCTCTAGAGCACACCGTGCTCTGCCCAGCTGGCAGCACACAGAAACTGGAACAGTGGAAGCTCTGGCATGGGAGGAGATGCAAATCCATGTGAAAGAACTTTCACTGAGATGTATCACTGAAAGTTTTATGTAGATTATGTTCCCTGCAGCTAGTAACTTTTGAGTCCCTTGACCGATTTCAGCCTGTTTTGTTACAGGTAGCTGCCTTCCTACACATCCCATGAAAACTGACATTCAAGTAGGAAAAGCAGATCCTGCAAGCGACCCTGCTCACATTGCAGCTGAAAGAAAAGCCATAATATAGGACCCTTATTTGCCTAGGAGACAGTCTTTCTAATCATTAAAACAGCAGGAAAATCATCACTGAGAATTGTTTATCATCAAGCACAAGACATAAATCAAAGTCAGCACCATTCATTCCAATGCTCAAACCACTGCTTGTTCCATGTAATCACAGGACAAGACAACATCAATCCTGGTGATCTAACCCTGGCAAACAAACCAGGGATGTTTAGACCCAGCCTAGAACAGCCATAAAGCCTCCTTAGCTCCTCTGTGAGGGTCATTAGGAGCAGGGTTAAAAACCAGATTACCACTTCAGGGCAGGGGCAGACACAGAGGCCCAAATTCACTCCTGGAGCTGCTCCCTGCAGGAGAGCCCTGGGGGTGAGGTGACACCACATGTTCCCTCTAGATGCCTTTGGCTCATTTGGTCACCATGTCATAGGTTTAATGGAAGTGCCAAACATCACGTCACCCTGGGCGAATGCCTGGGAGCCCACACACTCTAATCCAGCACAACTCATTGCTGCTGCACACTCTGGCTTCTGTTGCCTTTTGTATCAGCTAGCAAAATGTTTTCCTTTTGATATTCTTTTTCTTTTGATTTCTTTTTGATATTCCAAGGCAATCCTGTGGCCACAGGATTTTTAAGACCTGTCAATCTAGAATTAATTCTCTTCTTACAGCCTAAGTACCCCTTACTACATCATCAAGAAAATTATATTGTTTAAAATAATTTCCATTTTTGCCAGTATAACATCTCATTTTCTTCTTTGTAGCCCAAATGAATGATTTGTAACATGGCTCTTAAAAACCCAGATGAAAGAAGGAGGCCAAAATGACTGCTAAATCAGAAATACAAAAAATGTATATGTATTTTTATATGTAGTAAAAAAATCCAGTCTCCACCAACTCTGATTTAATAACAAACAGCTGATGCCCTTTCTTTGTTTTTAAGATATCACAGAGGACTGGTAAGATGCTGTGCACAGGAGATAAGAGACATTTCCATAGCAAATGAAAACCTGCTGGGATCTGAAGGCATCACATTGTCAAAAAATTGGACTCTTTATCCACCAATACTATAAAAATTAGGTAGTTCTACTTGTCTGCTAACAATGCTATCATTTCTATTTGTGGGAGATCCTTCCTTTCCCCTTCTCCAGTGCTGCAGCAAAACCTTGGCTTCTGACATCAAGCCCAGCAAGCAATACTAGTCCTTGAGACAGAGTTTGCAAAACATTAATGAAATCAGAATGAGACTGCAGTTTGGCTTCTTGCCTTGGACAATGGAAGTGAAATTAAAAGTAGAGGGAAGAGAAGGGACTGGCTCTTAGCTAAAATCAAATCGTTGAATGCATTTTTCACAAATTAAAGCATTTTAAACACTATTTACTACAGGCTTTTCTATTTCAATGAGTCTAGTGATAACTGATACCAGGAGGAAACAGTATTAAAAGCAGCTAAGTTAAACTAGCAAGTAAAGAATTCCTTTCAAGCATTTTATTCAGCCAGGAAAATCTATTAGGTAAAAGTCTTCTGCCACAGATAGAAAAACTACAAGGGCCAAGAGAATGGAAAGATGTGTAGAAAAGGGAAACAAATAAGATAACTGTAAGAACTGTAAGAAAACAGGAGAGAGAATATCTGGAAAAATTCACAATGCTTTCCCTCAGGAAACAGCATCTATCAACCAGTCCTATGGTTCAATGATATTGATTATTCATCACCTTTCTGAGGCATACTTTGCTGTTAGCAGTGGCCCACACTTTTGCCAGTGCCCAGGTTCTGGCTTGGGATTCCTCCCTGTCTGGGGAGCCACAATGGCCATTTCAGGAGCCCAGGCTTTCTCAAAGAATGAAACATAACTGCCTTTCCAGAAAAAAATCCTGTGGGTTTTTTTTTTTTCATGTTTTTAAAAGGCCCCCTAAAACTTCAGGCTAACTACACAAATACACATGCATATTGTGATTGCACACATTCCCTCCAGGTCTAAATGCAGACCTAAGAAGTATGATCACCTGTAGGGCACCATAACAGAGAAGATAAAATCTGCTTTGGTAGGTGTTGGGTGAGAACTGGCACCTGAGAAGTTAATTCAAGATGGATATACCTTGTTCTCTCTGCATCAAGGTGAAGGGAGCAGATTTTCAATCCTGCCTGGATTTTTTTTTTTTTTTTTTTAGCACAGTCCTCACTACAAATCAATGAAATCTGTATTCCTTAGCTACCTGACACACCTGGAAGTCCAATGCAAAGTAACTTAGAGATTTTATTCTGTAACATTTTACCTCCCTCTTTCCTTTACAGGGGCAAAGCCTTAAAGTAACCACAGCCAAAAGGTACATGGGGAAGAGGACAATAAACTGCTACTCCTGGGAATTAGCAATGACATTGCCAAAAAAGCCCAGCTTGTTTGCCTCCTTTTGATAGGCAGACATAATTTCTGAAGTGCCAGTGGTATGTGAAAAAGCCATCAGACAGATGCTCACCCAGCACTGACAGGCTGCTGGAACCCTGAGCTGCTTTCCTGGGAGAGATTGTACCCGCTTGGAACAAGCCTGCCAGTTTAACCCTGTCCTTGCTGATGCTAAAATCAGCATTAGGACGACCCCAAATGTGGTATGAGAGGGGGCAGCTTGCACCCTCGCTGTACTAACACAAGACAATGGAAAAGCATTCAGGTTTGTACCTCACCCCTTTGGTAGCTGCAGCCAAAAGGGCTAATTAGTTACCTTACCTAGAGCATACATTTACACATCAAAAATAACTTTACAGTGCCTGGCACAACAATTTGAAAATCTCTGCAAAGCTGACAAGAACAAAAAACAAACAAAACCAACTATTGTTGAAATCAGAAAGGAAAAAACAAAATAACAAAGAGCAGCCCACACCCTGTGCCACATTCATTCCCACATTCAAAGAGAGGCATCCTACCTTTCCGATCTTTGAACAAGAGGATTCCAATCTGCACGCTGCGTCCAAGACTATACACTGAAGAATCTGCTAATACAAAACAAAGGGAGGGGCAAAAAAACCCTGAAAACACTGCATTTTTGCTGGAAAACAGTTTTTAGCTATGAGGAAAGTTTTTCTTCTAGCATACAAAGGCAAAAAAAATGCATAAACATATCCATATAGTCATCTGTGTATGAAGGTGTGTCTGCATACAACACACACTATGCATGCATCAATGTATAAACAAAGCCACAGAAGTTTATTACCTATTCATTTTAATTCATCCAGTGTGCACTGCTACGGATTTTAATCTAGAGCAGACAAAATCCAAAAAGCTTCAGCATAAAGGTATAAATCTCTCAAATTCTCAACAAGCAAACAAAGCTGACATTTTTGAAATAAAATCATTACCAGCTCATATGCTGCCATACCACAAAAGCCTATCCTTAAATAACTGCTGCATAATCATTCTCCCGGAGCGCTGTTATCCATCGGCTCGCTGCCTGTCCCCAGCCAGACGCAGTCTGCAAGCCACCAGCTCGTATCTACCATGTGCACGTCAGGAAAAGGAAAACTGCAAATTAGCAGAAGTCCCCGCAGCGGTGAAAAGGAGAAGAGGGTGAGTGGGAGAGGAAGAGGGAGTTCACTGGCCACAGAAATTTCCAGAACGACGCCAAGGCAGCCAGCTCCGCCATCATCCACTTACAATAGGATGCTGCACCTCGCGGCTGCTGAAGCCGTTTGTCAAGGGGCTGCTGGTATCAAATGCCTGACAGGCATTTTAATTGCATCCAACCAAGTGTGTCCCCAGGAATCGGGCCTTTAATCCTGTGAATATCATCAGCTGCTTTCTTTTGTGCTGCTGCCAGACACACACAAGGCTGCACTGCACACAGGCAGCAGCGCGCCTGGGTTCTGCTGTGATGCTGATCCGAACCCCAAACACCGTTTATGGATGGTACATGATAAAAAGGAGGTCTGGAAGGATTTAGTATTTTCTCCTTTACAGATCAAGAAGGCAATTCGCTCTCCTTCTTTTATTTTTCTATCTAGTGCTGTTCACGTGTTGGAACCAGCCTGACTGTGCTATTTGAGCCTTGCATTTGCTTATTCACGCTGAGGGAAAATAAAACCAGGGAAAATGCAGAAGTGCTGCAGGACAGTAGGGGCAAGCGAGGACCCTTCAGGACTAACACAAGAGTATAACAGCTCACTGTGGGCTCACTGCACATTTCAGCTCAGAAACAAGTTATTTGTGAAGAGAGGACTTCAGTTTTACTGCCACTATTCAGTTGTTGTGTCTGCTTTGATCTCATCTCTTTATTTCAAGGCTTTCTTCAGGACAATATTAATCTCAGTAGGAAAAGGAACCTGTGAATTTGGAAATCACCCCGTGTTCTGTGAGGAGCTGGGGTGCTGAACAGCTCAGCTGGGGAGGGGTAGTAAATAAATGAATTTTTTAAAAGACTATAAGAAGAATGAAAAGAGGAACTGGTTTGTTTTCAAGCATTTTTAGTTTGTAATAAAACAGCATACACAGCAAAGGAGCAGTCAGTCAGGAGTACCCAATGAGCCCAGCACACACTTAAGGACTGAAGAAAGCTTAAATTTCCCTGCACTCAGGACACACAAGTCAACTAGGTTCACTCCCCAGCAGTAGGCTGGTGTTTCTCAGTCCCTGTGACAGCAGAGCACTTGACAGGGAAGGCTATCAACAGGAAAATTAAATATCTCTCCCCATCACAAAATTTGGGAGAGGTTCAACAAACCCCATTTATCCTTGAATGCGCCAAGGGGCTTACAGGAAGGAGTAACAAATTCCCCGTTGATTTCCAGGGACTGCCTCCCAAAATTCTGGGGGTAGAGGGCTGCAAAGGGAATCAATTCCCTTCTGCCTTCCCCCACAACCACAGGATGACTTCACACATCCATCAACCGTTGCATCAAACAGAAATTCCACCCTCGCTGCTATAAACAGATCTTAGTAACTTAAGCGCATCTTTCCTGAGCTGACAGCTTTTCCCCACTCTGTCAACCACCACAGCAGTGAGGAGGATGAGGAAATGGAGGAAGGTAGGCTGTGTGGTTCAAGCATGACAGTGGAGCAAGTACCACATGGCAGCAAAAAGGCCTTTTGGAAGGAACAGGAAAAAACAAGCCGGAGTGGCACTAGCACAATTCTTAGACCTTTCCTCTGAAAACGCTTCCTGGGACTCCTGGGAAGGGGTGCCTGCTGCTGCCACTGCAAAGATCATCCTCTGCAGAAGCCAAGGAAAGCCTAATCCTTCCTCCTCTTCCTCAGCTCTGCCATTTACCGGTTGGTGCTTGTTCACAGCCTTGCTACGATCTCTCCCCTCACTTCTCCAGCTCCCCTTCACTAGCCAAAGCAACCAGGAGCTCTGGGAGGTCCCAGCAAAAACATCGTGGAGCTGGCATGGTGGAAGAATAAGAAGTCCTGAAAACTGTCCTGTAATTTCTCTCAGAGGTTCCTAACAGAACTCCCCTGGCTCACAAGGGATGGATACACATTGCCAGCCTGTGTCCTACATGCTGGAGCCTAGGGATGGACCTTCAAGTAGCTACCCAAACCACCTTCAGGCTGCCCCTGCCAGCATTTCCAGAGACACAATGGCTGCTGAAACAGCCCATGGCAAATGGTTTCGTCTTAAGATACTGCAAACAAAAAACATCTTAATCATCAAGTTTGTTCTGGCTGCCTTGAGTTATGTTTTCACACCTATAAAAATACTTTTGAAAAGACAAAAGGCATAGGAGGAGACAGGGATGAAGAGACTAATCCAGATAGATGCTGGAACACAGAGAACACTCAGCCCTGCCTGAAATTTAACCTCATGTTTACCTGGCTTACTCACAGAAGTAGGAAACTCATCACATAAAATCAATGCATCCCAACACAGTGAAAATACAAATGTAAAGAAGTTGACAAGTCAAAATCCTGGAAATTATTAAATTACATTTTCAGCATTGTACTTCTCAAAGAGGAGTAAAGACATTTACCATCTCAGTAAATCTCACCACTGTGACTGAGGCCTGATCGAAACTCTAAAAATTTTGCTGGTTCAGGGGGGGTTTATTTAATTATCACATTCACACAAGATAATGAACTCAATTTCATTACTGTCCAGCTGCAAACTGGGTCCCTCTGTGCAAGATGCTGGGCAAAGCAGAAGACAGCTGCCATTATAAATTAGAAGAGCCAAACCCCTAAAAAGATAAAGGTAGTGTTCTCATTTTCAGGATAATGAGGGGGTGGGAAGAGGAAAGAACAATCATCAGTTTGGGCTTTTCCAAGGTCACACACAACCTCTGCTCCCAAGCTTCCACAGCCTCAGCCTAAGATCTTTCTACCCAAATCACTGCTGAAGCCTTGCAACCAGTGTTCAACAAAGGACTTGTGGGTTGGTTGCTTCTTTTTTAGCAAAGACTGGATGAACATTTTATGCAATGCCTAAAATAGCTTCCAATATCATCAGTGATGTAGATTAAGAGGCATAGGTCTACTGAACAGGAACTGCACCACTCTGGTAAAAATAGCCCTGGAACAAGGAATTTTCTTTTTATTCACTATTGTCTTAGCACTTGAAACAGGGATTACTGCCTTCTGGAGAGCTTAAGAGGAGACAAATGCTTCACCAGACTCTCTAAATATTGTCTGATCTTCTACAGTAGTAATAAACATCAGACTATCTATTTTACCATCCATTTGAGGGAAAAACTAGGTTTTATTTTTTTCCCCTTCTCAAGGCAGTGGAAAAACAAAATAGAAGAGCACTAATTAATTCAAGAAAAGCAGATGCAGTTTAGCACACTAGCTCTTTCACCAGGGCTGTGCAGTGAGGAAGGCTGTGAGGCTGAAATCACTGTCTTCCTCTCTGTGGTTACTGACAAAACAGAGGATGGATGTGGAGCAGTTATGAAAATCCACAGGCTGAGTTAGCAGCCTCTGTGGGTAACAAGGATTTCAAGGCAGGCTAGAAAGCTTCAGGATGCAGGGGGAGCCTGGCTTTGTTTTTAGTCTTCTCCTCAAAGTACAAGCATGCAGGAGCTGATCTGCCCACCTCACGCAGCCAGCCCAGGGCCCTTCCAATCATACAATTTCCTTTACACCAGTGGTGCCACCAGCTTTATATCCACAGCAGATCCCAACATCTTTACAGGACTCATCTGTCCTTCCTCCCAGTCCCCCAACAAAACAGACCTGTACTGCTGACATTACCCTTTCCCAGCATTCATCCAAAGTCACCCCCTATCATGACCAGCTCTCTTGCACCCACTGACACACCAGCTGATAAAACATGGGGTTCTGTGCAGCATGGTTATATAAAAAGTCTTCAAATCCCAGGCATATTATGGCCTCTCTTTCACCTACTTCAGCTTATTTTTGTAAACGTGTCAGACAGATACTTTCAGGCATGATCTCTCTTTTGTGAATCCTAGCTGACTCTCCTCAACTAAATAATTGATATGTGGAATATCTAGAAAAGGATTTTCTATTTCTCTGTGCCAACATGTCACTAAAATCAAGCTGGAAGATGTAGGATATTCAAATACTCCCAGGTCTGTTTTTCAGAACAACCAATACTGCACTTAACCCTTTGAAGCCACCAAATTCTTTGGCTTTCTGAGGAAATCCTTCTTTTCTAGCCTAGAGACCAGTGAGAATAAAAGAATAAGAAAGCAAAATTCATTAAATGTGTCTGTTACTCTCTAAACCTTGCATGTATATGTGGCAGAAGTACTAGTAACAGCTGAAACATAAGCTTTTGTACAGCTACCCCAAAATAAACCATCCCCTCTGTCCTGGGTACTGCATGGGATGGGGAACAGCTTTATCTCACTGCTTGTTCAGCCTGCTGTTTCTGGGGTGCTAGTGTCACTGACAGCTGGGCAAAACCAAACACCCCAACCTCAAAATCCAAAGCAAAAAAGTGAGTGAGCAATCACACCCCAAAGTTCGACACGGCAGAGGCAAACCTCCAGCTCAGAGAATCACTGAAACATTATGAAGACATTTGATGTGTCCCAACTGGTACAGCCCAGAAGTGCCTTGTGACTGCACCGCTCCTGGAAGGCCATCCAAATTTCCAGCTCATTCCCTGTGTTTCTCCCAATATCAGAAGTAGCCGACGGCACCAACCCTCCTGCAGAAACTAATTCCACCTGAGAGACTTTCCACAAAACCAGATGACTGCACTGCATCCAGGAATGGCTTTGAAGGCTGTGAGACAGAACTGTGCAGGCAGCACTGCATTAGTGGGAGGCTCAAAGATCACACCAGTGAACACACAGCCCTTGTCCTGATGGCTGTCCACGTGACAAGCTGTGCATCAAAGAGAAACACCAACTGTTTCTCCATCCTATCACATGGTTCATGACTAAGAAAATACTGCAGAGAGAATCTGTACCACTTGTTCTCACCTTTTCTCTCTCCTGGCCTACCAGTGGGGTGATGAGTCAAGACAAAAACTTGCTTACTGTAAAATATCAAAGCTACTGCAATAGAATTTATTAATGTATCCGTTTGTACTTCACTTAATCAGGTAACCTAACGCTTTTAAATTAAATGTCATGTCATAACTTTTAACAGAAGCCTTAGCTATTATTCTATATTAAATTCATAAATAAAATATTCTAAACTAATGAATCATCTGTTGAAGCAGATTTTGCAAAACATGCAATTAAAATATAAACAAAGCTGGCATGGTCTTAAAGACATAGAAATCAGTAACTGCAATGGAAAATACACAGATTTAGCTGTTTGTCTAATCATAGGTTTTGGATAGTATTTAAATTTAACTACCATTTATATTTAGGAAAATGGTTCTTTCAGTCAATAGGACATTGGTATATAGTTAATGCAGTAATGAAAACAGAGGTTTGCTTGAAGCAGGTTGGTATCTGTTACCCCTTCCAGTGAAAAGGTATTTGCTTAAAGATCTTTAGATTGATCAACTTGATCTTGATTTAGATCAAATTAAAGATCAGTCTTTTCTCAGAAATATGTTCTCTAACAGCTAAGTACTGCCTTCCTAAAAGCTGCCAGATGATTATTTTCTCTTATGTCCATACTTTTCTTCAAGAAATACTTTTTGAATTTGGTTAGCTCAGCTAACTGCTGTTCCTCGACAGCAAAACCAACTAGACAGGCAATGGAAATTGCAGAAACATGTAGTAACATGCAGCACAATTGGTTTCAACAGCTTCTCACTTAGCAACACTTTATGTAAGGAAAGCAGTCAGGCAGAAACCCATGGAAGAGCTCCCGGCAGCTGAGCCCTCCGGAGGGGAAGCAGCTCTCTGCTCACCTCAGAGGAGAGACAACAAAAGCAGCCTTATGAGCACGCTGCTGGCCGTCAGCCTGACCCACGTGGGTCCAGACATGGCACTGCCAGAATGATGTAACAGCTTATCCCCACCTGACATGGGCAGCCAGGCTCAGCCTGCCCAACACCTGCCCTGCACAGGCTGCAGATTTCCAGGAAAACCAACCACAGTCAGCAGCCACTCCGACCTCCAAGACAAAGCCATGCTAAAACCACCAGAAGCCCTTCCATGACTCCAGAATCTTAACTCAGATTCTCCTTGGATCAGAATTTGTATTCATGCACGCTCCTGTAGCATTTCAGATAGAGGTAAGGAGAGCTGGCAGTGTGCACTGCACGTTACAGATATTGCCTTTGCAGAGGACCCCCTTGCAAGGGTTTCTTTATGGATCCTGACTATCACATTTACTGTGAAATGAACACAGCAGATACTGCAGGCTAATTCATTAGCTACTTATGATTGATTCCTGCTTTCATCATCATAAAAGCAGATTTCCTGTGGTTAACACAACGATTCCAATTCCCTCTTTGCTTACACACATTTAAGCCAGCCACTGCTCCCCTGAACCCACAGCACTTACCACATCAAGATTAAAATGGGTTTAATGACTGGAGACTTGGATTAGGTAACTTAAACACAGCCTTCATTCACCCTGGCCTCACAGTACTGTCCACAATTCTTTTTAAGCTGTTTGTACGTGTAAATTACTTCTCTTCTCTGGACCAGGTAGTTGCCCCAAGGGTGAAAGACAGTAGCTATTTCACAGCACTCACACTGTCCATGAGCTCAGGGTACAAAGTGAAGGGTGCCACATCCAATCACCATCACCAGGGAGACTTTTGGGAAGTGTAATGTGATTATAGTCAAATCTAGTTTATCAGAACGGGGTAAAAAACATGAAAGTCATTAGACAAAAGGGATTTTTGGATAAATGAAGGACCTTAGCACTTATCTCATATACCTCAAGGGACGTGACCTTCTTTTAGATGAAGCAGTACTTTGATCCATGGAATTTTAGATGACAGGCCCAAATGGCAGCATGGCCAGTAAGTCAGGAAGCCTCCTGCTGTCTCAATGACTGGCACAGGCTTTCTTGCTACCATAAGCCATCCAGACACTGGTTTACACTGGTTTCAAAGGATGGTACTGTTTAGCAGAGAAGTGATCCTACAGCAATTCTAGGGCACCAAGGAGAATATGATTTGGATTTAAAAGGGGGAAAGGCAGAGGGGAGGATGGAGAGAGGATTGCCAGTCTTGGCTTCTCTACCATCCTACCTGAGTTTCTTTGGAAGACTTCCATTCAGTTTGGCAGGGAAGAGAAGCATGGACAGCTCAAAATATAAGGGTTTATCCTCTGTGCAAGGCTCTAGAGATAGACATAACTAGAAAGGAAAGGCAGAATTAAGAGAGTTTAGCAGCTTTAACAAACTCTGCAAGTACATAGGAAGAATATGGTAGGCTTTTTAAGAGCCTGAATGTGCAACTCGAAATCATGCAGAAAACAAAGACAAATCCCATATATAGGAGGGAAAACAAAACTATGGGAATATAACCAGAAAAGCTAAGGAAAAAACTAAATTATGATTAGCCAGGAACATAAAAGGCAACAAAAGAAGAATCTGTATGATCTGAAATGCAGACAGGACAAGTCATGCTTCAGCAGAGAGGCAGAACAATGGCAATGCACAGAAGGCTACACCTCAACATTGCTCAATTTTCACAAGACCAACAGTGAACAACTACTGCATATGACTGTTTTAAAGAGAAGCAGAACTTCAGGTTAGAATAGGAAAGAGCAACTTAAGAAACACTCAGAACAAGGAAGACGCAGGTTAGAAAGTTGTGTGGATCCTCCCTGACTCTAGAAGAGTATTTCAGACTTCAGAACAAACCAGACAAGAGTCTGCTTTATCTTCACAAACGTCTTCCCAAACACCACACTCTCTCCTGAAAGGTCCCTTGAAGCTGCGGAAAATTACAAATCAATCAGGAAAGTGCCATCTTTGCAAAGAATAAACAAACCAAGCAATTTACAGCTATCTAAATACCTACAGGGCAAGAGCACAACTTGAAAAATACTTCTGGTAGTATCAGTTTGTCAGTAACAAATGCCAACAAATTCATCTCACCACTCCTGATTTTGCTTTTATAAAATTTGGGTTTCACCCCAAGTTAGGATACGTTTGTCACAGGAAAGCATCTTCCAAAACCAAGATCATTGCAGCCTACTGCACAGCAGCTCCCAGATCCAAAAGCAGGAAATCAAGAAAAAAAGGACTGAACAGCAATTTGACAGGAAAACGCTTACTGTGGGCAAAAAAAGACAAACCACAGTTTTGTTTATCCTAATGGGGATGTTATCCCTAAAACATTCAGATAATTATTCCATTTTCTTTGGTGGTGGTGTCTCAGCTGGAGAAATGCCAAAATGTGGGGTTTGCACAGTAAGACAGATACTGGCAAACTGGGGAGAGTCCAGATAAGCAAAAGGGAGAGTTTGGGAAAACATTCTTCTAATCTTTCCTTGTAAAGCACATGTTTTCAGATAGGTTTCTCTAAAGTAGAGAAAACCCAAGCAATAACAAAAATATTTCAGATAATATAATTTTTGAAGAGAAAGGAAGAAAACAATTACATTCTAAATCAGTGGGGGGAGGAGTGAGGGGAATCAAGGAAGGGGAAATAAAAGAGTAATTCACTGGGCTAATTAAAAGCAAATCTGTGTGTGTGGTAACTAGAACCCGTGCTACTGAGGAAGGTTAAACTATTTATTTTTATACAAAGAGCACCAAGAGCAGTGCCTAGACAGGCTGGCATCCTCCTTGAAGAGAATAAGGATTCTGTTGTCCTGAAGGCACCTAGTTTCTCTAACTGGGCAACTGGTACAGCTCCAGCAAAACTCAGCTGGCCACAGGAGTGAGTTACATTGCCTGCTCTCCATCCTTCCCAAGCCTAATGAGAACTGCAGAGTACAGCACTGCTCCCTCCACACCTTTCCACTCTGGGCCAGCTGCAGTGCTGGGAACCTCAGCCCCAGGCTGCCATTAAGGTTCAGAGAGCTGCAAAGCCCACAGCTTCAGGGACACTGGGGCTGGCAAAGGAATGCCAAGGGGAGCTCCTATAGGGCTCCCACTACGCGTCAGCTCAGTCTCTCAGAGGACAAGGCCTGTAGCTCTTCCACGTGAACCCCACCTACTCCTTCCCTCTTTGCTGCTGGAGGACCTCAGTGGGGTGCTGAGGGCACCAAGGCTGGCCCTGCCTCTCCACAATGCCACTCAGATTGTAATTGAGGATCTGGAGCCAACAATTTTACTGGGTCTGTGACCTGCCATCCCCTAGACTTCCACCTGGTCCATAGGGTGCAACTGGTTCAGATAAAGGTGTCCGACCACTTATTAACATCACTGTAAAGACTGGAAAATAAAGATGTTCACAGCATTTGTAAAAAGGCTCCCTGCCTCTTTTTAGAAGGTTTCAAAAATAAAGTTAGTCTTTGGGGCACAATGGCTCCTATATTTGAACAAAAAACCCCATGCAATGATGCAGAACCTGTGAGTGAGAAACCAGGAGAAGAGCACTATTAAGAAAGACCACAGAAGGAACGAAGAGAAGAGAATAAATGGAATAACTAATACACATTTGCTCCAAGGTTCTCTCTGCACCAATTGGCAAAAAGAATACAACTGAATCATTAATAATTGAAGGAACTTGAAGACAAAGAGATTTTCATCCAACGTTAAAGGGATGAAAGACGGCTGTAATGAGAATTCTGATGATGAAATCATTTGCGGAGGGACTGGGAAAGAGGAGGTTATATTTTAAAGAAATGGTTCCTTTGTAAGACAAGAGCAAGCATTCTCATTACTAATGCAGACAGACACATCTGAAAGACCTTATTCAGCTGATGGTGTCACCAAACACCCTTCTGGACACAAGCTCTCCACTAACAATACTAAACAAGGATAAGAGACTGCTGTAACAAAATATAAAGTGTCACTTGTTTATTCTTTTTAGCCTCATAAATCATTTAAGGATAAATATTAATAAGCAGACAGTTTTCTGTGCCTTTCTTAACTGATGATTCTCTGCACATAGCTGATGGGAGCTTGAGCTTTCACTGCTTTTTGAAGTTAGCCTTGCAGACCAAATCAGGACCAACATCAGTAGCAAAGCACAGGAGGTGTTCCTTCTTAGGAGCTGAATCTTGTACAGAGGAATTTCCACTGACACCTTTTAAAGGCCCATCAGTAGTGGAGACAGGCACACTCATGTCAACCTCTAGCTCAAGGTCTGGAGTTTTGCACAAGACAGTTTCTGAGCAAAAAAACTGTGCTAAGAGACAGACAAACAGCACATTAATTTTACTGGCTTGCTGCCATATTCAAGGGGAAGGATGTTAATGAAACTCAGTAAGACTGAAATGGATTGTTTTCCTCATAAAGAATAAAAAGCTACAATTTCAAAAATAGAAAGAGATCAGACTAGATAAATTTCTTAAGAGGAGGAAAAATCAAAAACAAAGAAACAAAAAGGAAAAAAAAAAGCCAAAACCAAACAACTAAAAACCTTGTAAAATCAGTGCACAACACCACATCATAGTGGTAACACTATAAGCTCACATTATCAAAGCAACCAGCTCCAAATTACTGATCCCCTAAAGCTATCCTTGCAACCCTTCCCACATCCCAGTGTGGGGCTTGTGACAGTGCAAACCACAAAGGACTTCTCAGATTTACACTGTAACATCATCACTCACCACAGCTAACTCAATGAGAAGCAACTAGTAAGAAGGTGTGACAGAAAATGCAACAAGAGCATGGCTCAACCTGTCTGCAGCTCCACCTGAGCAGAAGCCATGAACAGGACAGTGTCCTCCTGCAACCCTTCACACACTAGTGGGACTTCTTCCCAGCTCCACACAAAGACTGTATTTTCTGGTCTGCTGCCTTTGCTCAAGTCATCTTCCACCATGCCCTGAATATCCCCACTGCCGTTAGCAGGATGGCTGGAGCTGTAACAGCCACTCAGCCAGGTGAGTGAGGCAGAAAGGACCTCACAGACCCTGTTCTTGCTGTAGTCTGCCTGCAGGTACATGCACAGAGCCACAAAAGCCCAATAAACAGAATCTAGTTTATGAGGAAACTGGGCTGTTTTTTTGGTTTTTTTTTTACTTTTTTTTAGCTGCTAGGGATCTTGTTAGAGATGTTTTCCTCATAAAGTGTTAGCCTCACCTGGATTTTGGGCACTATGCTATTTTCTTGAGTCTCCCTGGGATTGTCCCTTGGCAGAACTCACACTTTGCCTGTGGCTCAGCAGTGTTCCAGCGAGCACAAGGGAAGCTCCAAGGGCCATTCCCCACCAACCTCAGTACAGCAAGTCTCTCCCAAGGACACACACCTACCTCCTACAACTGACTTCAGATTATAAAGCAAACCCCAAATCAACTCAAATACAACAAACTTGGGATGCAACTCTCTCAACAGCAGAAGTTACAACTTCCTGACATTCTGTACTACCATCATGAATCATTTTTGCTTTCTGGTCAACGCAAACCACAAGCTTCAGAACTTGAAACTGGCAAAATCATCCCTCAACATTTCATTGCTTACATTCTGATATTAATCTTCTGACAGAGCTTTCACAGGACAAGAGATCAGTGAAAAAGGAATGGGTTTTCATTATAGAACTTATCCTCTCTTCATTGCATATGAGTCAAGAGACTGCATATTGTTTTGGAAACTACCAATCCTCCCTTTGACTGAATCTCTTATTCTTTCATATTCAGAGACAAAATTTTGGAGAACAGAGAAAGAAGTATTTATTTATAATTCTTAATAAAAGGATTCATGAGAAGTCATTAATACCTCAACAGATTTACTAATAAAAATACACAGGGCCAAGCCAAAATAACCAGACTTCACCAGCTGGTGACAAAACCGATACCTGCTGCAGAGAGCTGCAGGTCAAGAGTTAGAAAATTCACATCAGGCAAAGCTACCTGATTCTTTATTAACTTGTGATACTACTCCAGGATATTTCAATTCTTTGCTACAAGATGTCACCTGTTAAGCTATAAGAGCTCTCTTAAAAGTCATGCTAAGTGTTTCTCAAAGACCATCCAGTGATTACATCTGAGTGCTGAGCTCTAGCCACTGCAGTGCTGGGCAACACCCTTTTCTTCCAGCCCTTTTTATTCCCCCAACAGATTGTATTTCGTGATCCTTCCAGATGCTGCCTCCACTTAGTCCACAGCAGGAGGGGGCCGTGATTAAACCAGCTTTCTCAGATTTTCTTCTGCCACTGTTCCCCAGTCTTACATGCATAGAACTCTTCTCCAATCTTGTCTTCAGCCTCTCCTGAGGGCAGGAACATTAAAGAGGCAAGTCACTCACAGAGCACATGCCAAGGTTCAGTGAAAGATGCTGGCTGGACCAAAGGGCTTTTCTTTTCCTTACATCTTTGGAGAGCCTTAAGAGCATCTCATCAGTAAAAATACATCTCTGCACATACCCCATATACTGACTGTCAAACAGAACAGCTGTTTGCCTCTGTGCTGGTTTTCCTCAGCACAGCTGGTTTTTCATAGTGGGGAGGCCACAGAGGTGACTTCTGTGAGAAGCTGCTGGAAGCTTCCACCATGTCTGACAGAGCCAATCCCTGATGGCTCCAAAGATGGACCTGCTGCTGGCCAAGGCTGGGCCAATTGGAGAGATGGGAAAGCCTCTGTGATAACATATTTAAGAAGAAAATCAAAACAAAGTGGGGCACAGTTTTTCTTCTAGCCAGAGAAGAGGAGGAGGTGAGAACATGTGAGGGAACCAGCCTGGAGACACCAAGGTCAGGGAGAAGGAGGGGCAGGAGGTGCCCCAGGGGCCAGAGCTGAGATTCCTCTGCAGGCCCTGGTGAGACCATGGTGAGGCAGCTGAGCCCCTGCAGCCCCTGGGGATCCAGGGGGATGCAGAGATCCATGAACAGCCCCTGGGGATCCAGGGGGATGCAGAGATCCACCCCAGCCCCTGGGGATCCAGGGGGATGCAGAGATCCATGAACAGCCCCTGGGGATCCAGGGGGATGCAGAGATCCATGAACAGCCCCTGGGGATCCAGGGGGATGCAGAGATCCATAAACAGCCCCTGGGGATCCAGGGGGATGCAGAGATCCATGAACAGCCCCTGGGGATCCAGGGGGATGCAGAGATCCATGAACAGCCCCTGGGGATCCAGGGGGATGCAGAGATCCACCCCAGCCCCTGGGGATCCAGGGGGATGCAGAGATCCACCCCAGCCCCTGGGGATCCAGGGGGATGCAGAGATCCATGAACAGCCCCTGGGGATCCAGGGGGATGCAGAGATCCACCCCAGCCCCTGGGGATCCAGGGGGATGCAGAGATCCACCCCAGCCCCTGGGGATCCAGGGGGATGCAGAGATCCACCCCAGCCCCTGGGGAGGTGCCCAGGCCGGAGCAGTGGGTGCCTGGAGGAGGCTGTGCTCCAGTGGCAGACCCAGTGGAGAGGGGGCCCTGCTCCCAGGCCGGAGCAGCCTGGCCTTGCAGGACTGCAGCCCTGGCAGAGTGAGCCAGGGCACAGCAGTCTGGGGAGGCCTGGCTGCCGTGGGAGGCACTCACACTGCAGCAGTTGTGGCAGCACTGCTGCTCAGCAGAGAGGATCCACGCTGGAGAAGTTCACAGAGAACTGTGTCCCATGGGAGGGAGCCCAGGGTCTCACAGGGGAAGGGCTCCTCTCCCAGGGCAGCAGAAGAAAACCTCAGGTGACAAACTGACCAAAACCCTCATAGCCTGTCTCCCTGAGCTGTCAGAAGGAGGAGGGAGGGGCTGGGGGAAGAAAAGATGTTTTAAGGGCTTATTTTACTTCTCATTATCCCCCTCTGATTCTGTTAGTAATAAATTCACTTTGCAACTTTAAGGTGAGCCTGTTCTGCCCTTGGGGTGTTTGGGGTGCTATCTCCCAATCCTTATCTCAACTTATGAACCCTTCAATAATTTTTTCCCCTCTCCTCTGCCCAGCTGTGGCAGGGAGGGTGAGCGAGTGACTTCCGTGGGTGCCTGGTGTTGGGCCAGTTCAAACCATGACACTCACCTTTCCCAAAATCCAAAATTACTCTGTTACTCTAGAGTTTAACAGGATCTATCAACCATTAAGCACAGTGAATACACAGAAGCATTCAAATCTTTTGGGGAAGAAAAAAGAAAAAGCAATGAGCTTAGCTCATCCTCTGATGTCTGCTTCTAGAGGCCCTTCCTATGCGTCACACCTGATGCTTTCAGGCAAGAAAATATTGTCTTCTCCTCAGAAATTTAGGATAATTCTGAAATGTTTCTGTGCTATAAATATAGGATCAAATGTAAGTAAATTTAAAATTAGATAAATGTGTAATACACACACTCCATTTTTTCCATCTTTTTTCCCTTGTTCTTCAACCTGTTTGCTGAAATTTATAAAATTCTCTGACTCTGGCTTTCATCCATCTCTTAGTGTATCTTAAAGTCTTTTTCCTTGTCTCTTTTCATTCCCTTGAACAAGGGAGAAACTAAGTGTGGAAACATTCTCTATATAAAGCTATATTTTATTAATAAGTATAAACACTTACATTGGTTCAGACTGACTCCAACACACAGCCAAGACAGAAATAACTGGAAACTATTTTATTTTGTAATGCCTTAGTAAAAACGATTTTACACTTCAGTAACTTGAAAAACAAGTCACTGTGACCAGAAAATGCTTTCTACCTTGCAACATGTGATCAGGAGATGAATGGAAGGCAGAGTGTAAAGGCAGGTATCAGCTGAAGATAAAAAGTCTCCTGACTGCATGCCCCTAATATCTAGGTGCTTGCCATCTGATAGAGAACTTGGAGAGTAAGATAAACTAAAGAGCTTAAGGCTTTTTTTTTTGTGCTTTCATTTTATTTTTATTCAACTGCCACTCTACATGTTGCTATTTAATTTCTGTGGCTCAAGGTTTTGCCTCTTTAAAAGACCAAAAGGTTCTCTCATCCTGAACTAATCTTTTATTCTTGAAAAGCACTGGACTGAATCTCCTTATTTCCCCTGGGTACTCCAAGGGTAGTGACAGCTGATCCTTGCCTATACTGCCCAGTCAATTATTCTTATTTTCCTTCTGAAGCCCACAAAGACTCTTCAGTACTGAAAGCTCTCCCAGTGTGAGGGCACCTGCTAAGAAATTAATGCATGAGACAAAATAATGAGTGGGAGGAGGAAAGGGGCTGCAAGGCACCAAGTAGCTCACTGCAACCAGAGGCAACAGCTCAGCCCAGCTCCTGCATCTCTGCCCTGACTTCCAAAAACTGGGTGAGAAAGTATTTCTTCAACCCAGCTGCACTACACATTTGGCCTTTCTTACCCAACAGCAGAGCAAAAGGTTATTGTATTCCTTCCATTTTGTCTGCACAGCAGAGCTGAGACCTCAGCTCCAGACCAGACCCAGAGGATGAGGTCCTGCAGTCACCTGGACCAGCTTCTGTCACATGTGTAAATACAGATGGACAATGCCTGCCAGCTGCAGGTAAGGTGAGGGCTCAGCAGGGACCTGCTGAGGCACTTTCAGCTGGTACTGCATGACACAGGAATCCTCTGAGAACAGCACAATGGTTTGGCTGCCACAAGATCCTTCCTCACACCTCCCAGTCCACGTGGAGGGGGAGCAGCAGAGAATGCAAAGAGGACGCAGCTTGAAAATTGAGAGCAAGTGCTGTATGGACTGGTCCTAGAACTAATACACACAAAAACCCCAATGAAACAAAATCCCCACAAGCAAAGAACAGCTGGGTCCAAATCACTTATAGCTCATACTGAAATCAGCTGAGAATGTCTCTACCAGTCTAAGTGAAAGAAACCAAAACCCCTGGGTTCAGCCAGGTGTCTTCAAGCCCTTAAAAGCAAAAGACTACCCCAAAGAATCTGTTAAGATAAGAAAAATAGAAAAGAAAAATGGATTTTAAATAAAAGATTTGTCTTACCTGAAGATTCAGAGAAATTACATTACACAAAGTGAAGCCCAGCCATACACACAGGTCCCGCTGCAAGCCTGGCTGCTCTCAGGGAAGAGCAGATCAGAGCAAAGGCTGATCTTAGGGACCAGAGGTTGGGGAGAGATGGGAGGGGCCCCTCATCTTCCCAATGAGATCCCAGCAGGAGCAGAGGCTCCAAGTGAAAAGCCCAGCTTTGGCAAACATGGCATACACATGCAGAGCAAAGCCCAAGCTGACAAACAGGCTCGCTCAGTTGCTGGCTGTTCATTCATGCTGGTGCCATCTGCTTTACTCCATCCTTCGAGGGCTGGAGCAGCAAGGAGGAAAAAAACCTGTTTGCCACCCTCCTGCTGAGGAGCACAGGAAAGGCAGGCTGCTCTGTGGGGAGAAGAGGCTGCCCCTTCCCCAAAACAACCTGTGTGGAAGAGGCCAGGGTGAAGGGCAGGCAAGAGGGACAGAAGTGAGGGAACAAGACCAGGAAAGAGCTGAGGAAAGGAGCCAGGTGACTTGGTGACCCATTACAGGCTCGGCACTGATGCTGCCAGCAGAAGGGAGCAAGGAGGCTGTGGAGTCAGGACTGAAGTGGGATTTCAGCATGGGCAGAAGAACACCCATTATCCCAGCTGAAAGCAGAGTGCTGCCCAAGCTGCGTGGTGCTTACTGGTGTGCAGCCCTCGGGCAATCCAGCAGTTCTTAGCAAGAGGAGGGAACCCACATTCCTGCTCCTCTGCAGGATACACAGCCACTGCTTCCAGAGACAACACTCCTTCTTCTACAGGTTACTCCCAGACTGAAACTACCCTGATATTAAAGTACAAAGTACATTTGAGGCCCAGATTCCTGAAAAAAATTTGTTTACTGATTTCAGAGCTGTGTGGCTTCAAACAAGAAGACACGACAATCTTTGAGGTTGTCACTAAATGCAACACAGCCACCAGCTCTGGGACTGCTCACTGAACATCTCACGTGGTTTTGGGGATACCAACATTAGATCACCCATCCCACCCCACCACTGATGCCATCCCCTCACCCATTGTTGTTGGTAAAGCCTCAGCACAGCTCTGTGGAATCAAGTGCTAGAGAATTTCACATATGTGTGTGTGTGTGTGTGTGTGTGTGTGTGTGTATCCAGACACAGAGCACATAACTGTGAAACACCCCATCTGCTCACGTTACAACATTTTAAACACATGCAATTAACCGAACTGAAATGGCATAAGGATCACTCAGTGTCTTTTCCCCCGACTCCCACTATTTCCACCTTCCTCTCACCCTAACATATGGGAATGCCATATGAATTACTGAATGGATCATGCTAAAACTGGAGCCTTCAAAACCTATTTTTAATACAGATTATGGGGGGATATTGTCAGTCCATGGTGCAGCATTGTTTGCCTTGAAAGTTTGGTCTGTTACTACTTCTGGCAAGCCCCACTTCCAGCACTGACATCTCCAAACTCTTCCATATTTCCTTGATGTTCTGAAATAAAACTCAGTTTCCCTGAGAGTTCTTCGGTGGGAACTTTGCAGGAATAGCAGGTCAGGAGAGGGTTAGCAAACTGCAGTTTTTCCAGCCTGCTGCTGCCTTTCTGAAGTAGCCATGAGATGCCCAGTTTTCCCTGCCAAAACTACCAAGGTATTCAATAATCAATCATGTAGGGCTGTTACCCTGAGCTTTCACGGGATGTCATGGAGACACAAATCATGTGCTGCCCCAGGAAATGGACAGAAAAGGGTCTATATAGGTTTTTATTGTCCTCTGGTACAAACTGGGAAGGTATACAGCTTTTTCACCCACTCTTGAAAGCCCCTCCACCCTAAGTAGCCAAAAAAACAAGGTCAAAGTCTTAGCAGGAGAAATAATTAGAGCAACCTGATTTGTTTGTATGTTGATTATTAATCCTGATGCAAAGCTAGGGAGATGTACATTAGAGATCCATCAGCAGACAGACACAAAAATGATGAATCTCTTTACGAGGCCACAGCAAGTTTTACTAGGCACTTCAAAGCCAAGGCAGGGCAGGTCAGCCAGTTGTTATTGCTCTGAGCAGCTCACATCACTGTCAGCATACATTACCTGAAACGGCAATGGTTATCAAGAACACCATTTTCTCCTATCCTTGAAAATCAATTAAACCTCATTTTTACAGCCAAATGCACCATCAGCAATGCAGACTCAATCCAAACCCAGTATCAGATAAAAACCTTCAGGTGAGATCACAAAGGACTAGAGGGAACATGTGACAAAAGAAAGTAATTTTGGACAGTAACTACTTATTTCCTTTTAACCCATACAGGCTCATCAGAACTGGGCTCCACTGGAAACTTTTTCTTCTATAATGAACTTAACAAGGAAAAAAAAAGAAAAACCAATTCACACACACACACAGAGGATCATGTGGATGCACAGTTTCTAACTGATTCCAGAGATTATGTTCGTATTTGTATATTAGATTTTATTTCAGAAAACACAGGTGCTGCCTAGGCAAAATGGGATGCTGGGACATATCCAGCATTTCCAGCTGTGGCTGGAGACAAACAAGCCAGGGATTCACAGAGTTCCCAGTGGTTAAAGAAGGGAAGCTGGGCACACTGAAACAGCTTTAAAAATATTTAACAAAGCAGAAACTGGAACTGATGTGCCACAAACTACTATCAACTACCATGAAACTGTTACTTCATTTTAATGTGCCACAAATCTAAGCCAGCCTCTTCAGGGTACCACCATTTCACAAGCACAGGCAGCTCAGAGACTCACACTTTAAATACTTTCACATATTTCTTTTGCCCTCAATGAAAAAGAAATTCCCACTCATTTCTTCCTGGCTACTTTCTGCAGGATTGAAACTTCAGAAATGTTCTCATGGTTTTCCCTGCAACAGTGAAATTTGTTGGCAAGGCTGTGCTTTCTTGCATATCAGGTTTCTACTCTTTACAGGCAAACTCCCTTTTCTCTTCGTCACTCAGTACCAGAGATTTTATTTCATTTTTCCTGATTTAACCATAGATCAAGGGATCTAAAACATTTTAGAGCACAGTTAAAATCTGTCATGGATTAGACACCCATGTAAAGGAATAGAGACCCTGTGCTCCACAAAAAAAAAAACAGGTTTCCACTCTTCCTTCTTCAGAGGAGATCAGGAAGAAGAAGCAGGCACCTATTTCTTATGGTCAGTGTGGCCAAACTCAATTGGGAAGGAAGCCCAAGTTGAGACATAAGCACCAGAAAAAGCCAGTTAGAAATTAAACCTTCAAGAAGCAGTAGTGCTGGGGAGAGGCAGCATGCCTGAGATGGAGCTCAGGGGCAGAGACAGCTCAGCTTCAGTGACCAAGGCACTGCCCTCACATGACAGCCCAGCCCTTGAACTGGTCAGGTGGAGCTCCCCCATCCCATATGTTCCTCTGGCTCAGAGCATGATCCACTATGCCTTTCCTTCAGCAGGGACAAGACAGGGAGTGAGAAGGGGACAAATTAATTCAGAAGCTCTTGGCAGGCATATAAGTAAAAAAAAAAATAAAGACAGAAGTTATGTAGAGCAAGCCCTGTGCTGCCAAATGAAGTCATGTGTGGCACAGTTCTGATTTGAGTATATTTTTTTAAATCTTTATTGTTGTTGTTATTATTATTATTAGCATTTGGCAAAAGGAGACAGGAAATACCTTGCTGGTGATGTCTGCTCCCAGCACAAGTCAGTTTGGAATGCTGAATAGCTTACCCTGAAAAAAAGGGAGAACCAACTATTTTCAGCCCCAACCTAGACTGCTATTTACATAAGCAGCACTGCAACAACTTTAGTTTTGTTTCTATTTTATAAGAGGCTATTATATGATGAGAACAAACCTTCCCAAGAATGTCCACTTTTCTCCTCCTCTTAACTAGGCATGGTCTCAGAGGAGACGGGGAAATTTGCACACATATGCACTTGTGAAAGTTGAGTTCAATTTAACAGGAAAGAGCCTCTCTTCAGTTAAAAGCCTTATAAAGAAATGAACCCTGAAAGAATCCTGCCTTTCAGATATGTAAACACAAAACCAGAATACACTGGCCCATCTATAAAGTGAAATACATGGTTCCACTGGAGGATGTAAGTAACTCCCAGTCAAGCCAAGGGTTGACTGACTGACATGAAAGACTTGCTCCCTGCAGCAGCAGAACGTATGGTCTAACAGGAAATCAAATTTGGAAGGAACCTGTTTTTAACTCCTGGGCAAAGAAGTAGTTTAAGCATAAGGAGGTTGTAAAATTATGTTGCTTACAAAAGATTAGAAATATATAGAGCAGTTCAGAAATATATAGAGCATCAAATTCATAGAACACCAAGCAAGCCACCTACAAATCTCTTGCTTGAAGTGAAAGCCAAAAATACAGCTCTCTTCTCTGACAGAATACATCCCTCCATCTGTTTGCTGCTTCAGGTCAGATTAAATACTGCAGCTTCCTAGAAAGCTAAATAAACTTTACCTAACGGAACCCTCAGAACACTGACATGTGACTCTGACTGGCTTTATTCCTTCTCTCCAGAGTTTGTAGCCACAGAGTCCTGTGCCACTGCTGAGAGACTTACCACACTCCCTGAGGCAGCGCCTCCTCACACCAGGCTGTCATGCCAAATGCTCTGTCTCCATCATGTTTTCAATAAAGTCATAGTTAAGTAAGGGCAATTTTCAGTAAGATTAGTTTTGCATTCCAAGTTATGGGTATGTTGATGCTCTTCTTGAAGAAGGAGGTTGTTTTTTTTGGTAATCCAGTGTGTTATGAAGTACTCTTTTAGGCAGAGTCTAAAAGAGAAAAACATCTGGATGCTTCTCATGGGTGGACCTCAGGACCAGATTCTTTCATTTCTGCAGGTTAAGGTTTGTTTTTTTGTTTGTTTTTTTTTTTCCCCAGAATCCTGACTGCTGGTAGAACTAAGCTCTACACTTGTTTCACCCAGACACCCTGGGGTCCCATTTGCACAATCACACACAGAGCAGCACCTCTGTAATCTCAGGAGTACAAAGTGTGTCTAAAGTCAAACAACTTTTAATCCAACAGCCTGATGCCAATGTTGTGAATCAACATAACAAATACTCAGATAAATAAAATTACTGTGGATGCTTCATTCTCATGCTGGTGGAAAATCAGGACTCCAAGTCCTTGGCTTCAAAGCACAGGACTTCTGTTATCTCAAATGATGGAGAGTCTCTACAGCTGCTTCTACTGGTGTGTGCGTCTTTGACCGAGTCTGCATGGGACACCAGCACTCTCCACTCATCATTTCATATAAGCCAACATTCAATTGAACTCACTCATCTGTGCCTGCCCTAGTTTGCAGAGACTCGTGTTACCTCTCTTTCCAACTACTACTGAAAGCTAATGGCTGTTTACATCACTGCCTAAAAGAGTACTTCATAACACACTGGATTACCAAAAAAAACAACCTCCTTCTTCAAGAAGAGCATCAACATACCCATAACTTGGAATGCAAAACTAATCTTACTGAAAATTGCCCTTACTTAACTATGACTTTAGCAGATGAGAGCACTATAACTTAGGGGTAAGGAACATGAACTAAACTTGTTGAGGAAGATATCTGAAACAGTTTCTTAAACACCCTGTACAAATAGCTGCTTCAGAAGCACCTGTTATGCACATGTGTTTAAGAAACCAGTGTTTTTTCAGAGATGGCATTATGTGCTTTACAAGGCTACATGTCCAAATTGGCTGTATTCTAATGTTTTATGGACCAAACAAAATTAGTCATTCACTCTTATACCACAATAAATTCATGACAGAAACACAGCTCTGATAACCAGCCATTTATAAATTGCTTTTTCATATCTTGGTCTCAGCTACCTGTTTTCTTACAGCCATGGATGACAGAAAGCACAGGTGTATGCTGTGTTGGGAAGCAGGAACTGTTCGATTTATAGCCATTATTAAACCAAATGAGAAGCCAGTGATGGGACCAGGGGAATCTGACATGTCACATTTATCTCCTGTGGTTAGGATAAATATAAAACTTAAAATTACTACAGCTACACAGTTCTTCAAGAAGAAATAGGGCAAGAGAAGCCACAACAGAGCAGCAGCCAAGCACAAGTTGATTGATGATACCAGTAACCCTTCAACATGTATTGTCACAATCTGGTGTCAGCCCACCAAATTACTCAGAAGCACTCGCTAAATAAATGTGAATCACTTTGTTGCAGCAGCCTTTTTCACTTTACACTTAGGTGTGGCAGCTGTGCAGCTGCACCAGCATGCAGCAGCCCCCAGAGCTTGCTTACCCAGTACACACACACGTCCTTTCACTTACAGAAGGTTTTGAGGTTTGCTCTCAAAGCCCAGACTGTCACAAGGTCACAGTGATGCGGTCACAGCCATACACACATGCACCAACAGCCTTCAACCCATAAAAGTCACCACCATAAAAAGCAAAGTGAGGTGGCCCTGTGATTCTCTCTGCTGCCTCCCTAGAGCCCTGCGCAGGACCCTGAGAACTCTGCCTGAAATTCACATACAAAAAGTAAACTACTACAGAGTACAAAGTAGTTTGTTTGCTTGAGTAGTGCTACATTGTCACACAGTCTACTTCCCCTTAAACCACTATCCTGTACCTCTCTACTAGAGTGAGGAATGTCTATATAAAAAAAAAAAAAAAAAAAAAGAAAACATAAATATCAAAAGGATTGCAGCCTGGTGCAAAATTTCTAATGCCCAAGTCCAGGCTGGTTTGTGCTACATTGCAGAAGGGCTGTACTCCTATTAGAGAATGACAAGCCTCTCAGTGGTAAACAAGTGCTCCTGCACTTCCATGCCCACCAAAGCCTGCATCAGGCTGCAGGACAAGCAGCAGGATCATCACTGCTCACAGCACTCTGCGATGGTGCAAAGTACCACATTTCTTCCTGAACTGAATGCAGTTCTTCCCTTTTTCAACTCTTCCACCTCTCACTGTCTCTCTAAGCCGAAAAATAAAAACTTCCGTTTGACAGAACCACAGGGAAATACAAGGACACAAACATGTTATTCACAATCCAGAAAATCTGTTTTCTGAATTAGAATCACCCAAAGGCTGAATTCTCCAAGGCAACTTGCTCAGAGTACTTGACGTGGCCAAGAATAAAGCTGACAGGGCAGAAAAACCCCTCGGATTTTCAGTCAATTGCTGAACCACTGAGCCGAGCACAACTGAGGATGGGACTTCAGAACATTACTGGACACATCTTGATTTCATTGGTGCTTCAGCAGCATCCCCCTCCCCACCTGTGTCCCACAGCTGCAGCTCTGCTCAGCACAGCTGTCAAGGCCAGTGCAGCCCTTCCATGACCACCACAGACCAAGAGCCATTTCTCTGGGAGGATTATCTAGAGTTCATTCCCTTTGGCTATCCAGTTTGCTGCAGCAATAAAAATAACTCTACTTCAATAAAGCAAGACCTATGTAGAAAGACTAAATGAAAATAAATTCAGATAATAGCAGACATTAAAGTATCATATTCAAATATTCATAAGATTACAGTGCACAACAGAGAACACATGCAGTGGACATGAAAAACAGGTAATCAAAACATTAAAAATTGAAATAGTATTGGAGGAACTTTCTATCAATAAGGACAATGAATCAAAAGTGAAGCAGCAGCAGCACCGCTCTACGCACTGCATCTCTGAATTACAGCAAAGGGACTGGGGAGCAAGCTCTAACTTCTGACTAACCAACTTCCTTAACCCAGCCAAATAATTTTATTTGCAATTTTGGCAGCTCCCAACACAGCTGCTTCTCCCCTCCATTGCTGTGATTTTCAATTTAATACACCAGCATTACATTCCCTCTGAGGTAATAGCCTGCTTTCAGGGGCAGCACAGCGCATGTCTGCTGGATAGCAACCTTCCACTTTGCAAGATGTGCACCACTTTATGCACACTGCAGGAAGCTTTAATTCAGAAGCAATCCCGTGAACATCTTCTAGGCACTAGCTGGGTTGTCTGGTGAGAAAAAGCAGCTAGGAGAAGATCAGAAAAACTCTATATATGCCATTTCTTCAAGGAGCGGGATGCTATTAGATCAAGTCTTGTCTCCCTTGCACTGCCTGTCTGTAGTGAAAGGGCTGGAGGCAGCTCTGTGCCAGTGCTACCCCAGCAGGCAGCAGAAAGGCCACAGCAACACGGAGTTCCAAACTGGGAGAGCACAGATGCACTTTGGATGGTGGGGAAGAGCCACCACCGTTTCCTCAGGGCCGCCACAGCCGCTGCAAGATCTCCACGAGGGATCCCAGCCACGGTCACGTTCCAAGGCGCCGTCTGTCCCCGTGTGATAGCTCCTTACATAAGGCACTTCCCAGACACAGAAGCCCTTTAACACACTGGCATCCCATCCAACCCTCTTTCCACTAAGGACTTTAATGAGGGTTGTTTTCCAGTAAGGTTAGGAGGAAAACAATTACCTTTTTTATTTGCATGAACACAGAAAATAATTGAGCAGAGTACAGAGGGGTGGGCAGGAGGGAAAGAAAATGCATGGCCTTTTCCCTCCACTTGCATATAACTTTGAGCCTTAGAAATACTGGGGTAAATACTTGAGTTCAAGGGATACACAGTATCTGAATGGGAAAAACATCAAAAGAAAGCGCAAGAATAAAAACATCCACAAACCTTTAGCTCTTTTTCTTGACTGTTTAGGGGATTTTATTTGGGTTTTGCCACTCCTGCCCCCCAAATCAAACAGAAACAGCAATGAAGCTGAAACATTTTGTTCATTCACAGAATTTTTCTTTCCTGAAATGTCTCACATTGAACCAGTCAGACCAATGTGAAAAACATTCCTGTAGGGAGTGTGGAGTTATGATTTGCTCAATGAGGAATGACTCTGTTTGCCTTCTACACATCAAGGCTTGGCACAGCTTACATGTCTCACAGGCAGTACTAAAAACCCAGCTATACAACCACAAACAAGCTCAGTTTGTGCTCAGTTGCTCTGTAGAAGTGATTGCATCTTAGAATTTTATGTTCTTTATAATCCCTGTACAATTACAACTTCTCCCATTCTTGCCAGGACCAAGCTTCTCCCCAACACCACTTTGTGAAAGGTTACACCTATGAAAAAAACCTCAAACAAATCTCATTACTGCTTATTTTGATCACAGTGAAACAGTTTTTAGGAAACAGCTAATGGGTATGCCTTGTACCAGGCACTGTACAAACACACAGCAAGAATATTTATACAGATACATAGGTGTTATACAGGATTGATGTTTTTGTGGAAAATGAGTAGTAAAAACATATTACAAACAGATTTTCTAGCAACTCCAGGACACTTTTGTAGTGGAGTAAAAACACTGCTTTGCCTGAAGCTTTACGCACTTATTTTCATTTGGGGAGAACTTGTGTCGCAAAAAAAAAAAATCTGAAAATGCAAGTATTACTGAAAGACAGTGGAAGATCTCTGTCCCAACGAGTCTGCTATCTCAGTCATCATTAAATGTCAAAGAGGGAGGAAAGCAACAAACAAAGTTCTTCATTTACATGGTGTAAATGCACAGTTTCACTAGACAGAGACTACTGTTTTAAATACTGCAACTTCTGATGAAAGCAGCAGATTATTTTATTATTTTAAATAACTTGGGCTAGAGAGCAAAACCCTAGATGTGGTGGACAGTCAATATTTTATACCAGGAATGTTTTGTTTGTTGTAAAGTATCTCCCATGTTTAAAACATAAGTAAAACAAAGTGCACAATTCCACTAACATTTGTCAGTAATGTTAAAAGACAAGTACCCCAGTGTGTTTAGCATCAGTTTGAAAATCATTGTAAAGGATGGATCATAGACACAATTTTGAATGAAAATACTTTCTTCCTATTTTAACATTTTTTATAAAACCCTGTGTAAATGAAAACAGCTATTCATGGCCTCAAAGGATGGATTGTCTGTGGAATTATGTTCCATTTTCCACCTATACTGGTTTTATAATTAAAGTAAGATTTAATGCTGATTAAATTATCCAAATACTTATCATACTATACACCCCCGTTCTGCCATGCACCCCTGAACCCCCCCAAAAAAAACCCACGACTAAAACCAAACCCAGAAGTAATTTTGGTGATTATTTTTTCCATGGTAAACTATGCAAAATCACAACAGCAATAGCATGCTTTCTTTCTTTCACACAATTCTTACAGCTGCTAGCACCGCATGAGGACTCTTTCATCCTCACTTACTTCAGTGAAAGTTTCTGCAGCATCCTTTGGGATAAAGCCCTTAAACACAGAGTTTACAAAGCATTTAAGCATCTGTATAACTTTAAGCTCTTGGGCTATCCATCCTCACTTAGAGCACTTAAGCACTTAGACTAAATCATGCGCTTGGTGGCATCGCTGACTCCAGGCTTTTCTGTTATGTCTTTACAGGCCTGTCCAGCTTCCAAAGTGCAACTGAAATACAGAGCCAGCAGTTCCAGAAGTTCCAGACCAAGATTTGCTTTGCTTTTACAGTATGGTTACCAGATGCAGCATGTATATCCTATTTGTGCAGTACATAAAGAACCCCGATTGGGATCAGTTGTTGGCAGGGGTCAACAACTTGCTGTTAAATAAAACAAATGTATGTGTTTCAAGTGACAGGGAGCCTCTGAAAACCAGCAGTAAGTAAATTGTAAATAGTCTTCAGAATGAGGGCAGGACTGAGCACAACAAATGTAGCATTAGGTTCACCATCATGCACCTGAATCTCTGCAAACAGCAATGCCACTTTGGCTCTCCTATACCTCTCAATTATAGATTACTCCTGGGTTTGCTCACGTCACCATGGCAACACATCTAAAGTTATAACATACTTACCCCTCTCCCTTACATTCCCTTCAGCCAATTTGACATTTGGCATTTATTTAGAAGTCTCCTCCACACATGTATCTCCGTATGTTGAGCTACTACAGGTGTTCCAACCAGCAAGGCTCTGTATTTTACCCTCTACAGGCCCCAAGGTTAATAGACTATATGATTTACTTTGGCATTGAGCACTGTATGCAATCTGAGCTGTGTGTCAACTATTTGACAGTTTTCACAACAAACCCACCAGTCATTGGCAGGTTTGCTGGCTGATTTAGTTACTTCTGGTCCCATTCATCTAATCATCAAACAAAATACTCCTTAATTAAAAGGGGAAAAAAAAAAAAGCTCTGAATTCCCAGGCACAAATCTTTGGTATATTGACCTTTAATTGCCTAAGTCTGGAAGTTTAATTAAGCCCTAAACAATAACTTACTTCACCAGTTTTAGTGCTACTTCTTCCCCTAGATGAGCAATGGTAACATCTCTGTTTATTAACTCAGAAATGCTGTACACAGGAGAGCAAGATGTTTCCCTTTCAGAGCCACGCAGTTTTTGCGTACACAGAAGAAAAAGCTAACTGGGACACAACAAAGCATTGGCTGAAGAGAAAACTGAGCCAGAAAGACATGGAGGCAGGACCAAGCTGTCTTCAGACAGTCCCAGAGGAACAAAAGACACTGAGCACACAGCTACATCATCATTTAAGAGCCTGCTGTCAAGATTGGATTTACCCATCATCCACACTGTAAGTCCCTGGCTGAGGATGAGAGGATGCTTCAGCCCAAGCTGTCTGGACAAAAGGATTAGAAATGTTCAGCATCTTAGCCACAGGCCCAGACTATTAATGGGATCTAGACAGCTTTGACATGATAGAGGTAAAGCAAGCTACTGAGAGCCCACCAGCAGACTGGAGAAGATGGCTCCACCTAATCATACTTCAGATGCTTTGATCCAGGTATAAAGCTAAGCTCTGGTGTGCCACAGTGAGGCCTGATGTGCATCTTATTCACACTGCAAAACCAATCAGAACTAAGACAGGTGCAAGAACTACCATAAAAAGGCAACAGTTTCCCAGACCAGAGTGATGAAACATCAACATCTGAGATGGGGGCCCAGCAGAGGGAAGGAGAAGGCAAGGAGGAATTTGACATGAGATAACTTCACAGACTGGAAATGTCCCAAATGAAACACAGTCAGAAAACTAGGAAGAGCAAAAAGCAAGCTACTCCAATAAAAGCATAAGTCCTTGTGCATTCACAGAACAGAACCACCAGCTAGCTGAGGTTGGCAGGGGCCTCTGGAGATTTGCCTTGTTCAGCTGCTGTGCACAAGCAGGGCTGCATGTGTTCATAGCAGCAACTCTTTGTCCAGAAGACAGCTAAAACAATCCTTTGGTTCTGTTTAATTAGAAATGCAATTTAAAAACCCACAGTCCTGCATGTTAATTGGTCAGGTCAGTGAATGGTCAGTCCTTTCCCACATGAAAACACCAATTTTCACCTTCACTACGAATCATATGATAATCCCTGGCTTTGCACAGCCCTCAGCTAAACTCATACCTCATCTCAAACTTAGCTCTACTTGGATACATTCCTCAGGGGTACCCTAAAAGCATTTTCTGCTACAGAGAAGACAATGAGCAAATGAGTCAACACACAACTGGGTGTGAACTTGTGCTGCTCTTGACTGCCTATTCTTTTCTCTAAGTGTAAATCAGGAACAACCCCACTGCTGTCAACTGAATTACATCAAAGAAGGCAAGCACACAGCCTTCTAAATGAAAGAGGCAGTATCAAGTTTCATAGCTTGTATAAAACATTGCATGCCATTAAAAACTGAGCAAAACATGGGTGTTTCATGTCCTATTATACCATACTTGCTGTCCTACTACAAGAACACCACAAAAAAGGGGTATAAGTCTTCCACACAAATGCAAACCTACTTGTTTTCTGAAGTACTGCTAAAACTTACTCTAATACACATACCACTTCCATTAAAGGGATCAAGAGAAAAAGAAACTGAAAGAAAATATTTAAAAAATTGAAAAGGATACAAAGATACAAGACAAAGTCTAAGATGCATAGCAAATAATGAAATACAAAGGATTGTGATTTTTAGAAATCCAGGGTTAAGCTCTCAATAGAGCACCTGCTTTAGCAGAAAAGTCTCCAGCAAATAATTGGCCAGCAAAGCCATCCCTTTGCCAAGTGCCCACACATGCTGGGAAAGCAGGGATGTGACTCACATTGCTGCTGAAAGCTCAGCTCCTCACAGAGATCTCATCACTGCCTTCCTTGCTCTGAGACTGGGCACCAGCTGGAGTGGTCCCCTTGCTGCTGACACTCTCCCTGCTCTCCTGTCTGCAAAGTGTCTCGAATCCTTGCTTGCTTTGCAAGAGAAGAGGACAACAGAGTTATCTCGGTGACTTGAAGGGTAGAAACAAAAGGTATGACTCAGTATTATTAAACTGGAAGGACAGCTGCCTAAAGGCCAGAAACTGTGTAGATAAAACCACCCATTTGGGTGAGCCTTTGTGGCATCACTTCCATTATGGTTTTCTCTTTTGAAAGGAGCTTTGGAGAATGCAATTACTCAAGGCCTTTGATGTTACCTCATGAGTTAAACCACCACTTGGACAGCCCTGGAAGTACTGGCACAAATTTGTTTTCACGTACAGAAGCACAAAACCTCTTTAAGTCCTCTGCTAATTCTCAAGTTTCTAAAGAATCTGCTTTTACTGCCTGGTCCACACCTGCATCCATAGACATCTCCTGGACTGAGCTGTATGCCTTACCTAGAGCACTCATTCCTCTGCCTCCTTGAGAACACTTAAAATCAGAGTGGGGAACAGGGCAGAATTCTGTAGAATAAAAACACAACAAAAGCAAACACCTTTGGAGCACAAAATTAACAGAGTCCCTCCTGTTATTAAAGGTATTTTCCAATCAGACCAACATATTTCTTTCCAGAAGGAAGAGAATGAGGCCCTTCAGCCTAATGGTAATTTGCAAAATAGAGCATGGAAGATAATAAAGCTAAAAAGGCACAGTGATTCAGAAGAGAAATGTCACCTTGCTAATAACTATTGTTTGTCTATCAAATAGGTTCATTAGTGAGGATGATTCACAGCAAACATCACTGCCAGTTTACCCAACATTATTTAGTTGAAGTAATGCTGCAACTGTCAGGAATAACACGAAATAACCAGATGATTTCCTGCAACAAAATGTCAGTTCAATGCTATTGCTGTGAAGGTTGAGGCTGAGTCCAATGAAGACCACAAACACTCTTCCCACCCCCCAGCAATATTTCAAAGCAATAGTGGCACCTTGTCAAGAGGGCAGAAGTCACACCTCCTCTCGAATCTGCCAACGATGATTTGTTGTCACTGTAGCACAAAAAATTTGCCAACGTCTTATTTTACAAAAAGGCCATTTCAACTCATGCTTTTCTGAATATAATCCATTTCTTAAAAATACATTAAAACATTTGTTCACAAGAAACATTTGTTTCACATTTTTTGAAAACTAACAAATGTCACAGTGGCTCTAAGCATCAGTATCCAGAAACCACACGAAAAACCTAAAGGCAATTTTTCAAACACTTCCTGTTTCCAAGATCAGAGGACCAGATGTGCTCATCCTAGAGTAACCAGGTTAACATTTAAAACATAACCAACAACCATTCAACACATGAATGTTATAGGAGAAAAAATCCAACTACTGCTAGATCTGACTGGTACAAACTGTGCTTCAGATTCCAAATGAGGCTAAGTTCTCCATGTCTTTTGTCAACTGTTACCACCTATGGGAAAGTAGGTGTACTCATCTTCCTGATTAAATATCTAATCACCTTACTGTGGGTACTAACCAGGGCACCTGTTTGCAAGCACCAACACACACATTCTCAGTTCCTTTATTAGGAAACCCACCCTTTGTCCCGTGAGTACATTGCATGTTTCTGCCTTTTTGCTTGCAGAATGTGCAGCTTTCTTGACCCAGTCCAGAAATTATATTGACAAATTGAGGGGGGAAAAAAGCACTCCAAAGCTGACACTATCATCTGTGAAACAGTAATTGTCCAGCATCGCCCTGTCTTTCTCCTTTGGCACTCCTAAGAACCTGGCTATCAGAATGCCTTTCAAGCCCAATTTCTATCATCATAGACTCTTATCTCTCCTGCTTGTTGCAAACTGTTTTTTGAAAGATTTACAGATTCCTAAGTCTTGGGAAAAAAGTTTAAACAGACTGAGATTGGTTTTAAATACACACATGACCTGCAGCACAACATTTCTACAGCTGCAGCCAGGATTTCCATTCACATTAGTGGAAAATGACTGTTCTAAATTACTCCTCTCACATCTCTACCCTTCAAGCTTTTATTTAGATCCCATTTAATTTGCTCATTCTCTCTATACATTCAGATCTCCTCCACTAACACCGGGCTGGACAGTGCCAGACTCCTGTTGTGTAAATCTCTCTTGGAAGCGTAAGTCTCCTCAGCTTTATTTACTAGTCAGGTGAATTATCAGGCAACTACTTCTGTGCTCCTAGATCCTTATGTGACATCAGCCTAAGAGTTAGCAGTGTCAGGAGCAAAACACTTTTGGCTGCAGTAATACCAAATTACTTGGGCCTGGCTTTAGCTCAAAAGTGATAACCAGCACAGGCAAATGTTCACTCTCTTCTGCTCTCATGCACTGAAAGTGACTTTATGATGTGGCTCAAAAGCTTTAAGTCAAGGTGATCAGAAGACATGTTATCTTCAGGGCTTTGTTGGTGCCTTTTGGAACTGCAGCCTATCTGCATGTAAGGATCATGGCAGCAACACTTTTTTCTTCTTAAGAAAAAATAAATTACGGGGGAGGGAAAAAAAAAGGAAAAAAAAAAAGAAAAAGGCAGTAAAAATAGATCTGGCTGGAGACCAGAGACCACAAGAACTGGCTTACAGGAAATTGTCCTCATCAGTTACTAGACGGAAACTTTTTTCCCACGTATTACATACATCATGCAGGGACAGGATAGTTTTACACTCACTCCAAAAGGCATGTAATCACAGGACAACCTAACTTATATGGCTGGGAAGAAAGGGAACAGAGAGGCTGTCTCTTTCCAGTTCATACCAGCAAAGCATAAAAAATTCCAGAAGCTGCTTTGTCCACTTTGTTTATTTGCATTAGCAATTTTCAGTTACTGAGTTTTAAAATAGAAACATTAAAACATTTCAGTCAACATAAGGCATCAAAATGAAGTCAATAAAACAGTAACAGAAACACCACGAAACAGAAGTGCAGAGCCCCTGATTTCAATGGCTCTACTCATATAAGGGGGCATTATTCATAACACCTCATTCATTCAGGTCTTTACATGCTCTTTCCTTGCAGAAGTATTACATCTATTTTCACTGTACCACTCTAATTGAGCTTAATAGCATATTACTTAACCAGGTCCACAGCTACAGGCAAAGCCTTTTAATACAAAAATTTCCTAACTTGCCAATGAGTGCTTTCGTCACACAATGAGGAAATGTTTGCACAAATGTGGCTGCTATTGCAGGGTATTGTTGTCGGTCTAAGCCATGAATGAAAACAGCTAAATCTCCTCCCAAACAGCTTTTATGATGTGCAATGATAATGACAATTTGGCTGTATCATCTGGCTAGGACTTCAAGCAGCTTTTACTACTTACTCCTCAGTGCTCTGCAGGCAGTAAACCACAGGCTTCTGTCAAATTATGCCAACTCTTCTCTGAAAGCTTTATTTTATGAAACCAGCTTTCCCAACAGCAACACTACTAATGCACATCTAAGGACAGCAGACTTGCTGCATGTTTCTGCAGCATGCTAAATGTGTTGTTACATTGCTTGAGGTCACCCAGGAAATCAACAGCAGAACTGGGCTTGGAGCACAGCCTGCCTGAAACCCACTCACCCTTTCTTGCTGGCCACAGGACCAAAATTCACAGAGATATCACACTGTGCTCTGCATCTCAGTGTTCAAAGCCAGTCACGTCACAGACACACATACACACACAGAGCAAACTTAGAACCAATCCTGATACCACACAAAGAACAAGAAAACCTAGGACTTTTTCCTTTTCTTTTGCTGAGCTTCCCTGACCTCACTGAGCCGATCTTTCAGGCTGGTTCTACTGTTTCCATTATGTGGCTCTAAACTATCATTCCTAGAAAGGCCATTCACCAGCTTTTCTAGGAACTCAGTAACTCCCTCATCCCCAGCACCATTTTTTCTGTACTTGTTAAGGACCATATTCTGCTCCCCCTCCACACACACACTAACTAGCACCTTCTTCCCCTAACACTCCCACTGCTGTCCTGCCAATCCCATGCTCCAGCAGAGTGCTAAATTACAGAAGTTTGCTGGGCTGCAGACATGGGTGTGAAGGCCAAAATCTAGACCATTAAGCAAGGACTGGTCTGGGGAAGAAATTGTATGAAACTGTACATTTAAACATGTAACACATAAAACACTTCCAGTGTAGGAAGTGTAGGTGAGTTGGTCAGACTCCCTGTCTGAATGTAGAAGTATGAGGAGGTGTTGTCACCTCCTGGTGCTCACTCTCAGAATTATCTAATAGTCAAAAATTACACTAATTCAGAAGTTAGGCTTTAAAATAATTTTTATGCCTAGTTTAGACTCTTCATAATACAATCATGCAACAATTGCTCCTATAGCACACTACCAAGTATCTTGTTCCATTTGTTATTTTAAAAGAAAAACATCTCAAAGAAGTATCCCATAACTGTGTATTTCCCAAGTAATTGCCACAAAATCCATACGAAAGCTCAGGAAAAATACTCAACTCATACTCCTGTCTGATAACAGAAATCCATCTTCCAAGAGCCAGCAAACAGAAAAGGGGATCTGGAAGCTATGTTTACTAGAAGACAAATTGAAGTTCAAGATGTTTAAGACACTGTCTCTCCCTTTATTCACCTGTAGCATTTAATACCTGAAACCAACGCTGTTCACACTACACAAAGACACATTCTTAGACAATGTGGGGCTGAACATAGTGTCTCTCTCCACTGAAGAGTCTTTAAAACAATTTTACACTCTGCTCATCAAGAGGGAGGTCAGGGGCTCCTCCAGACCTCCACAAGGCTCATGTCTGCTAGACTCCCCTTCACCTGGGGAGACAAGTAGTCTCCTGTATCACACACAGCTACAGAGTACTGCAAAGTATGAAAACTGTAAAAAAAGATGGTCATGGCAGAACCAACTCTTTTAAGAGTTAAAACTGATAACTTAAACTCTTAAGTTTTAGCTCTCATATTTTCCAGATTCCATACTGCATTAGTATATAACTCTGACCTTCATACGAAGTGTTAGCAAGTTCTCCTCATGGTTTAGTTAGACAAAACAATCCTTTTGCAGCCCAACAGCCAAGGACACCATTGCAACTTCAGGCCCAAAAAGTATAAATAACAGCAAACTGAGGAGAGCAAACTGGGAGGATGGGACTGCATTACCTGAAGCTGTAATTGGACAATTAACCCCAACATTCAAATGGACCAAAACTTATAAAAGTGTGAGAATGTGTGACCTGTCATCCATCTTGGGTGGAGCCTCAGCCAGGCTCTTGTGCTGCCCAAGGTGTATCCTTTGAAGGCCTTTTTAATAAATACCTGCTTTATTCCTGTAACTCTGTCTAGCCTCTGTTCCAGGCAGCCTCTCAAGGCACCATTTATGTGCAGACCATATTGTGCTACGTTCATCACACCCAATTCCTATGAAGTCAAACTAGCACATAAGGCACAGCCAGTCACTGTCAGCCCTGCTCTCCTTGGCAAGGACACCACCAGAAAAAGTCACCTCTGGAATCACATCTCCAGGCAGCTCTGGCACTGCCCCTGCCCTGTCCTGTGGCATGGCTCATTTACCTGGATCTGAGCACAGACCTTTTGGCCGTTTTTATTTCCTAGCTGCTGCACTCCCTGCAGCTCACACCATCCCCATCTAACCTCATCATGGTAAATAGTCACAGCCTGTTCTCTGAGCTCAGGCAACATTTTCATCTGCACTGCTTCATTTGGCCTAACTTTCCTAGATTTTGTTATTCCTGCCTGAATAAGCTATTTCTACATGTCTACATTACTTTTCTTTCCGACTTCTAATACCTATGAAATATCTTTTCCACTCCATCTCCTTCAGCACCTAGGAAGCATACAAAGACCTCAGCAGCCAACCTGTTACAGATCAAAACATCCCTGCTATTTACCAATTTGTTTCAAAGCAGAACACCACAAGGATCTCTGCTTTGCCCTGAGGAGCAGAAGAAAGGTCATATCTTCTACTGTTTTCCTGCTGATAATCCAAGCAGCCTTTCCTTTCCAATTTGCAATCAGCACTCAGAAATTCTGTGGTTTAAAAGCAAGACCTAGCACAACCACATTACACAAGACCAAGAGGAGACACACAATCAGAGGGGCTCTGTGGAGAGACACAGTGCCCCATAAAATGCACAGGCTGTGTGTCTCTGAAACACAAGATGTGTACGGGGGCAAGAGCAGTGCCCATTTCCCAACAGCTCACCAATACACCCTGGTCCACTGCTCACTGGTGGAGAAGAGGGTCTGAAGCAATACTTGTTAATCAAGGGGAAATCAGAAAACATCTCCAGAGGAGGGCAAGATTTAAGCAGGAGAATTAAAGACAGCTTTAAGTCAAAGTGATGAATGTGACAGCTCCCATGCAAAGAGTCTACTGGCATATGTATTGAGACATACTGAATTCACATAAACCTTCAAAAATCAGCATACTTGCAGGGGAAATCAACCAAAGCTGAAGAAAATAGCCTTTCTAGAAATGCAAGCATTGACATTTTACAGGCTGTTTCTTAGGACTTCACAGCTAAAATATTTTGTTCAATCTGCCTGGAAAACAAACCCAGAGCAATGCGACCAGACCAGGTCCCAAACTCTTTCATTAACACAGCATGATTTTTGCTTCATCCCCTGCTCCAAAGGGTCTAATTTCAGACTCATAGGGTAGATAACAGCCTTCTGAGATGTGCTGCCCTTGTGAAAGTTGGTATGAAAAACACTCTGTGGGCTTACATCCCCCTCCATTATGTATGCACCTGCAAACACAAAATTCAAGACTTTCACCCCATTTCTCTGTGTCTTTCTGATTCCACACATGTCATGACTGAACTTATACCTAAATTCCAACTTCCAACTGCTGCATATAGCTAATTAGGGAGCAATTACTGCTTCCTGATGAAGGTAGACACAGCCTAATAGAGGCAGGGCAGTGTCTGCTCTGCAGTGAGTGAGAAGAATGCACTGACCACCCCTGTAACTTCACAGCAAGGCTTCAGCCTGCACTGACCTGGCTGCAGGGCTGGGTCATGCTGCCCCTGATAGAAGGTTCTGCAAAATGCCACCCCCTGCTATGGCTACAAAGGGCTCTGTGCAAGAGGGAAACCACAGGATTTGGGGACAGGCCAGCAGTATTTCCAGACCTGTCAAGTTAATCTTAGGCTTTCCTGCTCAAAGACTCTAAACTTTAATACAGAAAAATACCCCACTGCTTTTTTTAAAACTTTTGGTCCAAGTCTCAGTCATTCCACTTAATCTAAATGTCCTTCTCTTTTTTTTTCCCCTTGCAAGAGCAAGAGTCATGCACTTTAAAAATGCCCTGAAACCACAAATCACAGTTGCTGTGCCCAGACACATTATTCACAACCACAATAAACTTGTTTGAGGCTTGCCTACTCTCTTCTGCATTGATACTAATTCTAAAGACAAGGTTCAGATTGCTCCTCCTGCAAATATACTCTGTAACCTTGAGGAGACCTGGGTAACCTTCATCTTCAGCTTCATTCCTTAGCTGCCTAAAGAGATTACAGTTTCAGAAAGATTGCATCAACTACATCAGTGGCCAGCAGCTATGATTCATCCTAAGAATACTGCTCCCAAAGAGGAGTGCTTGCATCTTCAAAACTCATCTTCTCAACGAGAAATGCAGGAAATGGTTCCATACACAAGAGCAGCCCCCTTGGGCCAGTCAGGTCTTTCCAAAGCCATGAGGACTCACAGAGGAAGGGTGGGTGAAGTCAGCAATAAAGGAAACTGACATCCTGCTCCTGACTTCCAGCTAAAAAATACCAGACTTTGACCCTACTTCAAAAGAAATTATGGACCACACTGCTCGTCCAGGTAGCCTGCAGGGTCTAAATGGCACATTCTCCATGAAACCCACAGGTCTTCTCCAACTCAGAACCCTCTCCAGGCATGGCTCAGCAGAATATGAACCCTCCTGCCTCAGCAAACAGGCTGCAAAGCCCATCCATCTTTACACCTGCTGGCTTCATTGCAACCACATGACACAGAACAGATCGACTCAGTGGGTCCTGGAGCGGTGTCTGGGCATCTCCTATTTCTCTTTTGACTGCTCTCTGGCTTTTCCAGCCAGGAGTAACCCAAGCACTCGGGCAGTTTGAGTTCATCCATCAGGTCCTAGCACGGAACTGGGAAGGATGACTGGCAAGCTGCTTCTGTTTGCATATTTGGTTTTATCATCTTCCTGAATGGAGTGTTTTGTAATGTACGTCAGTGGAGTAGCCAAGAAAACAAAGAGCTGCTTCAGCTGACATGCAGCAGAACACTTTCCTAACCTCACTTCCTTCAAATGATTGCAGTTGCCCCAAAGAACACAGCGAAGGCAATATTTTCCCACAGGCATGAATAGATTAGAGCATTTCTCTGAACTGCAAATTATTCTATTCTTAGTTAATGATTAGCACTGCTGTAGGAACAGACCAAACACTTCAAACTCAGCTCTAGATTTTGTTCTGAAAAACCCTTTACATGCAAGGTGCTCTCCCTGGTACTGCACTTAGGAAAACAGAATCACTTTTGTCTATTCACTGAGACACCAGAAAACAATTTTAAACAAAGAGAGGGAATTGCCCATGATGAGCAGAAACAAAAAAGCCAAGTTTTTGTGCTACAGTACTTTTGTGAGACTTGCCTATTCCATCCTTCATGGTAACAGATGAAAACTGAAAACAATTTCCCATCTTCTTCTGTCAGCACATAGACACCTAATAAATCCCAAGATACAGAAGACCACAGAAGCTTTTTTCTATTTCTTTTGGTTGTATAACTACAGGACACAGTTATGACACTCATGCTACTTTCCACTCTGCCCTTGAAGAAATTAAAGGCAAATAACATAAAAATGACAAAAGACACTGGGAAAAACACACAAATACAGGACATCTTTCAGGTGTCTGGTTGGCTGATACAGAATCTGGTGATATTCCTTCCAGAATGGCTTGACTTAAGCAATTCATTTTCTTAAACAGTTTATTTGCATAAGACTCTGAGATACCTGACAGCAGGCAAAAAGCAGCGGCATCGCCAGGTGCCCCACGGACCTCTGGTCTCAACACTGATTATCTGAAGCAGAGATGCTGGTCCCAAGGAACACTTAACTGCCTGCTCACAGCAGTTCCAGCACCTCCTTCTCTGCTGTGCACAAAAAGCACTTTTTTTTTTTTCATTCCCAGGAAGGGCCTGCCATGGGATGGCAGCCTGGGCCTTCTGCTGCCCACACAGCACACAACAGCACTGCACAGGAGGAAACATGCCAGACCCTGTTGGCATCGTTTCTAATGGGATCAAGAAGGCCAAACTTGCCACAGGGGATAGGTTAACACCATGGAAAGCAAGCATAAGTCATGGAGCCATGCTGGTGGTGTGATGTCTTCCTAAACCTTAGCACTGAACCAAAGATGAGGTTCCTCAAAGCTGAGTCCTTGCACCATATCTGGCTGTTTTAAACTTAGTCAGCATTACACCCCCAAACAATTTGACTAGCCTGACCAAAAAGAAAGCAAACCCTCCACCATATGTTCACTATTACTGTCAGGGTCTGAGACCAGTCATAAATGAGAAAGGCATAAAGGCTTTCCTGTTGCTATGCTACAGATGTTGTTCAGTATCTTCACAGTCTATTTCTGAGACTCAGGAGCCTGGTTTTGCTGGCTGTAACTGCATGTGGGTACAAGTCTATTGAAATCAATGGACATAAGCAATTTCAGAGATAAAAAAGCATCTGGCCCTGTTGCTTCAAGGTTTCTAGCACAAATACAACATGCACGATTGCATTCTGACACTAAGAGCTTGAGTACAGCAATCCTGAGCTTCAGCTCTTGCTTATTATGAAAATGCATAATTGCCAATACAAAACACTGGCAGAATCAGTCTGAATTGTATTTAGAAGTCCAAGCTTTCTATCCCAGCTCCCATGGCCCACATATGTAACTTGCCTTTGAATTTGCTTGAAAAAAGCACCAGTTTTTCATCCAAAGCAGTAGTTCCCTACTTGATAGGTTGGAGTCCACATGTTCTCCTTCTGAGCACATTGTAAAGTGTCTCAGAGGCACGCACCCCTACTCTAATTAAAAACAAAATACAATTTCATACACGTATCTGCCCATACTGTTACTGTTTGCACTATGAAGCTATTTCTCAGTTAGATCAGATAAGCTGCTAATTAAGATGTACAACAGAAAGAGCCACTTTGGTGGAAGAAACAAAAAAGCACTGCATGAGGCTCAGGAGCTTGGAATCTGATCCCAGCTGGGTCACAGACTTGCCTACTTATTGCCAGCATTAATTAATAACATTAATATCTTAATGTTCCTCATTTCCTCAGATGCAATCTGGAAACGCTAACAGAGTCTCCTAATGGAGACACTTTGTACTTCAGGACTGGATCTCCAAGAATACTCCTTCCACACCGCCCCAACTATGGAACAAAATACCTGCACAAAAGAGTAACATGACATTTTTCTGGCTTCTAAACTTGGCCTCCTCATCACAAGGCGAGCAAAGACACAGAGCTGTACACTCTACACTGCTGGAGAACAGGGGCTTCCCTCTACCCACAGTCTTGGATGGGCTCAAACTCATTTGTGACTCCTGCACCTTTACCTCCCACCCCACCTCCATAGCAAGAATTTTTGTGCAGGCACTATTCCCTGAGTGGTGTTTTTCCAAACCAGGTCCAAAAGCCTTTCTCAGATGTAAACATTCAGCCACACAGAGCCTCGCCACCCACCTGGCTCCTAACCCCATCAAACATACTTTCATAATCTTTTCTAAAGAAGGATTATTATTTAGTTCAGCAGGTACCTCAAGGAAAAAAAATAATTACCAGAAACTTATAAAGCTCTGGATTTCAAATGCAGCACCATTGTGAAGCACTGAATCTCCCCTATCTCTGAGATTCTCATTGAAATATTTAGAAAGACCAGTCTGAGTGAGACAGTTCTTCCAAAATCATTTGAACTCTTTCCTACAGTTCCATACCACAACTAAATCTCTCGTAGGAATGCACTTAAAAACTAAGGATTGAGGTCTTCATGTTTTCAGCCACACCATTCCCACTGATTCATATTCAGATGATGGGTCCTAGGAAGCTCAGCTCAAAGCAACCACAACAATAAAGCCTGAGAAAAGTTTATACCATTTCTATCATTTACTTATTTATATCAATGCCTGGCAATATAATGCACTGCATTTTACAGCATTTGGATAACAAACCTAGGTGATGGAGAAACACAGCAAAGCACAAGCAGTCCCATGTGCCAGAGGTGGGTAAATATGGACATGTACAGATACATGGACTTCTTTAGAAGTATTTTTCTCTTTTTTAATGAGAATCCAAACATTATCCCATCCCCTAGAATTGTAGAGTTGATTTGATTTTATCAGGATTTGAGGCACTAGTCTTAACAGCCTAGGAATTATAAACTTGACAAAGTTATTTCAGCTACACAAAAATATCCAGAGATGTAATACAAGATGTATGATTTGTATATTTTTAAAAGTGTTATGTTTCATTCACAGAACAAAACAACTGGATATTATATATTATATTATGTATATACATATATATATATATACACTGTATTATAATAGCAAAAAGGAAAATCAGTTCCAAGCAAAACCAAGCAAAAAAGTCAGTAACTCCTGTATTGATACACTGCTCAGACAAATGAAGAGAATTCTACAGTCAACCTTTCAAAGCCTGAAAATCAAGAATTTGGTGAATGATTTCCCAATAATACCATAGGCTTCCAAGGTGAGAACCAACACAAAAGCAAAAACTGTATTACCTTTAGATGATGAGGCATGTTTATGCCTGCAGCATTTAAGAACTGGAAGAAAAATAACTGATTCTTCCTATGACTGTAATCTCTTTCTCCTCAGGATGTCAACCCTTTTATGTTACAGACCTGGCCACACCAGAAAATCTGACATTGCCTTTAGGCAGAGTTCCAGTGAGACACTTCGTACAGCCCTATCAGATTGAATAGCTTTAACCCTGGTTCTATTATTACTGGTACCAGTAGGAAAAAAAGAAAACTGTGAGTGACTTTTCTTGGAAGAAAGACTTTTGACATATCAATTGTTAAGTGGTAATGTGTCCAGAAACCTGTGAAGATGTAAGAAATGGAGATAAAAATCTACAAACAGGATATGAGTTTGGGCTCTAAGCAACAGAACAGCTTCTACCTCTGAGTGCTACACACACTGAAATGCCCTCTCCCCACCAATAATAAAAGATACTGAAAATGTAAAGGCATTACAGCCACTATTTTCAAAGGCTGTAAGTGAAGCAAATCTTGTAGATAAAGACAGTTTCTCCTATACCCGGGGGGCAGGGAGAAAAAACACACATCAAAAAACCTTTCAGGAATAGAAACTTTTATCCAGATCTTCACCACTGACCTGCAAATCTACGTATTTTTCCTGCTGTGTAAAATAATTTCATAGAAGATGTTTTCTATCTCCAAAGAGACTTGAATTTAAACCTTTCAGGTTAGTATTAAAGGGCATAACATTTCTTCAAGACTGTCTCAGAAGATGCCATTGCTGCACATCACAAAAAAGTCTGGCTCCTACTCCCATTGAAGTGAAAAGTAAAACTCCTACTTTCTGCTCTGGAGAAAGATCTAATAAAAACTGTTTATCCTATTGCCTTCCAGCCTCCTGGTATGATATACAGGAGGTAGTAAGGAATGTGGTTTTACCCCACTGAATAAAATAAGGTTAAAAAGTATTGTAAGGGCCTACTAGCTGGTATAACAATTTATTTCACATAAATGAATGGCATCTCAGAGTGACTGAAGATTAAGCATTAAGTAGAAGCAGATGCTTGCAGTTTTACAATATGCTGTTTCCTTTTGAAAGAGAAGTTGTGTGCCACCTGTTCCTTCCATTTTTCTTTTTTTTTTTCCTGAAGACACTGCTGGCAATGGAATTAGCCATTAAAAATAACCCAGAAACATTTACTTGGTTAACTAAACTAGCACTCAGGAGCTGCTGGCATTAATAAGAACAGCTTCCTCAGCTACTCCCTCAATAAACAGTTTGCTAGCTTCTGGTTTCACATCTGGTGTTTGGTAGAATGGTAACCCAAGCATTTGGTATTACTCAGAAAACTGCATCTTTACGTGTCGTACGTAATCGCAGAGAATGAAGAGCAAAGTGGCCCTTAAAAGAACATCTATTTCTGTACATTCCTAATCTCAGGCTTTGGGTTATTTCAGCAAGTGGACTTTGGACATGTAACCCAAATGCACCTGCAAGAACTAAATCAACACCGCAGTTCTGCTGCTGTGCAATAACAACAGACTTGTGATGACTTCAGTAGAGCCATGCCAGTGAGAAATCTCATCTGTTAGACTTCATACCACAAGCACACCTGGTTCACAGTCATATGGGTGCCAACTGGTTTGTCTGCAAAAATTCTACAGCCACCACCTTCATTCAGCACTTCCCATGTTTTTTTCTCCCCTGGTCTAAATAGCTTCTGCCTCACATGAGTCTCTCTCAAAGATTCTCTCCAGAGGATGTTGGATGTAATGTCAATGCCTTCAACAGGAAGGTCTGGCTTTCTCTTTTTTTTTAATTTTAGCACAAGGAGACTATCATACAGAAAACCTATCCCAGAGAAAGAAGTAGGGCCCAAGGATAACATCCTGCTGTTTGACCACGTGGACTGTTCTCTCACTCCTCTGGGCCACACGTGACATTGCTTTCCTCAGGAACCTCTGCTGTGGGAGCAATTTGAACTGCTGAATCCCTTGACACTTTCTGTTCCTAGCAGGAGAGAATGGTAATGGTGTGTACAGATGAGCAGCTCTGCAAAACAACTTGAGGTGCATAATCTTACACTGGGAACTAGAGAACCAGTATACCCTGGTAGGATGAAACTTAGATTTTTCCAAGAGATCAGGTGCCTTATTACAATTTTTTATTTGCTGGGCTACAGCAGATCACTTGTACAAGAGAAACAGCCCAGAACAGCAGCAAGTTAAAGACAGAAGTATTAAAGACTCCACAGTATAAGTGATGATGCCAGTTCTTGCATATTTTAAAAACAACACAAAGGCAAATGTTCAGCTAGCTCTGTTTATAGGGCTTCTAAGAACACCAGCTCACTCATTTCTTTCATTCTACATAGTTTCTATGTTTCTTCTAGAGTCAATGGAAAGAGAGAGTTTCTTCAAGAAAATGGCTCAATCCCACACGACCTTCCCAGCATCCTGAGATGTTCATCTACAGGAGGCGAGCAGGGTAAGCACACTGCTTGCAAGCAGTAATGACATACAAGGGCCTAATGTTAGGATAGGTAATGCAGGTCTTCAGACTTCCAATAAAATTCTCTTCTGTTTTTAGTTCATACCACAGAGAAATTCACCATGAATAAGTACAGGCATTGGTACCATTACATACAATTAGGTTGTTCTGGTGAAACATTCCAATAAAAAATAAAACCATCTTTCTGTTGACTTTTTTTTTTTCCTCAGTAAAATGCAACAGTTCTGCTTACATTTAATATTTTCTTTTGAGGATTGGGGTTTTACTGCCCTTCAAGCATGAAAAACTAGGTAATATTTATGTTCAACACATGCCCCAGCTTGCAGAGACAAGGCTGAGACAAACAATCTTGCTTTCATTCCCTTGTGCAGGATACACTGCTGTCTGATGAGCAAAGAAGGTGCTTTGGGGCAGTTCAGAAAGTGATGCAACAGACTGAGACCAATAAACAGGTGAAGAGCTTCTCTGTGCCATTATGTGGGTTGTGTACATGCCTAAGAGAGGGTTGTAAGGAACACTAGCAAGACAAAAAAAAAAAGAACTGAGCATGATCTGCATGTGCCCTAGATTCACATGGAGAAGACAGAAAGAGAAGAACAAAACCTAGTAAAATTGAAAACGTTTGATGTGTTTAAACAGCCTTGGTGCAGGACTGCTCCTCTAGTCTGTACTGTGTGTTCAGCTCAATAAAATGAGATTTAGACAGCTGATTATTTAATTACAAGAAGGTCTTTTGCTCTCCATTTATGCAAGAACACAGCTTCTATTGATAAACTGTGAGCAGCTCAAATGCAGCTGACAGTACCAATATTCCAGGCACTGGAAGAATTGGGTTACTGCTCAATTCTATGAGCAGACAGGAGTTTACCTACTTCTTTCAGCTGAAGTTCACCAGCCTGCTCTGACTTTCCTGCTTACACACATCAACTGTGATAAATCTTTGGTAAGAACAGACAACGCATTCAAACCCTGCCACAAAGACTACTGAAGCACAGACCAGCACAGAGAAATGCAGAATGAATTCTCCTCAACTTCCCTGTTGCTCTTAGCAAAGAGCACCCACCAAACAACTTTGTCTACACTTTTAGCTCAGATCCTCGATCACTCCTTCCTATTTAAGTTTTTGGATTTGGCCTTATTACAGCTTTGAAAGACCTATCTCCTCCTGATCATTTAACTTTTTGCCTAATGATTCAAGTTCAATGACATGCAGAGGCTGACAAGGAGCAGATAAAACAAACCTCACGTACTCACTGAAACAAAAGCTAAGACCTCTTCTCACTGGATAAGGATTAATACCATGAGCAGGCCCCTGGCAGTTTCCACTCAAGAACAATGACAACAGAAGCCTTGCTGATAAATTCTCCTATCTCCCCTGATTCTCCCACTGCAAGAGGAGGCTTACTTGACTGCGACAATTTTTTAAAACATCTTGAGAAATACAAGTGGTACATCTGCACTGCAGCCCGTCACAGCTATAATGCAGTATTTCAGAGCTGGTGACAAGAAACACCCTCTAAAATACCCAGCAGAGAGATTGCTGCTCTGCACTGAAATACTGCTGCTCACTCTCTGGCTGTGGACACATCCTCCAGAAAGACTCACGCCTTCACACAAAGGAAAAAACTATGACCTCTGAGAGAGATGTGAGGCTGCAGGAAGAGCAGCAATGTTGTCAGCAGAAACCACCCCCAGCACAAAGATACAGGCAACACATGTCCCACTTTTTACTCCATTCTCCACCCTATAAAGCAGACAAGAATCAAGTACAGAAAAGGTAAAAACCAAACCTAAGAACAAAATCCAACTTCGTCATGACTGCGCAGTGTCACCAGATAAACCTGGTGCTTGAAAACTTAACTTTTCTTGGAAGAACAATGACCAAGCAGTTCTTCTTCCAATAACCAATGGATAAAGTGAAAATGGTATTTACCAGCTCTCTTTGTGCTGTTTTTCACTTGAGTCGTTCAAATAACTAAAAGCTGTCTACACCCATTACACAAACACCCCTCTGAACAGATAATACCAAGGGTGCAAGTGGGAAATCCTGGGATCAGCATCTCTTTGCATCTGGGCTGTGTTGCAAATGTGGTATACACAACCTCAATAAAACATTTCCACAAAACAGAGCAACGAATCCTCAGACAAGGTGAGCACGTGGTGACTAACACACAAGTGATCAGCACATGTTGCAGGGAACTTTTTTGCTAACTGTGAACTCTAAATTTGAAGTGTGAAAAGAAAAAAATGCCATGTCACAGATTCAACTTGCAGTGCTTGTGCTCAGCAGCAGCAGCAGCTCAGCTCACAATGACAAGAGGACATTTCCTACAGAGAAGACGTCTCTTTTTGCCAAAAAAAATGGCAAAAACCTCAATGTTTTTATTTTCACTTGTTTTCACCTCTGTGCCATAAACACCTTCACCGTGCAGCACAGAAAATGTACGTATTTTCTTTGTTTAAAACACCATTACAATACATAATTCAAGTACATGCAGGCCATAGGAGGAGTCCTGTCAAACTATGTGGGTTTGTTTGAACAAGCCTCAGAGATTCATTAGGCAATCCATCCCAGTAAAGTCAAGATGCAGCATTTCCAGAGCCCTGGAATGACTGATAGGAGACCAACAAAAACAGAAGACCCACCTTGCAGCGTTGTTGTCACCTTGTCAGTCACAGGATATTTTATTTCAGGTTTCCACAATCTGAAACAAAACAAAAGCTCTCAGTTAGTGGCAGCTGTTAAAGGGAAAAGCTTTACTTTTGTTATATGAATTAAAGACTCATTAATTGCAACATGTTAATAAGAAAATGCCTTCCTTCTCTGCTTTTAGTAACATGCAAAGTTCCACCAAATGCTCCTTTTCAGTGACAAGAACCTCTCTTGCCATTATAGCTTACATCCCTTGATTTGCATCAGACCATGTCTTACCAAAGAGCCCAGGCTGAACAGAATGCTTGTTTTTGTATAAAGTGAATGTCCATGGAAAAGCTGATTCCTCTGCAGCACAGGCTACACTACAGTGTCTGTTAGGATCAGAGTTTCATAAAACAACTAAATCCCTTCCTTCTTTACAGAAAGAAGATGGTCTGAACGCAGAAGACCTTTCATGTATCTAGATTCACTGGGGATGATTTGCCAAAAATTAGAAAAGATGCTAACAGCAACAGCCCTAAGTACAAGGAGTCAGCAAACAAACAATGCAGATAAAACAACCTAATTTCCCAAAAGCTTCCTTGTCGACAGGAATCCCACAGTTACACTGCACAGTAACACATGATGTGCTCACAAGCTGCAGACCAGACTGATGGGACCTATTAATTCAGTATCAGGTAATGTGGTATCATGTACCAGAAAAAATCTGCAACAGGGAAGTGCTGTTGAGCAGTCACAGAATTCTCTGGTGCTACAGCTGTTTTACTGCAGGAGCCTGGGCACCTCCTTAACTGCCTTGTGCTTGAGTTACTAAACATATTTTACAATGGGTATAGTATCATAACAATGGCATAAACAAGGACTAATTGTTGCTTTGCAAATCCTGGGAATGACTAGGCAAGGGAGAAGCACCCATAAACCACAAATTGTTGGCATTTACAAATTGCATTGAATTGCCCAAGAAGGAAGAAGTACAGACTTCCCTACCCAGCTTCATGTCAACAACCAACAAATGGACCATTTTCCAGCCTATCATCTTCAATCAGCATGAACTCTACCTGCAGAACTAACTTCTGCCAACATGTGGGTAACAAAACTCACAGCTGGACAAAGCTATTTAAGATACTCATTGCTTCACAGGGGAAAGATAGGGAGAAGATAAATGTCAGCAGGAATAAAATCACCTTATACTTTTAGTGAACTTTGCTATGTCCCCCCTGTACCCATAAGCATAGGGGCTGTCACTGAAAGCAATGGGAGTTTCATCTCTGACTTTACCAAAGCTAGAGAAGAAAAGTATTTGCTTTCACAGAAAGGTAGAGAAGATTTAGATTTAATGTCTTGCCAAAGCTGACAGGAAGCAGCAGCTGAATCATGAGCAGACAGCAAGGACCGCATCCCTCCCTCCTTTTAAGCATGGGGCAACTTTCCAAAAGCAAAAAAGACTTTAGTCTCTACAGCACACTGCTGCCATAACTGAGGATGAAGATGGAGGTGTAACCAGGAGAAGAGAAGAAGGGAAGTCAAGCTCAACTATTTCTTCTTTCCTCTCAACACCAGCAAATGGAAAGTCAGTTCTTACAATATACTGGCCAGGCATGGATCTTATTATCTTTGGTTAATTCCATATGTCTTGAGAGGAAAATCAGCTGTAAGCTGGTTAGACTCACTAAATGACATTTGTCTAAAGTACCACCCCCAGGTGCAGAACCATGCACCAAAGATTGAGCATTCTTTAGGAAGATGCTACTCGTCCAGACACTGTTAGCAATGGTCAGCAAAACACAACCATGGAACAACTCATGCATAATATTCCCTTCTTGAGCAAAACCCCATTCAGCACCCTCCGATCTCTGAGGAGCTCCCCAGCTCATATCCAAACCAAGAAACAAGGAGGAATGGTCAAGCTTCTGATGAGCAAATGATGGACAAACACACAACCCTGGCACCTCCGGCAAGCAGAATGTCCAGTATTTTACAGCTTGGTCCACAATTATTTATTCCTTAGAGACTCCAGACTCACCCTACTATCTGTGGTCACAATAAAAGGGAAACAGACTTGTTGCTAAAATGGCCATGAAACACCAATCAGACACCTATTTACACTCCTGCTACGGTTACACTCAGTTAACTCCACTTTAAAACATCAAGATTTTCCAAATCACAGCCCTGACTCATGCAGCCTGTGGTGAACAGGGGACATATTCTGGAAAAGACTATTAATAAAATGCCATGCCGACTGCTTGACTCAGAGAAAACAAGATTAGCACTGTGACAAGTTGGCATTTTGACTTCTGAATACTTGCTGGATGATAAAATCAGGAGCTGTCTTTAAAGTCTACACTGAACAAAACTATCTCTCCCTTTCCTGTAACTACAGTGGCATTTGCTAATGCTGTCAGCTTTTGTGTGAAGTTGGTGTTCCTGCAAGGAGTCACACTGACAGCTCTGGTTACCAAAGTCTTTCACTAACTGCTTTCCAGTAAGATCCCACAGGAAAATAAAGTTGTCCCGTGTTTTCCATCTTTCAGTATACACCTGCCCCAAGAGATGGGCACGTACTACAATGATAGCTGAGCTTATCCAAAAAATTAATTGGCATAACTGGATACATCTTCCAACACCCTGGGGACAGTTCACTTCAGAAGATGGAGCTGGTTTAGCTAAAAGGGAGAAACTGTTTGGAAATCTGAAGGTGGAAGATGGATTGGGTAAGGGTGATGATGAAATGATAATATCAACTATTCAAATATAAGGAAGGAACCAGTAGAGCAGATTAAGAGCAGTGAATCTCAAAGAAAAAAAGATTTTAAGCGACTCCACACAGGTCAGTAAGGCTTCATAGGTGGCCAAAAAAGTGCAGAAAAGTGCTAGAGGTGGAATAAAAATACAGAGAAAACCAATTTTAGGGTAAAACAAAGGGGGGACATCAACTGACTACAGGGCTGACCAGAGAAATATGTTTAAAGAAGGGATGCATGTAGGAAAGTCAACTTAAGCAGATTAAATCATACTTTAATTTTTTTATGATTAAAAAATCCCCAACCAACAGACTGAAACCAACCACACACTAATAGATGAAACCACTGACACCGTGAACTCACAGGAAATGAGGGAAGACCTAAAGCACTGCCTAAAAGCAAGCGCAGAACCACCAACCACCATAAAAAGGAAAGAGGATGATAACCACACAAGGAATTGGAGACCTGTCAGCTTAACTCAGGCTCTCAAAACAAACTGTGAATTAGTTATAAATGTCTGAAAGACAGATGGCCCAAATCAGCAAATCTACTTCTGTAAAGAACCAACCAAAACAAACTGGTCTGACCCAGCTTTCTGCTACAATATAGCATATTTACTGGAAAAAAGCAGCACATATATAGATCCTATATTCTTTGTGGGGGCAGGTGGTTGAATGTGTGCTCAGGGGGTTAGGGTTAGCGAGCCTGAGGTTCACTTCCTTGCAATGCTTTGTGGGAATAGCCAGAAAAAACACCGAGCTGAGAGAGTTTTACAAGTATTTCATCACATTCAAAACCAATGCCACGGAGCTCACTGATCCAAAGTGCTGCAGCAGCGCTGCTGCAGGGGCAGCAAAAAGGAAATGTTTCCACATACAGCTTCACCCACCATCTCATGTGAGAGCCAACAGGCTGAGCCCAGGTACACAGCACTGCTCAGCCAGTGCGAGCCCACATTCCTCTCTGCTGTGCTGGCTCTTAGGTGGAGGCAAGTCACACCCCACAGTAATAGCAAGGTGAACAATTGAATATTCAGCTTCCACTGAAGAGGTGGCTCCTAATAGGTTCTCCAGAGCTCTTCTGTCAGAGCCATCAACCTCATACTGTTAAGTGTTGTCTGACACACAGACATGCCTCAGCCCAGGAGATAATCCTACCAAGTATAAAGCCAGCAGTTGTTCAACATGTCTGAAGGACTTGCAAAGGCGATTTAGGCTAATCCAACTAAATTAGGAACCCTCTGAAGCTGTCAGTTGCCTTCACTGGACAGTCAAAAAGAACCAGGTAAACAGGATGGCGATATCCCAGGGAACCTGCTGCCACCACCAAGATCTGCATTGCATCTCTTCCAATTTCTTCCAGCCTCGTGCATTTACCGTTCTTTGATCTGCTCACTGAAGATAATGCACAGTCCAAGATGTTGGCTGTTCACCTGCCTGCAGGCAATGAAGCTGAGCTGTTTGTGGCTGCACTGTGAAGGCCTTGGCCCTGAAGGTACACTCAGCTAAATGACATTTTGGACTGGCGTTCACACTTGAAGCCTACTGGTTCAGCAGCCTGCCTACTGCAGTCTGTGTGAAGAAAGAACAGAATAATTTTCCATTTCCTGAAACAGACAAATTTCAATGCTCACTTTATCTCTAACTGACCAATTACCATTTACCAATTAATTAATACCATTCCTCATCTGCCATGGTACTTTTTGATAGCCTCTTACCACTTCCAGTGAAATGGAAAGTTTAATGAGTTCCAAAACCCCCAGAATATTTGAGATTGTTTACACAGTTCTGTGGCTCAGAACTGAAGCAGCAGTAACATAACAGATCTGTAGGGCACCTTCCCTGCTGTGCAAAAAGGGAGTAGATACATTCAAGACTTTCAATGGAAGCCAAGAGCCTAGTTTTCCAGGAGCACAGAACCTTTCAACTTTAATCTGCCAGTTTCAGGGTCAGAAATTCACACAAAAAGTACACCGAGCACTGTCGGTATTTCTGGAGTGAACGAGCCTCAGAGCTTCTCTTTGGTTTTCTAGATGATCCTGTTATCCATTTTTTAAATGTTTGAACACATTTTCAAGGGTGTAACTCAAAACACTGCAGGAAAACATGTAACGAACAACAAACCCTGACTTTCAAGAGAGATCAGTATTGTAACCATTCTTCCTATTGAAGTAATTCCTTTATCCTCGTGACAAGGTTCTTCTGTTAGTATGAGCCTGCAAATTTTTAATTGTTCCCCATTCTCATTCATAGGCAGTGTCTTCCTCATAGCAGCTCTGATTTCCAGGAGTTTATTCAGTTTACCCAGTTGCAAGTAACGTTAAACCATATTCTTTTATTATCTGCTCTTAAAACTTTTCTATTTATTGGCATCAACATTGTAAGACTTAACATGGTTAGAAGCTTCCTGTGAGGAAAAGAATTGCCTGAAACTTTTTTTCTTCCATTGGACTGCATACTCAAAGACCTGACTCCTAGCTAGCACAGATCAGCATAGCTCTACCAAAATTTCAGGAAATGCCACCAGTTCACAGGAGTTAAGGATCCATCCCGGACACTTGTGTCAGGAAACCACAAAGTGAGTTCTTCTTTTCTCCTTGGTGATGAAAATATGCTTGAGAAGTTTCTTTGCTTTCTTTTGCTGAGAATCTACATGTTCCTACAAAAATCCTCAAGCAGTTTTTCTGTTACTCTCACGTGTGGTCCTGAGCCCACAAAGTCAATTGGAGCTCCACCACTGACCACCACTTTCCAACCACATCACCACATTCAGCCCTGCCAATCACAACTTCTCAAGAGGAAGTATTAAATGAACAGTCTCCCTTCTCCTTTACAAGTTCCTACTATTTTAATGTCCAAACACCTCCTAGCCTATAATCTTCACCTTCCCAATTCTAGTACCATACAGCAAAGGATTAGTTACCCCAGCAAAGAAGGGTTACTGAGGCACAAAGGAATTAAGTTATTTGTTGCAAGTTCCCTACAAAATATTTGGAAGCATTTACAGACCTCAAGTCAGATGACATCCATCACAGTCTCAGATGATGCTAAGAGTTCTCATCAAACAAGCTCATGGCAGCTACACAACTTTGAAAAGTCTAGGAGCAGCACTAGTTAAGGTTTACTAGTTTAAAAAAAACCCTCTTTCAATATCACCATAGGCAGCTTCCTTTCAACAAACAGCAAATCAAATAATAAAATGCAAAGCTTCAATAATACAGAGAAGAGTGCCATTCACTTCCAAAAATCAAGTTCAATTTAAGGCATTCATATCAGAAATCAATGAGAGTTCTTTTGGAGCTTCTACGTGCCATACGCAGTCCCATGAAGGATTACTTTGGGGAATCTTATTTTAATTAGATAACAAATCAATTCAATTTGTGGTAACCTAGGCTTTTAGTACTCAAATAGGGTGATATATGAATTCTGAATAAAGTCAAAAGGCCCTGCCATCCCAGTTAAAGAAGTCACTTTTCTGAGCAGTTTAAACTCCAGTTTCCTGATGCACAGTTTAGACAACTGTTTCATTCCCAGCCTCTAGCCAGGTTCTGGTAACCAATCCCCCTCTCCATGCCCAAATTACTCACACAGGGCCAGGACAGAGTGCTGATGATGCCACAGTGACCCCAAGCAGCTTCCACTGGATACCTACATGTAAAGTTACTCAGACTTCAAATGAGTTTTTCCACCTCTACAGTGGAAGTGCCAACTCATTCACTGCAGGGCTCAGAAATACGAATTCCTAAACACAAGATAATATAAGAATGACTGATACAGAAAAGTCAGTATTTTCAGGGCAGTCTCACACAGTTTGCAGAAAACAAAGAATTAAGATGCGTTCTGAAAATACAGGAGAAAGGCAAAAGCACCGAGTGGCTGCTCCCAAATGGAGGAACATGCACTTAATGAGGCAGGAGTGCTGCAGAAACAAGTAATAATGTGATCCCATAATTAAAGACTGCTTTGTAATACGTATGCAGAAGGCTGCCACAAAGACTGCACAAACACCCTTTTTTCCAGTGTTTCCTGAAATGAGCCATTTGACTCAGCAATGTTAAAAGGTTCCTTTAACAGCCTTTTTTGGTCTGTGATACATCATCTGATGTGACTGAGGTCGAGTGCATTAAGAATCTGTGTAACATTTTGTGCTGCAGCATGACAAAAGAGGCACTGTCTGAGCTGCAAGGGCTGACCAGCACTCAATCTATTTCTACAGCCATACTAGAAACACACGTGGAAGTGTAGAGAACTTAAAATTCACTTTAAAACTTTTTAAGTAAATACTGTGTTTAAATTCTGAATAAAATATATAAATACAAAGTCCTTGGTGGCCTCCTAGACCATATATGAAAGAGTGGCATCACAGAAACAGCTCATTAATGACATTACCCACTCTAAAGGTTAATAGGGGAAGGCATGGACACATAGTAGGGCTTTCTGTGTGCCTTACCAGAGAGACCTCCATTACAAGTAACAATGGCAAGCTCCTTCAAGTCTGGCTTAGAAACCCCATTTTTTTACAGATTTATTAACTTTTAATTAGCAGGCACAAGCATCACTCTAGCTCTAAATCATCCTTCCTTCGGAAGTGACATTATCTCTATTGTATTTGTGTTTTGGTGAAGGAAGGATGTACTTTTTCTTTTATTAAAAGGGCTGACACTCAGAAACACAATTAATGAGTAGCTTTGAATGTTATCTTCTTTTGAAACCCTCTATTCAGGATTGGAACACTGTAATTATAGGTGCTGAGGAAAGAGCTTGTCTAGGTACGTTTCAAAATGATACATATATAATTCATCTTAAGCTTTTTTCCAAAATAGAGATTTTCAAACGTTCAAGGAGCTTTCAAAATGCGGAGTTTGATTTACTAGGGACTTTAATCTTTGAGGGTCACTCAAAGTAGATACACAGAAAACTGCTCCAACAGCCCTAAGAAGGCCACTGTGGCAAGTATTATATGAGCAAAAAAAGGAAACTGGACTGTGGCACAGCAAGAGTCACATAACCACACATAAAATCAAGGCATACCAAGCACAGGGCTGAAGGAATCCTATGCAACATTTCCATTAACACTTTTTGGTTCTGGAATATAATCTCTTTGACAGCCTATTTTTTTTTTTTTTAGAAATATACAAAGAAAGCACTTGTGAGCAGGCAAGTACAGCTGCAGCATTAAATAAATTAGAATACACTTGTCAAAATTCTAGACAACGTGTTAGTTTAAGACAGGGAAGGTGCAATGTTAACCTAACCACATAGGCAGAGGCCACTTAAAGTCATTATATTCAGGATCCACATGAAGGAGAGCAGACTGTTCATAAGCTGCACAAGTTCTGGTCCTCAGTATTTGGGTGTGCATGGACAGATGTGTTTGCATGTATTTGTCTATATGTGTGTGTGTATATATATAATATATACACATACATACCGAGTAACTATGTAAACTTTTTTTTAAGAAAATAAGAATGGAAAGCAGGTAAAAAAAGGAAAGTTAACCAGGACACAAACATCTAAAGAGCAAATATATTAAAAATTAAACATTCTACAATTATAGTAGGTTCTAAAATTATCTTCTGAACTCTGGCTTCTAAAAGCACAAGACTGCCACTGAGTGAGAATTGCCCCTTCCACTCTGAGAAGAAACCAAGAGCATCACTGATTTGAGCCTTCTGTTGTGTCAATTGATATGGGAAAAGCATGGAGCCACGGATTTCTTTTTTTTTTTAATCCTGTAGCATAGTAACTCTGACACCAAGTCCCTCTGCAGTGGCTGAAGTGCACACTATCTCAGGAAAAAGCCTTGTGCTGGCTGCCAACGACTAAATCAAGCTAATCAGCAATGTGCCAATGCATGCTTATGTTGACACTTCAAGGATCACAAAATATTCAGTTCTACTCATTAATCCTTTAATGCTGGTTCCCATCAATCAAAAAGCCCACTCTAATTACAGGTTTCAAAAAGCACCAGTAAGATCATTAGCAGAGTAATGCAGAGGACAGCACAACAAGAAAAGGACTTCAGATGCCAAAACCTTTCTATGCAAAGCCTAGTGTCTGCAATTTCCTCAGAAGCATCAATGTCAAGCCACAGGCAGAACTACCTGCATGTGCTTCACAGAGGTGTGGTAAGCCAAAAAGCTGTAAGAGCACACTGCAAGCATAAATCACTTCCTAGGTGCTATACCAGTCCCTTAATTTAGGGGACTAAATAAATCCCTCACTACATACACCTCACACTACAAGGGCTGAAAATTCTCTTGCTGGCTATCTGGACACTTGTGCCAGGGGCACAGTTCTGCTGCTCAGTCTGTCTCCAGCAGCTCACTCTGCTGAATAGAGCCAGAAATCATGGGAGCTGCAGAAAACATGATTTAATGACTCTGCAGTCTCACTGCCCCGTTCTACACTTGAAGCTAATTTTTCTCTGCTACATACAGTGAGCTTGCAGTTCTTCAGAAAAGAATTTGCTCTTCTTACTGCTAAGTCACACCATCCAATTTTCAGTTTCTGTCTGAAAGCACTATACTGGCTTTATGTTTTACACTTTCCCTCCCTTTCACCATTCTCAATTTACTGTGCAGCCTTTTGCAATCTCTCAGCAGACAAGCCAATTCCTACTACCATCCTTTCACCAGTCTTCTCGAGTAACATTAGTGAGACATGCAGTGACTTTGGGGAGCTGGACACTTTTGGTGAAGTCTAAGTGAGGAAGACACTCTCTAGGACATGCAGTCAAGAACCTTCAGGGTGACAAACTGTTTGAAAACTAAACAGAGCAAATAAATATAGACTCTTCTGTCCAAGTGATAGGATTTTTCCCACTTCCTCCCTTCATGTGTTTAGTGTGAGATCTTACCCAGACACACAGACCTCAGGAGTACTGTAGGATTAATGGCCCCTGCACAAAAACATGGAATACATCAGGAAGCACATGTGCTGTCAGCTAACCTTGATATGGCTGTTTACTCCACCTTATGTCAGTGCTTAAAATCAGCTGTCTTTGGCTAGGATACTGCTCAAGTACCTGTCATCATCCACCTGGACAAACTACACTATTCCAAGACTTCTCCCTAAACATTCCCTTCTCAGCAGGTCGCTCTGCACATTTTCCTCTGATTTCCCACTATCTTCTTGCAATCCTCAAGTACCTTTCCTCTACACCACTTAAATATTAGCAGTGCACTAGTACAAGCCAGCTACTTTTGTCCTTGTCAGCACTTTTTTCCTAGTGCTTCCTGAAGTCCCAAGGCAGATGTAAGCCAAGTGCTGTAACAGTCGAGGGGAAATATCATCACCATCCAACAGATAAGGCACAAGAACTCCATGATTTCTCTTCTCTGCCCCAGCGTCTCATCTCAGCTTTCCACCTTACAAAACTCAAGGAATAAGCACTCATAGCTCAATACAAAAATTGCTTTCCCATCAGATGACTGCAACAAAGTCCTGCCATCCATGATCCTCAGGCAGACATGGGATGTGCACACCAGAGAGGCAAAATGTCTGTGTTAAAGCCCTACATGGCTAAAAACACCTCAGAAAGGACTCTTCTCTACTTGACCACAGAAGAAAGAACATTCAACAGAGCAAATGACCATGCAGCAATTGGCAAAAATCACTGAAGTCAAACACACTCAGAGTTACAAACAAGGGTACATTGAGTTGATGATGTCTTTAGGGCTAGGGCCTCCTTTGCAATGCCCCTAGCTCAAAGGCAAATATGCCAGCAATAACGGTAACTGAACCAAAGAACTGGATAATTCTGCCCTAAGGAGACAACATCTGGTAAAGGCTGAATCAAAAGCCAGAATATCCCCAGCAAGAAAAAGCTTCAGCACCCACTGTTACCTGCAGGTCTCTTGAGCACTGAGGACAGAGCTTGTTAAGCACAGGTGAGTTACTTTGCCAAGGCACAGAAGAGGATGCCACCACAACAGAATGGCAGGTCTAACATCGCTGCAGCAGAACAGAGTGGAGCTGCAGGCAAGCACAACAATCAGTAAGATGTTCAGCACACCTGAGCTGGTTGTGTGGCCACAGCCTGTGTGCCTTCTGTCACTATTTGCTCAGAAAGTGCTTGCCTTAAGGCAAGGCACAGAACGAAAGCAAAACTTCCCACTTGAGACCGTAACTAAAATACCAACCAAGGTAAATGAGACAAATAAAGACAACACATCTCATCATCCCCATCAGGGAACGGTTACACCTGTCCTTCTCTTGAAGAATAAGAGATGGGTAAATAAAAAACCCCAGCAGTTGCTCAGGGTTTTCTTCACTTCAATGTTTTATCTTTACAAGGAAACCATTCACATTATCAGTGTTAACTCCAGTGATATGAACTGACAGCTTTGCTTTCACCATTCACTCCTGTCCAGAACACCAGTTCTGGTTACTATCACTTAAAATACACACATATTCTACCCCTATCTCTGAAATCATGTGAATTATTCAGTAAGCTGCTACAGCAAGGATTTCTTTAGAGAAGACCTGCTTAACATGGCATATAGGGAAAACATTAAAGGATTTATTTTCCTGTCAGGTTAGAAAATAAATTGATAAAATTACATTCGCTTTCCAAGATAATGGCCGAGGTTACACCAATTCTTTAGACTTCTCAGCTTTAGGGGAGAAATTTCTGAAAACACAGTAACAGATTATAAATTCCTAATCACCTCCCAAAAAAAGAAAGTGCCCCTTCTAATATTCTGTGCCTTTTGAAGAGGGCAATGGGACTAGATACACATAAAATATGACCCAGAACTGGGTCTTGTAAACCATATTCTGTCATCAAGCAAAATATAAGCAATTTCTGCAACCAAAAAAGAAAAAAAGCTAAAATGTGCTGCTAAATTGTGTGAAGGATCTTTACCTTGCATGTACCCAGTTTGGATGAGCCACTGAGGAGTTACCACGCACACACATAGATATAGATAGATAGTATATATATATATATATATATATATATAAAATATTATAGATAGAAATATAGATATATACACAGACATATCTCAAAAGACATTACTGATTGTTTCTCTGAAGAACCACAAGCTAGATATCCTCTCTGCTCTCCCCTTCCCAGATGCCTGGAAAATCCTTGTGGATTTTACAAGAGCAGAGACCACAACTGGCCAGCTAAAGACACAGCAGCAACTTTTACCTGCACAAAGCACCCAGAAAGGCAGCTCTCTCATGGAGCAACAGCCTCTGAAGGAAAATAAAAGTGAAAGTGTTTGTGGCCTGGCTAATCCTGTAATCAAATCAACTTTTAACAGCACTCTGGTGGTATGTAATGCTGGTACAAATCATGCAGCTTTTGTAAAACTATAAGTTAAATCTGCTTTTCTTCTGCCATTTTGTGAAATTCTATTCTTTTCTCCACCTTGCAAGAAAATTACTTCTGTTTTTCTTTATATTACTTCCACAATTTTTAAAGCAGCAATCTTCCAATTTAAAAAATGTTGTACTGGTGATATTTCTCTTATTAAGATATTTAACACAAAAAAAATTTTAAAAAAGTCACTGGATTTCATTCTTTCATTGCAAATACCTCACCATGAGTTTCCAGAGCCTTGTCCTTCTACTAAAGTAGAAGTTCCATATCAAGGAACCAGACTTTCAAATTACCTAATTTCACAGGAAAGCATACACACATGAATTATGCTTTACAATGGGAGGAAGAGGAGCCTATAAATTCTATATGCAATTTCCAAAAGATAAATTATATTCAGCATTAAACATTTAGACAACAGCTAAGGAAAAATAATCAGAATAACTAAAGTTGATCACTCAAACTGCCTATTACAAGGGGAAATAAAGGATTTTCATATTATGTTCTGTTCGACAATAACATAACCTTCAATGTTGTTTTCCAGCAAAAAAAAGGCATAATTCTGTTTATTATTATTTTAAAAACAACATCTGTGCTTGTAAGTATCCTTGTAACAAAGTGCACAATATACTCTTTTTGCAGAGGCCATGGGAAAAAGCAAATCAAATATCTCAGTATTTTCCTGCTGCAATGGAGAAGACTAATTAATAGAGCTGCCTTGGTAGCTGTCATAAAAATACTACCTCTTCTGTGTTCTTCAGAACAGGCTTACTGCCCATTTACATATTTAAAACCTTAAAGCAAATACAAGAGGATTAATTTTTTGGTAAATCTAATTTCGTCATGATTAATGAAACAACCATGGGAACACACTCTTTTTCAATTATGTCTTGCCTACAGATTAAAACAGGTAAAGTCTTGGAAAAATGCGTTAGATAAAAACAGTAAAAACCTTTCCATTTTGAGTCAATTCTCTTTATGCTTCAGGGTCGCTTAATTTCCTTTGACCAGACACTGAAACATTTCAAATTTCAAACTGTTTGAAAACAGTGTGCAAGTAGTTCAGGAGAAACTAAGGAAAAAAAAATTTAATTTTTTTTTCTAAATTCCAGTAGTGAAAGCGTCCCATCCTTTTCAATGTTTGCTTATATTATTCAAGCCATCCTCATTATGGTACATAAAATTAAAATTAATTTCTGGAACAATGCTATATGGCAACATTTAATGAAGATATTCACTAATACTTGCTGCTGCAGAAAAACGAATTTACATTACAAAATAAATAATAAAATACTATTTCTGAAATTTGTCCATCAGACACAAACATTTTCAATTATTTTCTAAATTATCTCCTTTGATAAAATGACAAACTCTGAAAACATTCCAAATCATTTCAGGTTTGCGCAGATCAGATGTTGATCTTTGTTTTCTAGCTTATATTCCATTCTGGCAATTATTCCATAGATCTCAAGTTTCCCTAATGGAAATCCCTCCCTTTCTTTTCTTAAACATATCACAGTATTAAAAGGAGATTAATATCTCCATGTTCAATACATTACGAGAGTTTCCTTTGTAAATAGCAGCCTTCTGGGGAAAGGCATTTTATTCATTCCTTCTGTTCTTTTCACTGTGCTTTGAGGCCACTGAATTCACCATAAAGAAATGTCTGACAACTGTCGTACCCTCTATCCCAAAGGAATGTTTTGAAACTATAAAAGATGTCAGTACTTTGGTTGGGATTTTTGTTCCTATGAGAATTTTCAGTATATTATCCAGTAGCATAATATAAAGGAAAATGTCTCTATGCAGTACAAGGGTAGGGTGGCAGAGATGGTCATAATGACTCCTCAACCTTCTTTTTCATGGCATCTCTACCAGGCTGGCAATAGCTGAGGACAAAGCAAGGGCGCTCCACCCACACAACGCAGCAGAAAGAACCAGATATTCCTCAAGCAATCACTGAAGAGCTGGGAACCTGATCACAGTTTTCCTTCCCATTCTCAAATGAGAAGCAATATAAGGAAAGATAAGCCATCTCTTAGAAGTGTATTTATCTTATATTTTATACATTGAAGTGATAACTTCTTTTATGTTCTGTGCTCTTCTGCAACACACAGGGGTTTTGCCTCGATCATATGCTATAGCCTCAGTGCTTGGGACAGCTGGGATATTCTATTGAGTAGTCATTTCTTGATCCTTCCATCATTTTCCCATCAGCACAGCCACTCAGCCACTCAGGCAGCCACAATATGTTACAGCATCTTATTTCCACCTATTGCCGAATCATCAGAATGATACTTCAAAAGGACACAATTAAAGCATTTCCAAGGAACAACAGATGCTTGAAAAGATAAAATAAACAGAGGTAGTGGCAGAATGCCACACCACCATTCCACCTCAAGGCCTTGGTGAGAAGTGCATTGTGTACTGCAAATGCCCTGTTTTTCAGCCACTCTTTACACCTTAAAATGGTCTTCTCAGCATATTACTCTTTAAGAAGAGTGATTTCAATTTAGGTGTTATTTCAGAGAAATAACAAAACGTTATGTTTGTACCAGTACAAACTGTTTCAACTCTCAATTCCCAAAAAAGACTAACATTGATATTTGCCCGGCCTTCTCCCCATACATGCAGCATGCACCTCCAAAACTAAAAGAAAAAAAAAAAAACAGAGCAGTGCTACTGAAACATAATCTACGTTGGCACACACATCACCTCAAAGGTTGGGTCTGGAACACGACCAAAGTAACTTCCCAACTTTCAGAGACCTTATCACAACTGCACCCAGCTACCTCACTGCCACCAAGTCACTCTGGCAGCAGAAGAGACCAGAACAGAGTCCTGTGTGACAGAATCCAAAGGTGGCTACTCTGACCACAAGGACCAGGAACACATTTGACATCCCAGCAGCTCTACAGCTGCAATAGTGCAACATTTGTTCACAACCTAATTGTCTTCACCTCTCCATTTATATGCCCACTTCTCGGTCTTGGACAACATCAGGGATCTTTGCATCACAGAGCAAAGTAGTTACATACGATCACCCACGTGGAGTTTATTTACAAAACAAGGAATAAACCTGTCTTTCCAGCACCCAGGTGCAATTCAGTGTCCTATTTCATAGAGCAGAGCTGCAAGATTTGTTTTTATTCTTTCACAGAACTCCAGTCTATCAGAAATACAGTTCTCTCTCTTAAAGCATACAGACCATCAAATGACATGTGTTCTTGTTCAATTTAACTTGCAAAATCCCAAATCCAGTTTTACAACTGATTTTAAATGCATCTGTCAGCCAGTGGGCAACATCTGCTGCACACTGTGGAGCTCTGCTTCCACTGTACAGGAAGGGAGTCTGTCACTGCTGAGGCCAGCTTTGGAATTGGGCCGATTTTTGATTAGAAGGTGGTCTTGGCCAACACACACCCAAGTGGCATGTGCACAAGTAAAACTAGCTGTGGCAGTGCAAAGCAAAGCCCAGCAACAACCCAGCCATGCACACAACTTTTCACTAGCTGTCCCTGCAAACCTGACTTCTTATCTAGCTCCCACTGCCACGAAAACAATGATAAGGGGATTAAATCACAGCTGTCTCACTGCCTTTCTCTCCCCACCCTTAAAATGTAACTATCAGACTGGCCTGATTTACATCTAAAAAAAAAAAAAGCATCCTTGTTTGCCAGCATATACTGTGTCTGGTGATGTCAACAATTTCAGGCAAGTCCGTGATGTAAAGATCACGAGGAATTCAATGCAGTGTTTGAGGGGAAAGTGTTCCCCTTTCAAATGCAGATAAAATATCAACTGTTTTAGACTAACATAAATTTAATCAGACCTTGCAATAGGTTAAAACATTGTAACATCATAAATGTCCTCTTTGGGTATCCACAGCTCTCTGGCATATTTAGGCTACTGTGCATCATTTATTACTCTTTGACCTCTCTTTTCAGGAGCATCCAGCCATGTGCCATGTTTGTCAGCCTGTGGAATGTCAGGACTATGCAACAGGATGGGACCAAAAAACCAGCACTGTGGGAAGGAAGAAACTGGAATAGGAAGACATCATAGCAAGAAAACCCCAACCAAATAAACGAAACAGTCCATAGAGGCAAAGGTGAAAATTTTCAATGCAGAAGGGAAACAGGTCCTCTGATAAGGAATTATTTCAGTAGAAAGATGTACCACAAGGGTTAAATTGAGAGAATGGGTATGGTAGAGTGCAGTGAGCAGCTGGTACGACATCATACCTCATTACCCACCAAGGCTAGCACAAACACCTCGCACCTGGTCCTCAGTCATTTGGAGCAGAGTTCACAGTTCTGCTATTAACATTGGAGCTGCTCCAGCCCCCTTCTTAATAAGTGCCATTAGCCAAAGTTCTACATTTTCAGCCCTTCTGACAGCAAGACCAGCTCAGGGGAGAATCCACCTTCTGCAGCCCTTGAAAGGCAAATGTCCTCCTTAAAGGGAAGTACAGGTGCAGGCTGGGGACAACAGAGAGCAGATACTTCACTGATGTGTGGGGACAGCAGGGCATCGCTGTAACTCTGGCTGAATCAGTGCTCAGCTCTCCTCCACCCTTGTCCTACTCTGATGACCAGAACAACAGCTTGCCACAAGGAATTGTGCTGCCTAGCCCACGCAGCCTGCCTTGCAGCACACAGTTTCTGCTAAATAGTTTTAGAGCAAGGATACTTAGTTCCAGCATCCCTTAAGCCACAGGAAAACTTAAGTCCCAATTTCAAGAATCACATTGAAACATTTCTCAGCTTTGCTGCAACTCCACAGACTCCACTTGACAACCCTCTGCACACACTAAGATTTCCACATGGCTGAATTAAAAAAGAGAAAGCTTTGCTTTAGGAGCTAAACATCTTCAAGTTCAGTTAGAAAAGCAGTAAATAAATACATGCCCTGGGACATATCAGAACATACCCTAAATACTGATAAAATTTGGGGCTTGCTGCCCTCAGTGATGTTGTGTCCTGAATTAGCTGCTGAAATCTAGACTGATTTTATTCTCTGTTCTTTTGACTTACAGACAATTCTGACAGCCCCATTAATGTTGCCTTGTTTATCTCTTCCCCTTGAGTACTCATCTGGACAAATACTTATTTTTGGTTCTTTTTAATTGTGGGTGCAGTTTTCATTACCACCAGAAGGCACTTCAAAAGGATTAACAATAATTTTTGTACTCATTTGATGGACACACAGCTTTGTTCTCCACTCTGTTTAGAAACAAGATAAAAAGTAATGATTAATGATCATCAACTATCCGTCAGGTTTCTTACAGGAATTGTATTACTGTCTCATTTACAGCAATATTTACACCCTTAAACTCAACTGGCTTCATGTATTAAGGCTCCCAAAAGACCAGAATAACAGTGGCCCAAAGAAAATTACCTATCTGCTTGGACAATAAATCTTCTCACAAACTTGGGATGTATATTTGGCACAGTTCTGTCAGTCCTAGTCAAGAACATCAACATCTAAAAATATGTTTATCAGCAGAATATATGTTTACATGTGCAGTCACGCAGTTTATTTAAGGTATCAGTAATATTCTAAAGGACTGTAAATCTAAGCCATCAATAGTCCTACAGGGTATTTTTGTAATAAAGGCTTTACTATTTTCAGACTTTACCCAGTATGGGGGAAGAAATTTGTCATTCAGTCAGCCCTAAATAATGATTTTTAAACATGTAAGCAGCATGTCTTGCTTTGTAGTGGCAGCAATAAGGTATTTCAGCCTTTTAGAACATATTTAATTGTGCAAGCAAACACAAATTCTAAAGCAAATGAGTTCCACTCATTGTTATTTCCTGTACAAACCTCACCTGTAGTACAACAGCAGTGAAACAGATCTACCATACCTGACTAAGCAATTAATAGCAGGAAAGAAGTAGCAAACTAGAAACAGCAATACAGGAAATAAAGGATTATCTCACACAAATGCAATTAATTTAGTATCATGACACTAAAAATTATGGTTTGTTTACCACTCACAGACCACTTTTACTGGCTGTAGTAAAACTGTTAAGAAAAGGTTGGTGGTATGCTACAACTCACAAGTATGAAAATAAAACGCTACCAGACAATATTTTTCATACTAGACATGCCATGGAGCCACAGATGAAATCAGGACCTTATCTGAGTCATGGTACATCAGAAATACTGCACGAACTTCTGAAGAGTTTCTGATTTAAAGACTCCAAACACACCCCCAGCTCTCCCAAGAGGAGCAGCACGGCTCCCAGCTGTTCCTGCAGGGAGGTGAAGGCTGAGATCCTGGCACACAAGCACCTCCCAAACCTCCCAGTTCCTTCTCCCACACAAGCAAATCACACACCACAGCTGCTGTCTGGGGCAATACCCAAATACATATTTGGGAAACTACAAAGTATGTATTTTAGATACTGACCAAAGCAATGTTAGCAGGATAAGAAACAGACCACAGGGGAGAACTAAACCTCTCTACCCAGACACAGATGTTTTCATTTTCTTCTTGTTGGTTTGGCTAGCTTTGGTTTGGTTTCTTTGTCAATGTGTGATCCATCTACTACATACAAATGCAAAAGACACATCAAGCTTTACTGTGTAGCAATAACACTGTGACAGCAGAAACAAATAAACATCTTACTCCCAAAGCGTATACTATTACTGAGAAAAGTGAAGTGGTACAGCCCCTGAGTTGTTAAACAACATATTGCCTTACAGGCAATGGTGCCTGTGAGACCTCAAAAACCTCAAAAAGTTTAAATCTCTTAATCCATCTCCCTTTCTCATTCACCAAGATAGATGGAAAGCAAATGTGTCTAGAGAATTACCACTGTGACACTTCCCCGAGACAGAGAAGCAATGAGATTTGTTCAGGAAATACATTATGGTAGTTTATCTCACACTCCATTTTGCAGTGCGTGTGAAGCTTTCAGCACCAGGGAAATTATACTGACTAATTTTGTCTCATCTGAACTTACCAGATAAACTTTCAGGGGTCAGTGAAATTCTGCAGTTAGAGTGATGGTCACACAGATATCACGTTCGTATGTTCCCATGCCATATTCATTTGTTAAGGGATACTGTGCAGGGCTCAGATCTGGCAGAGAGCCCAAGCACAGTAATGCACTGGAATGGAGAGATCATTGTGAAAGCAATGAATCTTAATAATAGTCTGATATTAGCCACAAATGAAAGGTGCTGTTTATCTCAAACACTTTTTAAGAGCTTCTGAAAGATGTTTTCAATCGTCAAAGAAAGACATCTTTTGGTCTAAACATTTCCATAGCAGATTCCTAAGATGGTACTGAGACACAAACCAGAAGCTGGTATTGCTCCTGTTTTTCTCCCAGGTTCATTCACTTTTCACATCCTACCTCTTAAAAGTCAGTCTTAACCAGGCAGAAGACATTTAACCTTGGCACAAGTTACAGCAACAGCCAGCAGCTTGATCTTGGTAAAAACATTTGTTACCCACAGACTAGCCAAAGGAGGATAAAAGCCACCTACAATCAGTGGACACATTCTGATGCTTAGACAGAATAGCTGCTGTGCAGAACCAGCTATTTTGGCCATGAATTGCCCATGGACCATGTGGTGGTTCAGCAGGCAAATTGTTAAGTGCTGTAAACAAAACCACCTCCTTCCTATCTTTGCTATGATTTTCTGATGACCCACTGGGGCCCCTGTGCCTTCTCTCTTGAGGAAAAGCAGTACAGCTCTTTGTTTCCCTGGCACTTAAAAAAGATTCTGCCAGGCCAGGAACATCACATGGAGGGGTTCCTTACAATAAGCAGCTAGGGTATACAAATACAGGAGTGGAAAAAGCTGCTTCAGAAAGCTACTCTGCTAGTTTTGTACATCTGCTGATGTTTCTTTGCTGTTCTTCACAACTCCACCACATCTGATGCCCTGAGAAGCTGAACCTGGAACAGAGACTAAAGGAATAAAGTAGGTATTTCCTGAAAGGCCTTAAAGGATACACCTTGGGCAGTACAAGAGCCTGGCCAGGGCTACACCCAAGATGGATCCAAAATGGTCACAAAATGGACAACAGGTCAAAAGGTCTCACACTTTTATAAGTTTTGGTCCATTTGCATATTAGAGTTAATTGTCAATTACAGCTTCAGGTAATGAAGTCCCATCCTTCTTGATTGCTCTTCTTCAGTTGCCCATTGTTTATACTTTTTGGCCTGAAGCTTGTAACAGTTGTCCTTAGTCTCAAGCTAAGGAAAAGGATTGTTTTATCTACCTACTTGTTAAGAGAACCTACTAACACTTAATATGAAGCTCAGAGCTACACCCTAGGCAGCACAGAATCTGAAAAATATGAAAGCTGAAACTTAAAGCATCGTTTCTTCCCCTTTAGAGGCTTGACAAGGCCTTTACCTTGTCGAGTCTCTATTCCAAATATCTACTAATAATAGGTATTTAATTACACAAAATTATTGTTCAACAGCTTACAGCAAACCCTCCAAACCAGAATGGCAACAGAGCATGAGCCAGTATAGGAGGAGGATTTGCACTCCTTCTTTACTGTATCTGTAACACTCAAAGTCAATGCCAGAACTGAACCCATGAGTCACACAAGAGTTGCACAGGCCAAACAAGAGCTGACTACTCTCAAGCACATCTGATCTTCCTCATCAGTTTCCATTCAAGAGGCCACAGTCTTCACACAGATCTAGAATCACAGAATGACACAGGCTGGAAGGGCCTCTTGAGGTCTCTTGCCTCTGCACCTATTCCAAGCAGTTCACCCAGACCTCATCCAGCTGAGCTTCAAAAAACCTCCAGGACTGAAGAGTCTACAACCCATCAGTGTCTCTGTTCCAGTGTTTAATCACCCTCATGACACAAAAGGGTTTTTTTAGATCTACCTGGAATTTACCCTGTTTCAACTTGCATCTTTGCCCTGGCTCCTTCATCATGCGCTTCAAGAAAAGTTTAGCAGCACCTGTTCTACACTCTCCCTACCCACAAGGTAGCTAAAGGCAGCACTGGAACTCCTGAATAACCTCCCCCCTTGGCAGATGGAAGAAGAAACATCTCCCTCTGTGTCTCTCCTCAAACCTCGTTGTCCCCTTAATCACCCAGTGAATTCATTCCAGTACATATCAATATTGGTTTTACACTGGAGAACCTCAAACTGGCCATAATATGCCCTACTCATATTCAGCTGTGATTCCAGAGCTCACCTGTCTGAAGGGTGGATTGTAGCATGTTTCAGCTAAAAACAGTGCACCTGTGTGCAACTGAGACAGGAAAGCACTACAGTTCTGCAGAGTGTCACTCCCAAAGACAGATATAAGATTCTTACCAGAAATTCTGATTTACTTTGTCAAACCTTTGCTCTTAACTTACTTTGCAGTGAGACCTCTGTTCCCATTTTGAAGCATTTTGGAGATTCAATGCTTTACTTCAGTTTGAAAGCAAGAAACACCCTGATGCAGTGTATTACAGCTGAACAAAAGCATTTTACAGACACAGCTCCAGCTTAGAGCTAAATCTTACTAGGAAATAGCACAGTAACTCCCAATGACACATTATACCACTGTTATGGAATTTCCCAAAAATACAGTGGCAATGTGGAGTTCAGGTCTACCCACACTGCTTGCTGTGATAGATTATATTTCTCACACAAAAAGGAGCAAGCATTTGAACTCTCAGTGATGGGACTCCCTACCAAGAAGAAAACATAGTAAAACTTCACTAAGTGACTCAGAAAACTGAGCCTGAGTAAAAGGCAAAACCCTCACTAGCTTCTGAAAACAAACTTGAGTCTCTGTGCAGCAAGAGCATCTCAGTGGCTGGAGAGGTTGGTCTAGTGTCATGCAATCCATTTAGCTATATACCAGTCTGGAAAAGGAACACATTTTAGCTATTTATGATCCCTCACATGAAGTGACTGGAATCCTCTAAAAATAAAATATGTAATAAAGCAGTCAGAATATCTTTAAACAAATCACTGTCATCTTTTGGTCAGACAGTGAAACCTAAGAACTCCATCTGACTTTTATCAGACTTTTCAAGAGAACCATTCAAACCTGCCCACACAAACTACACAGTTGCTGCCAGCAAGCATCTCATCCCTGCACAGGGGCAAGTCAAGGCTAAATCTGCAGAGAAGGCCTAGTAATAAGAGAGGGTACAAACAACAGGAAAAACTCCTAACCTGCCAGCAAGAAATTAAATGACCCATCCAGTTATGAATCATCACTGGTCGACTGTCAGGACAACGGTGGAGGCACAGCTGACACTGAAGAAGGCTTCAAGCACGCACAGCTCTTTACTGTGATACAGTGCAACCTTTTATACTCTTCATCCCACATGCAGTGCACCTGTGTGCCCTCTGCTCCCTTTGGTGGTTGCTCAGTGCACCTGGGCACTCCATAGCTCGTTACCTCCAATATCATTCACCTGTCCTGCACAGCTGTACCCACTGGGGATGAGGCTGGGCCATGGCTCCACTCCCAATCACCACACCCTGTGTGCCACAGCACAGCCCCACTGCCAATCACCACAGCCTGTGTGCATACAACAGTCTACAGCACCAGAAAATGCCCTTGATTGTCACATGGCCCATATAATCCTAGCCAGCAAGGGCAAAGCCCTGAAAGTACTCTGTCTACAAAACAGAGGAATACATCTTCCTCCAGTTACAAGCTGGACCAAGTAACTTTGTTTTCAATTCACCCACTCATCCCCACCAGTTCTCCCAAGTCTTTGGAGCTCTCTTCCCAAGATGTCATGAAACTGAAAAGGGACCAAGCATTAGCTAGGTGTCCACTTGCAGGTGCTGCTGGTGCCTCTGACCACAAGCACTTCCAAAGGCTCAAATGCAAACACTTGCTCTAAAGAGAGAGCTGGTTTTAAACTGCAAGAAAGATTTTTAAAAAATAAACACAAAGCTGGCCTTCCCAGCCTACAAAAGAAAATGCATTGGTATCTCTCCAGTTACTACTCCCCAGTCATCATAAACACACTATCTACTTCTGGGGCTGCCTCCCCACAAGCTGTCAATCCAGCTACTCACAGGAATTTGTTGAAGCAAGCTAAGTTAGCACAGTTACTCAGTTCAGCAAACTGGGAGAGAGAGCCTGCAGCACAGCTGTCTCAGCCAGGAATGGGCATCGGTGGCTGAAGCAGTAACCTCTGCCCACAAGCGCATGCGCTCCAAGAGGATAAACATAAAATTACTATTCTGGGAGGTACCACAGCACTGCCTATCTGCACTATCTTTACCCAGGCCTCACTCACTGTGCTGCTTCACCCAGTCCTTACGTACAGCCTGCATGAAATTCCACGATGGTGCAATCCAGGTGCTGACAGAACGCCGGGCCCCAAGATCCATTATCCATGCAGCTGGCCTCTTCAGTGGCAGCATCAGCAAAGATGCCATGGCCTGACTGGTCACACACCTCAAATGGAAACAGATGCTCGCCCTCCAGGAATTGACTCAGTTCTTGATGGAAAAATATTAGTGCATGAATTCATTAAAAGCTATTCTCCTCTATCTTTGAAGCCTGATGAATAATGCAAACAAGGATTCACAACCGACTTACTACAAAAAAAGCAAAACAAGCTCTAAGATCTGTTATTTAGAGAGGATTGTTTCAGCAGCTCCACCCCACAGTGCCAGGCTGGAGTCTCCAGGTCAGCCTCTGCACAGGGCAGTATCTCAAACATTGCACTCAAGCTGCATGTTTCCTATTCCTGTTTCTCTGTGCTTCCAGGACTATTCATCCAGATTCCAGAACAGTGAAAAAATTTGTTTTCAAAAGAGAAGCATATAAATTAACTCTTCATATTAAATTCGTATTTGTTTTCCCTTCAGGAAACTCTGCACTCAGTATGCCAGACATTATTGCTAATTCACCAAACAAATTCACTCAAAGAGAGAATTATTGCAAAGCAGACTAGACTGACTTCCTGGAAATCACTGGGGTTTGTGCAAGGCATTGGTTCTCCTCAAGGCAAAGGAAGAAGGGGAAATGGAGAAGGCAGAGCCACAGTGGAGTGACAGCTTCCCAGAGCAATTCACTCCTTTTCACAGCATTCCAGTGGAACCAGAGTGGCTCAGGATCAGGATCTGTATCCATAAACATGCATCCACGTGGCACTGTCACAGCCTGCTGAGTGATGAAGAAGCCAGCCTTCACTAACAGCCATGGCATGCAAGGACACAGCTTTAAGCATACCTGTGTCCCCAGAGGGGCAGACAGATGCATGCCAGGACTTCCCAACACCACCCAGGAACCTCACTTCCCAGCACTTCCAGCAGAACTAGAAATTGGAGACACACGGATTGTTTGCACCTACAGGATAGTTAAGCATGCTTTATTTAAAAAAAAAATCAACAACAACAACAAAAACACACAAAAAAAAAAAAAAAAAGCCCAAAACAAACCACAAAAAAACCCCAGGCATTTTAAACAGAATCTCTCCTTTTGAGATGGCAGTTCTCACCACCAAGATCCAACCCCAGATGACAGACTGCTAGGAATTTTTTTTTATCTGATATAATCTAAATATAACAATTTGTTTTTGTTATGATATGGTTAAAAAATATACTCAGGAGAATATATCTGAAGCCAACTTTCAACTGGCAAATTTTTCTTTTCTTTTTTTTATTGCCAAGTTATTATTATCCTGTAATCCCTAGAGATACTGAAAGTCTTTACGATGGAAAGACAGTCTTAATTACAGAAAAATAATATTCTGAAATTTGAGCACACTTGGTTTTTTTTGTTGACACCAGATGTTAAAGTAGTTATAATTCCTGATTTCCTAAAGTTGCATATCCTTCTTGATCAGAAAAATACTTGTCTCCAAGGACAAAACAAAAAGCTCCTGTGTCAGCTGGTCTTCACCACTACAGCCACCTGATCCAGGAGACAAACCACAACTCTTCTGGTTTCAGACACTAAATCAACTTTTGTTAAAAAGAACTCCCTTCATTTAGAGCAGCAAACCTATTGCTATAGAATGTTTTGTTTTTCATAGTGATGATAGCAGAGATGAGAACTGGGGACGAAAAAAGAGAAGGAGTAATTGCAAGTTCATTAGATAACCTGAACATAATGCAAATACATTGAAGATAAATTTAATGAGCATTAGGAAAAGTAAACTGAGTGACACGTTCACCTCATGTTCTCTTTCTCTCAAAATAAAAACTTAACCATGACTACTAAAGCTTCATTTTCCCTCATTCCATCTCATGAGCTGAAATAACAACACACTTTTTGAGGACAAACATTGTCCCTGTAGTCAAGACCTAAGAGCTTTTATCTTCTTGTCTTACTTACACTGCATGGAGGGAATGAGGACATCAACATCAGGGCCAAAGTCCTCTGGGACCACTGGGAGGAGGACAACAGGTTCCTCAGCCAGGTGGCACCTGGGCAGCCTGAACGTCCACCTCACACAGCTCCATGCAGGCACCCACCCAGACACTGAGCTGCTCAGAAGGAAAACATTTCACTGGGATTACATATGAAGGAACACATTACATGGCAGCAGCCAGCCCTCATGGGCTGCATGTGATTTTTCTGGACCTGGTACAAAAAAACTCAGGATTTCTGTGCATCCCAATTCCCACTACATTTCACTCAGATCCTTTTGAAAAATATCAGCCTTATATGTTTTGGCCCCTACATTCACACCTGCAAGCACGTGAAAGGCAAGAGATCACTTCACAGAAGAGCCAAACATTTGCACTCATTTTCTTTGAGGATCTAGATTTTTCAAACTAGAAGGAAAGATCTCATGCTCTAAAGCTGTCCTACAATCTAAACCATACAAACTGTAGTTGACACCACAGATCCAACAAACTTTGAGACGCACCACCTTACAATGTATCGCGAAAGAGTAGAAATTTTTGTTTTGAAAGACAAGTAACAGTAACAAAAATATCACCTGCAGCATTGTTTATAGTGAGAAGAACAAAGAAGAGCATGTTGGAAACTGGGAGCAAGCCAAAATGAGGCAGTGTCAGCACAGTAGTTTTCTTCCACAGTGAGTGCTGAGGAGTTTTGGGCCCACCTGCCCCTGACAGAGGATCAATGTAAAGTCCTTACATATCAGTACATCACAGAGAGCTGGCTCAGAAATGCACAGAAGGAGCTTGCTACTCTCAGAAGGAAACTGAGAGTCCCAGCTGTACCTCTGTTCCAATTAGCTGCTCCATGAACTTTTGTCACAAGAGAAGGTTTTCTGAGAAAATAAATACATGCTCTGATTAAGTAAATTGTGAGGAGTTAATTTGCAATTCCACGGTCCCCAAGGGACTCAAGGACCAATCTCTCTGGTGTTTCATCTACAGTAATTTAATAACTTACATTGTAAGACCTATGGCCTACAATGAGGATACCAGGACAAATCTTGAGTTCATTATTCACTCTAGTGCCACTGACTGAAAGGCACTACCAGGCCAATTTAAGGAAACAAGACCTAGCAGTCCCACGACCTGATCAGTGATTAGTACAACAGGCTGTTTTTGATGCTGGGATAAACAGCTCCACAGCTAACAGCTTCAGGTCAGGCTTGCAAGAAGAAGCAAAACCAAGCACATTCCTCCATTCACATGCCAATTCACTAAAAGTCACTACACAATTTAAATCCCTGCTCTTACAAACAGAGACATGCAATATAAAGTGAGCTTCACAGATTCCCACATTTCTGCTATTCTAAACACTGTGTCCTCTGCTCCGTTTGGGGCTAGACTTTTTAGTTTGTTTTCTTCCAACATCTCCTTCGATTGCCTGGAAGTGAGTTGGTCATTACTATTTCAAGTAATGTTGCCCCTGCTCTGTAGCATCTTAGAGCTCTGAACAGCAAAGCACTCTTTTAATGCAGAGTGCAATCAATAATAAGTTAATAAAACCTTCAGCATCTTTAGAGGGCCATCTTCTATCAGCCTAGCAAGAGGCCCAGAATGGAGAGCAAACAGTGCTATGAATCCAGGCAGTTCTAAGCCTCTTCTACAAATCAGAGTGAACAGCCTCTAGAGAGTCTCCACTGCCAGGCCACACTGTGCACTGCCAAATATTTTTAAAGTCACTGGCCTCTTTTAAAAAAATCAAAATTACTTGAACACTATTTACATCTGTCATAATTAATCATCTACACATAGAATCGCTTGATAAAAAGTATCTTCTTTAGATTTGGTTATGTAAATAAAACATTATATTGGGCTGATCAATACACTGTTGTAAAGCAAATGGTTTATGTAGGCTGGTGACAAGCATCCCTCACCACATGAGGTGTAAATATAAGTGTGACAATTAATTTGTCTCCAACCACTACAAGAAATAAGGTTTTATCAAGGATGAAAAAGAGTCACATAATTGATAAACGCCTTTGAGATTTGTCTTTGTGGAAAACTATATATGTTTGTGCTAATTTTCAAGTTTTCCACCTAAATATCATCAAATACAAGGCAAAAAATATTTAGTTTACAGGTGAATGGAAACAACTTCAATGCTTTGATGCAGAATACCTGAGCTCTCTTTTCACAGCAACTTATGAGTATGAGTAATTCAGCTGGAAATTTTGAGAAAGTGATGAATGACTCGTAGAGTTCTCCAACAGGTTTTCTATGCATCTGCTCCAGTTGATAAACTACAACTTATGTAACTAGGACAAGGCAATTGAGCAATAAAGACAGCACAGGAAATGCCATTTCTGCCGCTGACCAAAATACTCATGGCATTTACATTCTCAAAGAACCATTGGGAAAGTCTGTTCCTTTTTTTCTTTCTTTCTTGAGAACACAAGTGTTTATAAAAATCAGTAACACCTCCTTTTTTTCTCCACCCACATGGACTTGGCAGCATATCCCAGTATTTTGTTATGTCAGCTTCAAAAAACCTGCATTGCATTGCTTCAAGGCCTCGAGAAAACCTAAACAATTAAATTACACACTGATTTAAGACCCTGCCCTTTTCTATGTGCCCTGTGCTCAAAGAGAGACTTGGTTCCTGCCCTAAATCTGTCCCCAGCTCAGCTGCTGATTGGAGCTGGCTTATGGGATTAATGTCCATGATATGAGCTAATGAACATTTATGTATCAGGAAGTCTGTCCAGGTACCTGGACAGTGCATGGTGTTATCACCAGTGCATCTGGGAAGACTGTTAGGGCTCTAAAAACCTGCACCAAAACAATACTCTTGAGAAGAAAACCCTGAAGGAAATAATAAAATCACCCAGACATCCTTGGAGAACAGAGGGACCATGAAGTGCTGTTTCTCCTAAAAGGCAGCAGTCCCCTGCCTGCCCAAAGAGACAAAGAGATACACAATCATCTACCTCAGACACAGGAGGCCAGGACCACAGAACACAGGCAAAATGCTCAGTTCAAGCATGCCTTTCCTCTCTAGATCCCTGGCATCAACATAGTTCTCCCTGCATATTTAGGAGCCAACTTCAGAGCAGACTGAAACCTGTGTTTTTTACAATACACATACAATTTTAAAATTTGTACCCATAGATTTTCTCCTAACACAGGTTGTTCTGAGCAAAGTTTTGCCCCCAAGGCTTGACAGCTATGAGGACAGTGCCACAGCTGGGTATGCACTGCTTGAAGAGCAGGAAAGGGAATAACCACACTTCAGGTGTTAATCCTGCAACAGTCTACAAGCACAGGCTCCTTGTTATCCCTAAAGAACAGGCTGGCATTGATGCCACAAGATACCTGGTTTTTGTTAAAGGAGAAGGACCTCAATCACAACTGGGAAAAAACACCCAAAACCAGATTTTGTCTTTGACTGGAAAATGCCAAAATGAAACTTTGATATAGTAACTAAAGATTATCTAATGTCCAACAATTAGTAATTCAGGTGCAGATTTCACTTATACCTAGAGAGTAAATCCTGATTGATGTTAGAGCAGGTGACCTTCCATTGACACATCAAGATTTATAAAGCATGTTGTTTTACTGCAAAATAGCTCTTGTAAAAAGGTTTCCAGAGATTACAGTCCAGGCTTAACTGTTGAACTATCAAGTCCATAGAATACCATATAAAGAAAGAGTGAATAGAAATGTCATTTATCTTTGAAACACTGCAGTTTCAGACCCAGCACAAACTAATCTCTCTCTCTCTCTGCTGCTTCAATGAGTACAGAACAAAACCCACGTGAATGCTCACCTGCATGCATATTCACATACCTATGTTTTTAGATTAATTTGCCAGCTTATGTTCATGGTCTAAACAGGTAGGAAGTCTCCCTCATCCTTCCCAAAAGTCACCACACAAGTTACATGTGATAATGTGCAAGTGACACTGAAGGATCTGCACTTTCTCCCTTTAAAAAAAGATCTAAAGCTGGCAGGCCATTAATTTCGTTATATGTTGTCCTTGCTCTGCAAGGAATCCCTTCATAAATCCCAATGCATGAGTAATTATGCCATAATTTTTAGCAAGGTTTATATGCTGCTCACTTGCAGGACAGTCTAGAAAATTATGGAAAAATCACTGACAATCTTATCCCAGTTACTACTGTCCCTCCCACAAGCTTTGTAGAGAATAAATCAAAGCAATAGGTTTGTTAAAAAAATGGATGCTCTACTAACTTTACCAACTGAATATAAAGCAGACTTTAATTCTTCTGAGATTCTAGGTAAAGAATGTCTCAGCAGTAGACAACAACTCCCCATAATATTTAATCTGCCTTCAGAAGCTCTTTCAATGGAAGATGATAATTAATAATACCTACTTCTTTTCAGTGAATCAAACAGGCTCTAGATTACACATCATCACTTTTCTATCCTGTATTCCTGCTCTCCAATTGAATTCACAGTGAAATAGCAGACCCAATCTGATATCCAGGGTTTTACCCCTGGTAAAGTTCTGTATGACAGCTCCCTTCCTTAAGGAGAGTAAAGCTGGCAATCAAGAACCTGAGCCTCACAACCAGTGGTAACATCATCCTCTCCTGCAACAGGAAGCAGAACACAGAACCTTCCCCTTTATAGAACAAGAAACAAAACCTATTTATTCCATCTAAGGTTCTCACAGTTACAATTCATACAACCAAGCAAACGAGGAAAAAGGACTAAGGGCAGAGTTATCAATTTATACTGTAGAAATCATCTCAGCATGGCAAGTGGGGTAAAACTTAGCAATCTATTAAGATTATTTAATAGGTCTTTTCTTGTCAATTGATCATAAATATTGTTATAATATGAATGTTCATATTTCAAAAGACATGTACAGGTTATTCTGTCATTCTTTACATTTCATCATTGCTGCCATAGGAAAAACTTCCTATTTAGAGTTTTTCTGGATGTGCAGGAGATACTATCATGGCATGTGAATGTAGTATGCAGAAGGGTTTCGTGATTCAGGCACTTCAGTGCAAAACTGAATGATGTAGCATTCATTGCAGGTAAAACATGTTTCACTTGAAAACTGCCCAGGTGACAGCTCTCATGTACTGGCAATCATGTCCCTACTCTTGGCACTGTTTCTGTTTAGCACAATCCAAGTATTAGACTCCAGTAGTATTTGAATATTAAGTTCCATACAGCTCAGTGGAGTCATATATGTGCACACACAAACATGCACATGCATAAATGGTTTTATGAGTATGGATGTACAATGAAAAGTTTACTGAAATTAATAAAAGGATCAATGCTGATCAGTATGGAATATCCTTGGGGAAATTTACAGCAATTCAAATCAGTTCTGTAAGAAATTTTTAGTATCATGAGCACTTTGGGGGAAGAAAAGACTTCCTGAAGAATTTTTCTAAGCAACAGATGGCATTATGAAGCAAGAATAATTCTCTAGTAAAAAACTGAGTTGGTATAAAACTTTCACAGAAATGTAGTAATTCTCTACAAAATTGTCAGATTCAGGATTGGGCACTTGTAGAAAATCATCTTTATTTTAGTCTCTGCCCCAAATGGAAAAGAAAAATTAACTCCCTGAGTCATAGCTCAAGATTCATAAATACAGGACTTAAAGTAGACCATTATATGACTCCAGGAAACTGCAGGAAGTATCTAAGCTGCTAGCTTAGAATAAGTGACAGCATTAGCCCAGCTAGGCATTTTCCAGTATCTCAAATGACATTTTATAAAGATGCACTTTTCCATCTGACTAACAGCATGATTTCACCAATTGTCACCATAAAAAAAATCTACATGGCAAAACCAAAATTGAACAACAGCTTTCCAGTAGGGAAAAAGGAAAACAAACATCTGCTTTGCTTTTTGCTTCCCTAGTTAATAAGCTAGACAATGTGAACAAGCACTATTTTAAAGCAGCACTGCTATAATATTATTTATGTCTCTGAGCCATCAAAGTAAACATCAATGTACAGGACCATGATTAAATCACACACAAGACCACTTCATAACACTTTCTAAAAGCTAGGCTGAAAGAGGTCTTTTTCTAGATTGAAAAATTATGCCATAAAACTCAAGACCATTTACGACCACTTTAGACCATGAATGTCTGTGTGACACAACTCAGTAAGTATTTCATAACATTCCCCAGCAAAAGTAATATTGTAAACAATAATTACTACTATTAATTTGCTATAAGTTTGAAGTCTTGAAACTATTTTGTCATTAACGTTGTCGTTAACATCCCCTACACTACACAAGTCTTCTGGGGGGAAAAAAGGTAAGAGAGAAAAGAGAGAGAGAAAAAAAAAGAGGGAGAGAGAGAAAAGATGAGCCTAAAGTTGTCAGACACAAGCAGAGAGCCCTAAGCACCTTTACAGAGGCATTTATAGACCTTTACAGCATTCTCAAGAGCTGATTTAGTGTGAAAGCAGGTGCTGAAACCCCAACACGAAGAATAACAAACACCACAGTCACTCAGCTTCCAGATGGGAATGAGTCCCAGCCTGCTTCCCCAGGCCCATTCCAACCTAAACTCTCCCTACTGCTTCATACATGCTCACACCTCCAGCAAGTTCCACACAGTGTTAGAACTAACTCCAGCTCCCTGACAAAAATGAGGTTATCGTGCCTGTGTTGCTACTTCAAATGTTTCTGCAAAATACTTTTCTTTCAGGGACTAAGCCAAGCCCAGAAGAGACAAAGTAAAGATTCCTAGCTAAGGCAAGCCACCTTGCAACCCAATTCCCAGAGCTCTTTAGCACTTTGGCAGGCCCATGGAAACCCCCACCAAGGCAAGACATCTCAGGACTTATCCATTCCCACTCTGCAAAATGCACAGAAAATACAGAAAGACCCATTCCACAACCTTCTGCTCATTTTAATACCAATGCATTCCTGGAGCAGGAACTCTGTACATTTAGAATTACAGGTCTTCATCAGATTTACACACCATTAGCAGCAGGACTCCTGGGGAAAAAGAATTCGTGTTCTGTTTTTTGTCCCAACTTTGGAGAGCACCAACACAATACATTAATTGCTAATCATCTCCTCCCTCATTCACTGCTCAAACACTGAAAAAACCTGCATATTCCCAAAACCAAAGCTGCCTGCTTCAGACATTGTCTAAAGGAAGGACCCTAGTTATGCCTAATTTAGGATTTACATCTTAATTTCAACTTCAAGACAGCTGGGCTTTTCTCAAGGGAAAACCAAGAGCAGCACAGCAAATCCTTCAGGCACACTCCCCCTGCTTTTCTTTCCAAGTTGTTGCTGTGGGGTTTTCACTGGTTGAAGACACATCAACACACGGCAAAAGGATATTTTTGCCTCTCTGGGAAGCAAACCATTAGGGTAAGGACTGCCTAACCTGGGGCAGTAGCTTTCAAGAACTGCAAAGATTTATTTTTCCTCTCCTGAAGGTAAAATAAATGCCATATAGCCTTTCAGATTCAGAGAGACAAGAAAATGAAAAGACTTACTGACCAACTTGATCCACTCTTTCAAGAGAGTTGTTCCATATTTATGTGGTTGCCCCTACCATGTGGTAGAGGACCGTTGGCTTGTTTTTAATAAAATATAAACACTTCAGTTGCATAATGGAAGTTTAGATTGTCTTTAACAAGGATCACAGCTGTAGAACCAACCCCACAGGATGTGGACTTAAAAACTGAAGCAATACATAAAGCAAGGTTTTTAGGTGGGTTCCTCAGAACTCGCTGCATTAAAGTCACAATAAACTTTGACATCAATGCTAACAAGTAATTAAATTGGTGTTCCATTTGTGTTTTCAAGTTGTGCTTACAAACATTTTAACGTGAAACTGACAGAGATAGATACACTCTCTGCAAAGAAGCTGCTCAAAAGAATAGACAGGATAAAAGCCAGCAAGGCTGTCATTATTGTATCAACTTCATGAGAATGAAAGTAATGAACAACCTATTTAAGCTTCCTGAAGATGCTCCAAAGTGTTCGTAAGGAAGGCAACCTGCAGGGGCAACAGCCCCTGGACTAGCAAAGTTTCTTTGGCATGTGTTATTCTCCCAAGGTGGCTAAAAACCTTCCAAGGCTGGGCAATGAGATACAAGGCAGTATCAATCAGCCCTGGATCCAGCAAAAACCAGGAGATCTGGGCCACTTATTTGTCACAGCTGAGACAGCCACAATACACAGAGTATGAGCATACAACTTCAGATAGCATCAGCCCATAAACAGTAACACCTCACCACTTCAGAAGGCTGTCCTTCAGCCCAGCCTTTTCTACCCCTCCTGTTCATGCAGTGCACCTGTGTGCCCTCTGCTCCCTTTGGTGGTTGCTCAGTGCACCTGGGCACTCCATGGCTCATTGCTGTCAATGCTGCTCACCTGCTTCTCACAGCTGTCCCATGGGGGATGAGGCTGGGCTGCAGCCCCACTGCCAATCACCACAGCCTGTGTGCCACAGCACAGCCCCACTGCCAATCACCACAGCCTGTGTGCCACAGCACAGCCCCACTGCCAATCACCACAGCCTGTGTGCCACAGCACAGCCCCACTGCCAGTCACCACACACTGTGTGCCTACACTTATTCACAGAGCAGCTCCCTCAAGAAAAGGCATCTCCCAGAGCAGCTGTGAGACAGCCAAAACACACCCACGCACCTCAGTACTACCACGCCTCTTTTTACCTGCTGGAGTAAGCAGGTGAGTATTGAGGATGTAGGAGGGAGAGCAGTTTCCTCTTGCTCACTTCTGGGCAACCACACAGGGTCAGCCTGAATTCCTGACCCCCACACACCACCCACTGCTGCCAAGTGGTCAACAACACAAAAAATGGTGCTGTGTACTGTTCTGCCCAGATATCTATTTTCCTACTAATATTCTTATAATTCACCTGAAAAGTTTATAACGTTGAGCCTGCCTTTTTTGGACTGCAGGCACTTTGATGGTGAAACACAAAACAAAATTAAATGTAGGTAAAACGTAAGTGTAAGATACTGAGCCAGGCTTATACAAATCACAGTGCAAAGCACAGTTCTATTCTACTGATAGTCTAAGGAACCTTTATCTGTTGCACACATGAATATTCAGAGGGAAGTACCTAACGCCAGCTGCCCTAAGGAAGTAGAATAATGTCACTTGCACATTACTGCCATTGCTCACAGCTCTGCCATCTCTAGCCCACCTGTCACACCCTGGGTGGCTTTGTGCCTCTGACTGGAGTGCATGGGTTACTTTGTCAGTCACCTAGAAAAGACCACCCTAGCATTTGAGCCCTAACATTTCAAGTAGCTCTAATTCAGCTTTCAGCTCAGTTCTTTGTCCTCTAAAAATAACTCATGTTTAATTGCAACTGGCTACACTTTTCTAATTCTTTGTGACCCCAAACCTCTAAATCTATTACCCAGAGACAGCCAAAGTAATCCTTAATGAAGGTGTGGGTACAATGCAGCATGCTAGGGGCCATCTGGTTGCCAGGTGGTTCCTGGCTTAGCTTTTCTTCACAATACACATCACTCCTCCTTCCCTAATTCCAAGGAAGGCAATTTCTACCTCAGGAAAGTCCCTCATTAAAGACACAGACAAGGGCTTTATTGCAAGCAAGTCATCTGCAGCACAGCAAAGTTCAGAGCCCACAGCAGAAAGCCTAGAAGGGCTGTTTATTACCACACATATGTCCCTATGACTATCACTGAAAGACTGTGCCAGGACTATTTCTGACTGTTAATAGGAAGTGCAACATTTTCACTGTGACCCTATGCTTTGTGTCCTTCACCAAAAAAAAAAAAAAAAATCACTTCCAAGGTAAGAGCAGTTTTTATAATAATACCATTTATACAGAAAACAGGTGATTTAAAATGTACTAAGCAAGACTGACAACCAGGGTAATTTGATTTCTTTCAGGGAGCAACACAACCTATCAGTGTGGTTAGATCCTGTGAACTTTATTTTCAAAATGGACTTTGTATTAACAACATGGACTTGAGAGTCCTATGGGCCCATTCAACAACTGCTTGACCCGTAGGGGAACGTGGACTACCCATGACAAAGTGCAACCCCACAAATTAAAAAAATCAGCCATCTGTTTGGACATATAGGCTGGCCCATTATCAGTCTTTATGGAGCCAGGTACTCCAAGGGCTGCAAAAGCAGACAAAAAACAACACTGAACGTCTGAATGTCTTTCACACGTTCACCTGTATGGTGAAACCAGGACAGGGTGGAAGTAAAAATACACATGGAAAAGGTATCAATCATAACATGAACGTATTTCAACCCACCAAATTCAGGAAAATGTGTAACATCGGTTTGCCACATCTCTAGAGTTTAAAGTGTTAAGTTTACACATCACTGTTTTCAGCAAAACCCAAAAGCTAGGGTGAAGTAGTAAAGTATATGTGCCATTTCAACTCCTTAGCATTTTACAATTTTCTCCTTCACTCGCAGGAGTTTGCCCAGGTTCTCCACAAGATAACATGACTTCACAAGAACTTATTTTCCCCATGAACAGGCAGACAGATCACAACACCCAAAAACTGGTAACCATCTTTCCCATGAATGGAGACAGTGATTTAACAGACAGATCCTTGGGAAGCAACTTAAAATTACAAGGGAATGTTTCTGCCTATGGACAGGAACTGAAAATAAGCAATATAGAAAAGAGTTAATGGTTTTGTGTAATTTCAGCTTGAGAGGACAACTTTCAAATCAGGATTATTGCAGGAGCATGCATCACAAGAAGCAATCAGAACAATGCAGACGGTCAGCAGGATACAGTTTATCTTGGTCTTGCTTCTTCCCTTCCCCGGGTAAATCCTGCCATGTGTAGGGAGCAGGGATGTGGTGCTGCTTTTGCCGGTGCTGCCAGGCTCTTCTGTGATACCATAAGGCAAGCCTTTCCATCTAGGTGGTTGATTGGGCTGGTAAACACTCAGAAAAGCACTCAATAAATCCACATGCCCCTCCACGGCAGCTTGTTTTCTCACCGCTGCCCATCGATCGTGCGGATTGGGGTGGAAAAGATCAGGCTGCCCCCAGGATCAAAAGGATCAGGGGGTAAAGGAACCATTCTCCCGTTCACCTTCCAGAGCCCCGACAAGCTCATGATCAGAGCGTTGTGTTTCACTCGACGGCGGCGCAGAAGGGGCTGCTGTGACTGTCGAGGTGACACAAGCATCCTTCTTTTCCCGATCTCCAGGTGCTGCGTGTGCCATGAGCACCTCAAACACTGCCCACCACGCACACAAAAGTTCTGCCAGCGCTCTGTCGCCCCACGTAAGCTGGTACCACAGAGCGTCCCCTGAGGCATCCCGTGTCTGAGGGTCGGAAACATTGGTGCTATTTAGAGTCAGATCACAGTCTTTAGCCCATAACAAGCATCTGTTCAAACCTGTAGATTCAATTTTCCTGACGTGTTTTTTCAAAATCAGTTGCATTGTCTTTGGGATGTCTTTTTGTTCCTGGGAGACATCACTCCCCATAGTTCTTGGCTGCTTACCCTCCGTCCCACAGAAAGGTCAGCTGGCAGCATGGGCTTAATTTCAACCCCTGGGCTTTGTTTCAGCTGAGCATCATCACCAATGCAGCCACTAGCTGCCTGTCTAAGTCCCTGTCTGTCTGCCATTTGTGACAACTAATTGCACGGACTCAAGAGCACTTGTCCACCAGGCTCCTCTCTGCAGAGCATCTGCCACATCACATCTCGTCCCGCCAAGGTCAGGTGGAGACAAGTTTCTCTCTGCCATGCTGCCATGGCGTTCGGCAGGTGCGTCTCACAGCCTGTAGCTCAGTTCCACCTTGTCTCTCTTCAGGCCAAATCCAGAAAATATTTATTTGCTTACTTGCAGTAGTCAGTTCTCAGGAACGTTTCAGATTGGTTATGTACAAGTAACAGGGTCAGTGGCGTGCATAGAAAAATTGTGTCAGTATTTCTCAAACATGACAGGGAAAACTCATTTTTACAGCAAAGACAAAAGCCCTTGTGACTCCTCCAGTGCATGGAAAAGCAGTCTGTGCTGGGGAACTCTGCAGAGTCAGGATGGTCCTACTGTGCTTCGGAATTAGCAGGTTATGAAATGGAAACAGCCGCTGCTCAGAGACACACAGGGCAAAAATGCCTACCCTGCCCAGTAGCCAGGAATCTGCTTTGCTGCTCTTGGGCACCCAAGTATCCTGAAGAGCCACTGCCCCATCAGTCCTCAGCACAGTCCATAGGCACCCCAGGCCTTCACTGCCTGTGGGGATATGACAGGCCCTGATCGATTTATTGGTGGATACAGAGACAAAGCCAAAAATTTGCCCAGAAAATTGCAACACGAATCATTTCCAAGCCCAGAAGGGCTTCTCCAGTTCTACTCTGGATCGGGACCTAAGCAAACAGGAAAACCTAAAACCAAAACCAACAGTGCACATGTGATGGACACACCAGCAGCTTCCACCACTATCCCACTAAGCTCATATGCACTGCTCATCCCACAGTTGTCTTGCCCATGATCCCAAGCTCCTCAGAAAACAAGCAACATCTCGTTTCAAAACAAAATCCAGCAGAAGAATATCACATGTTCTTTCCTCATGGTTTCTTCGTTACGCAGAGCTCTGCCCAGAGCTATGTCTCAATACAAAATGAGTGACTAAACTGAAAGGTAACAAACTGAAAGAGATAAATGCAGACAGACCTACACTGGAAGGGGAAATTGCCCAGCACCAGTGCCAGTTGTGAAGGATTTTCAAGTTCAGCTACAAAGTAAATCCATCACAGAAAGGGAAATGTTAGCAAGTGACTAGAGATACAGTACCTTTATTCTTGAGGCACACTTACTTGCTTGTTCATTTTACTATCTGTATATTTTAATATCTTTTAAAATGCAAGTTTCTGCTAGAAATTATTTTCACAAGCTTCAAAACATACTTCAAAGAGCTATCCATCTGCTTAGTGACACAGACATGGGGCAGGGCTTATTTATTAATCTAGGAGGATTACACTTCAATCTAGATCAACCTTTGCCTGCAGGTAAGAGCAGTAGGGCAGATAAATCCACTAGATTTTCCAACTGCAAAGGCATGAAAGGAACAGAATCCTAAAGAAATTTATGTCGTGCTTGGATGGCAAAAAGAGGTGAATATAAGGAGACAGCCACTTCTTTTTTATCTGTTGTTCAGCAACTGCTGGAACAGGCAAATTCTATTCCTACTGACCTGTCAGCTCTGAACCTACCTCTAACAGCTGAAACAAGTCTCCACAGCTAGTTTTTCAAGTGAAAATATAGCACATTTCTCTGATCTCTTTTTTCCTGCCTTTTTAATGTGCCCACAGATCACTGTCTCACTGGAGGAAAGCTCATTTTTCACTTACCTTCCCTCTCCCTTAGGCAAGCAAGAAAAAGGCACCAAAACACTGCTACAGAAAACACAAACACACAGTAGAGGTAAAACATTCATTCTCTCCCCATCCCAGGATACAGACAACTCACTTATTCCACTGCACACTGGAATAAGCAGTGTCATTGAGACTGATCTTGCAATAACTTAAAATGCAGAAGAAAATTCCATGCTCTTCAGAAAAAAATAAAAATTACCGTTTCTATCCATATATAAAACAAATTAGAAACAAAAATAACTCAAATCTCCCAAGTAACTGAAACTTCTGTACTTAAATTCACATGAGTTTGGCAGAGCAGTAAGGGCAGATCACCTGGTTCCAACCACAGAGGTATTTCAGAGTAAAGCCCCATAATGCCAAACCTGCAATACAGTGTCTGCAAGGAAGTCTTTCTGACCCTGATAGTAAATATGGATTCATGTCCTGAAGTATGAAATATATTCATTTTACCCAATATTTTTTCCAAGTATTTATTCCCTTCTCCTGCTTGTAATAGGTGGTAAAAGAATTCAGTCCTAAAATGCTTAATTTAAAGGGTAAAGAAGTTACTTTAAGTACAGCTTGTACATTTCACCAAGTTGCTCTGTTCCCATCACTGGAATAAAACAGAAAATTCATTACACCACCCAAAGAAAAGGAGTATCTGCCCTTAAAACAGCCAGTAGCATTTTTATCTGCTGGCTCAGAGAGGTACACACTTTTCACCAATTAAATATTGTCATTGTCAGCATCTTTTAAAAAAAATTAATTACAGTCAAGGACTACTCTCTCATAAATAGCAGTGTACAAATCCATTTGTGCTAGAAAACAAAAAGTAGAATCAAGTTCATAAAAAGATTTCAAAGCTTTGAATGAGGCATTGTTTCAGCAGATATTACTGACTTACTATAAGGGTCATAAAGCTTGAACTTACAATACAGGGCTCAAAGACTTAGTCCAGATGAATCAAAGGACAGAAGTCCCCATAATTATAGCTGCTCAGTGCACATCCAGCAGCACTGGCAGCACTTCCACAAGTCAGCACCCAGCCAAAGGTCAGTCTCTGAACAGACTCAGGGCTGGCTGGCAGGAAAGGCCTGATTGACTGTGCCTATGGCGACTGAATGTGCCTATTGGTGATTACAGGTAATGATGCAGGTCAGTGCTGGCATCCTGATACCAGCATTACCATCTAAATAAACACACATTCCAGCATCTGAAGTATCAGTATCATAAAGAAGGTAAAATGAGAAACGTGTTTCTAATTTTCAAGCGCCTGTAATTATCAATTAGAACTTTGCAACAAATTATTAATTCCATTTATTGCTAAGAGTGATGCTGGAAGCGTACAGTGGACCAAAACAAGTGAAGGAAAAAAAAAAGCCTATGTGAATTCAGCTTTTTTTTGCTCAGAGAAGAGTACTAAAGGTCACTCTAAGTGCATACAGTTTGACTGGTTTTTTTCCCCAAATGCATTCCACAAAAAACGTTCTCAACCATTTCTATTGAAATGGACATTTAGAAGAATTTTTAGTACTGCATTAAAAATACTCCTAATGTTTTATGCAACACTAGTAGCACACCATTAAAAATTATCTAAAATAAAAGACTATAAGTATTATCTATAAATCACCTCTGCTATTTTGCTATTTTTGGCAACCTGTGGAGTATAAAACTGTATCTATATTAATTTGCAGTAATACAAAATACCTTTTATTGAAAGTTTAAACATAAATTTATTATATACTGTAAGAGACAGCAGGTGGGTAACAAGGAATGCTTAGCTTCAATATTCTGCTGAGTTTTATTCAGAAGCACAACCAACTCTCTACAGCCTGAAAGCTTAACTTTGCAGAACAACATGGAATGAAAGCTTATTTACCACACTCTATCCTGTGCTCTTCGGAATGAATCAGGTTATTAAGCATTGCACACACACACAGGGGTTTGTTTGATTTTCTTTTTTTTTTTTTTTTTTTAATTACTCTTGTTGGAGGTTAGGATTTTTTCTTTTTTTTTTTTTTTTTTTTTTCTCCTTTCTCTCAGGGACTTTTGTCCTATTTGTTGCCTAAGAGATAACAACAATTGCTACTTAAGAGGCAAAAGAAGTGGCCAAGGTAGGGGACAGGGTGCAGCTGGGTACTCTTAGCTGGGAGTTTTTTCTCTTGGGAAGGGCAAAGACACAGCGAGATTTTGGCTGGGGGGTGAGGTGCTGGGCTCAGCTCCTCACTCTCAGATCAGAGGAGAACGGTCAAGTTGCTGCTACCAGGGGGAGAATTCACTGCCACCCTGCCACTGCCCAGCCCCTGCCCAGCCCCACTGTCACTGCCCAGCCCTGACTGTCACTGCCCAGCCCCACTGCCACTGCCCAGCCCCACTGCCCAGCCCCAGCTGCCACTGCCCAGCCCCACTGCCACTGCCCAGCCCTGCTGCCTTCTGCCTCTGCTTTGGGCTCTTTCATTGCACTTCAACCCAGCATCCTGTGCCCACCAGTACACCCCACAGCTGCTGCTACAGCTGCGGGGTTTCTGCTATGTTTTATTTGCCACTCTGGGGTGTGCCTGCCTCTGTTGTTCCTGCTCCAGCTCATTTCACCATCCAGAGGGGCACCGGGACCGGTTCCCCATGGGTTTGTAAAGGAAGTGCCTTTTCCATCTCTCCCGCCGGTTCTCTGGCCATTAACCACGAGAGCAAAAGACAGCTTCCTTCTGCCTGATTTATATGTTTCTTTGTCATTTTCCTGGAAGAGATTTTTTTTATAGGACATCAAATCAATAGATAGAGGATGGGCACATCCTTCCAGACACACTTAGCCACAACCCTGAATACCTAGGTCTACTCTGGACTCCTGGCAACACAGACACTGACTCCAGGTATGTTCTGAGCATGCTGTGAACAACCTTTGGTGCAAACACTGCCCTAACAGCGCAAATCACAAACTCTGATACAAATCTGGAGGAGCTGACACTCTTATGTCAGAAATATCCCTTCTATTCTTGTGGCTACCCCCCTGCACTACGTATTTTGTAATACAGGGAGCAGGGGAGCACTGAAGGAGGACAGGCTATCCAAGCAGCTCAGGGCCATCACAGCTGCCTTTATCTCTGATGCCCACCCACCCCAAGCTACAGGCAGACAAGAAGGATGGGATATGAACCATGGACTGACCATCCAGACCACCCCTTGAGCAAGGTCTGTTCTTTCCAAATCATCCAGCTTCACTCCTGCATGTCTCCTTTTTGAGCCCTTGGTTTGTTTGTTTTTTTTTTTTTCCCTCAGCCTCCTTGAACAACCTTCTAATTGCTGATGGAAATAAAAGTTAGTGTTAGTTTCAGCACACTCAAGGGAAGCAGACAAATGCCTACACGCATGACTAGAGTCTTGCTGTGAACAGGCAGGGCAGGCTGCCTGCCCGGCACACCCTGAAACACAGCCTGCAAGAGCAGCAGCCCAACACCTGAGAGCACATCAGGAACCAGTAGCCAGGGATATGTCAGCAGGAGTCCTCTGTCAGCAGAAACCTACACGTGAACATACAGCTGCTGGTCATCAAGCCATAGTCACAGCACTTCAAACAGAAGGAGAAGCTTTGCTGTCTGAGCGTTACCACGTGGTCAGAAGAGGAAGGGATGCCTAGGCACACCTTAGACATCACACATCAGCTGCAAGAATCGGGCAGGGGCATTAAAAGACTGTGGAGTCTCTTTGTCCAACAATCAGCCAGAGCACAGTAAAAGCATGTTAACATTATCAAGTATTGGCAATAGGCTCTGGCACAGCACATGTCCCTGGGTCTGGCCAAAGTCCCCATGAGGGGATCAGATCTATCTGCTCAGACCTGGTGGTCATAGAGGGGCTGCTGTGGAAAACAGAGTACCTTGGCACGAGAAGATCTGGTTAGCTAAAACAAGCTGACCAGATTTCCAGCTAACCAGAATTCAAATCCACACTTGAATCCTCCTTAAAATCAAAGGGTCTTTAACACACACTTTCAGCCCTTTTCACAGCAGAAAAAAAATGCTTTCTTCACAGTCCCTCTCAGACTCTGAGCCTTCCCAGAGAAAAGCGTGTGCTTGCACTTAATGTTTGGCACCTTGCAATTGCACTTGCTGCACAAGCTATTCAGACACCTTCAACAAAAAGAGAGAAACTTAGCTGTACCTCAAACTCAGCTGAGGCTACTCCAGGCACAGTCGTGGTTGAGACACGCGGGAGGAGGCCAATCCATCTCTGCTCACAGCCAGCAGATACAGGATTCTGGACCAGCAGTGAAGCACACAGGCCACTTTTGAATGTCTACAGCACTTTCTACTGTTCATCTCTGGATCAAATTTGGACCAATGCAAGAGTTTTCAAAAGCACACCCCGAACTGTGTTCAGAACTTTCATAGTAAGTTTTCATTTCCTAGCTTTGTTCATCCAAGACCAGAATCTCAGGTAAAATGGCAAGCTTTGTATAGCCAAGCAGCTGTCCTAAGAGATAATCTATGTTCCTAAAGATAAAACCGACAGTTCCTAGCTCTAAACCAGAAACCAGCCCCATCATTCTCTCCAGAAAACAAAGTGAAAACACAGGGTTAATGGAATCAATAGGTCCTATAATTAAATGCTGCCAAGTTAGCTGACACGATTGGACTACTGGGTTTGGTTTGTTTGGGGGGTTTTGTCTTGTTTATCCAGAGGTTGCATATACTTTAAATACAGCTAATTTTGCAAACAGTTATTGAAATTTAATTTAAAACTCTCTCAGGGAATAAAATGACAAGTTTCACAGAGAGGAAAGTAACTCTTCATAGACTCTACTCACTGGAAGCTACTAGAAATACTAAATGAAAGAAATCTTCCTACTTGCTGGAGGCTTGACACAAGATAATAAATATTCCTCAACTCCTCATACCCATGAGTGCCAAGTCTAAATGAAGGAGCAAAATTTGCTAAAGGACCTTAATTCTGCCTACAAATCCACAACTTAAGAATTGTCAGGTGCAAACTGATTGTTTCCCTGATGGCAAAAAGTACCCCAGATTTTCAATATTCAGAAAACAGAGCTGTAAATGGCATTGTCTCTTTCCAGATGGTGCAAGTCAGGTACAGATTCAATGAACTCATCACATTTTCTAATTTTCACCACTCAACCCTGCTGGTTGTAATAAGGCCATTGTCTCCCTTATACTATATGAAACACATATATTTTATCTGGAAGCATCATGTGCTAAAATAAATAAATTGTTTTTGTGGTGTAATAAAGTCTCATTACATCACAGAAAGTTAGAAAAACATGTACTTTAAAAAGACTAAAAGAGAAAGAGCATACCATAACACTGGTCAAGCCTATCAACCAGCACTAACCTGTTTCACAGACTGCAGAAAACAAAGATAATTGACCAAGCCACACCTTTTCACCACAATTCCTTTCAAACTGGCATCGTAACAAAGATGCAGGATACTGAGTACAAACACTAACGCTCTGAAGCTGATGTCTGTTATCCCTTTCTGCCACCTCCCCAGTCAAGACAAAAGAACAAAGATCAGTTTCATCTGTGAGACTGCTGTAGGGAAAAACGGCAGTGAGTGTAAAACCATAAGGATTAGCTCATCTTTTCGCCTTAATAAAACAGCAAACAATTAGTGTTAAAGTAAAATGGGTCAATCAAGACCTCAAATCCTCTTAACAGCTAGTACAGTAACCCATGTGGCCACAACAATCCAAATTAACCCCATGGATACATCAATTCTTTCCTCTGATACCTAGAAAGCAATTACAAATGTCACATTGAACGTCCCTCTAAAACACCCATGTATAGTTTAGAAGCATAACCTGCTATTAAACCTTCCCATGAAATGAAAGCTTTTTCCTTTACTGAGGCAGGCAGCTTAAACTGTCTCTGTTTTCCAGCACCAATCCTCTAAATCAGCTCCACCCCATGGAAATAAGTCTCATGCTGTTTTTCCTTATTAACCAAGATGCAGTACAGAACTGTTGCTAATGAGCACACCTGTACATGAAGCGGAAGGATGGAAGAAAAAGCACCAACCTTAAATATGTCAAGACCCACCCATACTCTGTCTTAGCGTGTGCACGTGTGTTTGGGAAGAGATAAGCCACGTCATGGTATCAGAGAACACTGCACATTTCCAGGCTTTCTCTGGAAGTAATTGGTATCTCTAAATATCATCAAGGGGTTTACAACACTGAGCCCACGTACCAGGAATTTATCCTCTTTCTCTTTTCATAAAAAACATTCTCTTTTCTGTAAAAAATATGCTTATTTTTTAAACATGCCTAAAGCTGACTTTCAAGCACACTTAAGCATGTGTTTGAACTGAATAAATACAGATGGACCAAAACAAGCGTCCTTGAGTCTTAAGGAACAATTCTACATATCAAGCACATGCATGCTTTTATTTCTTCATCAAGTGCACACATGGACTTAAAGACAGCCCAAACCCCAAAATATCTAGATCATCAGATAACTCAGTTTAGAAAGGACCTTGGGAAGTTACCTAGTCTTAGGACCACTATTAGACCTTTCCAAATTTCTGGTAATCTTTGTGTGTATTTTAAGTGCAACACTCCCTAATCCCTTCCTAGTTAAGGCTTCAGTTCAGCTTGCAGTGTCCAGCAGCCAGAAATGCCTTTTCTGAAACCCAAATAAAGCCAAGGGGTAGATTTTTTTTTTCTTTGACTGTGAGCCAGAAGTTTTACCAGATCAGTTCTCAGCACAGCCACTGCCTGCACTGTAGGTGAAAGATCTGTAAGGAACTCAGGCTTCAGGCACCAGTAGAGCTTTTATTTTCCTTTCTTAAGCTGATTATCATTTGTCCCACCATGGCAGATCAGATTTTCCTTCATCTGCTGCAGATATGTTACAAGCTCTGTTGTACCTTGTGCCTTTGTAGAGACATTAGTAATCAAAAGGCGACTGTCGGAAAGCCTCTGTCCTAAAGTCCTCACAACCTCAATTCTTTTTGACTTCTTCTTCTTCTTCTTCCAACCCCATTAAGAAAACAAACGTGTCTCCAACACACGTGCAGGACATGCCACATTGGGAGGTGAAGCTGAAAAAGCCCAGCAGAATCTGCAATGGGCCTCAGCCCTGTTTCTGGGGTTAGATATTTCTAGCAACTTCCACAGACAGTTGTTAAGTGAGCACAGTGCCAGAGTTAGAGAGGCCAGAGCCCACTCTGTCAGCACACATAGCAAATGTTTCCTCTGTGAATTTAGGTATATGGTTTAGCAAAGGGTAACTTGTACAGAAAGGCACATGATAGACTGAAAGGAAAGGTATACTTCTGGAAAAAAACATCTAGCAACAAGGGAATTCTTAACCCACAGAATGCAGCAATTCATTTAGGGACTGTTGTGATAGGATCACTCCTGCCTAGGCACAGCACCTCAGGGGTCATTAAATTACAAATATTTCTTTATTATCCACACATTAAAGAACACAGCTAAGTGGGTATGATATAACATACCATAATAATTACATCAGTCCTCTAAATCAAGGCTGCAAATGCTGCTTTACGTAACAAACTGCATTATAAGCACAATGACCTGCCCTCCAGTGTGCTAAAACTCTCCACAGAAGAAGAACAGCAACTTCTAATTCTCAGGATGACAGCTCTTTGGCTTCTCTCAAACACCCACAGGAAATGTGCAACATGGGTGCAACAAACTGAAAAGTTCCAAAAACCAAATCCTGTCCCTTGATGAGATAAGAAAAGATGAGAAGAGACAGAATTTATGGCACCATGCTCCACTGCTGAGATCGTCCTCTTCACAGAGCCCTGTGCCAGGGCTCACCTTCATGTTTCATTACCGTGCAGAATGGCCTCACAAAGCCACTGGGGTTATTTTCAGTGTGTTACTTCAGCTCACCTGTAAATGCCTGCGCTCCAGGAAACTGGTGCCACATGAAGACTGAGGTCTTGCCCACTGCTGAGTGCACCATCAGTGTCTTGCAAATGAAAGAGACACTGAGGCATTTGGTGGCTCCCAGTCCTAGGCACTAGACACACAGTTTGGGCTCCTTTGTACATTATCACGCTTTCAGAACATCAGCTGGAGAAATGAACAACCATCCACAAGCGTAACTGGACTGCCTCTACACTGAGTGAAGAGAGCTTGTAGCACGCTCAGGGGAAGTGCCCAGTCTTTCATGGTTCATGAATCACTTCTTCGTGAGCTGTGACATAACACAGGGGCAACTTCACTATGCTGTGCCCTCTCAGCACATTCTCTTCCCAAGCAAGGGCTGAGATGCTGATGCCATTCAGTCGGGAGGAAAGGGAAGGAAGCTCCAGAAAATAAATACATTCTGCAGCTGAGCCTCTTCTTGAGTCTTTCAGCTACGAGAGCTGTAGTCTAGACATCCCTGTCAGTCTAAACCAGCACAGGTGAAAAGAAGCCGGTTCTTTCATGGAGAGAAAAACAAAGGTTTGTGGAGAAAATGGGAAAAACAGAACCAAAAGAATATGTGATTCGATCTCACATGGAAGAACCCTTCTGGAAACAAAAGGGACAGGTTTTCTGAACAATAAGCAGCACAAATGCTGGACAGCAAGTGATTTTTTGAGGAAGGATGGAGTATGATTTATTGGCATGACCACAGAGACGTGACAAATTATGAAAATTGATGCTGGAGACCTAGAATAAGTAAGACTTGCAACATATGTGTGCATACATCCCGTTCTACTGCATGTTAATGCTATGTTAATTGCTATTCTGTTAATTGCTATGTTAAAATGCTATTCTCTATGCTAATGGTCACTTACAAGTGAAAACCTACACCTCTGTCTCAGGAAGAATCCTACATGAAAATCCACCAAAAACACAAGGGAATATTTTTATTCGGAGGAAAAGCGAAAGTTCCTGCTTAACCCAGGGAAATTGACCATGTTGGTATCTTTCCGTGGGGAGAGCAATTCTCCCGGCATGCGGCACACCCCCTTCTTTCCAGAAGGTGTTCCATAAAGCACATCTCATCCAAAGGGCAGGTCGGAGTGTCTCGAATGAGAACAGGACAGATCAAGGCTTATTTGGTGGCTCGGTGCAGCACCACGGCAGAGCAGCGCAGCACACGCCTACGGCTCCTACCTGCAGCCATCTGAGCCACGCACATTTTACATCATTTTCTCCTACATAAAAAGGCATTGTTCGCCGCTGAGGCTCCCGTGCACGGCTGCTTCCTCCCTGATCCATGCAATACAGGGGATCATTTTTTTAGGTGGGTTTTTTTTTCCCCCCTCCTCTCCCCGATGCAAATGAACAGCGCTTACAGCCCTCGCCTGACACAACGTTCTTTGTTCAGCCGCGCAGATCCCCTTAGAGAAGCTTAGGGGTGGGGGCAGGAGAGGACAGAGGTTCGCATCCTACGGAGGGCTCTACAGCCCGGAGATGCTCTGCGGCAGCCGCCCCCATGAAGGTAAAGCGGGCGTTACCGGGCGGCCGCCCCGCTCCATTTTCACCTCCGCGAGGTGGGGCGGCGGCGACCCGCGGAGAACTCCGCTCTGGCTGCGGGACGGAAGAGCCCAAAGAAGGGACTGAAGGACGGACGGAGGGAGGGAGGGAGGAAGGAAGGAAGGGAGCACCCTCGAGGGCCGGGGTGCCCCCAAAAAGGGCTCGCGACAGCCGCAAGGCGGGAAGCGCGCGCGGCTGCCCCCCCCCTCCGCCCCCGCACTCCACAACGGCGCCGGCCCCGCGCCCCCGCCCCGCCCGTCCCTCCTCCTCCTCCTCGGACGGGGCTCGGCACGGTGCTTACCTGAGCGCCACGGCGGCTGCCGGCACCGGCGGGCACACAGAGGACGCGGGGTACCCGGCTCAAGCCGACCCGCCCCGTCGCTCTCGGGGCTGTCGCCGGGACGCGGCCGCCTGCGCGCCGCGAGCCCCCGGGACCCGCCCCCGGCCCCGCCCCGGCCCCGCCGCCGCTCCCGCAGGGCCCCCGCGCCTGTGGAGGTGGAGGAGCGGCCCCTCGCTGCCGCCCCGCCCCGCCACGGCCCCTGCATTGCAGAGACACCGAGGCTCCGGGGCGCCCGGCCACGGGGTGTCCTGCCACTGATGGAAAACCTTACCGAAAGGCCCTCACCTGATTTCAGTTGGATCTTCCAGCGGTGCAAGTCCAGCTCAGTCTAATTCCTCCTTTTCTTCTGGCGAAAGAGAGCAAGTAGCAGTGAGATCGGTGAAAAAAACGCCTCAACGACACCCTCAGACGCCGCGCTGCTGCTCACTTCCACGCTGCTTTCCTAGGGCCGGGCTTTCCAGGCATTTCCTGGAATCGGGCAATAAAAGATATCCTATTACTTTGTCACTTATCACATTCTCGAACTGAACTGCCCCCTCAGAGTGTCCATTGCTATACTCCAAAGTCATTCCTCCCACAGTATCACTACAGCATCAGCTCACCTCACCTGTTACAGCCAGAACCATGTCATTTCAACCCACCTGTGCTGGAGATGAAAGAGTAAAATGCTGCTTTCTTACCTCTTCTGTTGCCCTAAGCAAATTTTAGTTTGTTAATAATTCATGACTGCAAAAGTCAGTCTGTCGGAATCTTAACCAAAAATGCTGAGTATGTCATGTATGTATTAGCCTGTAATAATGTTTTGAAGGTACTGTAGTTTGATTCAGTGAAGATAAATATCTTTATATTTGGGGACCTGGATTGCACACTATTAGCCATACTGCAGTGGAAAAACTTTAAACGTTCATTTCAGTTTGGTTGCATTTTGCTGCATCACTGTGAGCAGGTTATCCACATTCTTTCCCCAAATGTCACTAATTAGGCAGCCACCTTGATTTCAAGCATAATTTTCAGGAGTACTGAGCACTTGGTTTTCTTTGTGGGCTTTAGCAGGTTAACTAGAAGATTTCATGTCTGTAATTTGGGCCATATGTGTCTTAGACTGAGTGGTCAAAATGCAGTTCAGGAAAGCCTAGGTCCCGCCCTTGCGTCTGTTTCTTCATTCATAAAGAAATACCCTCAGCAACTTCTACATATATTCCATGTCAGTGTTAATGAAGTGACTTGGGGAGGCCAAGTTACTTTGTTAAGTATTTTTATGTATTTGTAAATCAGGAAAATTTCATTTAAAAAGAGTGAGGAGTACAAATATTTCTTCCAGTACTTTTCCTGAGCCCTCCTCAAGCTGTTTGAGAGAACTTCCCACCGCTGCTGTTTTCTCACATTTAGTCTGTAAATCAGTGCCATGCAAAAGGAGCAGGATTTTGCCAAAGTGACAAAGGCATCATGTTCCCTGCTTGTTACTCACCATCAGTGATGTACATCCTTCCAGAGATGCTTTCAGAGAAAATGGATTTGCTGCAGTCAGTCTTTCTCCCAGGCTGCCAGGAGGAAAGACACTGGTTCAGGGCACGTGCACCAGTGTCTGCAATACCCTGAAGACAATCCAGTGCCTTTCTCCTGCTGTTTTTTTTTTTTTTTCTGTGCCTCTCTTTGGAGGCCTAGGCATCCATGCAAAGACCTTGATGGAGTTCTCCCCACAAGCACAGGAACTTTGCCCTTCCTCTCACCACCTAGATAACACGAATGCAGGCTTAACATAAACCCTAATCAGAAGCAGCCCTGAGAGGGAATGAGCAGTTGACTTGATCAAGAAGAAAAAGTTAAACTTCATCCAAATGGAAATTAGATCAATTTAAAGCTTACAATATTAAAAAAAAAATTCTATACTTTCACTGGAAACAAATACTGCAACGGGTATCATGGAAAAGATGAAAAGATGTCTTAATGGAAAGACTCTTGTACAATACACTGTGCACTGTCCATAAACATTCCTAGAGATGGGGGGGGGTGTAACTAACTGGAGACATGCTCAGAATATTCCATGTGTGACGGAGAATCAATGCCTCTAGCTCAGATGCAGCACAGCAGCAGCCTGTCTCTTTTCGGCAGCAGCCTGCAGAGAGAGACAGAGAGAGAGAGAAGGTGAGTCTTAGAAGTTAGTCATTCAGCTGCATCTCTCCTTTAAACAATCATCAAAGATGATGAAAAATAAGCACAGAAAAAAAAAATGGCAGTCACCATTTCCCCTGAGATAATTATCTAATCAAATTACGTTATACTTCACATGAAATATTCAGCAGCACTGTTGACAGTAGATGTTTTAAGACGGAAAAAAATATTTTAATTCATGTTAGAGATATTAAAATGCATGCACATACTTTTATTAGAAATATTCATGCAGAGATCAGAAAGCATCTTTCCACTAAGCAATAGTGAGGAAAGATTTTCTGTATAAAGGAAAAAAGATTTTGCATCACCTCATAAACCATGAGCTTTATAGTATAGCTTTGAGATACTGAATTATGGATCTCTGTATGGAAGTCTGGTAAGTCAAATACAGAGGACTTTTTGCCTGCCTACTAAAAGAAAAAGGAATGAAATTGCCTATAGTTGTCTTTAGAACAGATTAATTTGAAACTGTGTCTGGGGAATGCTGTTTAAAAGGAATTTGTGTCAATACTTTGTCTCTTACTATAGTTCAGTAACAATTCCCCACTGCTTTCCTGAGAGTTTATTGGGATGCAGTAGTGGCAACCTAGGTATTTGGCATCACTTCAGACGGGGGAAGGAAACATTTAATTTCTCAAAAACACAATGACTCAAGCCTTGGCGCCGATGTCACCACATTAGCTGAGCCATCAGAGCAGTCAAGACAAAGTCAGCTCTTATTTATTGATGATGGGAAGAGCTGCGAGCACCAGTGAGGTTAATGAAACAAAGGAGTATGTCCCCTTGCACTCTCAGTGGCATATTTGCAGTCTGTGGGAACGCTGAGCAGTTTTTTCCCCACCCTTCTCCTTGGAAACACCTAGGTTAAGGTGACCGGGAAAGACAGGGCTCCCGCCTCGGCATTGCCGGGATGTTTTCATGGGCTGGAAAACTCTAGGGTCCCTCTAGTGCCCGACAGAGGCAATGGGGGGAAAAAGCGAGCTGAATGCTCCTTCAAATCCTGGTCAACGACTAAGCAAAATAAAAGCTTCCACTGAAAACAGAATGGACTTATCCCTGACTTTGCATCACAAACTATGTTCCATTTTTTTTCTTTTTCTGACAAGAAACTCTGATGTATCTCAACAGCTCATATAGTAACATTTCCATGTAAAAGCCTTCCTTTTTCTGTCTCCCATTTGATTACATTTTCCATTCAAATATTATTTGGAGATACTACCTGTTTGTAAATGTAAACGTCTCAGGCTGCTACAGGAAAGCTTTAAGCAAAGGTGAGATCTGGCCCAGTGGAAGGACTTGTACAAGAGCAATGCTGCCTTTGTCGATTTAGTTATCTTTGGTCTTTTTGTGCAAGGGACTCTAAGTACCCATGTGAATTATGATGGAAGAATTAGCTTGAGGGAGCTACACTCTAATTTGCTAAATGCTTTTGATGTCAAAAGCCAGTCTCTGCATTAGAAGCAGAATAATTTGAAAGCAGAGAGAGGGTACAAAATACTTGGGCAACCAGCTCTTGGGACTGCAGGGAGATAAGAACTGCAGTAAAGAATGCACTGCAGCAGACACCTTCATTTCTCACTGCTGGGATTGAGAGGAGAGTCCCCAGTGAACCAATGTGAAAAATGGGCAGTAGTGGTCCCTTACAGGGTTCATGGTTATGTCCAGAGCCTTTTCCCCTGTCATTTACCTAATCAAGCTGTTTTTTCCTCTCAGCTCTTGAAGCTTTGTGAAATTTTGGTTGTGGGTCTGATTGCTCTGCTGAAGAGAAGAAAGCTGGGTGTCACAGACTTGTTGTGATATCTCACAGAACATTTTTAAATGTATTCAAAATGAAGCAAGGGGAGTACTGATCCCTGCACAATTCAGCTGTAGAAAGTTCTTAACCTAAACCAATTTTCACTGCTTTAACCCATTTTCTGGGGCAGAGAACAATAGTTCATCTCTTAAATTTCCATATGAACAAGAAGAAAAAAACCCAACCTCTCTAGGAAAATAAGTTTTGTTGCTCTTGGCATTTTCTAGTTAAAGAATGATGATTGCTAGAAAATTTCAGGTTGGGTTACTTGTTTTGCCATCTCTAGCTTCCCACTACTACAAGTGTTGCCTTCTTTATCTATCTTGAGAATTGAGGGAAAAAACTAATGCACCATTCAGCCTTACCAAGTCTTTGAATGAAAAAAAAAAAACAAAAAAAAACACTAAAAAACCCACTGCCTACTTACAGGACCAAAAAGAAGATGAACAGAACACACAGTAAGTTTTATGTAGTGAAATCTCTTTGCACATTGAATCTTTAGCAAAACTACATGAAAAATTAGCTTTTCAAAATAAATATGATGTGTAAGTTACTGAATAGTCAAACTGGTAAGAATACAAGGAATATGCTATTTTTGATATTTAATTTTCTGTTCTAGGGGAAAATCTGAATTGTTCCAACAGAAGTTACGAGGATTAAAGACCTTAGAAAGAACCTGTGAGATGCTTGCACATGGAAGCTCATCAGTGGTCTGATGCACTGATAGCTTGTTTTATTAGGGTGGAATTTTGATAAGGCCTTTTAATATGATCCTCTTGTTACACTCAAGCAGGTAGATGTTACTGCATTTTCCAAGCCTAAAGCTTAAATCATCAGTTGAAAACAGATTAGCCTAGTCGAGTTAACACCACAATATGGGGCAACATAATTCAACTTGGGTTTGGGTTTTGCATTTCTTTTCACCTTTCTATGAATAAAATACTGATGTTACTTCTTCAGAGAAGGGAAACATTACAGACAGAACGAGGGGCTATTTTCCCCCCACAGCTGTGGCTGGAGGTTAAGCATGTATGTACTTGGGCTCTTTCCCATTACCAAACTTCAAACTCAGGCTTTTACTCAGCCTTTGTGTGAGCAACAAACACAGCTGTCCAGTTTGGCTTCAGAATGTCCCTACCCTGATGGATAAGCATCTTCATGGGGAAGCAGTACTTCCCTGAATTGAGGAAGGTGGTCCTGAATGCCTGAAGCCTGCCTGTTGCCTTCCTGTATTACAAAACTAGGGCTATGGCCAGCATGAGCCTCTCAGCAGTGTCTGTCAGTGCCCACATGAGTTACCCATTCTGAATTACAGATTGGTCAGGCTTGGTCTAGTGAACTGATACAATTCTGCAACCAGCTCAGCTGCAGCCTGAGCACCTGAATGTTATTGCCTGAAAGCAGATCTGAACAAACCACAGGTTCAGTAAGTGCCTGTAAACACATTGGAGTAGTCTCTGCCATGCCAGCAGGTGGATAAACTTAAATAAAAATATTTCCAAAAAATGGTTGATTGATCTTATTAAATCTGTCATCACTCTAGGTAACCAGTAATTCATGCAACATGATGGGTCAATTCACCACTCAGCCTAGCACTCACACAACTACTTCTGTTAGTTGGATTGACCTAGACCACTGCTTTTTAGATTACAACTGTGGATTTTTATCATTTGAAAAGCCTGTACTCCAACTCAAAGTTCAAAGAGGAAAGTTAACAGTGTTGCTTGGGGTGCTTATTCCCATAGGATACCTCAGCCAGTGATCTAAATGCAAAAAAAACCCAAAGCAAATAAACATTGGAAGAAGGATTACTTCTGCCTTGAATCTTGAATTCTGACAAAGGAGCTGCAAGGAAAATGTAAAGCACATTATAATCAAGGAACTGATGGGTGGAAAAGGAAGTATTTCAGATGGTTGTGACACCTATAAACATCCATTGTATGAAGCAACTCCTTGTCATCACTTGGTATTTCTGATTTTTGAAGCTTCTGCAGATGCTTGCGCAGGCTGGTGTGTTGCCATGGATACCGTGGTGTGCCGAGGCTTTTAGCAAACGGACTGATCTGTTTGTGTACCTCCAGAGTGAAGAGAAAGAAAAATCCCATCATTTGTGTGCCTGCTAGCAAAGGGAGTCTGACAGTGAAATGAAATGACTCTGCATAATGGTTTTCAGAACCTCCTCCTCTTGGAAATGATGGGGTAGGAAAGAGATGGAAGGTAATGAAGAAAAGGAGTGAGGAGAGCTGTCAAGTGTTTAGCCAAACCCCCTCCTGCATAGCTCAAGGCAAGGCCCTTGCATGATTATGTCAGCTATATGGTCAAGAAAAATCAATATGAGGTTTCAATAATTCAGTTTCCTAATGGCCTGGCACCTTGGCTTTCTGCAAGACAGGAAGAACAACAACAAGGATAAAAGGCAAAAAGGAGTGATCAACAGACAATGTAACACAGCAGAATAATTTGCTTTGAGTGATATCCTGGGACTAAGCAACACATGTGTGTTATGAAACTAGTATTTAGCTGGTAATGCCTTTATCTGGGCACAACTCCACTGCTAAGTGAGAGGCAAAACAGGTTTAGAAGTGACAGGCAAGCAAATACACAGGAAACCAAGTAAAAAACCTGGGCAGTGTTCCAAACTTTGACTCTTTTCTTGGTGTTAGAACAACGCCATAAACTGCACATATACATGGCACAAGTCCCTGTGAGCTGAATTTCCATATGTTAATGCAGTATCTTATTAGGCAAAAACACAACATTGTCCCACTTGATTACAAGTTTTGGGGGTTTGCCCTGCTGTTCTAAAGGGATCACATCACCATGTATTTCAACAAGAGCTTTCCTTGCTTTTGAGTTTAGGGGTCAAAAAGCACTAGCACTTTCACGGGAGGGGTTTGTTCCTCGTTACTTACATATATGCTTAAGCTGTTAACAAGAAATAATAACAGTGTGAAATCACCCTTGGTGCATGTTTCCCCAGTAGCACTGTGTCACCATATATGAACCAGAAATCCATCACACAGTATTTTTTAGTGAACTCCTCTCCTCTTAACTGATCAGGTTTTGTTCATGTCATTTCTGTGCCTTAAAACATGGGAAAAGGAGTTGACTCCTCCTATGGTCAGCTATGGTGTCTCGTCAAGCTCACATCTGCAGTGCAAACACCAAGAGCAACCTTTGGAGACAAGATAAAAAGAAAACCAAGACTGTAATCCTTGCCCTTCCCACAGGCCCCCTTGGTCTGGCATCAAACTGCAGGTGTATGCAGGAACTTGGTTGCTTTTGAGCTATGGATCAACACAACCAGTTACTGCAACAAAACTCTTAAGCACAAAGCCATTCCAGCCTCTCCTTGAGACCTTGCTCTGGGGATGCTCCAGCACTGTCCAGCTGATGGCTCTTATCTCTGTTTCCTGTTGATGACTCACACTGAAGGCAGCTGAACCTCAAGAAAATCATTCCCCAGGCTACCTCTCCATAAAAGCCCCAGCCACAGCCACCACAAAGCTGAAGTATGAGTCCTACAAGATGCTGCTGGAGATTCAGCGAACCCTTCTCTTGCATGCAGATGAACTGTTACTAAATTCAGCTGTTGAGCTGAGCACTCACCTCCAGACTATTAATTGATGTTGCTGGAAGCACAGCACAGTGTCTTTCACACAGCTGCTGTGGGAACCGAAGATGTGTCTTGGGCAATTGGTGCCACTCATTTTCATGAGGCTGCAAAAATGCAATTCCAGTTTGTAAAGTTATAAATTTACAAACTGGTATCGAAACTTACACAAACTGTCAGGGAAAAGCTGAAAGGTATTGCTGCTGTGGATACAGATCAGTAATAATACAGAGCAGCTATGGCTAGTTCTGCAGTTCACATTGATACTGCATTGCATAACCTGACTCCAGCAACTGGGACCTAACCCTGACAATCACAGTTTTCCCTTACAAAAACCCCCAAGGAGTTCCTCTCCTATCCCATTTCCCTCTTCCAAGGGCCTTCGTTCAGCAATTTCTCCCCAAGCACACACCTTCCTTAAAATCAATGTCTCTGGCCACAGCTTACAAACGTGCCAGCTCCAGCAAAAGCCAAGCTATTAGCAACCAGAGCTGTGTAAGCTAAAGCTAACAGTCATGGTCACTAAAACCTCAGAATTCAGGGCATGTAATATTCCTGCACATACACTGATGAGCATCCTTAGGGCCTTGTCATACTTGAAATGCTCTGGTGCCCACTCTGCTGTCATTTGGGCTCTCATTATTAGTCTTGTAGCTAAGCAACAGATGGGCAGTCCAAATGATGTGGCAAGGGCAAGCTATCTTGCAGAAATGTGGCAATTCAGAAGGAAAGTGATACTTTGAAGCTTGGGAGATCAAATCCAAAAGAGCTCAAAATTTGCCAGTGAGGACAACAGGTCTACACTCATTGTGACTGAGAAACAAACCTAGAAAAATTATCTGCATGGCAGGAAATTCATGACCTTCCATTTGCTGCAAAAAGAAAAGTGAAGGAGCATCTGCAAGATTAAAGAAATGTATCTGGGTAAGTTTTTCTAACACTCAAACACAGCTAACGCAGCTGGTCCCAGGACTGCCACATCTGGCTTGGAGGCTAAAGAGGAATCATGACAAAGAATTAATAAAACCCCTCTGTTAACATTAATGTTTAGGAGAAATCTGCCCCTTCCAGGGGTCCTGGGCTGAGGATCAGACTGTAATTCTGTCATTTGGTTCTGGGGAAATTGGCTGGATGGTGGCTACCTTCACCCTAGCCTGAGCCACTTGATAAGGCCCTGACTCTACGCACAAACAACATCAGTCCCAATGGTGCTTTTTGATCTGAGCCAGGCTTTGATCCCAGCCTGGTAAAGCTGTGTAAAGACCTGCAGGCACTTTGTTGGCCAAAAAAAAAATGCATGGAACGTCACTTTTTTTTTTTTTTTCTTTTTTTTTTTTTCTTTTTTTTTTTTTTTAATTGCATAGATCTCTGAGGTAGGAATAAAATGCCATTTGGCAGCTTTCCTGAAGCAAAGTACATGCACCATCAAATATAACTGCAGCACTGAGGTATTCGAGCTGCTGCTGCCCAACAGGCAAGCATGCCTCTCTTCTAAAGCATCTTCACTCTGCTCTTAAAAAAACACTTGCAGATATTTATAAATCAGTGCCACACTAGTGCCCTAGGAAATGGCTGGCTGGAGAGGCAGAAGCAGCACTGAGATGCCAGACTGGAAGCAAGGGGAACTGAGCCACCATCTTATCCTCCAAAGCTGCTGTGAGGCCAAAGACATAAAAGTGTGTCAGGCAGCCTGTGCCCACCTGCTGGGAGCTCTGTCATTTCTTGGTCAATAATAACATTTCTGTCTCTTTTTCAGATGAGCACATCAGAAACTTGGTGGCAGATGCAGGAACAGAGAGGATTCTGATCTGACACCATATTTCACCACTTTCTAGAGTTCGTTTTTTGTTTCTTTCACCTTCTCAGGCATTGATTTCATTGTTGATTCTTGCTGTGGAAATCACAACATCTTCCCATTATAGGAAGAAAGCCAAAGCTTGAGTTTTAAGCCCACTTTTAGGAACTGGCGTTGCCATCAATGAGGGGGCAGCTCTCCCTGCTTTCAGTAGGGATTTACAGAGGATCTACCAGTGGCACTAGCCTCAGGCTATTTTATGCTTAGCAGGAGGAACCTTTTTAGGAACAGATGCAGCTGACCTGCAGAACTCACTAGCAGAGGACTCTGTGGAGGTGAAAAACTAAAATGGACTGAAAGAAGGCAGAGACAAATTTGTGGGCACTGGCACCTGCTGAAGGCACAGGGTCAGATCACTCACTCCCTGGCACCTCTGAGCCTGGAGTGCCATGAGCAGGACCCCTACAAATTCTCTCTGTTCTCATACTCTTTGCCAAAGCATTCAGTAGTTCCCATTGTATTATCCTGAAACAGCCACAGTAATTCTTTTGTTAGGAAGAAGGCTATTAAAAAAAATGTGACTTAAACAATGCATCAAGTTTAGCCATTTCTCAAAAAGTCTTTTCAACTCAGAGCCTCTGAGCAGAAACAAAAGGGCATTTTTGCAGTGAGTGTGGAAGACTTGGCTCTTTTCACAAAGTGAACTGACAGCCATAAGGTGTGAAGTGATCTAATTTTAGAATTATCATCTAAGACTACAAATTAATTTTATTAAAGAGAGCCATAACTAAATTTTGATGCCATTAGATAATGCAATTAAATATTGGCTTGCTTGCAGGTCTTTGTATTTTGCCACAGATAAAAAAGACTGTATCTACAAATGTATGTCTTCTCAGATTTTCTTCTACAGGATATTTAACAGATACTGACATATGAAATAAATCCTTAAAATCTAAACCAAAGTCTTTTAATCTACAGAAGAAAACTAAAGAAAGTTGTATCTTGGTATGGGAACTTACTAAATGTTTGCTACTCTGTGAACTCCACAAAATTTAAACCCTTTCAGGTAAGTGAAAAATAATTCATTTAAGCTTTCTGTCATTTTCAGATGAGACAATAAATAACACTATATGAGTTTTCTTAGGAAATAAAAAGACTGCAGGAGTGGAAATGGACTAAACATTGCTATATCATCATTTAAATCCCATTCATATGGCCTATCCAACTGAAAAAAAAAAACCCACAGCATTTAGTGTAGTCTCAGTAGTTTGATTCTGGATTCAGAAGTTAGAGCTGAGCAATATGAGGGCAGTTTGAGGTAAAATGTTTGGGGCCCATCAGAGGTTCAGAATCTGATGGCCACAATTTGAAAATTACTCTTTTCCTAACACACAAGAAACCACCCCAAATTAACCTGGTTCTTACAGCAGCCAGAAAAAACCAATTACCTCCTAGACTTCTGGACAGTTAAGGTCCAGAACGATTTTCTCAGTTCACTGCAAGACCACTTTGTGGAAGCAAAGCACAGCAGTATTAAAGATCCATGAGAGGTGATATTTTTTACACAGAATGGCTCAATATTTGCATTCATATTAATGTGTGAGCCAACATACAGATTTGACAACAAACACTGTGCTTTAAAAATAAACAAAAGCACAATACACCGTGCTATTAATAAATAATGGTAATAACAATAAAGTGATAAAACACAGGCTATTTAATTTACTTTTGTAAAGGATGCTTTCATAGGGAAATATTAACCATTATTTCTTCTTGTTGACAAAATCCTAAAGAGAAAAGCTCAGTCACCTTGTAGTTTGCAGATATTAAAGACAAGACCACCAGCTTTGCCTGTGTCCTGGAGGGAGAAAGAGATGAAAAAAGGGTGAGAAAGGAAAAGGTAATTTAGTGGAAATGAGTTAATTAGGCTTTTAGGTTATGCTTTGGCTTCTTTTGTGTCTTTCTGTAGATTATGGTATTACTTGTAGCCACATTCTCCAAAGAGAAATTTTGGATAAGTCCAGGAGAAGAAATGCAAGCCTCAAAGCAGAGCCACAGGCGTTGTGACCTGATTTTTTCTACAAAAACAAGAAAATAATGTGTGAGCATGTTTGTATGCCAGACTCACTCTAGAAAGTACAGTTTCCTGAGTGTTACCCTCAGGACCAAATTAAATGTTCTATTTAATGCAACTGTTTTCCTGATCAGATATATTGGTCCTTTCTGACCTCTCAGTTAATGCATCTTAACAGTTGTCTTAGAGAAGACCAAGCATGTAGCTGAAAGCTGCAGATTCAGGATGAGAAAAGTGCCCAAAACAAGCTATTTCACCAGCAGCATGGACATTATGTGCAGAAAAATAGCTGGAAGTCTTAGGTGGTCCAGGCTAGCCCCTCTCCCCCCAATCTGGTCAGAGCTCCAAGTCTGCCAGTGAGATTTAAGTTCTTGTGCTATGGAAGTGCTTTTGAACATTTTGTCCATAAAAGCTTTTTTCCTCCTGATATCTTTCAGGACAGAAAATGAATCCCAGTAATTTCATTAGGTAAAAATGAGTTACCCAGAGGATGCTGGCTCACTCACATGAGCAGGGGAGTGCTCAGCCTTCACTGTGGCACGTCCTGGGCATTGGAGGAATGAGTGAGTGGCTGCCAGTGGCATTTTGAGATAGCTTGCCTTGATTCCTCAGATTGCTACAGAAATTCATGACTACATAAGGTGACTCCAGGCTCAGACAGACTCCAATTTCTTAGTAGAGGTCTACCTTCCATTTCCTTCATTAAATATATATATATGCATACAAATATATTAAAAAATGAGTCTTACTGCAGGAGCTTAGTAAAATTGATTAAATGGCTCCCATTGGCCTCTGTGGGCACTGGTTCAAAATATTAATCTGATTATCATTATGGCTCAAATTCAGCATGGTTGTTAAGTACACATCTAACTGAAAGCACCTGAACAGTCCTGTTATGATGATTCATGGATTTAAAAACAGAAATATGTTTAAATGCTCTCTTGAACTCAGGTCTAAATGAAATCAATACATGCCATGGCACTTCTTCATGAAATATTGAGGCAAGATACATAATTTATTGTGCTCTGTGTATGCATATGTATTTAGCACTGATTATTCTGTAATGGACCTATACATAATTTAAACTGTATAGCATCCATTTGGTGCGTGGAGGGGGCAGAAATCTTCATTAAACCCCAAACAGTGCATTGTTTGGTGATGTGGGGATTTAGTTTATTCTTATTCTGTGGATGTCTGCATAATAAATCTCTGCACACATGTTCAGAAGGCCTTTTCCAGAGGGAAAAGAAAAATCACAGCCTGTTGTCAGGCTGTGGGAGGAGATCCTGCAAGCTTCTGCTGAAGGACAGGACCTCAAGGACAGGACCCAAGCCAGGGTGCCCAAACCACTGCAAGGGCCACCAGTCACCCCTCAGGACAATCCCTCAACAGCAAAGCTAAGAAATTCCTCATTGTATTTAGTGGTGCATTGTCCTGGGGAACCCAAAATGTTCATTGTACTCCATATCTATCTGTGCCCAAAGCTATTGTGGTCTATTTAAGACCCTGAGGTCAGAAAGCAGAATGGGGGGAGCCCCAAAATCCAGGGATTTGATCCCCAAAATCCAAGGATGAGGAACCCAAAATCCAGGGATTCAATCCCAAAAATTCAGGGATGGGATCCCCAAAATCCAGGGATGGGGAACCCCACAATCCGGGGATTTTATCCCAAAAATTCAAGAATGAGGGACCCCAAAGTCCAAGGATTCTCTCTCATTCCAGAGACCCCAAAATCCAGGAATAAAAAGAGTGGGAACTCTTCCCTAGCCTTGATCCCACTTTTTTTGGGCTGAGGTACCCTGGGCTCTTTAGAAGTCAAGGCACTCAGGCAGAGTCACTCTCTAGCCTTTGCCTTTTGGCTTTTTCTTGCCTCTACTTACAAGAGTAGCAACTGGAGAAGCTGCCCCAGCCCGCCAGCAGTGCCAATTGATAAAAAGATTAAAATTGCCAATTGTGCTCCAATTTTGAGTTCAAGCCAATACAACTGCAGCTTCACATGACTTCTGGTAGATAATGATTACATAGGCAAAATTACCTGAAGGGTTTCAGAAAAAAAACCACAACTAAATTTGTATGCTGCAGTGGCTTTGATGAAAACATTTAATCTGTAGAATCAGGGGATGCAATATTTGGAACTGCTAGTTGTATTCACCAAATTACTAACAGCAAAGACTTAATACTTCACCCATGAGTTCTCCATGCCAATCATTTACTAGGCATGCAATTACGAACACCTGGCAGAGAACAAGCTTCCCATGTAGTTGCCTGGAAAACCTGGTTGGAAAGAAAGTCATTGGGGGATTGATCTGAAAGTCAGGAGGCACATGCCTGTAGGAAAGAGCTGTGCTGTGAATCAGGCTGTGCTCCTACATGAGCACAGCCCTCTCCTCCCCAGTGATGGGAGACACACACTCACAGCCCAACAGTCAACAGGATAAAAGCTTGGAAAAATAAGAACAAACCTGAGGCTGGTAAACATGTACATCAGAAAGGTACAAGGAGCAGGAAAGCGTTTGTTGCACTCGTGCCAAAGGGTTTTTTTTCTGTGGATACTGGGGACAACGGCACTGCACTGATGTCGTGATGTGTTGCCCATCTCCATCCATCTCAGCCTGAGACTGGTAAGACAAGGTGAAGAGCTCCCACATCCTGAGCAAGCCAAAAGAAGTTTCAGGTTTCTTTGCTGAGCCCAGTTTGAGTCTGGGTTCCATGTACATGCACAGATAAGCTTCACCAAACTCATTGTTCACACAGCTGGATGCAGGATTACAAAACACCCTGTAAAATAAGAGCTAAGAAACCTTTTTCTTTTTTTTTCTTTCCCCATAAAGAAGTTATTTTTAAGCGCTGCCAAGAGTTATGTTAGTTCAATTTTACAAAATGCCCTTGTCCTGTGCAGCTGCAGAGCCTTGGTGACAGATGGCGCTACATGAATATGAATTTGGTTTTTAAATAGCTGCATTAAATATTTAAGATTACATTTCCTTACACACAAAGTGCACCTGAGCAGCGTCAGTATTTGAATTACTTCTTACACATCATAAATAATATATTATAAATAAAGCTCAGGAAAACAATTTCTTGAGATGTTGCAAGACAGAAAAGGGATATATACACATATTCTCTGTGACTCAGCTCTCTGGGCAAATCTCCCTTAGAGCTGCAAGTTGCTCCCACCCTTAGCCAATAGTGGGAGCAGGAGGAGGTGGTTGCAGGTAACACACTGGTCAATTAATTTCCAGAACACCACCTGCAGAGAATTTTTTCTAATAGCAAAGCAGCTTTAGTAAATATAGTAAATATTTACAGAGCACTTGCAAGTGTAATGACAGCAGTGGTAAATTTCCATTTGATCCAAGCACCACTCTGGTCCTAGCTGGGGATGGTCAGCTGGCAAGGCAGCCTCTGGAGGAGGAGATCCTCAAAGCACAGGTAGAAGGGGGAGAACCACATAAATAGAATGAAGTACACAGAGTGAAAAAGGCATTCAAAGCACATCAGTGAGAAGACTGGAAGTGAAATCTGCAGAGACCCACAATGATGTGAAATTTGTAGAGAAAGAGTAAAAAAAAAAGTTCAGTGTTTTCTTTGAACAAGTATTGTCTTCTTCACTCCTAATTGGAAGTGCTCAAAGCCAGGCTGGATGGGGCTTTGGACAACCTAGTCTAGTGGAAGTTGTCCTTGTCCATGGCAGGGGGTGTGGAATGAGATGATATTTAAGGCTCCTTCCACCCTAAAGCATTCTGTGATTCTGTGACTAAACTGTACCAAAAAAAAAAGTTCCTACTGACTCATTGTAATGTTCTCTGCATCTCTCACACCTACTCATACACCAGGTACTTAAAGAGCAAATGTGATCACAGGAATTTACCTTGATTTTTTCCTGTTAAGGCTAGTAACAATCAGTGGCTGCCTGAAACCAGCCTCTGACCTGCTGGATTAGCTTCACATTTGGGACTCCTCTATAATGTCAGGTCATGCTTCACATTTGGGACTCCTCTATAATCCTCACATAATGTCTGGTGAGAATGCCTGCTCAGAAGAAAAGGGGAACAAGGGACAACCAGGGCCAAGAGATGAACATTAAAATATAAGTCACAAGATTTTGTAAAATGTAAGCTGTGACGAGGAAAGACTTTCTTCATTCTCCACGTGTGCTTTAAACAAATACAAACATCTTCTCTCCACTGGTTATTTAGAGAAACTGTAGCACACAGAGACAGCCTGAAGAGTGGGAAGCTCAGTCTATGAGGCTAAAAAAGCCCCAGAGGAGTCAAAGCAGCAATGCCAGATGTTCAGGGAGCAACCCTTGGAAGGTCAGGGCCATGCCCTGGCCAGAGAAACTGTCAGTGTCTTCCTATCCTTATTCTCAGTGGATTCATGCACACTTCATTCTGGTCAGTGCCAAGAAATTCCCTCTGAGCTTTTCCTTAGGATCAGCATCCTGCAGTGACAGCTGGCAGAGCCCCACCTGCCAGCTGGACCCTGCAAACTTTCACCCCTCCTCTTCCTCCTCTCCATCAATGTCCAACCTCCATCCCCACCTCTTCACAGCTTTCAACAGTGAAGTGAGAGAGCTCCTAGAGAGTTTTTCTTGTAGCACTGAGTTAGTTGGGGATAATTTCTGTGACATTAATTGCATTATTAAATATGCAAGGTCTAAACCACATTTAATAACACACTTGTTCCAGTTAATCTCCCACTATCAGCTCACCTCTCAAAATATTTGAACTCTAGCTGTGAGGTTTATACGGGCTAAACAGTAATTAGAAAGTTTAATAAGCACCCAGGGAAGCTTCCTGAGCTGTTCTGCATTTCCTCATTCAGGTCAAATAGAATCTGTTGTTCTGTCTTCTAAAAGGAGTTTGATACCTCCTAAAACTCAGTAAACTGTTGGGAAGATTAAAGTGGGTTAAAATGCTAACTGTATTAAGGAAAAACACTTTCCAAAGCTTTTTTTTTTCTTCCTTTTTTGTTGTTGTTGCTGTTGTTGGGGTTTTTTTCTCAAAGAGGCTTTGAGAAGTGTTAAAGAGTCTACAGAAGTCTTCTTACAAAAGCCACTTTTAAAAACATGGTGGAAAAAAGAGATGGATCTTGCAGCTATGCATCCCCAGTGGAATGATGCTCATATTGGAGTGATGCAGAGTTCTGAGCTGCATCTTCCTCAGATTCAGTACCTGACATCCTTCACAGGACAGGAATTAGACCAAGGGAGTGGCATTAAGATCTATACATCCACCCTTTGGAATCCTGTTGAACTTTACCAACCATGCAAAAACCAACCATGCAAACTTCACCAAACCCCAATGAATAAATATTTCAATGTTTCCGTTTAATGAAACAATCTTGCACTAGAACAAACAAGAAAATTACCACTTATACACACAGACTTTAGCATTTGTTTGCTGTAGATAAACTGCAGTGGAGCTGGAGGATTCCCTAAAACATCTTTCTGGGTGACAGGAAAGCATAACCTTGCAGAGGAAAGCAAGGACATTTCCTGGGTTGTGAGAATAACATCAGGGAAAAGGATCCACAGCACACTAAAAAGAGAGATAAGGCATCTCAGGAGAGGACAAAACAGCTGTAAAAATCTACTTCTCCCACTTTCATGGTAGGCAGGAGCTGAAGGCCTGTTTTACCACATTTAGGAGATCCCTAAGCAAGGATATTTGGAGCATTAGCACACCAGTGAAGTCAGAGTACTTGAGAGAGAATCGGGTTTGTAGAGATTCAGGAAATAGTCACATTGAAAGCTACTACAAAGCTGTTAATTGCATGTTGTAATATATTCATAGCTCTGTCTCTTCATTTAGATCCATCACTTTAAATTGTAGACGTAGCTACAGGCAAGCAAGTGAAGGAAATTTGAAACAGTAACATCAGATTTTTAGAAGTAAATATTTCAAGCAAAATTCTAAATAGCCTGTGCTCAGTATATTTTTTTTTTCATGTATCTGTATCATGCTTTGAGGGTGAATCTATTCCAGTAGCTCAATGCAGAATTCATCTGGAAAATGCTGGAGGGAAGTCTTAGACTGGAAGTACTGGTTTTCCTCATCCTCCTTAGCTCCTGTCATTTGTCTGCGTAATTTCATCTTAAGTTATCTTAAAAGTATTAATGTGCCCATTATATCTTCTATCACCATTTAAATAGCTGAAATTCCAAGCAATAGTCATATTTTAAAAATACTACTTTCTTCCCTGAATAAATGAGGAAAGCTGTAGATCTTCAGCAACTGCTCAGTGTCAAATTCCTCCTGCCACATGTCTTTCCTCAGCAATAAGGGAAAAATCCAATAAAGCTCCATTAAATGCTGCTGCCCTTGAGCCATCACAACGTTGTCTCAGGCTGTATTTTTGGATAAAGCAGGAGGGAAGCACGCTGCTTTCACAGCTCTCCAGTGCACTGAATGTAGTCACTTGCATTGAATCATAGGGATGAACCCCATCACTGCCTCAGAAGATCAATCCAGTTTTGTGTTTGCTTTACTTTGGGGGAGAGGGAATCTTCAAAACTTGCATAAAATGTCAGAAACTCAAGAAAAACTGTTTTCTTATGTGACTCTTAGCCTGGAAGAAATTATTTCTTTCAATTTCACTTGCCACACAAACATAGTCACTTTTACTTCATTCACTGTTTGCTTCAGAGGCAGTTAAACTGCAGCATTAAGGTGAGCTATAGTTTTTCACAGGCCTCAGAAGACAATAAACATCTACATGAGATATAAGGAAAACTATTTTCATCACAAGGATAGTCAAACACTGGAGAAGACCATGGAATCTTCATCCTTGAAGATATGTAAAACTCTAGTGGAGCAGCCTGATTTAAGAAGATTCGTATGAATTACTCTATATTTTCATTCTATTATTCTATATTTCTGTTCATTTCAGACTTTTGTAGAAGTTCCAAAAACCATAAGAGGAGGTAGTTGTAGTCTTTCCAGCCAGTGATCCACAGGCTGCAGACCACCAGCACCAGCAGCTTCAGAGCAGCTATTGCAGCCACACTCATAGAACTGTTCCATTTCTGATGGCAGTTTTACACAAAAAACAAGGGGCTCTTCTTCCAAGAAGGTAATTTGCAAAATCTCTGTTGTTCTGGTTAGCCAAATCTGTTGTTTCCTGTTAGGAGTCTGTATTGCAATTCTGCATCTGGTAAGATTGCAGCAGCTAATGGAGCTGTTAATGTTCTGGGAATGAGAAAAGGCCAAAAATCACAGAATCACAGAATGGTTTCGGTTGGAAAGGACCTGAAAGATCATTCAATTCCAATCCCCCTGCTGTGGGTGGGAAGACCTTCTACTAGACTAGGCTGCTGAAAGCCATATCCAACCTGGCCTTGAACACCTCCATAAGACAGCTTGAACTTCCAATTACAGGTTGTAAACTGGGTTTTGAAGCATTCTCAGAGGACAACACCTACACAAGCCGACTCTTTCCTGTATTTTGTGCTTTTCAGAACAATGGAGATGGAAGCACCTTATGTTTAGAGGCAGAGGGATGATGAAAAGAGGGATGGATGGGTGTGAAAAACAGATACTTACTTAGGAGGCATTGCTTAGTCCCTCTCATATTTCCTACAAGAGATTTTTGCAATTATAAGGGTTTTGCTACAAAATTGAATGACCCATACACACATAGAATTTCAGTAAACATGGCAAAAACAAAAGGAGAAAAAATTGTTCAGATGCTATTAGAAAGCAACCTGTTTGCTCTACCCTCACTCTGCAGCACTGCCAACAGCAAATGAGATCTAGAGCCCTTGCTGGAGTGTGATAGATATCAAATCAGTGCCTGCTAAAATTATGGAGAAGATTATTCTGGGATGTATTGAAAAATACCTGAAAGACAACACAGTTATTTGTCACAGCCAGCACAGCTTCATGAGAGGTGAGGCCTGCTTATCAAACTTGATTTCCTGTTATGACAAGGTGACCCACCTGGTTGATCAAGGGAAGCCAGTTGATTGAGGTCATCTTTTTTGGATTTTACACAAAACTTTCCATCTCTGCCAGGATCCTTCTGGATAAAATGTCCAGCATTCAGCTGGATAAACACATCAAGAGATGGGTGAGTAGCTGGCTCATGGGTCAGGAACAAAGGGTGAGAGTGAATGGGGTGACATCAGACTGGCAGTCTGTCACTTGTGGGGTTCTGCAGCGCTCCATCCTCAGCCCTGTGCTCTTCAACACCTTCATAAATGCCTTGGAAGCAGGACTAGAAGGGACACTAAGCAAGTTCACAGATGATACAAAACTGGGAAGAGCTGTTGACTCCCTCACAGGCAGGGAGGCCCTGCAGAGGGACTTCTACAGATTAGAGGACTGGGCCATCGCCAGCCGGGTGAAGTTCAAGAAGGGAAAGTGTCAGATCCTGTACCAGGGATGGGACAACCCTGGATGTATGGACAGACTGGGGAATTTGATGCTGGAAAGCAGCACCCCAGGATGGGGTGAAAGAAAGTTGAAGATGAGTCAGCAGTGCCCTGGCAGCCAGAAGAGTCAACTGTGTCCTAGGAGCATCAGGCCCAGCATCACCAGCTGGGTGATGGAAGAGATGTATCCTGCTCTGCTCTGCCCTGGGGCAGCCTCACCTGGGATATTGTGCGCAGCTTTGCATCCCTCAGCACAATATATGGAAGACATGAAGCTACGGGCAAATGTTCAAGGGAGGGTAACAGAGAAGGACCATGAGGACACTCCTTGTGAGGAGTGTATGAGGAACAATTGGTCTGCTCAGCCTGGAGGACCCTCATCAGGGTCTGCAACTTCCTCATGAGGGGAAGAGGAGGAGCAGACACTGATCTCTCCCCTGTGGTGGCCAGTGACAGAACCCAAAGGAATGACCTGAAGTTGTGTCTGGGGAGGTTTAGGTGGGATATTAGAAAAAGGTTCTTCTCCCAGTGCATGGCTGGGTGCTGGGACAGGCTCCTCAGGGGAGTGGTCACAGCAAAATCCTGATAGATCTCAAGGACCATTTGGACAATACTCCAAGGGATATAGTGTGACACTTGGGGGTGGTCCTGTGCAAGGCCAGATGTTGGACTCAGTGATCCTTGTGATTCTGTGAAATACCTAGAGCATTAATCTAGAATTTTAGTTTCTTGCAGGCTCGACTCCCTTAGAAGCATTTACTAAGTGCTGGTATTTAGTGCTTTACATATTCCACCTCCTGCAGGTAAACAAGCCAAAATTACCCTAAATCTTCTCATGCCCATACATGGATTTCTGTCTGGACACCATCACCTTAACCCTTCTACTAAACTAGGTAACAGGATAATTAAGCATGAAAGAGGGCAGAACTGTAATTTTGGATACATTCCTGAGCCAACCTAGTAGAGCACGTTGGAAAAAAATAAGGTACTTTGCATGACAAGGAGTTTGCAAATTTCTGAAGTCATCCTATTTTGGTACTCAAGAGTGGGGTTTTTGCATTCTTTACAAGCTGCAGCTGGGGACATATCTGCATTATTTTTGAAAGAATGAAAGGAATGAAGAATGAGAAGCTTTTGGGGTTTGGAATTTCCCAGTTCATGGAACTGTTTAAAAGTCCTTGGCTTCCGGTCAACTCCTGCTCTTATGGTCAAACCAAGAAAGTGAAACTTAAAAAGTTAATCTATTTCTTATACAAACTTTATGACAACAACAATAAATTACAAATTAACTTCACATTAAAAAGGACTTTTGCTCTGAAACACTGATCATCTCTATTGAAGTCATAATTCCTTTCAGAAAGAATAATTTGTGGTTTGCTCTATCTCCATCAATAATCTATCAGCAAGGTTACAATTCTAGAGCTTGGTAGGAAACACTTCTGTTAGCCAATAAATTTTTTCAAGACTACAAAAATTCCCCCTTTCAGTGTTGGGACAAAAGTCCCCTTTGCAACCTTTTTTCCCCCATGACAAACAGCAAGGCAGGGAAAACCCCCTGGGAATGGGCTCCTAGCAGGGCCATCAGGGTGAGGAGCACTCAGCATGGAGTTTTCTTCTCCCTTCCCTTCCTCTTTCCAGCCCTGCATGTTTCAAGCCAGAGGTCTGCAGGCCTGATGAAATATTACCATCTGGATGACTCAAGCAAGATGATCTGGCTGTACTCCCATCGAGTTAGTCAAATAATACAGCTCTGACATCTTCTCTGGAGAATGAATCCCACATGTAGGAACAGGCAGCCATTCAGATGTGTAAAAGGAAACACAAAGGTAGGCATTCTCCCTGAAAAACTGCCTCCTAAACTAAGCCCTTAATCTGTAGCATACCCCACAGTCTTCCCCTCTTGCCCCTAAAGGGCAAATCTTTTAATGAGGTTATTTGGGAATGTACAGATAGCATATTTTTAATGTCTATGCCAAGAAGTAGATGTGTTTTCTTAACAAGTGCTCCCTCATCAACCTGACATGCTGTAACCACACAGACCAACTTGTCTTCAAAACCACTTTGAGCCAGGGAGAGCCTTCATAAAAGTTACATCAAGGCCCAGGTAATCTTTCAAAATATAATTAAAAGAAGCAAGATAAACAGCATCTCATAAGACCTTGGAAAATGTGATGCCCTTCTGCTTTATATGCTAATTTACCTGCTGAAGATAATACAACATGAAGATAATACAACAGTTTAAATGCATTCTTAACCAATATATTACTCCATCTGTTTAAAAGTTACATTTCTTTTATGTATCCTGTTGCTAAATTTTGAGGAGGAGAAATCCATGGATGTTTCTGGGAGTTAAGAAAGGAAAAACCCTTGTCCTTTCTATGCATCTAAGAGTCATAATATTCCCAGTAGAATCAACTTTATTTAAAACAAAACAAACCAACCAAACAAAAACACACAGAAAAATCCCACAGAACACAAATGGGGCACAGCATTAAAAAACTTGTGCTGCAAAAAACATCCTGGAAAATTCAACCCCCCTATTGCAAGAATATAATGAACATCAACAAGTGACAACTGTAATCAAGAAGATAGAGGAAGAATATATACTAACAGGATATTATAAAACATCATTTTACTTGGCTCATATGAAACTTACCTTGTAGTTGATAATCTGTAGCACAGACATTTGGTATCTTGAGAAAAGTTAACAAGGTAGCTTTGGGTAAAACTGGAGACCTTGTGTAATCCCCTCTCTTCCACTAAATAATGGATGTTATTGACACTTTGCATCATTAAACAGATAAAATTTGATTCTCAGCTCTAGGCACCAAGGCCTATGAAACAGACCCATATTACCCATGGCATTTTCAACTACCTCATCCCATAATTTCCTACTCTGCTCTGAATTTTAAAGAGCTTACAGACTGCCTAGAGACTTTTTGTAGCTTTTACAGACATAAGTGTGATCTTAAAGGTTTTTTATTTTACCAAAGATAGTCATCATCATCCATTTTTGCTTCGCTCCATACCCACTTTACTTTTTCCAACAACATATTTTATCATTGTCCTGCCACTACTTCAAAATTAAAGAGAGCAGTTATTAACCAAGCTATGATTATAATAAGAGCTCCTGGCATTTATTTAGTTCCTTTAGACCCTGGTCTGAAACTCATCTAAGTAATGTGAGCCTTAAAGCACCTTAAACTGCATCCTCTGGAGCACAGTGTTGGTACGAGCTGTGGTAGTGCAATGCCAAACGTGTTAGAGAATTGAATGTCCATCAGGTCCCAAAATAAATCCTCATATTCATTTACCAGTTTCAATGCTACCTATCCCTGTTGATCAACTTTCACTCAAGTTTTCTCTGGAGGGAGAAAAGAATTTGTTATTAAGAGAAGCTATGGCCAAAGACCAAGTTTTTCTAAAATTATTTCAAATAGTCTTGAATTTTTTGAAGTTCAAGCTTATCTGACATACTTGGTAAAACACCAGGGAGACATTTGACAACGTTGCACTGATTTTTTGTATCAGTTTCACTGCACAGACAGCCTCACCTTTGTCCCGCATTCTGCACCTTACAAAGCATCCAGTTTTCATAAATTCATGCTAAATTAACATCCCTTTTTTGCATCCCCCAGCTTAAAACTCATTCGTCTTACAACAAGACTTACACAACCAGCAATCTACTAAAAGCAAACTCCTACATGAAAACTTCCAGCACAACTCTCTACCATCAACACATTCCTATAAGAATTTTATACTGTTCCTAAGATTCCCACCCAAAAAAACATCTGGAAACAAAGATCCACTGTTGCAATAACAGCTAAAACTCCCCAATGATCCCTGCAAAGTTAAAACCAGGACTGCACTGTGATTTTGTTGGTATGTGTTAATGCAGAGCTGGGTTTGAAAGTTCCTAAGGGTACACTTTACAATTTCATGTGGCATTTGCTGAAAAAACAGTGTTTGCACTCAGAGAAGGGCACATAGAGAACCTTGTTTAAAAGAGCCAGAAGAAAGTTACCCTTCAGTGCTCTGAAGCAGAGGGGAATCAGGGAGATCTGTGCACTCTAGGGAATACCTTCTGCTCCATGCAGAGTATCTGATTGCATTACTAACCTGAAGACACCTGCCCTAAGCAGAGATTTGGCCTGGAAAAGGTACAAGAACTATTTTTCAAATGCAAATTCAGCATATCCAGTAATTCAGTCACAAAAGTAAGCAGCAGCATGAAATGAGAGCAAAACCTTCAGCTGACCCTGTTAAGGTGGCCCAGCTCTGGTGCTCACACACAGATCCTTTGACACTGAGTACAGAAGAGAGAGTCACAGAGCTAAATAATTTTTAAAAAGAAAAAGCAAGACATCACATAGCTGTTAGCCAAACCTGCTGCTTTTTTATGAGACTAGAACTGACACTTATTTCTGGGTAACTTTCAAGGATTACATTTGCAAGGTTGAGAAAATGTAATTTCTCTAGCAAAGGACTCTCATTCCTGCAGACCTTTACTCCTGCTTAAAGTAGATGGCCCCGAGACACCGTAAAAAGGCAAACAAACAGAAACTAAATCAGTATAGTCCATTCCACGGTAAGACAATAGTTTTTGTGTTATTGCAGCAGGTAAAGCCCAGTTATGCTATATGATTTCATTTTAACAAACTCCTCTAATTACTCTTTTTCTTCCCCTGACTACTAGGAGGGCCAGTAATGGGCCACAGCTGGTGGCATATGAGGTTACACTGCTCCCAGCAGCTGGAGCCCTGCCTTCACTTTTGGGCCTATCTTTAATTAGCCATGATGCTTTGGAGGCAATTACAGCTGGAAGTTGATATATTTTTTTAATAATTATGGATAGGCACATTCTTTGTCTCTCAGTGTGAAAATGGATGAGAAACAACAGTTGACATGCTAAAAAAAAAGTAGACAGGTAGCCTAAAGAAAGCCTGTGCTTCAGGAAGATTCCAATTTTTAATATCTAGGTTTGAGAGAATTTTTATGGCCTGGGAGTTGATGTAAAGAGTTTGCAGGATCCTGGTCTCAGCTCAACTCTTGCTACTCATCACTGTACAGTGCTACACAGGGAAATACCCTCAGTGAGGCCACCAGACCTCACCCCCTTCTCCAGGAATGGTGCAGGTGGTGGGCCACAAGACTGGAGGTCCAGAATGAAAATCCAGAGTAGGAGTTTTCCATACCCCTCTGTTTTATAGGCTAGAAAGGCAGCAAATGCAGAGCACCAGCCATCTAAACCCACAGGCAGAACAGTGCTTTTAAAATACCTTGCTTGTAATTGTTAAGACAGCCTGAAAATGTGGAAAAGTACTATTTCAATGGCTCTGTTATCGTTGCAAAGGCATGGAAAATATTTCTCACACTGAATAATCCTCACCATTCACAGCAATTTGCTGTGAATTTGCACAGGTACAAATCCCTGTGCATGGCAGGGCTAAATGAAACCCTTCAGACTGAATGACTGAATGACCTGTATTTTATGGCAGGTGTTAGGAGTCACAGATTAACAGCACGATGCTGGCACAAGCTAGCATACCTCATTAAATCCAATCTATAATGAAAATATAACATTAATATTTTAGCAAACTGTTGTCTTGGTATTTTTATTACATTCAAGCTGAAAAAGTAAACATTTTCCCTTAAAAAGAAAACTGTTAATAAATAGCACTGAACATAGAGGTGTCTAAATTGACACCTGGGAAGCCACTGTCTGAAATGCCTATTTCAGGCCATCTGGGAGAGCACCAGTTAAGTTTGTCAACCAGAAAGTAATATTCACTCAGAAAAGGTATCCAATTTACTGGTATTCCAACAGAATGCTCTCTCATTACCCAATTACACTTCAGAGGAAGGGGTGAGGTTATAATACTTTTGACCATAATTTAAATTCTGCCTTCCCTTGCCTTCCTCATGCCTGACTTACATTGCCTTGCACTCCATTACCTTGCCTTGACCCTGCCCTGCCCTTCCTCAGCCTCACCTTGCCCCTTTCTGTGGCCTCTGCCCTCTTTTCAACCTCCTCTACATCCTGGCCTCTACTTCCCTCCAGCCTTCCACCACTTTTAGGGCTTCACATTTTTGGCCACATCTTGTTCTCCAGCCTCCCATCCCTTTAAAACTTCCACATCTTTTTTGCCTCTCCCATCTCCTTTCCTTTTCCAGACTTCTAACCCTTTCACTCTCCTGCTCTAATTTAGCTTCCCATCAGTTTTAGGGCTCCACTTTATCCTAGCCACTTCTTGCTTTCCAGCTTCCCACCTCTTTTTGGACTCTCACACCATTTTAGCCTCCACTCCTTTTTAGACTCCACCTTTTCCTGGCTTCCATTTATGCTCCACAACTTTTCCATCTCCCACAAAATTTGACCTCCGCTGTTTTCTGGCCTAAACTTTTCCTCAGACCTCTTACCCTCTTTGGCTTTCCTCCCCATATCAGTTTCCACTTTTTCATCTCCTAAAGTTTCACTCCAACTTAGCATCCCTTTCCAGACTTCTACCCCTTTTCACCCTCCCACTCCAATTTAACCTCCTACCCTTCACAGACTCCACTTTTTTCTGGCCTCTACCCTTTATTCAGCCTTCTTCCCCATTCCAGCTTTACACTTTTCTGGCCTCGATCTCCAGTTTTTGCCCCTTTCTTCCTCCCTCTCCCCACACTCTCCCTTCAGCTTTTCACCTTCCACATTTTTGGTCTGTACTTTGGATTTTTTTTTTGCTTCCCACATAATTGTGTCCTCCTGTCCTTTCAGCTTCTGCATTTCTTCCTCTCTTCCACCTTTTCTTGGCCCTTTACCCTTTTCCAGCCTCTATTTTTTCTTGACTCATTTTTTCTTCTCACTGACCTTTCTTTGTGTGTTTTACTCTTTTGCAGCCTCTACTTTTTTTCTCTCCAGTTTTCTTTGTTACCCCACTTCCTTTCTGGCCTCCTTCTCATTTTTAGCCTCCACTTCTTTTTCAGCCTTCCTTGTTTACTCCATTTCCACAATTTTTCCCCTCTACCTTTTACACTGACCCTTCTGTTCTTTTTCAGTCTCCCACTCTTTTTTCTCCCTCTATCCCTTTAGGGCCTCACCTTTATATTAAGCCTCCACTCTATTTGATGCTTTCTCCTTATTCCTCCACTCTTTCAATAGACTCTCAGACTCCATCTCACAAAAAGATTTCTTTAGTGTCCCACAGTGCTTTAGCCTCTCCCCAGGTTTCAGCCTCCACTTTCTGTCCTCCAGTCTTCCACAATTCTTTGGCCTCCCATCCCTTTTCAGCCTGCATTCTTTTCAGGCCTCTACTTCCTCTCCAGATTCCCACCTCTTTTCAGCCTCTCACAGGAAAAAAATGTGCTAAAATCATGGGTTGAAATGCAGCTGGAAACCACTAACATTTTTTTCCCTGATTTTCCTCAAGTAGTGTGTTAAGAACACCCTGTGCCATGTTTTGTGCTGCAGAAGAAACTGTCCACGATGGGTTACCTGGTATTTAGGTGTCAGATAAAGGGTTCCTCAAACCAAGGGATTTAAGGCTGCCCCATACTTCTAATAAGACTCAGCTTTCCATTTCCAATCTGTAATTCTTCACCAAGACGTTTAGGAAATGCACTCGCACAGCCTGAAGTGTTAAATATCAGCTGTTCGAGTTGTTTTGTTCAGCTCTGATTTCAGACACAGTCAATTCCAGGGGCAAAGCTAGGGAGGAATACTTCATCCACCCACACAGGCAAGGAAAAGCCAGACCTTTGCCTCAGCAGCTCCAGCACTTTAATTTCTTGGCACTCTGGGATGGTGTGAGAAATTTTACATTAAATCAACAATGTACCAAGAACTCTTGGACATTTAAGTTCTCCAACAGATAGGCTATATTTCCCTGTAACTGATCTTCACAGAACCCCTTGAAAGGGGATGTGAGGCAATGGCAGGAAGCAAATGTCCCTGGTAGTCATCAGCCAGTGGCAGGAGGCTTGGCTCCAGCTGCAGAACAATGAGAGGAAGAAAGGGAGATAAGCAGCCAGGAAACACACAGGGCACAGGGGAGCAGAAAGCCACAAGAAAGCAGAGAGGGAGAGCTGCGAGGCAAAAAGCAAACCAGCGTCCAGCTTTGAACGGGAGGGATACCTGTGTCAGAAAGGAAGCCCTCAGGAAATGTCAGGTGGCACGTCAGAGTGAGAGTGCAAGTGGTAAAGGTTCCATGAGGCCAGGGGCAGCAGGAAAAGCTGGCAAAGGGAGCAGAGAGACTATGAGCCTCTTGGTGAAGTCCCTGGGGCAATGGAGACTGGTTGTCCTATCACTCAAACAAATCTCCCAGAGGGAAATGCTGGGAAAAGCTGGAATTATGCATGTAGAACCTGGTGACCAATGTCCCCTTTCAGATACTCAGTCTGGGACCAAAAAAAAGGTGGTGCAGGTTTTCCTACCTCAGCAAAGCAAAGAGAGGCCCAGAAGGAGGCAGAGCACCTGGGACAGAAACAGGTCCATGTGGAGGACAAAGACAACCACTTTTCCAAATGGATCGTATAGGATAAAGGGATCAAAATCTTCTGACCTATTTCAAACCCTAGATAACTGCAGAGGAAGATCAGATTTGCAGTGTTCAGCACTCAAAAGTCAGCAAGTCCTAATATTAGGTGTGCTGATGACACATTAATTCACCTGATGACCCCTATTCACCTGTGACAGTCTGATGCTGCCTTTAGTTATACATATATACATATATACATATACACATATATACATATATAGTAGCACATCTGTGCTTTTCACAGTGCACTGCCTGGCAAAGGGGCACAAGAGCCGAGTCACAAGTCATTTCCTTCTGCTGCTCTCGTCCTGAAACTCCTTTTCTATCCCTCCCCCACCTCCCCTCATTATCACTCATTAAACCTCCCAAGCCCTGAAGTAGGTGAGGGGCATTTTGGCAGGCCCAGAGCTCCCTACAGGCCAGAGGAGGTTTAATTCAGAGCCAGTAATCTCTCCTGCATGACAAGGCTTATCTGGGCTCCATGTAGGCATTTAAGCTGCTCTGTGAAGGAAGCAGTGACCTGGTTTGCCATCCCCAACCTGGACTGCAGCAGTGGGCTCAGTCAGCACTGATGTGGAGTCTTTCCCATGGGTTTCACAGCATAACCTAGGCTCATTTGTAAAAAAAAAAAATACTGAGGGAGTAGTGCAGCCTCAGGATTTCCTATGTCCTCATCTGCCCTACTTTGGAACCAAAGAGAAGCTGCCCACCAAAGCAGCTGCTGCTCCTAAGGTGGCTTCAGCTAATTCTGCATCTACACACATTTCTCCTGGGAAACCAAGGTGTAGCAAACATCCAGGAAGCCTTGTGTGAGGCAGCTCCAGGTTTGGAACACAGGCAGATGCTTTCCAGAGGAAAAGCAGGGGAAGAACCAGGCACTAAATAGGCCAGAGCTCAGGATAGGGGACTGCAATCCCCAGTGTGGCAAGTCAGAGGGGCAGCCAAATACATCTCACCCAGCAACCCTACAGGGAAAAAAAGCTCTGCTTTTCCTTTTCTCTTCCCACAAAACACAGAGAACAAGAACATCTTGACAAAGAGGGTCAAGCCCAAGCACTTTTGCAGCTGACCTCCGTGCTAGTGGCTCTGTCAGTGACACTGAACCAGTTTTCTGGCCACGCTGTGTTTTGTGTCAGCCTCCCTAATTCTGTGGCACAGGAATGCATCTTATGCATAAGGCTGTGCTGATTACCCCAAGGAAAGGGCAGCTGCAAGCTCACATGCAGCAAGAGAGCAATGCTCACCTGAGCCTGCATCTGCCCAGGCTCCAACAGCACTGTCCAAAGTGAATAAGTGAATAATAATCAAGTGTCCTGTACCATGTTACAGAGGCAATGCAAATACCCCTCCATGCAGGACAGAATGACTTACTAAGATTTCTCCTGCAGGACAGGGAATTGTTGAGCTGTACAGGACTTTTTTCTTTTCTTTCTTTTTTTTTTTTTTTTTTAATTACACATTATGCTGCTGTACCAGGGAATGGGGAAGCAAGTCTAGAGTGTCACTCAGGGTAGATGCATTTCATCCCATCTTTGAGACTACGCTGAACTTTACTTCTCTCAGACTCTAGACTATTACAAAAAAAAGAAAACCCTGATTCCGGTTTAGCCCTGAAACCTGATGGACTGAAGTGTGCTCTTCTCACTGGCTCTTTTTTCTGTGCTCTTCTCAAAACATGCAAGTTGTTCTCACCCTATAGACTCTGGTAACTATTGGCTTCAATGGCAGGAAATATACTCCAAAATAATAATTCCCAGGCTGAAATCAAGCTCTGTTATTTTCATGCCACTGCTAACATGTCCAGAGCAGATTTATTAAAGCCATGAGTGACCCCCCTGCCAGAAATTAAGGACATTTCTTGTGAATAAGCAACTTTGGTGTTTTTTCCTCCTGCCTCCTCATCTGCTGAGCTGCACCAGAAAAGCAACTTGTCAGGCTAATTATTCACAGAGATTTTAAGCTGCATATTTTCTCTCAGGACTAATCTAACCCAGATATGGGAAAGGCATGGTTTTAATCAACCCTTCTATACATCCCATGATACTTGGTCACATGTGCATTATGTGCATCACCCAGTAAAATAACCACATTGTTCACCATTAACAAGCTGGCTATCACATGTTGTTCTCTTTGCCCTCTTTTTATAGGGTTTTAGTGCTGCCTCCAAACAAACCAGTTCTAAAATGAATACTCTGAAATACTCTGAATCAGACTACAGAGCACTTTTTTCATAGCTACAAAATTTTTTACAAAAGTAACAGACTGACCATGACCCTCAAATAGTTTCACTGTAGGTGAAAAGGCAAGCTTAAAAGCTATATACTTTTATATTAAAGCTTTATACTTCTATAATCTTGCCTTTAAAGGCAAGATTAAAGCTATATACTATATTGTCTCTATACTGTTCAACAAGATCTTGGGAAACAGAGTGAAATCAGCCTTCCTTCCAGCATATGGAAATTCATTTAAAAGGGACACACCATCAGAGATCACACTAGAAGCCTCAGTGCAGGCAGCGCTCTAAAGCAATTCAAGGCTTTTTTTTCCTGAAACAAGTGACAGAGCTAGGCTCCAGGGAGGGCAGAGCCCTGCACAGACTGCAGAATCACTTACCAGCACTGCACTGAGCAGCACAGGATATGAGAGAAACAGCTGCTTCTTGTCCCTGGTGACACCTCAGGTCAGCTGCTGTTCCCTCTGCAGTGACAGAGGTGGGTTTGCTCCCAGACTGTACATCTTTCCTTTTCTTCATCCTCACACAGCATTATTTTTTCTTTGGCCTTAGCTATGGGGATTGAAAGATGAAGTAGGAGTATCTTACTCTAAGAGAGGAATGCAGTAGATGCTGGATGGGAAGCAGGACTTTTACAAATGAATAAAACTCTACCTGTTAGCATACACTGACCCAGTTTGAGTGCAGGACTTGGGAATATAAAGCAAAGCTCCACCCAACTTAGGGAAGATTTAAAAAGCGCCGCATTTTCACACCACAGTCTCTAGTTCTAAATTGTTTGGGATGTTCAGGTGAAAGGAATGAGAGGGTTGTGTCTTTACAAACAAACTGTGGGCCTGCTGGTAGATAAAGCCAGATACTGACAGGTGAAAGAAGCAATGGGAGGGACCATAAATTCCAGAGGAATTCCACTAATTCCACTAATTGACACAGACTGTCACTAAAGGCTGTGCTAAATTCCTGGACTTAGAGAAAAAGAACAGAGATACAAAGAAAAGGCAGGTCTGCATTAGATGATTTGGGAAGTCTGTACCTCTCAAGTACCTCAGCCAACGGGGAAAGGGAGAGGGAAATGTGGCCAGGAAATTGGGATAAGAAGCCTCCAGCAATCCAAGAGACGCTGTGGGAAATGCCCCATGGCCTCTCCCTTTGTTCAAATACAGTTACAGGACTCCTCTGTCTCCTTTTTGGACATAAACCTCTGACATGATGGATTAATTTTCCTGACACAGGGAATCTCAGAGACCTAACTAGGCAAGATGTAAAATAACAAACCTTGCTTTCTTCCAAAGGCTTTGAGAGTGAGGACAGGAGAGTAGTAAACATGATTAACTCAGAAGTTTGGTTTTCTTGGCTTTTTGTGCAGCAGATTTTTCTTCTCACATTAACTGATATTCATTGAGTATTAAAAAAAAAAAAAATCCAAAGCCCAGTAATTAAATAGGATTGTCAACATGCTTCATAGGATTTGCTGATTCAGTGATGGTGCTCACCTTGCTGTACTTACTGTGACCACCACAGGCAGAGCTGTAGCATGTCTGGAAAACACAGGAACCAGGCAACGGTGTGGATGAGAATGGAAGCACCAATCCACAACGTCCAAAATGCATCACAGTGATGTTTTCAAATGGGAACAGCTATGTTGCTGCTTAAGTAATTTCTATTCTTCTAACTCAGCATCCTCTTTGAAAGTCCATCTGCAGCTCCACAGCAGCTCCTGCAGTGCCTTGCATGCAGCAGGTGGGTGGGATGGCAGCAGGACCCGATGTGTGCCTGGTGTGGGCTGAGGGGCTGCATTCACAGCTCTGTCACCTTGTGGAGAAGAGCTCTTCCCACTCTCCAGAGGGCTGGGAGCAGGAGGGAGGAAACCCCAGGGGTTAGGGCAGAGGAGAGCCTGGGCACAGGATGCAGGAGAAACTGGGAATTAAGGAGGGAGGAGAGCCTGGACCAGCTCGGCCACACTGGGGTAAAAGTGGCCACTTTGAGGGCACTGGGAGCAGAGCCAGCACTGGACCCACAGCTCAGCCTGGCATGCAGCCCTTCAGAAACTGTCAACTTCTGAAATCTGTCTGCTTTGGGGTTTTTTTCCTCCCTTGCCCTGCGCTTTTCCCTTGCTGTACCTGTGTGACTGTTCCTGGGGGCTCTTCCATCAGGCAGACATTGCAGTCCACACTCCATTTCCTTTGCAGCTGAGCAACATGACTTTGGACAAACCAAACTTTTAGAACATACTTGACTTTGTGTTTACATAAGTTAATAAAACTGGAGGAACAAAATACATTACAAATTGAAGGAAAGTCACATCCCAAGTGGATGTCTTTGAAAACACTGTGCTGAGGGCTGAGTGCTTCTATACAGTGCATTTTTGAAAGTTTAATGTAGGATCACATTAAAATGGGCACAAAAAGAGCAGAAAATGATTTCCCGGGGAAGAAGCAAGAAAATAATGTACAACTAGGTCAAATTAATAAGACTATAATTTAAATAAAGTCACTTTAAAACACCAGTGGATGTCACAAAGTCCTCAAAGATGTGATAAAGCAGTAAGTGCAGCTTTAGAGCAACAGAGCATTTCAGTGTGCTCCAGGCCACAAAACACATGTGAGACATCCTGCTCAAAGTTACTGAAATAATTGATGTGGTGCCATCTGTAGCTCACTGGTCCCTACATGTCATTTGTACCAGCACAAGTGAGTCTGGGTGGTGCTGCAGAGGTTCAGTCACTGAAATCTCTGTGATGGGGTAAAAGCAGTGCCAGAGTTTGTAAAAGGCTCCTCAGTTAATTAAGGGATTGTGAAAAATGCCTCTTGCCTCTTCCAAGGAGCCCGTCATGCCAACCCTCATTTTTCATGTGTTAATGAAAAATGCTTAATACCTCTGGAAAAATAGCAATCAGGTGGCTTCCAGTTAGGGAAATATTTTCACTGTAACATCATGACGTGTGTGACTGTTACAAATGCCGCTCATTTTTCTCTTATTGAGGTTTTAAAGTGCAGCACTGTGCTCTGCTCTGGCATTTAATGCAACTAATGTCAGTACTGGGTTGCAACTGGATTAAATAAAGGTGGCTGTTAATCACAGAGAAATGGTATGGGAGAGGCCATCTTCAGAAGTGGTGTCTAGCAAAGGGTAAACTCCCAGCTGTCTGGATTTTCTCCATCTTTAACAGGGTTTTATGATTTCACAGCAGAACATGACATGATGAGCCGTGACTGCAGACCCTGTGATTCCAGCACTCATCTACGGGACTTCAGTGGGTGCTTTGGGGTAAATAATGAGGTTTGTAACATTATTTAACAAGCTATTCACAATTTGACAAATTGTTCTGTTATTTACCAGCTCAGTAGAAATACTTGTTAAAGTCACCATCCCTGGAGGTCTTCAGGAAAAGACTGGACATGGCACTCAGTGCTCTGGTCTAGTTGATGTGGTGGAGATTAATCAAAGCTTGGACTTGATGATCCTGGAGGTCTTTTCCAACCTAAATAATTCTGTGATCTGTGTAATTCTGAGAAAATACTGGGGATTTAATACTTAGAGAATTAATATCCTTCTGTCAGCTTTCAGAACCAATCTTTCCCCTAAATTATTCCTTTATTTTTAATTATAAATAAAAATTTGAGTGTTGCAGGATGTTGTTCTTTTTCAACTTTCTTGGTATCTAGCCCAATGGAAAACCTGTCCCAAGATTGCTGGTTATTAACTGAAACCTTAAAACAGATTTATTATAATATTCCCAAATACTTCTGTGCTACTTATCATCATCATATTTTCAAACCACCCAACAACTCAACACTATTTTCTTACTGAAAGGCAGCCCTAGTGTACTAAAGACAGTACTGACAGCTAGAACACAACAGTCATTTGCTCTTTTTAAATAGAGCTGGTTCCCCTCTGCAGACTATGCCAAAGAGGATTGTTCTTTGATGTACCCCATTTTAATTTCTTTCAAGCATGGGAGAGTAGAAAAACAAAGATAATTTCCAAGATGTTGGCACCATCTGCAAAGAATTCTATTAAAGCACAAAAATTAAGGTTTTTTTTTGGTTTTTGTATTTTCAAGAGTAGTATTAGCAATATGATGTTGGTTCAGAAGTCAGGTAAGGTCTGTGTTGGCAACTACAATTCTTTTATTGGACATATGTTACTGAGCATTGAACACTTGTTTATGTAGGCACGGATTTAAGAATAACACCACAAAATCAAAAGGCTAAACTGCAGACCTGTACTGGGAATCAGGCCTGGTGAGTCTGTCTACTCCTATAACTCAGCTGAGAAAAGGGGGAAAAAACTGCCATTATAAGAGAAGAAGCATGTTATAAATTATGGTTATTATAAGATAATATTTCCTTTAAGGCCCAAAGCACTGGAAAATCCAGGTTCCCTGTGTACATGCACATTGTGTTTGTTGCAGGACATATTTAAACTTAGACTCTGCCTTATGCAAGTGGTTTATCTGTAAGAAAACTTAGTAAAGCTGTACTGATTCAAACAGTTCTCTTAACAAAAAAAAAAAAATGTATTTCAGAATAAAAAATGATACACTTAAACCCAGATAACCTACCCAAAAGAGAGCAAGTTTCAGCAAACAGTGACCAAGAAAGAGTGAACAGGGAAAGCCAGTGTGAGTTATGACTTTAAGCAATGGTCTTTGCCAGATTTCATTCCTGCTTGCATCAGAGTTTTCTTCCACAGAAGATTCAGGAGATAAAAAGGTAAATTGAACATGTCATTGTCTTTCTTCATCTCATAAGGGCAGTTTTCTACAGTTCTTAGTAACAGAAAAAAAAAACAACCAAACATTTCCAGAACTTGCACATATCCAAAAAGAAAAAGGTGGAAAACAAAGAGGGAGAATAAAACCTAATAAAAGCTAAAACATTACTTTGTAGTAAACAATAGAATATAACGTGCAATAGTGCAATTTCTCCTTTGCTGCTCCAACAACGAAGTCTTGGTAGACAGTCCCCTGCATGTCACGGTGTGTGGCAGCATCCGTGTCACACCTAGCTGCGAGCCTGCCGGGCGCTGCTGCCGCCGCTGCCGGGCTTCGGAGCCGCCTCGCTGGGTCCGGGCTCTGCCCTCCCCTTCCCCACCTGGCGCAGCTTCTGATCCCAGCGCTGCGGATCCAAAGGCAAAGAAATTACCAGAGGGGTCACAGAAATTGCCAGAGAGGTCACAGAAATTGCCAGAGGGGTCACAGAAATTACCCAAGAGGTTACAGAAATTACCACAGAGGTTACAGAAATTACCAGAGGGGTCACAGAAATTGCCAGAGGGGTCACAGAAATTACCAGAGGGGTCATGGAAATTACCAGAGAGGTCACGGAAATTACCAGAGGGGTCACAGAAATTACCAGAGAGGTCACAGGAATTACCAGAGAGGTCACAGAAACTACCAGAGGCGTCATAGAAATTACCCAAAAGGTTATAGAAATTCACAAAGGGGTCACAGAAATTACCACAGAGGTCACAGAAATTACCAGAGCGGTCACAGAAATTACCAGAGATGTTACAGAAATTACCAGAGGGATCACAGAAATTACCAAAGGGGTCACAGAAATTACCAGAGCGGTCATAGAAATTACCCAAAAGGTTACAGAAATTACCAGAGGGGTCACAGAAATTACCAAAGGGGTCACAGAAATTACCAGAGGGGTCACAGAAATTACCAGAGCGGTCATAGAAATTACCCAAAAGGTTACAGAAATTACCAGAGGGGTCACGGAAATTACTAGAGGGGTCACAGAAATTGCCAGAGGGGTCACAGAATTTACCAGAGGGGTCACAGAAATTCCCAGAAAGGTCACAGAAATTACCCAAGAGGTTACAGAAATTACCAGAGGGGTCACAGAACCATGTGTTGGCAAACAGCAGCAAAAGCTGCAGTTGCTGTTTCCACCGCGTCACCCTGCGCTGGGCTCAAGGGTGCAATGAGAGCTTATTGGGAAAAGCCATTTAAACAGGGAAACTCTTTCCTGGCTTTCTTGTAGCCTCTGTGAATGAAGGGTCTGATACAAGGCTTCAGCACAAGGGGGACTCACCTTTGAAATAATAAAATTTAAATGAAGCTACTCATGCAATCTTTGGGGGAAACTGGATGAAAAAATGGTCAAGGGATTTTTGTTAATTAAAAAAAATATTATTATTTATTTTTATTTTTGGAGGCAATAGAAATCACAGTTAAAAAAAAAAAAAAAAAAAAGACATAATAAATATAGTTGGTATAACTGTTGATGCTCTTGGAAAGGAAGATGATGATGAGAAGTGGGTGACATGGCAGGGACCTCAACACTCCCAGGCTGGGTGTGAGGGCAGAGGCAGCAGGTTACAGACAACAAGGAAATAAGTCAGAAAGTAAGTGTGTTCCCCAAAAAAATTCCAACAAATGATGTTACCACCCAAGAACTGAAACTGAGCAGAAGTCACCCCATGACAGCAAAATTATATTTTCTTTGTGGCACGGGATTTCCCAGGGTTCTGCCAAATCAAACAACAACTTGAAATAAGATCCCTGTATCTTTTCACTCCTGTAATCTCCATTGATGTGAGAAATGCGCACAGAAAATCTTGCTTTTATAAACACAACAGTATTTTCCTGCCAGTGACCCTGAGGAAGAAAGTGCTGAGTGGAAGAGAAGACTGGTTTGCACAGGCAAAACCATTATGGCAAATGAATGGCTGAGAAGTTGTGTCAAAATAAGAATTTTCAGTGTAAAGTGACACTCCTGACAATGTCAAAACCATTGATACTTTGCAGTGCATCAAAACATAAAAAGGTCATTCTTCCAGAAATTGGAAGGCATTAGAAAACATTTAAGTAAGGAAAAACCAGAATATATTTTCATATAGACAGTTGGGGCTGCTCAGCCTGGAGAAGGGTTCAGGGAGATCTTAGAGTACCTTCCAATACCTAAAGGGGCTCCAAGAGAGATGGATAAGGACTTTTTACAAGAGCATGTAATGACAAGACAAGGGCTAACGGCTTTAAAGTGACAGAGATCAGATTAGATTATATAAAATATACAGAAGAAATTCTTGGCTGTGAGGGTGTGGAGGCCCTGACACAGGCTGCCCAGAGAAGCTGTGGCTGCCCCATCCCTGGAAGTGTTGAAGGCCAGGTTGGATGGGGCTTGGAGCAACCTGGGCTGGTGGAAGGTGTCCCTGCCCATGATTTAGTCTGAAAAACATTTGTAAAGCCCCCTGGTCTGTTTGGGGTTTTGTTTTTTTTTTTTTCATTCATATCACAACCCCAACTAAGCAGGCATGTGTTGTGGAATGCACAGCTTGCCCACAGAGTTAAAAGACTCCTACTGTTTGCTTTTTTGAGACAGGTTTTGATTCCTGCTACAATGGGATACTTTGGAGTAATTCAATATATCCCTTTATTTACTCAGCATGCAGTTCTAAGTAATGAAGCAAATAAAACACCAGGTTAGTTTTTCATACATGATATTGATTAACTGGAGGCAGCATATGCATTTTATTCCCTTATTTTAAAAAGACAGGTAGATGTTTTATAGCACCCACAACATTTGACTTCTGGTGAGGTATTTTCTTACCTTTATTTTTTTACCAAGACGTTCCTTCCATTTCTCAGCTATGGAGCCTTCCACCAAGAGTAACCTACACAACAGAGACAACTCCATCAAGAGGCTATACAACCCAACACACACAAGACTAAGATCTCCGTGCCTGCAGAGAGCCTTGCCCTCCCTGAATACCATGAAGGAGATGTACAGACACCCACACCAAGTGCTCCATCCTTTTGGCTCTGATGTTCAGCTTTATGACAGGAGAACAGTCAAGGATAGCACAGGAGGAGTTACCTGGAGCGCTCCTCGTCCTCGTAGCCCATAATGATGTATTCTTCATTGGCACTGAGGGGTGGACACAGGCAGCCAGAATTTGTGTGGAGGTTTACAGTGTCCTTTGGAATGTTCACTAGGGAAGATTTCAGGATCTCCTTTACTTCCACTACTGCAGTGACATCGTGGCATTTAGTCTTCACCTCCTTCACTTTAGCCCGAATGACTGGGGAAGAGCCACAAAGAGCGTTGTTAGAAGCAGCAGATAATGCAGGTCACTCCCAAGCTGCTCTTGGTGACCTCTGGGATTAGTCTTTTGCATGGTCCTATATCAGAAGCTTAGCTGAACTCCTGCAATATCTCTGCATCCATCTCTTCCCTTCATTACTTCACCCTCCACCAAGGAGGTCCAGGTAGCTCAGTGTGGCCCTTAATAATATGGTGAAGAGCAGGAGTTACGTACCAGCTGGATTTATGTCCTGTTTAAGTTGGGCTTTGACTTCTTTCCTTCCTTCCTTTCTTCTTCACCCTTTCCATGTTAAATACATTAAATCTATTTCTTGTATGGTCTCCCTCTCCCTTGAGCTGTGACTGTTCCCTCTTTGACTACCTGGAGTACAGATGAGCAAACTTTATCGCTGAACCTTATACAACAAGTGAATGTGCATTAAAACTTCTCATATCACTACTTCTGCTGGATGACAGGCCCTTACCTTTTTCATTCTCTCCAGTGAGCCAGCACTAATCTGCTCTGCTCTTTCTGAACTTCAAATGCTCATGATCTTGACCCAATGACCTCTCTAATTGTTTCCTCTCCCCGCCTTTCTTTTTGCCTCAAGTTGCACAGGAGGAAAGGTTGCCTTTCAAAGGCAAAGCTTTCCATTCTCTCATGGTGCCCAGTGAACTGATCCCACATACAAATGCAAAGCCAGCCCAGAGGTCATGCTCTAGAGAATGCCACATCATTCAAAGAGTCCCTTTCCACACTATAAATAGGAGATACCCCAAATTCCAAATGTCTCCTATGTGAAAAAGGTAATAAAGAAGAAAGAAAACCATGGACTTACACATCTCCTTACTTCACATGCATTGCCCATAACAGCCATTAACCAGAATGTGTTGCAGACACATTAAATACAGGTGCCAACCAACACTAGTGCATCTAGCATGCACAATTTACACTGAGTGATGCCCTTTCTCAAAACCTTTTAAGATCTCAAAATAAAATATTGCTTTAGTTCAGGGATATTTCAAATGCCTTTTGAAATGTATTTAATTTCAAAAGCTTAAGAAAATGAATAGGAGCATGCTCAATGACTCTGCCATATGCAGTTTCTGACTAGAGAATAGTCACTCTAATTTTTAATAAACAAATCATATATTTGTTTATATTTTATAAACAAATCATATTTATATTTGATCATTATAAATGATCAAAACAACATAAAACTGAATATTGACCAAAAAAGCGTTTGAATACAGTTGTAATTTTTAAGCTTTTAACAGCAAACTATTTTTAAAAGAAGATTATCTGACTCTGGCTTTATAAATGCACAATCCTAATAAATATTATACAATAGCTACCATTTAAATAAAACCTTAAATTGGCTGAACCTAAGGTTTTTCACCTGATTAATGGAAAAAAAATGAAGTGTTGCATATTGATAAAGCCTAATAAAATAAGGGCCTTGTTACTTTTGTAAAATCATGGCTCAGGCCATCTGCTTTGGCCAAGTAGAAGAGGACTATGGGAAAGTGACTCAGCTGAATTAGAGGTAGAAAAAATGCTATATAACCATGATGTGCTCAGATTGTGGGGTATGGTGGTTGGTTGGACTGCGTTTGTTATGATTTAAAACCATGGAACTGATAAAGGCTTAACTGCTTAAAAAGGCCTGTTTTTTGCAATAAGGAAGGGCCCAATTGTTCAGTTCCTGTCATATGTATTCGGTGGCTTCACTGCCCTAGCTTGCTTGAAACAAACAGCATGAAGAAAAATAAGAGCCTGGAGCTGTGATATGCCTGAAGAGCAGGACATGTGCACTTTCACAGGTGTTACTGACAGCATAACACAGCTGGCAAGATGCTCACTGCTGGCTTCGATACAGCAGAAGGAAAAGAACCTGTTAGATCTCACGGAGAGGTAGTGGGCATGAAAGCTACTACACACATCCCCTTCTGCAAAAGCTGAGTATACTGGAAATCACAGAGGCAGTTCAGGCACAGCAACCCACAATGTCATTTTTGTTGCATCACTGTTCACACCAGAGAAGTACATGAACCCCAAATGCCTGCATTAAAACTGAAATAACTCAACAAAGACACCCTTGTACCAACATAGTAAGCTAATCCCCTCCATCCTTCCAATTTGGAAACATTTCAGACTACACCTGCCTCCTGCAATAAGTAATATTGGGTTACCATCAGTAACTGTGAACTTTTTAGGCTTTTTTAATGAAAACTTTCCCCTTCCTGCAGCCCTAGAAAAGCTGGGAGCTGGCCATGCAGCTGCTCTCACCGTAGTTGTAGTTGTTGCGTAGGTAGGTCTTCTGGGTGGCTTTTACAGGCTTGCACTTGCAGCGGTCTACAGAAACAGAAAGCTTTGCTTAGAAAGAAAAGAGCATGTATTCAGTGACAATCTTCCCAAAACCTGGAGCTCACGCAGTGTGGGAATTGGATTTATAGAAAATAAATCCAATAAATAAATCCGATGGGTTTGTTCACTGATTGCTGTGTAGAGTGAAGCATACAAGGTACTCACCCTTCTCATGAGACTGAAAATGGAATAAAAGTTTTTAAAACACCTCTCAGTTACCCCATCTCTAAGTCAGAAAAGGGTTATATCTGACAACACCTAACAAAAATTTCACTGAATTGACTTGCTTATTACAGTGAAATAGTAAAAACCACAGGGCATTCCTGGCCTGTTCTGCTGGGAGATGTGGAACTGTCCATGAGACCTTAAATGTTTTTTAGGAGAAAAACCTGACATTCTAAAATTAAAAAAAAAAAAACAAAAACAAACCTAAACCACAGCAAACACAAAGACCCACAGACATTGAGTCTGGAGTGACAAAACCATCATTTTTAAGCCAATTCAAGGTTCAATCCTGAGCTTGCAGGTGCTGTAATTCCATCCTTGCAATGCTGCTCTCTCTTTTGTGCTAGACTTAAGGAATGCCCTCCTTTCTGTCCCTTTTATCATACAGACCGTAATAGAGACACAGAAAGAAAATACTACGGCAGTGCATGATTGAACATTTTTTTGAATATTATGTATCTCATGTTAGTTTAACAAACTGGAATATTCTGGCTAGTAGGCATTCATAGAATAGCTGGCATTGGAAGGGACCTTTAAAGGCCACCTAGTCCAACTCCCTTGCAAATAAACAGGGATATCTTCAACTGGATCAGGCTGCTGAGAGGTCCATCCAATCCACCATTAGGAATTGTGTAAATTTTACATGATTTTATTATGACCCAGAAGTCCAAGTTTAATGAAAATAGAAAAATTCTAAGCCCTTGTGGCCAGAAGGATAGCCTTCAAAAAAAAAAAATAAAAAAAAAAAACCAACACAAATGAGCACTGTCAGAGCAGCATTTCCAAAGGTACAGATGCCAGACAGCTGGGAACTCCAAGAGAGGTAAAAACATTTTCATTAGTGCCCAGGGAATGCTAATGCTGAAGCTCCAGCCCCACAGCAGTGTTCATTAACACCACTGGTATTTCAGGGCTGGTTGTTCTACTGCAAATATTTTCTTATTTTACACTAGTGTCTAAGTGTGGTTTGGTGGAGTAATTTCAAACAGCAGATGCCAGTATTACATGTGCATGGCCATCTATTTTGACATTTGATTTGGCATAAATGGAAGTAGATTTAATGCAGCTTATTTCTATACACCATCATGCTAAGTATCGATGCATAGAAGCTAGTGATTTAGTTAAATTCAACATGAAGAGTCTGAAAAAGATTTATTTGCTATATAAGTTTTGTGCATATTAAAAAGTTTAAAAAAGCATATGGTTACCAACTTCTCAAATCATTATTTTCCATAGAAGAATTTTTGTAGTTGAAAATACAAAAAAATACAGGAAAGAGGAAAACATTTCAAATGAAAAGTATGTTATTTCCTTGAATTTCAAACACATCCTCAGGAATCTATATATAGAGTCCTACAGACTTTAACTTTTCTATGTATTTGTGTTAAAATAACAAAAGCAGAGAAGGGAAGTGATTTTTGGCTTCCCTTCTGCCTTTGTGAGCTCATGGATACTGCAGACCAAATTCTCTGCCTTGAAACAGAGAATAGAAGATGTGCTCCTATGACCCTCGCTCACACAGGCACCTCAGCACTCAAGTCCAACAATGGTAATGTTCTCCTGGTCTACAGTACTTTGCACTGTGTCCCAGGTAAAATAAAATAGACTAAATTGCAAGACAAGAACACAGTCTGACATTTCCTTCAGGTTTAATGCAGTATTAGCTTACTTTATAAATTTTAGAATATATTTTGTTAGTCTAGTTCTATTGCTAAATTATAGACGCGTTCATGTTCTTATTGAAGAACCTCCTAGTCACCCTCATGCTTTTAAAATTTACATTTAAAAGAACTGTACAAAATGCTGCATTATTCTTAATGACTATTTAGAGATGCAGAAACTAACACAAAAGTCATTTTCCAAGGTCAGTTACAAAGTTAGAGCCAGAACCAATTCCTCTCTCCCAGTTCCTGGTACAGTGATATTCCAAGGAAGGCAAATGTTGACCTTCCCCCAGGAGTGGAAATACCCACAAAAGGTGGCTATAAAAATGTACTGCATCACCTGATGCTGAGGGAAAATCCCATCCTGCCTGAGAGCCTCCTCAGAAGCTGCCAGAATTACCAGAAGAGCTCTGAGACCACAACAATGGTGTGTCCCAAGCACAGAGACAGGCAGCAGAGGCTCCCACTGGCTTTGGCTGAGATCACAGCTAGCCATTAAATCTTCTTTTCAAGTAAATACAGGGCTACAAACTGCTCAAAATCTCAAGTCTTTGAAAGCTTCAATCTGTAAATGCCAAAAGACATGGAGAGAATGGTTTTCCCCATGGATTGCTACCAAGAAACATCTGTGTCATCTTAAATATATGTGCATGCATGGCTGTAATACTGACCTGCACAGGCACTCAAACATGGCAAACACCTCCCAGATAAACAAAGGATAAAAAAATAAACACTCTAGAAAATTGTCTAAGGGACTTGAGGAGCATATGATGAAGCAGAAAACAATGTACTCCAACAGAGATAAAAAAGGTCTCCCAAAAAACCCCCGTGCAGACTCAGAGGGAAGGTTTTGCCAGCAAACATTGACAGGGAAAAAAAAGGTGTCTCAAATAGGGATAACCCATGAGTACTGTTCCCTGTGACCAAGCACAGCAGCACAAGCAATATGATTCAGAAAATGTTAAAAATGGGATTTAAAAAAAAAAAATACATCAAAATTTGCTACTTACAAAAGAAACAAAAAATTTCTATTTTCAATGGCAAAACTACAAATTTACTTTACTGAACATATAAATAAAGCCATTTTGAAACATGGCCTTTTAGGTAGTCCAGCTGTGTTTGCCAGCTCAGACAGATGTAGCACATTGAACCAGAAATCATGTTTGTACAGTAAAAGGCAGTAACATCAGCAATTTGATGTATGTACAGTAAAAGGCAGTGGTATCAGCAGATATTGCATCAGCAATTTTTCAGTGCATCCTTGCCCTATTTTCTAGACGGGATTTTTTTAGGTTTGGTTTTGCTTTCAGCCACGGAAAAGCATCATAACAGTAACAATATGACTGAAACTTTTCTCTTCCACTGCAGGGTCACTCACTGGAATTACATGCCTATGGAATTACATGTCTATGGACAGGCAGCAGTAAAGATTTGCTTCATAGTTTTGATATAAGGTGACATGGAGAGCATACAGCTTTGCTTTCATGCTCAAAGTGAAGTGCTTGTATGCTCTCTGTACAGTCCACATCGTGCATGAAATCCCTACTTTCTCAATGTCACACAACTGAAAATGGCTTCAAACTATAAAGATATTAGTGTTAGTAACAACTACCTTTAGCAAGTCTTCCAGACATGGTCCCATGCTCAAGACAATTTAAAGCAAAGCTTGTTCAGGGGCTTGCTTTTATGAGTTTTTTTTTTTTTGTTTTTTTTTTTTTTTTAACTGTACCTGGGCTTCTAGAGGGTACACACTGTGATTTAAAGAACATTTTGCACAAATATAGCTGCTTTCACATTGGGACCTACTGATTAAATTTTTTAACTGTATTATAAACTGGGCACTACTAACACCTTTTTGCAATTTGGTCACAGAGCTTAATGCTGAAATTAAATCTATAGGTATCTAATGTTAGGTTCAACAACCATGAGGGTGTTTAGGTTGTCTTAGGTGTTTATATTGTTGAAGTGGACATCAGTGCACACTGTAGCTCATCAGCACCTCTGCAGAAGGAAAAGACATGGAGGTCAATGCTAGGGCTTCCAAGTCTCAATTTCTTGGCAAAGACCTAAGAGAAGAACTTTGGATGGAATCATAATAAAATTCAAGGAAATCTACAGTCATTGGCTTGCATGAGCAAAAGATTCACATTCCTATAATTATTAGCTACCATCCTGGGCTTTGCTTCTTTGCATTGGCAAGTAGTGGTAATGCTCAAGGGGTTTTATTCAGTTCCAGCAAAACCCAAACAGAAATAAAAAGCAACAGGGGACTTGCCAGAATAAAACCAGCCTCAGAAGGTGCCACCCTCAACCTCCTCAGGCTAACAGGAGTATTGCCATTATCTACAAAGAGTACTGAATTTAATTTGGAAAGTTCAAGGTCAGAATGAACCATTATCTTCACTGGTTTTGCCCAAGGAAAAATCAATTTAATGATTATTCTCTCTGTTCAAGACAATACTTTTAATAAAATCAGCACAGCCCTCCTGCTTTGATGGACATTTTGAGGCTGAGCAGCCCCCAAATCCCACCTGCCCATGGAATGCAAAAGCACAATCTACAGTATTCTTAGTCAAGAGTAAGTATTTAAGTATTTATCACTTAGTGCCCTTCTTACTTAATTACATATTTAAAGGACTTGAAAGTTTACAGCTTATTATACAGTTTTATAAAAATGTACTTACCAATGCCAGCACCTCTACAGTTGCCGTTATTAGAATCCATAGGGAAATCTGGCATGGATTTGTAAAATATGTAAAGAAATGTTAGTATTTTTAATATTGGATTATTTCTCTACACATACATTACAATGTTTTCTCTTTCTCTAATATTTAGTATGTGGAAACTTAATAACTTTACTAATAAACAGTTTGCAATATTCTAGAGGTCAGTCCAGTAAAGTTGACACAATGTCTTACCCAAATTTCACCTGAATCCAGCATACCATGTTAAATGCTGAAGCAGACTAAATATCCCATTTCCATTGCTACAGACTGGCAGGTTTCAGACAAGAGTTGACATTTATGCCATGAATTTTGATCACCTACAGAAAACACATGTAGTGTTTGCATTTAATTAGATGATGAAGGAGAAATTACTTTTGGGGATTTTTTTTTTGGTTACTGAGGAAATCAAATCAACCAACCATAATTATACTGTTGAAGCAAATGCCAAAATAAATGTTTCAGACCTTCCCCTCAGTTTAAAAACACACTGATTACTCTGAAGGACAGATAAGGAACAGAAGTTTAAAAAGGCACTATGCCCAAGAACTGCTTTCAGACACGTTCAGAAGTGGACTGTGTCCCACATTAGTAAAATGCATCATTTCAAACCTACTTATTAAATCACACAATTTAATGGCTTTATACATATATTTAATAATGAAAAACAAGTATGTTAATACATATAACCTTGAATGAGCTAAGGACAAAATAAATGCAAGAGGAACAAGAATTGGGAGAGAGGCGGGACACTTTATTAGAATGGCAGATAAAATGGAAAAATTTTCAAAGAACAAGCCCTTCTGTAATTTTGCACACTTAGTCATTTATGCTGCTCTTCCAATTCTGAAATCTGGTATCCTACAATCAACTTTCTTAGATTCTTACATAATCATGGAGGCAACGCTGTTGCCTTTGTAGAACAAATGTAACAAAAGCTCCTCTCCTGCAGCCTGAGCTGTAACCATTCGGCTGTGAGACAGCCCAGGACGCTCATGATACTCAGTACTCATGACTTTAGATGTGTGGATTAAATTGTAAGGGCTGGGATCATTATTTAATCACAAATTCTGTAAATACCTGTTTACAAGAAAAATAATATTACTTAGCTAAACTTCTAATTTTGCCATTCTTGTTTAAATATATATATATATATAAAATCTCCACTTAATGAATACTTATACTACTCAAAGCAACATGAAACTTTATTTACATAGATGAGGATGCAGCTAAATCACAGTCAGGGCAAGAGTAAAACTGAAAAACAACTAATTCCCTCACATAATAATTAACTTTAAAAAAATTGAGACTTCAGGAATAATTATTCTAATCAGCATAAAGAGCAAAGGTTATAGAAAATAGCATAGGAAGATTGAATAGATACTCTTTTATATTCAATGTCCTGTTGCTAATAAAACATCACATCCATTTTCTTGCAAAGAAAGTTCCAAACTACCACAGGATCTTAGTTTATAGAGAAAAAAACCCAACATTTTTATGGAGCCAATCTGATCTTTGCAATCAGGTGCTTCCATGGAACCTCTGAATCTCCACCATGCTGCCTTGTAACAAGTCAAACTGTACAAGCTGATTCTTACTTACATGTTTGATTTTGATTATTCACCTGAGTTATTCTCAATGCATTAAGAATGCATTTTATATTGTATCAAATGCATTCTGGTATTCCAGGATGTGACGGAAAAGGGATTGAAATGGTTTCCTTCTTGCAAATGGTAAACAAAAGGACAACCACATTTCTCATTCTTCTCCTCCTGGGCCAATTATCTGTTGTCTTGTTCATTCAGCCAAGCTGTAGCTTTAAATCTACAATTCCTTCTGATGTGGCAAAAGCTTAGAGAAAGGTCTATGGTCTGATAATCCTCCCATCAGCTCCAAAAAAACACCTGCAAAACCCTCCAGCCACCAGCCACAGAGCGGTGGCCACATGGGCCTCTCTGTGTACCTAGGGCTGGCCTCAGATGTTTCCCCACTCTGGGCACCCAAAACCCCTGCAGAGAAAGCTCTCCAGATTCACTGCCCCTCTCACTCAGCTGCATTGGCCACAGTCAGGTTTTCTTGAAGGCTATCTGCATATGACCAAGCCAGCTCCTCTGGTTTTTCATGTGGCCCAGCAAGCTAAAATTCCTACCAAAACAGGTATTTCAGGGATAGTTTGTTCATACCTTCAAAGCACATTCCCCATTCCATCAAAATTGTTACTGGGAACAGAAAAAATCTTCATAACAGAGAAGACAAGAGAAATATCAGATTAAATGTTTACCATCTCCCATCCACAGAAGGAAAAACAAGCCCTGAAGTGCACTGTCCCTACATAAACCAAGGATGGATCCAAGCAGGCATGACTTTGTGGTGCTTGAGCAAACCTAGTCCAATCCACATTGAAATTACAACTCAAAATACACCAGAGCCCAGTAAAGGGTTCACAGCCTTCCCTGGCCCATGTGGAGTACAATGCCCATGTGTACTGGCTGAGGAACTGTCCCTGGAGCTCACACCAACACCAGGAGAGCCAGTGAGCCCTTGATACAGCCAGAATAAACATGCAAACAAGCATGGAACTGACCTGCTTCACCAGATGTCCCCACACCCCCTTAGCTACACAACTTATTTTTAACCAAATTACAGCACACCACAGCCTCGAGGCATCTCCTAACCCTGCACTGCCAGGTCACCTGTCCCACCCCAAACCAGTAATCCCCAAAGAATTAGCTGTGTGCAGCCAGAGGAATTCAACCACTGTGTGCAGAGCACCCACGAGTAGAAGTGCCTCCTGTTTCTGTGCCTGCACAAAGGCAGCAGGGCAGCCTGCTGGTCACAGCACGGGTGAGCAAAGCAGGGCTGAACAGGTACTGATACATCAGTCCACAGTTCATTCCCAGACCTGGGGGGGCTTGGGCCAGGCAAGTGCTGACCTTGCCTTGATGCTTATCCTTCCCAATGCACTCGTGCCTACTCAGGGATGGCTGGCTTCTGCAGATGGACAGGAACGCAGGCCTATGGAGGGGACTGGGGACCCCTGCACTCAATGACACCTCTCAGGAAAGCTGTCTCATTTCTCTGACCCTTTCCCCAGTTAAACTCACACAGTCTGGTCCCTGCTTACCTACCAGACAGGAGGCTGGAAGAGGGGCCAGGCCTGCCACCAGCTGCCTGTCAGGTCTCAGGTGTGTGTGAGCACCCACCCAGCCCCTGTCCCCAGCAGCCTGATGGACAGAGGCCTCTCTCCACCAGGACATGTGCACTGCCAAGACCTTCAGCTGCAACACAGACAGAGGGAGGGGGAAAAAAGCTATTTATAAAACCCCAAACAACTGACTTCCTATTGTTCCACTTCTCTTCAGGGGCAAACCCTCTGCCAAGTACTGTCTATACAAAGCAATCTTTCAGAAATAAACACCTGTCAGTGATGGTTAGCAGGATTGCCAAAGAGGGGAATACTATCCAGAGTTCCAATCCAAAAGTTTCTTATTAAATTTTGTTTAGGAGCAGGAGACAAATCCAAATTGTTTTTTCCAATATGCCATCCTAATTAATTGCTTTTCAGAGGGATTCTATATTAAAACAAACAAACAAACAAACAAAACACTAACAAGGAGAGCTAAATAAAAGCCACTTACACAGTAAGTGTACAAAATAGCAATGCCCACAACCACAGATTTGGGTGAGAGGTTTGGAGAAGAGAAACAACTTGGTAATACCTAATTTTTGAGCAAACAGCTTTCCTATACCACTGTTTAAATAAATAAAAATGTTAAAAGGTAGAGGAAGGCAAAAAATAACACGATCCTGATTGTCATTATGATTAAAGAATATGGCTCAGCTATTACTGAAGCCACCCAAGGCACTGTGCTCCAAAGAACTAAACCACAGCCAATGGCTGCTGCTCGGGTACCTTCTTCAGACTGAAGTATCTGTGAGCCCCATTAATTAAGAAACCCTTCCACAATGCATGAATTCATTGTCATTTACTTCAGCTATTAATACAGAGAGGATCTTTGCTAAGCTGGTTGTAAAAACATGCACAGAAAAGCCAAGTGATAGGAAAATTTATTCTAGTTAACATTTAACACAAAGAACTCAAACTCCAAGTTGTAGAGCAGCCAGCAACATGGCTGTTCCACATAACATTTTATTCCTCATAACAAATCTCACCAGGTTTTGGTGACATTTAATGGCCCAGGTATTGACTAAATGTTTAGACTGTAAAATCCAGGGGACTCAGCCTACAAAGGCAGCTGAACTGTAGTAAGCACTTAACACCATTGGTGGTATCTTCATTACTAAGATTTAAATTCTCTTATTTACTTCTCCTGTCCTGTTCAGGCTTGAAGCTTGAAATAAATCTGTTATTTAACTGAGAAATGAGGCTGCTCCTAAACAAATCCCAACTTCATAAATGATAACCTGGGCACAACTGCTCGTCCTCAGCACAGTCTGTAACACTCCCCCAGCACTGTCATGCACAGCAACTGCTCTAAGTAGAGCTAGGCAAAGACTGAGTCAGAAAAAATTTGACCTGGAGCTTGGAAACCACTGTTTTGGAAATTAAGTTAATAATACATAAGAAACAAGCATGAGAAATGGCTTGTTCACTTGTCTTTTAAGTCTGCAATGCCAAATTAGCATACTGGGTTACTATGAACTCATCCAGACAGACATGGGCAACATAAAGAAATCATGGGTTCACATATGATTTAAGAAAATAGATGTCCATCATGTGAATAATCTGTAATTTTCTTTAAGAGATGGTGTTTTAAAAAAAAAAACAACCAAGTTCTCCTTAGACACCTCCTGATAGTTTGGGTGCTAACTACACATGGTTGATACCTTGTGATGTGGCTTCCCTTTTCTCCAACATCTTATTAACAGGCCAACACGCCTTCAAGCTATGTTCTTATCTATGTAAGATATGGTGAGACAACCTGCCTGACAGATCTGACTTCCAATATGCACAGTACCCATCACACTGCTCTGGTTTTGTTGCTAGTTCCCCCTTCAAAACAGGAATAAACATTTCACTTGAGACATAAACACTCTGCTAGGCAGTAGCAGCCAAGGACACATGTCAAAGATGCTTTTTTAGTCAGCATCCCAATGCCAACACTGGCCACTTATTACCTGCAAAACTGAAGACGAGGTCCTGCCTCTGAAATTCTAGATTTAAGACAATTTTGTCTCTCAGCAGTTCCTGCTGCTTCACAGACCTAGGAAAGTTTGACAGGGCCCTGAATGAGGGAAGCAGATAATTTGATAGATTGGAGGAAGAATAAGCATATGCACATGAAGACTGAAAGCAAGTGAACAGAGAGAGAGATGTAACACAGCTTGTACTAATGTCTGCATGCAGAACCACTTTCACCTCCAAAAAGCCCAGGACAGGGATGTGGGATAAATGCCATAGGAGACTTCAGACATTAGCATGAGCTAATCTGACATCTGGGCTGTTAATGTAATATTAAGATGCTCTTTCATCCTCCATCCTGGATGATGATTTGCTGGATCCTCCACAAAAAGCCAAATTATTCAGCATCACACTCGCCTCCAGAACACCCACACCATGCCTCTAGCATCCCTCTGCTTTCTGGCTGTAAAGGAACCCGGATGCTTCCCAAAGAGAATGAAAAATCAAGAAACATACATTTCCCACATGTTTTAAGTCGGTCTCTGTAACTTGAGGAACTTAAGACCTCCCAATCTACGCTCCCACTCAGGTTTTGGAGACCAGCACAAGCCCAGAGGGTGTGCACAGCTATTCCTCTAACTGAGCCCAAAACACAGCACTGTTGTCAGCTTTCTCTATCACAGACACAGGAGCTGCTTCATCCCTTCACCATGTCAGCAGCCCCTTGGTGTTGTGACAGAAAGTGTCTGGATCTTCCTCACCACCTGGACTCAAATGTAAAGAGGTCCTAGAAGATGTGTGTGGTGGACTGTGCCTCAACAGCTGAAAGTGAACTTCTTACTGAGATTTATCACAGATTTTACCAACCACAGTTCCTCCATATTTTGCAACAGTCACAGGCTACTGGGATGCAGGGAACATAACTGATGGAAACTGGGCTTGTGAACCCAGGCCCCGCTCTGACAAGGACAAACACCGACCACATCATCCTTAAGGCTCCTTTATGGAAGGGACAAGACAAATGTTCTGATGTTCACCAGCAATAACACAGAAACCTCAGGAGGAAAGGAAACAGTAGAACCCTGTTACAGGTAGCAAAAGAATGAAAGCAAAAACAAGATTTCACTTCTGAAGAAAGCAAAAAGCCCCTTCTACAACAGAAAACCACGAAACAATGGATTGTATTTCTGCCTACTCTATTAGGTATAGTTTACAGACAGCAGAAGGGGCTAAATTGCTTAGGAGATAAAATAAAACAAATAAGAGCAGGGATTCTGCATGCTACTCATCAGGTAGTTGGTTGTTTGTGTCTTCTACTGAGCTGCAATCCTTTATTTGGAGAATTGGATTTGAAAGTGTTCACCTTACCTCTTCCTAGAACAGGAATCCTTCCCTCTGCTTTCTAAAAGAACAGTTTTATTCCCTCAAGAAGGATTCTTTCAGGCTGGTGCATAATGCATCAGTTCAAAATATTCAGCCCAGAAATGAGAATGTCATCAGGTTCTCATTCACTGAAAGAGAGTTTTCATGGATCTGGCCCTGGAATCCCTCAAAGAGGTTATTGTACTGCTGAGGTCCTCAGAAATAGGTAACTCGGGGGCGATTTCAGCCAAGCTTCCTCCCTTCAGATTTGAATGTGATTGCTTTCAAATCGCTGCAGACCTGCCAAACCTTGCTCATGCTGGAGCCATTTTTAAGGTGGTTTTGAAAGCACCTAAATGCTGCAGAGAAAGGTGCTTGGTGTTCAAAACCACATCTCCCCAAAACTATCCCAGCAGGACTGCAGTGCTCAGAGGGCAGCAGCTGATGGCAAAAATAGATGGTTACATTCATGGGCTGGGGAAAAAAGTAGGAAAAGGCAAGAGGGAAGCAGCTAGAAGTTAGAAATAGCAGTAATGACTGGAGATATGAGGGTATGGAGGTTTTAAGAGGTGCAGAGGGTAAGAGAATAGAGACAGAGATGGATTAGGGTTTGTCTGGCCTGTAAATTAATGGAGACGGAGAGAGCAGCTTACCTGGGAAGGCTGAGCTGGGGAGCACGGTCAGGAAACTGAAGCATGATATTTTGTTAGGAGAAGAAAACAGGAATTACAGCGTTTGGCATTATTGGCAGTGGGATACATAAAGCATTTAGTAGTGGGACAGAAGCACAGTAAAACACTGTGCTGAGCACAGCATGAAAAATCCCCCTTTCATTCCCAGGCCACTGCTGGGGGAGGACAGAGAGGTGAGATCCACTGCCCGTCCGTGAGCTCCCAAAACCCAGCACTGCAGCTGTGGGCACTGAAGGAGACAGGTAGCAGCACAACAAGCTCATGGGGTGCATGGGTGCTGCTCTGCTCTGACCCCTCTGGTCTGCTCTCCAACCCCAGTACTGCTCTCCAACTCCTCTGATGGAGAGGTCTGGCAGAGCCACCAGCACTGAAACTCTGCATCAAAGAAAATGGTAGCCTGGTTCCACCAGCAGCAAATGCTTTCCTGAAAATACACAGGAACTGTAGTCACTTTGTAAAAGGTCAGAGCTCACTCGTGATAACCACCCACCAGCTTGCTTTAATTTCCTGTTCAATAGCTCCTTGTATTCAATATCTCTGTGGTGCTCAGCTCACCACATTGGAGCGGTGTCCTGCCAACTCCTCCAGCCCAAAGGCAGCTGCGACAAGAGCAGGATCCCTGAGGCACAGCAGGTTTGTAGCATGGTCTGAGCAGTCAGCAGTCCTCACCTGACTGTGCAGAGATGCTCCTGCCCCCGACAGTACTGCTGGATGGCAGCCAGACACCCAGCACCAGCCATCCTGGGGGATCACAGTGAGCTCAGCTGGTGAAACAGGATGCAGAGGTAAAGCTGAGCCACTCCAACAGCCCCTCTGAGGCCACAGTGGTCACACACCATCAGACCTCGGGTGCAGGACGCAGCATTTGGCTGGCTTCAGGGATGTTGGGAACAAAACACAACGGAAGGCTGCACTTTGCTACACTCCTGGCTATAGCTCTAGAGCCCAGGGACCTGCTGGGGAACCTGTGCTGTAACCTGTACCTTCGGTGCTAACCACTGAGATGAGCATGTTTTCTCCCCTCCAGGTGTGCATGTGCCACCACCGGCATAGAAGTGGCTGGGGAGACCTCGGCCCCCCAGCTCCTGCCTGGGGCTCCTCTGGGCACTGATCTTTCCCCAGATCTGTGGAGTGGTGGCCTTGTGTGGGAAGGGAGCAACCTGCTGTGGGAGGGAGCGGCTGAAGATGAGCACAGAGGAGCGGGGGGGAGAGGGGGAGCCGGCAGCCTGGGGGCTACCCCTCACTTGGGTGGCTCTTCATTCTCTGCCAGCAACCGCTGCCGATGGATCCCCGAAGAGCGGTATGGAAACGCTTCCCGTTCATGTGGAACGAGGGCTGGAGCTCCCACACTCGTACGCGTTCCCCAGAACGGTGGCGGGGCTGTCACTTGTCACACACACTCTGTGCCCAACAGCAAAACTTTTCCAGCAGCGATGCGGCTGCTAAAGGCAGAGAAAAGACGGCAAAAGAGCGGAGGGCAAAGCAGAGAGAATCCGAGAAGGGTCGGAGGGGAGGCAGGGCTCCCGGGCCGGCTGGGCTGCCCTCCCCGCCCGCCGGCCATTGTCCCCGTGCCGGTGCCGGTCCCCGCGCACTCACCCGCGCCCTCGGCGGTGACGATGGCCTCGGGGGAGATGCAGACCCCGCGGTCGTAGACCGGCAGCTCGTCGCAGGCCAGGCTGTCGGGCCAGGCGTGGCTGTAGCGGACCAGGACGGGCTCGCAGCCGGCGCGGGCGCGCTCGCAGACGGACTTGCAGGGCTTGATGGGCTCGTGCTGGAAGTCGATGGTGCAGATGGGCGCGTACATGGCGCAGAGGAAGAAGAGAAGGTCGGGGCTGCAGTTGGTGCCCAGCAGCCCCTCGAACTGCTCCATGGCCAGCACGGCGTTGGCCTGCGTGCTGTGGTGCAGGTGGTTCGGCATCTTGGTCATGTTCCAGGGCAGCGGCTTGCACAGCGGGATGCGCACCGGCTCGCAGGCCGCCCCCCGCGCCGCCGGCGCCCGCCCCAGCACCAGCAGCCCGGCCAGGGCCAGCACCGGCAGCCCCCGCCACATGCCGCCCGCCCCGACGGTAAGCGAGGGGCCGAGCGGGCGCAGCGCGGCGCGGGGGCGGCTCCGCCCGCCCTGGCTCGGCCCCTCCGCGCTGCCCCCGCCGGGCGCGCACCGGGTCCCGCCTCTCCGCCCCGCAGCCCGGCCCCGAACAAAGGAGAGCCCCGGGCAGGGGAGGGGAGGGGGCTCTCGTTCTGGGAAGAACCAGAGAGAAATTTGCCTCGTCCCCGCCGGAAGGCAAGCGAGCGCTTGAAATCTCCCCGAAGAGAACATGAACACGATTTCAGACCAATCTCTCGGAAATACATGCATATTTCTTAGGAAAGTCCTTTTTTTGTTTTGTTTTTGTTTTGTTTTTTGCACACACTGTGCTGGTGCAAATGTTTAAGCGGGAGGTGCACACGAAAAGCATGTCACCTAGACGTAGCGATGGGTGAGCAGTTTTAAAGGAGAGAATAATATTGAGAGGCTTAAAAATGAGGAAGCTAAAGGCTCAGCAGCTGGGGATGCTTTCTTTTCAGAAGGTTAAAAAAAAATTGAAGAGGCTGGATACTGTTTAAGATACCTTGCAAAACAGTGGCGCAGCAAAGGGAGTTCTGACTTTATCTGAAACAATGTGCCTTGATAGATTCATAGAATCACAGAACAGTTTGAGTTGAAAAGGACCTTAAAGATCATCTAGTTCCAACCTCCTGCCATGGACAGGGACACCTTCCACTAGACCAGGTTGCACAGAGAAAACAAGCTGACATTTATTAGCTGAATAAATTCTTTCCAGTTATAAATGTACGAGCAACTGCTCGATCATGCATTTGTTATTCCAGCTTCTACCCCTAAATCAAACCTGTGAATAGAAACATACCTACCACAAGCCAATGCTCAGAAACCAGACCACAAATGTGAACTAGCTGTGAAAGCAACCGTGGATACAGGCTCACAAACACAGGGTCCTAAGCCTAGAAAGGCTTTTCTGCAGTTTTTAATTTTATGACTGCAGATGAAACCTTAATCCCTTTAACTCAGCTGCTAATGTCCTTGTTCCAGCAAAGGCACATGCCAAGCAAACAAGGAGTTGTGATATGGCCAGTGGACTACAGGTACCTTTTATTTGCACACCACTGCAGGTGCTAATTTCAAGGACCCAAACCTTGTTCCCTGCACCCCTAGAAGAAAATTTGGGCCACAAAGGGAGGCAGAAATATTCACACACACGTGCACGTGACAGCCTTAGGAGCCATCAGTCAGGCTGCCCATGACCCTGCACCTGCATCCAGGCTTGCAAAGTAGCCAGGAAGGCAAGTAAAGGGAAGCTTGCTCCTCTGCAGGGGGAATTAGAGAGAGAACTCTTTTTACTCATCTTCTTAGCTCTTCCAATTTAGTCATAGCAAAGCCTCAGGCTTGAGTTTTCCCTAGCAGTGTAAAAGACTACACGTTTAAAAAGCATGTGGTGTAATAAAAACCATACCCAAGTGTGGGTACTGAGTACATTGGGACCTTACCTGACAGCAGTGAGTGTGAGAGCAGTGCATCCCCGAGAATGAGTCCAGGGAAATGGGCCAGAGCAATGCAAAGTAACTTTGACATGAATTAACATATTTTCTACTTCAATATGAAATTCTCCCACCTCTGTATTTTATTTCCGGGATTTGTTTTTTTTTTAGTTGATAATTGATAATTACACAAACCAGCTTTAAAAACATTTCCTGTGCTTTGCAGAAAAAGCATTGATAATAGTGAATATTCTTATGCCTGCAATAAGGTTATCAAGTCCATAATTTTAATTTTTTAGCCCCAAGTCTACACAATCTACATGAGAGGATCTTGTACTTCTTTACTTAAAGAGTAAAATTACTGAAAATTCTTTCAGAACAGCAAACACTGGCATCCCCACGCATTCCTATACAATCTGTCTTCACATCTTCCAGTGCTGGTGGGATCACCATATCAATGCTGATACCTCCCATGCATTGAGCTGGCAGAGCACTGCCCACTTGCCCTGCTGGCAAGCTCCTGGTGCAGCTGGTGCCTGGGAGAGGATGGGCTGCCGGCAGGACTGGGGCTGCTGGCCCGCAGGGCTGTCTGCATTCATTACCTCTTAATGCTTCCACTATAAATCAGCTTATACGAGGTGGTAAAAATTCACCTCTGGCTGGAACTAGGCAGTCTGATTACTGACCTGAAACATTGCTATTTTAACCAAACATTTACACCCCCCCTCCGTGCCTGCCAAGTTATTTTCTGTTACACAGAAGCACTATGGCCAGTCTTGACACCTTTTGAAATGAACGAGGAGTTGGGTAAAGCAGAAAAAGAGACAGTGAAGAGGAGGGCTGTGGTTTCATGCTATCAAAATGCAGCTACAGTGCTCTGCTCTGCAGGTAGAGTTACACTAGAAGGAAAATGAAATGGCTAGAGGAAAAGAGCAAACTACCAACCTACTCTCTGTCTTCACATGCAGTTGCTGCCCAACACCAATACTGCTAATTGGAACTATAATATGTGTACATACTGAAAATGTTGACTTGGGAGTTTGTATGTTAGCTGAGAAACCATGTGCTGTGGTATCTGAAATTTTCCACTAGTCTCAAAATACAAAGTAGCTTTTTCTCTGGGTGCTGCCACAGTGCTGTCAGGAATTTCACCCCCTTCGCTCCCACCACTTTCATTAGATTTATGAAGAAAAAAAATCTCTTTCTACAACTTCCATCAACAAGGGCAGTGCTAAAACTCTGGGGCTGGGTTGTGACAACAATCGAATTCCTTATCTTGGGCAACTCCAAAAGGCCTTAGTCACATTGTGGTATCATCATTCTATCAGCTTGACATCATGCATGACCAGCAAGAATTTTGTAATAAAAGTATGCCCAGGCAGCAGACTGAGATCAGCACTGCATGCCTGTGAGTTTCATGGTACACTTTGGGGGGTTGGTACAAACCTATAAATTCAAAGAATAATAATACAGCCCATAGTATCACACAAAGTCATTTCCTAGAATAAACAAGAACTCAGTGGGGTTGAGGCCTAGGGCAGGGATTTGCCTCTAGAGTAGCTCATACAAAAATTACAGGAAAAGTTGTTGGTTGTTTTATTATTGTTATCATTATTGTTATTATTATTCCCCACAAGAATCACAGTAACCTACAACAGTGCATAGTGCCTGAGGTCCAACTTAGTCATCCATAACCCCAAAAAAACCCAGCTTGGTTACCTTGGAGTGCCTTGAGGATGGATTTCAGCAGGAGGTGGCAGGATAACCCTCACAGCTCTGGGGATGGCCAACCAACTTTACTTGGGGATACAGAAACAGAGCAGAATGAGGAGGGCTGCACAGAACATGAAAAGAGATTGTGGGGTTTGTTGTTTCACCTTCTCCCAAAAGGAAGCTAAGTAAGGAACTGCTTCCAGACACCTGGCATTAATTTATTTCTTTGTTATTTTTTCCTTTACGCAGTATCTATTCCCCCCTTCCTTGTTTGTCTCTTGCAGGAGGCAGATAAACAGTAACAGGCTTAAAAAGCAAGAGCTGGCTTTCTGAGATGCTTTGATGTCCAGCTCCACTGTCCATCAGGAAAAATTCATGGCTTGAAATACAGAAATACATGTATTTTAAATTTAAGCTGGAACAACCACATTACTGGATAGAAATATAGAAATATGATCTCATTAAAAAATAAAACTGAAATCTAAAGCTTTCTTTGCAATAGTAAGAAACACATACAGGTTTGGTCAAGATTAACATGTTGCAGTCAAGGCAGTCCCAAGTGTATTTTTTAGCATCAGTTCTATCCTAAAGTGTTACAGTCTCCCTTTAGAGATAAGAAACATCCCTATGCACACACCCCAGCATTTTACTTCTATAAGCAAGGGGTGCTTATAGGCCAGAGGAGGCACAGGAAGGATGAAGGACCAGCTCAAAACATATCCCACCTACTCTGGCTTGGGGCAGAGCTCAGCAGATCAATAAATCTGTGTTTACATTTCTAAGAGAAGAGGTACTAAGTACTTACTGTGGATGCATTTAATTCCATAGTCTACAAGTGGCTGAGAAATGAGTATGTGTCTAAAACAAACCTGAAGTGACAGGACAAAAGGGAATGGTTTCAAACTGAAAGAGAGCAGGTTTAGGCTGATATTGGAAGAAATTATTGCCTGTGAGGGTGGTGAGGCCCTGGCACAGGGTGCCCAGACAAGCTGGGGCTGCCCCATCCCTGGGAGTGTTCAAGGCCAGGTTGGACAGGGCTTGGAGCAACCTGGGATAGTGAAAGGTGTCCCTGCCCATGGTGAAGGGGGGTGGAATGAGATTATATTTAAGGTCCCTTCCAACCCAAACCATTGTATGGCTCTATGAATTTCAGAAAGGTAAAATCAGAGATCAGGGAAAAAATGCAGAACAAGGGTGTTATTTTTCCTGGTCTAACAACTGCCCTGCAGTTGCAGAGGCCTGTGTGCAGGCACATTTGTATTTTAGATACCATAAATTTCATTAGCACTGGAGAGAACAGCCTGCATTAGGCTGTAAGCTCTAGGTGACATTAAATAAGTCATCTCTCCACTTTCAGTTTGCAGACCCTTCAGATTAGTGACCTGTGGCAGTGTTTACAGAAGATGCAGGCTCACTCTGTGCTTGGGGAGCTTCCCATCATCCCATCAGTGGTTCAGGCTGCCCAAGGACCCAGTGGGCTGCTGTTTATAAACCAAGACTCTTCTTTATGGTCTGGTCCTGCCCATTCCAAATGAAAAAAAGGTGCAGGCATGACTGTATCTATTCAGGACATCCCCAAGAATAAGACTAGCTGAGAAAAATACTTCTTTAGAACAGGTTTTTGTTGTCCTGAATCTTTCTTTGGCAATCTCAGGATTACATGTGATTTAATTTGCTTATATACACTGCCTTAGAAAAACAAACACAAAACCACAAACCAAAAACAACCACGCAACTCACTGAAAACTAAACCCTAAAATACTTCTTACATGCCTGTTACTGAAACCATAAAATCATTGACTTACAGAGTCATAAAAATGGGATTTATTGTATATTTCCTGTTTCAGCTAGAGTCTTGTTATAACTCCCTCAGGAAGATAAAACACAGGGGACTATTAACTTATTCTAATAATCTTTCAGGCTTCTACATGGATGGTGTGGAAATAGCAAAGAAGAAAAGGTTCTTTTAATACAGTCTTTCAGACTGTAATATTTGGGGCTGTTTTTATTAGACAGACCATTATTAACTATCCCTTGCTCTTGGAGTCTGCATGCCTTCTAGATTTTTTTTCATAGTAATATTTGCTCAAATTGCCAGTGTTACTGAATTCCCAGAAAAAAAAAACAACTATTTGCCCAGTGTTTTGCATCCATGTTATGGGTAAAATTAGTAGTATGACTATAAAAATACACTGCCTTATCTTTAAACACCAAGAAGCCTAAGTGACATGCATTTCAAAGACAACATCATGCCAGTTCTGTATTACCAGCTTCAAGTCTGTCCAGAGAGACACATACTGGCATATCTCTCCCACAGCACTCTCATTTTGCAGAGTGATTTTGTTTGCTGCTTAGGATTTTTCCCAGATTTTTGTAGTCATGTCAGAGTTTACAGCTTCTTGATACTGAAATTTGCTACCTGCAGTGCTGATTTTCCACCTGGACACTGGAACTTAGATGAGTGTTTCTGTGGGAAATCACTGCCAGATTTATTGCAAGTTGTATGTGTTTCTCAAAGCACTAAGCCATGCTGAAGGGACTTACAGCAGAAGACAGAAAGCTGAACCTCCTGATGTGTCTTAGCAACCTTCCCCCAAATCCTCCCAGCTCATTTTCATTATAAAATATTGTGCAGCTGTGAGCCAAGAGATTGTGGTGGAACAGAAATGCTCCTGTTCCTTGTGCAGCTGAATTACAATGTCAAAAGCTTTCCTGACCCCTTGGTTTAGCATCAGGACTGCAGTCACTTAAAGCAAGGGATGCAATTGCCATTTTTTCTTTGGGAGAGCACATCTTAAATTCAGAGGCACAGTTAGTTGGTCAGTGCCTGGACTTCAAACTGGGAAAGCATTTGCATGTGTTTCAGAGCAAAGTAGCTCCATTTTCATTTAATTCCACGGTTCCTCATCCTGTTAATGCACCAATTCCCCAGGCCAAAGATGAACAACCATCTACAGTCACTTAACAGTACTGATTGACATGTCATTAGTGTCCTGAAGGCAGTTGTTGCTCCACTGGTTGTCCTGCTGCTGCCTGGGAGGGGACACAAAGGAGGATGATTGGCTGCTTTGCTTGCCAGCATACAGGTTTTTTTCATTTTTTGTGCTTTAAACTCCTGCTCAAGTGTTTATGACTGTGAGATAGCATCCGTGGTAGCATTATGAACACACATTCGATTTCAATATGCATTCAATTTGTTACTCTAATGTGACAAATTGCTATACCCTGTTACAATGACCACGAGAATAATAAAAAATACTTCCTTCTCTCCCACTGTGGGCCACGACAGAGACACAACCGCATCCACTGAACCCTCTCCAAGTTATAATTGCTTCCAGATGGAGTGTTTAAGACAAAAAACCCCAAACCCACAGAGGTCTATAATACTCTACACATTACACAGCATTTCTAGCCTGGCCCCTGCAGAAATAACTTGAGAGGCCTAGCTTAAAGGCCATAACCACTCTGAATTTAATTTCGTTAAACCATAAATTTACTATTTCAGATTTACAGCCTCTCTGGTTGCATGGCCTGAGCCTGCCTCTGCTGCTGCTTACCCAGATTTATTAGCAGTGCCCTGCAGTATTAAGTGCCAAATCACACCCATGCCTAAAAATAAGCCCTACACAAACAGCTGAGTTTGGCAGTACCAGCCCAATATCACCAGGTGCTAAAACTCAGACTCGCTGCTCACTTCAGTGGGAGCTGATTGGGTTTGATGCACCAAGGATCAATTAATAACTATAAACAGAAGCCAGCCCAGTTTCTGTGTATTTTTACTAATATTTTTAGACATTGGGATCTCTAAGGGTTCACTATGGAAACCTCAGCAAATGTGGGAGAAGAATCACCTTTCCTGAGAGCTGAGCCATACAAACAGCAGATGTTCCAACTATTAAACAGCCCTGTAAAAACAATTTCATGTTAAAAAGCTAACCCACACACGGAAATTCTTAATTCTTCAGATGAAGGGTCCCAATTGCCTTACCTGTGTGCTTCACTTGCCTGTTGCTCTGTCAGACCCTTGCACAGCTGGGCTTTTCACATGAGTAGCTCCTGGGTGCTTATTTTTAACTTCACAACTCAGTTTCTCATCCCATCTCTGATTTACTGAAAAGCTTTAAAATTGGGGAGAGTTGCTGAGGCTGCAGCTGCTGCTGTGACTTTGTCAGGGTGTTCCAGGTTTTGCCAGTTTATTTTTACTTCTGTGAGAGATAGCAATGAAAGTAGAAAATAGAAAGATACCCCAAAATTAAGGAAGAGCAGGTGGTCTATGAGCATAAATCCACACAATGTTACAGTGTGAAGTCATTATACATTACCATAATCCACAGCCTAGTCTAAAATAAGTGTCCAATCTCTTAGAAAGTATTATTTTTCTGCAGAAGCCTTTGCTTGCCCACCAGATCTTTTAGACCCTTGCAGCAGTCCAGAGAATGTCTAATGATTTACAGTCTCTCTGAAGTATGCACCAGGCTATGCTGAAGCCCTACCCCCCTCAAAACAGTGATTTGGGGGATATTTTGGGAACTCTGGGACTTTCAGTTCTTTATCCCCCACACACTTTAGTAGTGGTAGAAAAAAAATCAGAGCCAGTAAATTATTACTATGCTTATTTTTCTCCATTTTCTCCATTTTTTAACCTGATGATATTAAGACTTTTTTTTATAACTAAGAATTTTTTTACAAGGTTAAATAATAGGGTGACAGTGTTGAGAACTAAATGATTTAAAGTTGCTTTAGTTCTCTACTCAACAAACTTCCATAGCTCAACTAATACCAAGGGAAAAAGCTAGTGGCATTTTTCTAGGAATTATTTATAGGTTTTAAGTGTGGCCATTCTGCTGTCTCTCCCCAGTACTGCTTTCACAAGATCCATAAAACTAACCTTCCAACAAGCTTTTCTCAGGGTAGGGTGTGCTGTTTGGGTTTTTTTGCCCCCACCTTTATAGAATCTTTGTTCTTACATCAATGCTGCATTCTCCCCCCTCCCTGAAGCCACAGGCTTACTTACTAAAATTGGAAACATAAATCCTTTTGGAGCAATGCAGCTCACATGCATACACACAAATATTTGCCAGTTTAACTGCGCAGAAATAAACTTGATCAATGCTTTGTGACTTAGAAAAGCTCGTGTATTTTACCTGCTCACTAAGGACTAATGAAATACCCAATGAGCCCATCCTCTCTTTGCAAGGCTGTCAGTCACCATGCTGGAATAATTAGATTACAAGTACAGAAAAAGCCATTTTCCAGTACCATGGGATTTTTTTATTGGGAGCTTTCCTTAGGAAGAAGGCAGCAGGGGTTTTATCTGCTTTGCATCTCAGCTCCAATGCTTTTGCAAACCACCCTCATCCTACTTGGTTCAAGCAGGACAGAACCTCAGAGGTTCTCCTGCCTTTAATTTCCCTCTCCTCTGCAGACTAGGGTCACAGGGACCTTAACAGCATGTTCACCTTGAAGCTGGGATCCAGGCACCTCAGTGTTATGCCAGAGGCTGTGTCCTTAATTTGTTCTTTGTCCCCATCTCCTACCTGCAAAATTACAATACTGATATGCAATTACTCTTTTGCTTCTTGCATCTTCTGCTAGTAAATGGGATTTTGAGAAGCTCTGATGTGATGTTGGTTTTAAATGGACCAGGACCCCCCTTCAGAGGCATGTGATACCTATGGCAACTGTGCTAAGTGTCATCTCTGTCAACAAAAACCACAAGATGGTGTTCACTTTACTGTCTGGAGAGAGATTTGAAACAAATGAACTCTGATCCCAACACCCCTTAGCAAAGGGTTGAGACCACCTCCAACCACTGCCTGGGGGACCATGGATTAGCCAGCAAACAATTAGTATTATACGATTAAATTCAAATGCATTATAACTTCCTTGTTGCTTGTTTTTGAGTTTTTACTAGATATCATTTACATATATTTTTAGCACTCAAAAAAAAAAAAAAGAAAAAGAAAAAAAAAGGTTATGGAAACAGTGGTGCAGTTGTTCCCCTAATAAAGTTACCTATAAAGCAAGTGCCACAGGCTCAACCCACCTTCTCAGCTCTTTAAAGTGATTTGTTACCCAAAATAAGAAACTGCTGAGATGAACTCTTTCACTTACCTCCCTGTATCACTCAATATCACTCCTGACATCTTCTAGTTTAGACATATATGGAACTAGATCCAAAGAGCACATACCTCCTCTAGTGTTTCATGACAAGCAGGCATGAGAGAGATGGTCCTATCCAGTTCTGCTGACTTGGTCTTGGCAAACAAAAGCTCATGGTAAGATACCTAGAAGTTTTACACTTGCAAGGATCCTTTATTTACAAATAGTCCTAAGGCAGGATAAGTTTGCTTCATGTGCAGTATGGAATAAAGAGGATACATCAGCTGAAATTTTTAAATGCAATCCTGAAGTCTGTGAGATACAATATAGAATTGATCCACAAAACATCCAGTGACTTCAGAGTCACAAAATGGAATCAGAGTCACTGAGCAATGTCTTTCCCAACTTCTCTGATGGCTCTGTAATAAGCGTTTTCCCCTCTTACCTCCCTTTTCTTTTCAGTCCTCTTTTGTATTACCATAATTGACATAGTTTACAATGCATTTGTTGTGATACTTCTCTTTCCTTTGTATGACTATGCAAGGAATGGTTTCATTGTTGCTGAGATTGTGTCCTTGCTATTGTGAAAAAGATAGCTGAATTTGTATTAAGTACTACTGCTTTTGCCAAACATGAACCTTCTCTGCACTGGCTGCCCATCGAGATTCCCTCACATTCAGCCAGACTCAAAGGCTAATGACAAGGGCAGAGAGGGCAAGAAGAGTTTGCAGGTAACCTGTGATATGGTCTTTCCCATATCCTGGTAGACACATGATGTGAGCACTGACAAGATAGGAAAGTATGTGGTCAGTGGGAAATTAACTGGACTCATGAGCACTGGGGCTCACACAGCTGTAATAGCTTTGCAGCTCACATCTCTCTACACACAGGTGGCAGGATAATTTTTATTGCTTACCTTCACTTTTTGTGAGAAGGCACTTCATAAGATGACTATGATTACGAGCAGGGCAACAACCTTAAAGTCTACATGAGAAATTATTCACAATACCCTTACTTCATGGTCAATAGAGGCTTTTCATTCTGAATTTAATACTCAGAATTTCTTTTTCTGAATTTTCTAAGACACACTGACACCATATCCAATGAACAGGTCGTTTTGACCCAGAAGTGCTAGAAAAAGCATGACTAATAGCAAATTAATATGGTTTTGGACACAGGTCAGGGGGACATTTTGATTTTGCTATGAGTTAGTATAAATATTTACAGCTTTGTAACATGACAAATAGCAAAAGCGTACAAGGAGTGGTCAATTAGAGTAAAAAAGTTTTGTCATTTCAGTGGAAGATTTAGCTTTATCATTAAAACGATAAAAAATTGTACTTACAGAAGAATTACAAGTAGAACTTCAGTATTTTTGAAAGCTGGTTATTTGACAACACTGAAAACCATTCCTATCCATGAAACCAATTCATGTATGTGTGTAGCTGCCATTTCAATTACCTTGCTATGGACAGCCAGCTCTGTCCATGTTTCAGGGCTAGCCACAAGGACTGAAATGGAAGCACCTCCCTGTATTCTTCCAGTCCTTAGTTTATCAGCCCCAAAATGCACTATGGTGTTAAAGAATGCTTGAATTTGGATATGAGACCAATTTGAAGCCTATGTCTAAAAAAATCTCTTTCACTGATTGAACAGGATGACTTGCTACACCTAAACTCCTAGCTTTGAGTTTCATTCAGCTCGAGGGAGCAATTCACAGAAAAAAAAAAAAATACAGCATTAGCTCAGACATACCTGTACTTAAAGAATTTATAAGTTACTAGTAAGTAACTGAGGATTCACTTTTTAGTATGAATCACAATGCTGAATCTCAGGACCAGGGAAACTTTTGGAAAAAATGCAGTTTAGAGGCCAAGCATATTTACTTATGGTCCGAAATTCTTGAATCTGGAATGAATAAGTTCTGAAGTCATACAAGCCCATGACGACCTGCTGAAGAAGGCTCATATCTTTCTTCAAATCACTGGCCTCATTCCAACATTTTCTGGGGAGAATGCCTTTCTTCAGTGTATTAAAAGTGGTACAATTCAAGTGTTACCAATTCCTTTTCCTATACAGAAAACAAATTACTACAGCAAAAAAAGGTTTAGGAGTAGCCCTTGATTTCAATGGTAATCTTTTGTCCTGGCAGACAGATCTTTTTTAACTACAAAAATAGTTCTGTGGGCAGCAACAGGACATTCTTCTTCTGCACTGTTTCTCACATGAGGCAAAACCCTCCCCCATGAATTAGACATTTGATCCAAACTGGCTCCATATGGGGCCAACTCAGCCCAGCCATCTGTGCTTTGTGCTCCAGGAATTACAAACACATTTTGTTTGTAATGGCACAAAAGGCCACCTGAGATGACTCGATATACAGTGGCAAGTGTTGAACTTACTACGTTGTGGACATGGTCTTGCAGGCTCCAGAGGAAAAATTCCTTCTCTATCTTCCTTCCCAACAAACTTGGTTCACCAGGCTTTTGACTGTTTGTGCAGTGCATGGACACAGGTTGCCTTGAGGACCAGGCCTGACGTGCTCTGCCTTCCATGAGCAGGCTGAACCCTAAACAGCTCTGTAGTAGCTCAGCTGAAACCAGGAACAACAGAAATACAGCAAGAACAAAACAAGGAAACCCTTCCAGCCCTGCCCAAATCCAACCAACACATTGATGAGTCCACATGATTCTTCCCCAAATTTTCCCTTGTGTGGTTTGTTCTGATCTTGCCCAAGTTAAAAAGCAGTAGTGTAGTTAAAAAGGCATCACCTCAGAGATTTGTGTGCCAGACACCACGTGTAAGGACTCCCAGAGAAACTACCATATCTAAAAGGTTCATGCCTAAATCTCATCCAACTGTGTCAGAAGCAGCTTCTTGCAGAGATACTGCACTCATTACCTATTTGTCAGTGATTACCTGTTTTCTAGATTTGGTTCACTAACACACAGACAGTGGAAATCTGGGATCTGAGGCAAATGGACACATACAATTGTTTTGTATTTAAAAATATTAAAGGCACAAAAGTTATTTCTTAAGCTCAAGCTTTTCAAGAATCCTTCTTGAAAATAGGCATTGTTTTCCCACAAAAGGCTACATCATAATCAAAACCTTAATTGAAATCAGAACGTTTGAATGTATTAGACTATAAATATTACAGAGTAGAACTCATAAGTCTTGCATTCAACCTAATTACTTTATGTACAAACTTCTTCATTATGGTACTAACTTATCAATTTAAAAACACTTCCATAGTTATAACATAAAATGCATAATTAGGAAAAATATAGATGTACTGTCTTACTTCCTTAGGACAATTTTATTCCAGTACTTTTTTTCCTCTGGACAGAGGAAGCTATTGTAACTGAGCACACAACAGCTCTTTCATAACAGAAAAAGTTACCAGCATGCACAGAAGTTGCACCAAGAACAGGGGCTCTATACAATGTCCAGAGCCTGTTGAGGAACACACAGCTTTATACATCAGGGATTACAGAGCACAACCATCTGGTCAGCTTTCAGGCTAAATGAGCCTATGCTACCCTGCAAGGCCAATTTGCATGACTGATAGAAAAGGGACTATTATACATCTGTCTCAGTCATGCCTGATGTTACGGTTTTAGCAACATTCGCCTGCTCTAGGATTATTTCAAGTTTCATACTTTAACAATACATTTATTTCTATGGGTACAACTGGCATAGCTACATACTATATAAATGCTTTTCTTGCTTTATTATGTAAAAATAAGATTTAAAGGATAATGGCACTAAACTGACATTTTTAACATTGTTTTTAATTCCTTCTTCCAACCTTTTACAAGATTCACTATCGCAAAAGGCAAAAGGTGAAGGATTAAAAGAAGTCTTCACATAAAAGCTCTAAGGATTGATATTTAATGAACTGTGAGATGTAAATCAATGCACAACAGCACAGTTAAAGCTTAAAATACTAGGATAACATTTATATTAAAAATAATTCACCTACAGATAATACAGTCTAGTGTTTATTGTATGTTATGGAAGGTACACTTGAATTTCAAAAATTTAAAACATATAAAAAGTGGTTAAGGGCTAACATTTTATCAATATATGATAAATGTGTAAGAATGTTTATTATACAGCAGGGTACAATGGTAGTGTTAATGCCAACAGGGCACCACAGAAGTTAGTTTAAAAAAAATTTCCACTATGCTTTATACAAACACCACCACTTGCAGTTGTTTAAGAGTATTGGGAGAGGATCACTGTCTGTAGGATAAGCAGTCCTATAACATTTTTAATGTTAGATAGTGTCATAGTACGTAGGTTGGTGAACGTTTCAAAATAAAACTAGAAATGCTGTAATTACTTCACAGAAATGCACATCCAATATTTGTTTTCAATAAGAACAATAGGTACAAGTTTATAACTCTCCCTATTTGAAATAATTTACACACAGATGAAAGCTATTCTATGTAAAATAATCACTACATACATTTTTCTTCTGGGAAATAAACAAGCAATTTTTGTTTTGCATGATCAATATCAAAAAACATATAGCAGAAGTAGTATTTTTAAAACTTAACTGGTGCTCTAAAGTTAAAAAAAAAAAAAAAAGGAAGGAATGAGAAAAGAAATTTTCTGTAAGTGTGCAACCTAAAATCAACCAAGCTTATATTGTAGTACAACCATATTAAGAAACCACTGTTTAGGAATACAACTTTATGGAAAAAGTGTATAATTCACAAAACTGTTCATCAGGCCATAGAGTAAAATAGCTCCACAGTTTACAGATAAAACTGAGGCCACACAGATGCGTGCTATGTCTTATCTCCAGTAAGTAGATACTTAGGCAGAGGATGTAACACTTTGTTTGTAGACAGCATGGTATGCATTTCTCAGCAAGACATAAGGGAAACAAGACTCCAAGAGATCCATTGTCAGGAACGGAGACTCCTGCACAATCTGAAAAATACCAGAAACACAAGGTTTTGCAGAGCACCTTCTGCTGCCTGCTACTGATAATCTGTTTCATGTAGATCCTCCCAGCCTGCATCACATAACCACTCACATATTTCACAGTGAAAATAAACTGCACCAAGTTTATAGTAGTGCTTCTCCCTAGTATATGTATAGCATATTTTTGGGTATAGTATTTCCCCAAATACTATCTACTTATAATAAACTAAACACATCTTTACATAAAACTACAGTACAAACTAACATACTAAAAACACAATTTACTAAAACCCTTACATTTAAACTTCCTACATTTAAACTCACTGCTTCTCAAAGCAAGTATTTTGCTTTCCTATATAAAGAGTCATCTTCCAAAAGTTACTGAATACTGAGAGGAAATGCTCTGAGCAGAGAGGATTTTCTCCTACACACTCTGAACACTGCTTCTTAAACATATGGTACGTACTAGGTGAACAATGAAAATTATCTGAATAACGTGATACAATGTTCTAAGCAATAAAGGATGATGGCAATATGTACATGTTGGGGGAATGATAAAAAAATGCTGACATTAGAATGTCAGGAAGAACAACATAAAAATGATTTCCACTGGTTTGTGAGCTACAAATAAAACACACAAATGCTCACCATGTCTAGTAGTAGGTAAACTGATTCTCGGTTTCTTGTAGTAGTTTTGTCTGTCTCCTGGCCAATCTTCAGTAGACTGGATGATGCAAGCTACATAAAATGAGTATTTCAAAGCAATAAATAAAATAAAGCATAGATGAGCTTCTGCTATTTTGTTACACAAAGCCAATGGACTCTGCATTGTACTAATAATGACAAAGCAAAGCAAGTAATCCTGAGCACATGAAACATCACTGGGCTTTAGTCTCAATGTGCCATACTGGCTTATTCCTAGTAGTGTTTAATAAATGACACATGCTATTTTAATATAAAAAGTAAATTAATTTATTGCAGAGAACTTTTTGTTGTAATCATTGGTTGACAATTATGATTTTTCCTGAAATCAATGACAGAACTCCCAGGGGATCAAGATCTCACCTTTGTCCTTCCCAATATACATTTCAACTTACTGCATTTTTGTAAGGTTTAAAGTGAAAAAAAATTTTATTGTTTGAAATGTTACCCATTTTGCAACATAAGTTTTGAAGAAAGGTCATACTAACTGTCAACAAACAATATTTTATCAATATACCTTGGGTATACACTCACTTCATGGTTACCAAACTGGGCTTGGATGACAAATATTCTTAGTAGCTGTACAGTTAGTATCTGTATGTTAGCCAGTGGGATAGCTGGTTGTGTAAACCCGTGGTATGATTAAATATGGAGTAGAGACTAGACAAGGTAGAGTCTTGCTAGTCTCTAAAAAGTGGGGGGAACGATGCCTATTGATTTTTGTCTTTTTTTCTCTTATGTATTCTCTGTATTCTTTACACATATATTTGGAGCTCTGTAGCCTATTATTGCATTTAGCTATTTTTCCCAGTACTCTTCCACGCCCTTTTCCCAAGCAGAAAGACAAAACATATTCCAGAGCTCCAAGCCCTGGAGGGAACAAGCCCCCTGTGCTATCGTGGCTCTTCCTGGCTACCAGGGTTGAGAACAACTCTTTGAGACACATTTTCATAAACAAAGGACAGCTAGTACCAAGGAGAGGGCTCCAGAGAAGGGGCTCAAACTGGTGGGGGGGGAGGGATTACATTACCAGCTGTCCTCCTAATTGATGCTTTTTGTCAATTATGCTAATTTGCTAAACTTATAAAAACTGTATTCACCCTATGTGGGGTTTTGTGGACATTCTTCCATAGCTGCCCCTGGAGCTCCAATGAAGATCTACTTTTATATTACCTCCCATACCAATATTATCTCTAGGTTGAAACAGGCATCGCCATAAGCAACCCATTATCCTAGTTTCAGAAGATATCCTAGAAACTTCCAACATGTACTTAGGTATTTACAAGCTCAGGATCACAGAATATAGTAAAATACTTCATTTGTAGATGCCTTGATACATCATGTTTTCATGCCTTACAGAAATTTGAAAAAACCCCTTCCAACTTTCAGATGTACAGTCATCATTTCGGCCCTTACACCAAGCAATGGCAACATGCCTAAACCACTTGTTTACCAGAAAAGGATTTTAAATTAAAATACTAACTTTAAAAATAGATTTTTCTCAAGATTCTTCTTGAAAAAGCTGTCATGAATCAATTTTTAATATGAAGTCAATATGGGTACTTCAAAAGATACATAGTACATACTCATCAGCATTAAAGAACTTCCTATGTCTTTTTTTTTTCATATGTAATTAACTTGGACAGGAAAGCAGATAATCTTCAGCATTAATTTTCTTCTCAAGATAAATGTTTTTCTTTCAGACTAACAGTAAGTGTTAAAAAAGAAAGATTAACAAAATATCTGAACCATCAAGTCATAGTCTGTGGAGTAAAAGAAGTGGTCTGAAAGCAGTCCATAAACACTGAAAGAATGCAAACCTCATACCAAAAGTGTTTTTATCACATGAAACTATACTGGTTTTCTTCACTTGTCAAATGTATGCAACTTGATACAACCATTTCTCTTTCATGTTTTACATCCAGCAGTTGCATTAGACAAGGTCAATGGCCATAGGGTTTTTTTTTTTTTCTGTTTTACAAAATGCAATGAATTTCCAAAAGTGAAAGATTCTTTTAAGGGGAAAAAAAAAAGAAAAATTGTTTCTGTGAACTTCTAGTTACAGCAAGTTACCTAAAATAGAGGGAGGGGCTTTTTCTCCACACATTTTAATGCCAAACAGAAAAATCAAAACCCACTCAAAATCAATAGCAATTTTTTAAAATTAAAGTGAGGCTGCTGTTTTAGTCTTTCATTTCCTTTAAATACTGGCTAATTAAGAGCCATTTATAAAATTTTACTTCTACTCAAGCAGCATACCAAAATGTATTTAAAACATGTCACCATGACCTAAAAACTGATTTTTTTCCTAAGCATCACTAAAAATTTCAGTACCTTTCATCTTCAATCTACTCTGAGTTATAAAAAATTTCCTCTTCCCAAGTACCCCTGTAACACACTGCTACCTGGCTGTTCATGTTTAAGAAGGGCAGGCATGTCAAAGGATACAACACAAAAGCCATTCTGAAGTTTATCTTACTTTTTCAAAGAAGGTAACTAACTAAAGTATCCACCACACCATGGGAAAAAAAGTCAGCTAGACATAATTTTGATTTTATATGCATTGCACGGTTTTTTTTCCCAGTCATGGGCTACACAGTGTGAGAAATGGTATGTGCTAAAATACTAAAGATTGTTCAGAAAAAAACTATGGCATTTGCACTGACTTGCTCCTCTAATTTTCCAACATCACATACAAGTGTTCATAAAGAACTATTGCAAATTTTAATCTATGCACAGGCTTGTATATAGAAACATATAGAAAACATTCTTCTGTCTTATGCACCAAAAGCAGATTTCTATGAACTCAGTTGCATTGCATCCCAAATCAACAGTACATTTTAACAAGTAGGAATAAAGTTATACATACAGCCAAAAATTCTTTGAGACGATCTTCAATGCTTCCCTTGTGGATGGTGAATAAAGCTGCAGCAATCTGATTGATAGCTTTTGCCAAGCAGTGAATGTTGTTGCAATGCCCTAAACAAAAACATACTCAAATCACCTCAGCACCAGGCTGGAAAAGACAGCTTTCTTTGGAAAACATCACCAAATACTAAAGAGACTTGTGACAATGAAAGGAGGACTTTTAGCATCTTACATAACGGGAGCAAGGAACTCTTCCACACTGCACTTGCTATCAGGAAAGTCACCAGAAGTACAGCTCTGCCTTCCAATTCCTAATGGTCACAACAACCTGAGAAACAACCTGGGGCTTTTAGAAATAAGGAATTTATTGGAATTTTGTTAACTTAAGAGTGTTAACATTTGACTAGACCAAAAATACAGGATTTTTACAAGCTAATTGACTATTTCTTTCCCCTTCTGTGTAAATGAACATCTCATGCCCAGACAGTATCACTCAAGGAGATCTACAGGTACTCAAGAAAAAAGCTGTTCCATTGCTGACTTTCATATGTAACATCTTGCCTAAAATTCACCCAGGCTTCAGAGCCTTGGAAGGTGGTTAAATGACACCAGTTTTTACAGAGAGCAGAAGAACTCAATAAATCTGATATTTCTTCCAGGCAAATTAAGCCAAATATACCACTTTAATATAAAATTAATATACACTTGGGCAAGTATCTTAGGCACGTGCGAGCATATGAAAAGGAGGTAGTCTTTGAGAATTAACAAGAACTCAAGCATGCAAGCATGCTGATTCTTATTTTTTGACCATTGTTGAGCAATGAGCTCATCCTTTCATTCAGTCACTTACCATAACTCCAAGTTCATGCATGAATAGTGAGGTCAGCTGGACCCCATCACTCCACATGAGAAAAGTCCATTTTTTCTCCATGCATATCACTATTTTAACTTAAAATTACTTTTAGCTGTCATTTTATTGCCCAGTTTACTCAGTATCCTACCTCTCTGCAGCTCTTCACTCCTCTAACACCTTCAACAACTTCACATGATATATAGATTTTCTCACCTCACTCTTCAGCCCCCCCATCCAGGTGGTCTGTGAATATGCTGACTAGTAGGTCCCAGTGAAGATCCCTGTGGATCTCCTTCAGCAGGGCCCCCAGATTTGATACTCCAACTTTGTCTCCTATTTTTACATGAATATCAGTCAAGAAAATCTGTTCCGCTTAATTCTGATTCAAATATGTATTTGTCTTTGAAGAGGCTCATTTTATTCAAAAGACTTCATTTTTATGCCTCAGGCTGTAGAAAAAGCATCAACAAGGGAATTCAGCAAAAGAACTGTTGTCTTCCAACTCACAACAGGTTTCAAGTATTTAGAAAAGAACTAGGGCTCTTGCAGACTAGTATTCTATTCTACCCTCTAGTTGACAAATTAGACCTCTAGCCTGCTGTTTGACTAGCAGCTCAGATTCTGTACTGGAAACAAAAGTAAAGGTCTGTTAGACTTTGAGCCTTTATCTGGAACTCGTGGAAGAAACAGACTTGATCTTGAAGCAGACAGAGGGAATACAGACATTGCTACAGCTGTCCAAGCACAGCCTGTATTTGGGAGATATGTCTTGCCAGATTAGAAAGCTGAAACTCCTTCAAATCTGTGACTCGTTGATGGATTAATTCAGGATTCGCCCAGGGAATTTACTTCATAAAGCAGAATTTATTAAGTCCACATTCTGGAAATACCATTTATATTAAGTGTTTCAAGCCAGATGTTCTACAATAAGGGTAGAACACAGTATTATGCAAGGAAGGCAGGAATCACAAAGTCTATTCTGTTTGTTCAGTTATTTTTGTAGAGGGAAAGTATTTTATGTATACCTTTTGCTAGATTTTCCTCTCAATAAAAGAGCCCACTCAGTAAAAAATTATGTAATACACAGGCCATGTCTCACAGAAGCAGTAACAACTCCTCATATGGGCTTATTTGAGTGCAAGATGTAACTTCTCTCCAGTCACAGTTTCATGTCATCTATTAACTGTACTTCAAGAGCTCACTTTGAAACAAGGCTTTGACTGACTTCATCTTAAGGGCTATTTAATGTAAATGAAACCACATAAACCAGAATATTTAAGCTAGATGATATAAAACAGGCAGAAGATTATCTGCTTATCTTCAACAGTAGAATTATCTGTTGTTTCAGCCTGCTAAAAACATGATGACTAAGAGGGTCTCAGGAAGAGAGGAAGTTTGAGGAAGGTAAACCTGCCTGAACTTTAACTTGCTGGAGAACCTCCAGCTAGCCTGACATATTCTTAGCAATTAATTTGCAGAGGAATAAATTGAAAATATAAACACCAGTAAAACTTTTAGTACTGCCCCCCTGGCAAGCCATACAGGTTTTGAGACTCTAGAGTTGGTAAGATCCTTTGAAGGAGAAACTGGTAGCAGGAAGTGCTTCCAGAGGATTTCTTTTACAAAACTATCGGTAATTTTAAAGAGATGTGATCTTACACACACACACAAACAAGTTCATTTGGATTGAGTAAGTCTGACAGTCTTCAAACAAGGAAGTTTCTACCCATGCACCTCACCAATCATATTAGATATTCCCTGCTCTCACCTATATTCCAAGATTTTTGTTCAAGTATCATGACATGGATAAAGTTTGCAAAGAGCAACAGAAATACTAGGAGAGCACAAATAATAGGAAACAACTCTGCAGTTACAGATTGTTCTCCCCATTCATCAGAAAAAACATTTAACTTAAAAATTCTTTAATTTTCAAATCAGTATTTAAGTTCTACTCATACATCAGATTTATCTAACATTTTCCACAACTGGAGAAGTCTATGCCATCCGTTTTAAAATAAAACTACAGTCAACAGATCCCTAATAATTCAAAACTGAAGAGAAGGCTGATTAATCCCATGTAAAACAACAATCCTGGGTCTCTAAAAAACATGATTTGCATGCAACATTAAGTGATACAGAAAGATTTTTAAATTTTTGGTATTTTCCTGGTACTTGGAATGTTCAAAAGCCAGTTTACACTTATCTTGTGAGTTACAATTTTGAGCAAATTAAAAATAATGCAAGTTTAAAAACTAATTAGAGAAAACATGCATCCCAGTGAATGGAAGCAGTATAAATATGGTCTTTAACATGAGTCATGTTACACATTACAAAGAAAATAGCTTGAACAGCCAAAAGGTGACTTTTGCATGTGTTTGAAAAGTACTGTCTCTTGGTCTTCAATTTAAAAAGAGAAAGAAAACTGTGGATTACATGCAAAGAATTTTGTTGAGGCAAAGTTAATTTTTTTTTTAAATGAGAAAGTCAAACTATTGTGTAGGAAATAATTCTGTTCACCACTTACACCTTTCAAGTTTCCCAAACTTTATGCTTGGCAATATGAACAGCATATTAAATATAGAAAGGACACCTTGGATGATTGGCCCAAGGCCAATGTAAAGATTACTAAAACATTAATACTTACTAGAATATATTATATTAAATAGTAAGTGTCACATTCATTAATGCAGAATGTGAGCTCGAATGATTCCACATTAGGACAAGATTGCCCCCTGCAGTGTCTGAACTGTTCTCAAAATTTCAAGTACCAAACTAATTTTTCATAGAAAGTCATCTCAGACAAGAGTCAAGTAAATACTTTTTAAAGTACTTTCAGAAGAACTTGCCTGAATTAAGGCTAACTGATTTTAAAATTTGTTCACTATAAAATATAATTAAATATTAAAGGTGAATGTATTCAAGACACTACCAGAACTATCGTAAAGACAGCATTCCCAGCAAATATTGAGCTGACTCTACATTACCTTCGATGGCAGGGCTATACTGAGACATCACATTGCTAGCCAAAGTGGGCAAGGAGACAGCCACGAAGACCATTAGAAGGCAAGCAATTTTATATTCTTCTTCTGGACTAATGTTTTCTAAAAACAAAAATAATAAAGTTCTTTAGTTAAAGAAGTAATCTTGAAATATCTTTCAGCTGCAGGTAGAGTAGAACATAAAATGTTTGACCAAACTGAAATTTAAAGCAAAATCCAACAAAGTCAATGTTTGTATTGTGAAAAGAGGAATATTAATGTCAGTCTTGCCAAAAGGAACAGAGTACAGCTGCAAAATGTCCAGTCTGTTATGTAGGAGAACAAAAAGAAGCCACTGCCATGCTATTACTCCTCATAATTTAGTTACTAAGTCTTTAATATGATGAGCAGAATAGTGATCTTTTCATGCTGGTATAAATCCAGTTATTGCTCTAAGAGAAGAGCTTCTCTTGCATCTCCCTTTGGCAAAAGAACAGAAGGTGATGGTGCACTCATGTCAATTCACACTAAAACCTTGTGCTTACAAAAATGGCAGCAGCATCACACATTAGCCTAAGATTAGTTTTTAAAAAGTCAACAATTACTGACATGCAGAATTTATCTTTATGAAAACTGAATAAAAGCAAAATATTTCAAACTCCAAAGGTAACAATCAAAACACAAGATCATAAACCATTATGAGAATATATAGAAATTCTCTTTGTTGACCTAGCTTAAATATTTCATAGCTGTACCACAATGAAAGTAATCTATTTAAAATGTCATTTTAGATACCAGATACTTAACAAAGAGTATCAAAAGAGTAATAAAAATATACTTCTCTATGTACTTCTACATACAATGTAGATAGAACAAATACACCTTGGGTTGCTTTTTTTCTAAGTGAACAAAGAAATTGTGCTTGGGACTTAAATTCAAATATTGAATTGGATTTTCCCCTCTCAAAATAACTACAACTGAAGTAAGCAAAAACAACTTAGGTAGCATTTAAAATATTCATGGTCTCATTCTAACACCAACTATCCAGAATATACAGGGACAAAAAAAGTAATGAAATGCTCAGTAAGCAAGATAGGAAAAAAAGCTGAAGACCATCAAAAAGCACTTAGGAGTCTTAATTCATGTCTTTGAACATGCCAGAGTAAACAAAACTGAAAAGCTTAGAAAGCAGTGCCTTAAAACACCAAGAGGAAGCATGATACATGTTAATTCTCCAACATGTTTATTTTACTGTTTTCCCTTGTAAACTTCATGTTAACACTTGTAGGACACACGGGCAATAAAATTTTGTGAAATTCACAAGCTGCATTCAGCTCCTAATGCTTACTTAGCTGACAGATTTGTCACACATCTGTGCAACAGAACTGATCAAGTTGTTCATGAGACACTCTTATTGTCATTGTTGTTAAATTACAGCAGTGTTCACCATTAAATTCCTTCTACATCTACCTGATATCCTCTTCTAGGTCAGCACATCCATTCATGAATATTTGAAAAGATTCTCAAGCTAACATCAATAAATAGCAGGCACAAGTAATTCATGCCATTTATGAAGTTTATTGAAGGAATACAATGGAGGTTCCTCCTAGCACTTTAAACGCTTCTTTTCTCTTTTTAACATTTATATTTTTGAAGTTGGAACTTCTTACCTGATTTTTGGGAAGACAGTGCTACTACCAAAGCAGGATCAATCTCACAAGGCAGTCCAGCAGCTGATGACAGTTCATATACATTCATTGCCACCTGAGGACCAGAAGAAAGACAACACTGAATACTTTCATGTCAAGATGATGAAGCAGTTTCTGCTGTCATGCTTAAAATGAGTTTGAGGCACTAAGGAATTTCAAGATTTGGCACATATTAGACAGAGACTGTAGTTTTTATTTGTTTGTAACCTCCACCGAGCAGCTGTGTCTGTATTTTGTGCACCAGATGGTAATTTTGTTGTGTCAAGCCAAACAAAACTCATATACTTTCCCACATTACCTCCAAAACAACACCCTGACTTCCAATTAGCTGTTTCTACATCTTTCTTTAATGTTCAAGAGAAACTGACATATTTTCTCTACCAGATCTAAAGTATCAGCCAACATCTACAAATACAGCATTTTTAAACAAAACCGAAAGTCACAATCTGGTGAAATAGAATTATGGAGAAATCTTCAAAGATGCCAATGTTAGACAGATTCAGTGTTCATTGACTCCAGGCACCAAAAATCAGAGTCTAAGTGGTCACAGCACTTGGAGGAACTAAGAACTTTTTGAAATGTATTCCATTTTCCAATCCATCCCAGGATGTCTCTTTTGTTACCATTAACAAGCCTTCAACACTGTTGTTTTCTCTTTCCATTTACTATTTCAACTAAGTTTCTGAAATCATAGTTCAGATGTCTCTCTGCAAAAGCAGGTCTACACCAAATACAAATGAAAACAGGAAACACTAGCAATGTCTTACTGCCACTAGAATTTGGGAAGTTTTACACTTTTCCCATAAATTCTCATGTACAGTTGAGCAGCTCCATGTAGTGAATATTGTGCAGACTATCCCTGTGTGCTCCAGCCTGAGGAGGGCAAGCTTTGGTATGAAAAGCATACAATGCTGTTTGCACAGTCCTGCATGAAAAAAAATGATAGAGCATATGGACAGGGCGTGGTTCACAGCCAACAGGCTCAAAAGAATCACAGAATCCCAAAATGGCTAGCATTAGAAGGGACCTTCCACCAGCCCAGGTTGCTCCAAGACCTGCTCAACTGGGCCTTGAACAGAGATGGGGCAGGCACAGCTTCTCCAGACCACCTTTGCCAGGGCCTTCCCATCCTCTCAGTCAAGAATTTTTTCCTAATATCTAATCTTAACCCACTCTCTGTTATCTTAAAGCCATTCCCCCTTGTCCTGTCACTATATGAACAGTGCAACAAATGTTTCTGAAGGCTTCTATAGACAGCTCAAGAATTTAATATTAAAAATATCCAAATCAAAGGAGAAGAGTTCCCCATTTTGACAGTCACCCCAAATCATATGTTTTGGGAATAGCAAAATAAAGATAACATTTCATAACAAGTATTAATTTCATCAACAGCTTTAAAACTATTTATACTTTGGTTGAATAAATTCAGTATATAGGAAATTTGTATGTTATTATGTCCTAAAATATGCCCAATAGGGCAACTTTTCCAATCCACTGTACAAAACCCTGTAAAGATCTGTCTCTTAATATGCCTTTCAGAAAAAAAAAAAAGTTTGCCCTACTGTCCCAAAAGAAGACTTTGTTACCTAGAGTTGCTGAGCTGTGTGTGACAGGGCCAGAAGAAAGCTCAGTGAGCTGCTAATTGTCCTCAGGGTTTAATTGTTAGCAGGCTCACAGAACATTCCTAGCTCCTCCAATAAGATGTTTCCAAGACAAAGCTCCGGCAGAGCTGTGGGGGAGTACATGTCAAGGGTTTCCAGTATTCCCAACAGGAACTATGGACAAGATTACCCAGCTCTGGCTTCTCCATGCACAGTCCTCCAACATTATCCAGACAAGCCACGGACTCTCCAACAAGTCTATGTGGCATCATGTCACACCAGAAAGCATGACATGTGTGGCTGCTATCATGTCTACACCAGCACAGTGGAGTATATCCACAGTGGTTAGAATTTATTTCAGACACTTACAACAACAACAACAACAAAAAATCACACACCAACACACAAAATAGGTATATTCAAGAATCACAGGAGAACTACAGCAGAGACAGAGAAGGCCTACAGCCAAATATGATGTGGAGCAGAAGGCAAGATGTGCTATGTGGCAAGAGCCAGGCAGCAGTCCTCAGCAGGGTTTTATTTTGCAGTAGATAGCTTTTTTCCCATGCAATGATTCCAGTGATTGTAAATGACTCTGCTGATTTCCAGAAAAGAAGCAGCAATTACTACACTTTCTTGTATCTGCTGATACTGAGGAATTCAGTGATGTCTTTGGAGATCCACTAAACTGTTTCAAATGATCTGTTATCATCAACTTAAAAACATTAATGGTAAGAGACTGTCTTCAGTGATTACTGTTGCAGCCTTTATCCCACCTTACTTTTCAGCACTTCTTTGATACCAGAGGGTGTAAGATATTTTCTGAAAAGATCAAGCAAAGCAGTGAACTTCCCATCTTTTCTGGATGCTGATTCCTCAAATTCAATCATGCACTGAACATGATGCTCTGGTGATCAATGATTTTCTCCACAACTACAGGTGGGAATTTTAAGGCTTTTTTTTGAGAAGTGCCAAGGCAGCTTGGATCATTTTGATACAATTTTTATCATGAGTTTGTACATTTGAAGTTAATTTTCTATAGCATTTCCCCAGAATTTCTCTGTGTATGAATTTCAGTGTTTTCTGGGACATCAGACATTCATGGCTGGTTTATCAACATTGCAAGTTTCAAAGAGCATGTGATTATATTTTGGAATGAAATAGCATACATGTAAAATTTCAGTAATTTTAACTGAAAATGAGCCAGAATATAACTGCTCAACTGTGTCTTCTAAAATAATGAAGCTCACAATGATGGACTCTGAACTTTTAAAAGGAGGAGGATGTTAATGTTATTTAATGAATTTTCATACACAGAATTTAGTAACTTTCCTCAAGAGTTAACAGCAAAATGTGAATTTCAAGTTCAGGGATAACAACATATTCTGGCCCTTAAAAACCATACTTTGCTCAAGAGCAGATTTCTAGAAGTTGTTTCTGGCAAAGTTAAAAATATGTACATGGTATATCCCAGTGCACATTCTCTGCAAATCAAACTGCTGCAATACCATTAAGCAGCTGAAATCTTTCACAGACTCCTGGCTGCAATAAGAAATTAAAAACCCTGCTAGACTTCAGCTACTGTGCTTACATGTCCAGAAGCCATGTGAGGTGCCAGTAAGGGTTTTTGGATGGAAACACACTCTCATTCAGAAGAAATGTACCTTATTTAAACTGCCTTTTTTCTCAAGCATTTCATACAGGGGGTTCACAAAAAATTTCAATTTAAGGTCAAAACCAGACTTGTCACTATTACATGCACAGAGCTCCAACCACATACACAGAGTCTTTGAAATATTTTGTTTTACTAGTTGTACTGCTCACAAGTGTGAAGCAGCTCAGCATTCTTCCTCTTGTCGTGTTTTAACACTTGATAAATCTTGTTCTTAAGTCTATCAAAGTTCTCAAATGTGATCACAGGCAGATAGAGACTTGTGCTTCTTCTATCACTTGGTTGTGATTTTTTTCCCCAGAACATTAGGAGGCTGCAGATCCACACTTACAAAGCTCTTGGGGGGGGGGGGGGGGAATTTGAAAAAAAAAGAAAAAGGGTGGTTTTTGTGTCTGGATGTTCAACACTAAACATGAAAGTCTTGTTGCTTGCATATTTTCAGTAAACTCCAAAACTACACTACAACTTTTTCAGTCAAACATTACCTTCATGTCAGTCTCTCTTGGAATGTGATCTTTGAAGTCCTCAATGGAACTTACAAGGAAAGGAATGTGGTAGGATAAGACCTAAGAGACACAAATACGTAGAAAATGAGAAAAATTGCTTGCCATGTTAATTATCTGTTAGACACTACCATTATTTTACTGAGCTTATTTTCTTTTTTAATGGATTTTATTTTACGCATTTGTATTTGTTTGTAGATTTCAGACATTAAAGCCTAATCAATGTTTGCAATAAAGAAGAGAAATAAAAGCCTTTAAAATGAGTAAACACAGAAAACACGATCTAAACTAAATTTGATGTTTTAATGTAATGGCTCTCTGAACAGTACTCAAAAAAGATTCCCTCAACCCCAAGTTGCAATTCAAAGCTCAGTTACAACTGAGTATTGCCATTTTACCCACATGTCATCAACCTTTTAAGAGGCAGCATTCCTGAACAGTTAAGCTTCAAACATCCTATCATTCCATTAAGTTAAATACAATGAAAATGATTCAGAACATATTCAGTTCTTTCTTACATCTCTAAGTGCTTCCTGTGCCAATGACCGAAAAGACAAGATAACACCAATAATTGTCATTCTCTTCAAAACACTGTCAACAGCTGAAAAGAGAACAATGAAGAGAGTGTTGATGTTTACAAGCTCAATTCTTCAATAGGAGAAACAAAATATTTAACGAAATATTGAAAACAACAAGGTACTGAAACAAAGCCATTCCTTAAAAGAGCCAAAATAACCAGTGCTAAAGCAGGTTTTTGTAGCTGAATCCACAATGGGATTTTCAGTAGAAGACTATCACATTTACCACTTCCTGAAATGAAACCTAGTCTACACAGGGACAGTCCTGGATTCTAGCACTGGTTCTGTGCTTTTCTGAGGACAAAGATGTCTCTTTATTGTAATTATTTTTTGTTTCACATTCTAAAGCTATGTACCAGGCTTCTATATTACTGCTGCTACAGCTAGGTATTATCATCCCTGAAATGATGCTCAAAACTCATTACTAATATAGTGCCTCTGCACTGAATAACACTGAAATCTCACTTTGTACATGAGAAGGCTGGAAAAGTTCAAAATGATCCATCAGTTTATATGAGCTCATGTACATCTTGCTGCTTATGGATATTAAGCGAAATTAATTTTTCCCATTTTCTTTACAAAGACAAATATAAAAAATAACTCTGTATCTTCAGTAGGATCTTGTTAGATACTCACATGATAATCTTTTAAAGAGTGCTGCCATCTGGTCTGGCTTGTCAAAGCTGGTCCTCATTTGTGTTAGAACTTCAACGTTCTCCACCACAAGTTTCTATAAAGAAGCAAGGATTCATGTCAGCTATAGATTTCAACATGTTAACTGCATAAATGCCTGATTTAGGACATTCCAACTTGGCAGAAAAGCAACTAACTCCACGGAATACAGATGTACCCACTGTGTTCTTAACAGGACTACAATATCAATATTATCATCAGTCACTACCATACACAAAAGCAAATCAAAAAGCAGAGGATGAACTACCCCTTTGAACATGATTTTTGTATTGAGCAATGTGTACCACATCTTAAAGCAAAGGAATTTAACTCCATAAAAATCAGACAATAGCTCCTTATGCCACTCAGCTTTTTAGAAGAAAAGTATACATACTACAATAAAAATATAAATACATAAAGGAATCAATTCTTTTGGATTGCTGCTTTCACTAATTATGCTGAAATTTAATGTTGGTAAACCTGAAAAATGGAATCAAGAGTGGAAGTCAGACTGTTAAGCCTTGGTGCAGTTTACTTGGAATTTTCTTCCACTATAATATGAAAAGGCAAAGACATACCTCCAGGTCCCCACACCTTAGTCTGAAACAGTTAAACTCAAGTGCAGTAGTTTTCATTTCAGTTTGGCCAAAGAAAAGAAAAGGTGTCTGTATCTAATTTTTAACAGCTCCAATATACACAACTTGTAAGATTAGAGTACATGTAATAACTTTCCTGAAATCATTCTCCAAATGTTTATCAGATTAAAATTTAAATTAGAGATTGCATAATCACATCTCTAAAATGTCAGATCCAAATTTCCTGCTAGCTGAGGAACTTAGGCTGTGCCAAGATGTATTTTTAAACTCTCTTAAAAAAAATAGGTAGTTTATTCTTATAAAAATATTTTTGCAGTCTCAATGCTAAGAACCTATTTCAGAAAGGGGAAAGTGATTATCTTTATGTAGAGGACAATCAACAGCTAAGAAAATGCAGATCTCTTGTGTTCTTCTGAACACTGAAGTGGTTTTCCTTCTGTTTAAAGAAGACTTCAACTAATGTTTTGTATACTAAATGAAATCAACGTAAAAAAGAACTGAAGGATAGAGGGAGAAACAAAGACATTCTCAATTGGAGATGGTCTTCCAAAGTGATTATTAATAGCTTTATTTTCCAAGTAGGTGCACTCCAATCCATCTTAATTTCCAGAGGAGGCAGCAGAAAAAATTAATATTCACCAAACATGTAGGCCACTAAGTTTAGAACACAATTCAATATTTCATAAAATCTAAGAGGCATACCTACAGGAACCTACCACTAAGGATCCACAAAGATCTAACCTTTGATAGTTTTGCTAGCTGCTTTAATAGTTTTATTTTACTTCACTTCAACCCACACTGAGAACAGGGCAAAACACAGCATCTGGCAAGCAGGCAGATTAAATTATAGAGTAAATGCTCCTGTGACCATAGGAGGAGAATAAAAACAACACAATCTATAATGCTGCTATGAAATAAATGGTGGTCTGTGTTTACTCCCACTTCGTAGTAAGCAGCCTGTGCAAAGCAGATCTGTCCAACAACTGCACTGGATCATGATCATGCTACTCCCACAAGCTCGAGTCTATCCATAACCCACCCACTCTCCCTACTTTCTTATTTTCACTGAAAAGCAGGGAAAGAAATAAGCTATAGAAAATGCAGCACCCACTAACCAAGAATCTTAAAGGTCCCTTCCTTTCTGATGCCTAAGCTTTTTATATATTTTTCATACATATGTAGCTTTGGAGATTGCTAATGCATGGTTGTAGATCCAGTATTTTTCCTATCCTTTTCCCCTAGATTTTAGGACAATAAGCTAACCATATAATACATTCCTGAAAATACTGTTTAGACTTATTGTCAGGAAGAGGGCAAGAATGACATTTTTGGTTTTCCAATCAGAATCTGAGAAGTCATAAAAAGAAGTTATGACTTCTTCTCATAACAAGAAGGGCAAAGAAGTCCTTGGACCAGCTCCAAGGGGCTGACCCAAAGATGGGTTACTGGGGCAACTGAATCTCCTACTGTGAGATATCCTAATTAATTAACCTTATCAAACTGTAGAAATCCAGTGCTGAGCCCATCACCACTGGGACACTTCCAATAAAGCTCTGCTTTTTACTTTACTGTTTTAACACTGTTGCAAGGGTTTTTTCTCTTTTGATTATAGGTAACACTTCCAACCCAAACTGCAATTACTACGAGTGAAGTGGACGTGTGCATGGGTATGACATACTTCTATGCTGAAAGCCAAAGCAGGACTGCTTTGTGCTGAAATCAAATGGGCAATTTTAAACCACCCAATGTATCAGAACTTGGCATTTTAATTTAAATCCCTCAAAGCTCTCCAGAATGCAAGACTGAAGGCAATAGCCCATGCACTCAGTCAAGTTTTCAGCTTCACAAAGAATAACCAGCATATTAATTTAAGATTTGAAAGAAGAAGGCTGGAATATAGTTAAAATAGTGGCTTAAATGAGGCAATCTTCCCCTTCTTTATATCTTTAGATCTTAAACTTCAGATATAAAACTGACACCTGGTCCCACTTTGCAGGAAGCAAAGCAAGCATGTTGAACCCTACTTGTAATAAATTCCCACTCTCTCCTCTTGTTGCTTTCTTCCCCCAAACACAGATGCTTCTCAGGGCTCTCTTGCTAAGCCAACTGTCTCAGCCAAAGAGATGAACATTTTATTACTTTGTTTTTTCCTCCAAAAATGTTGTCATGCACATATGGATCTACATCATGGTCTGCTCACCCTCAGCAGTATCAGAAAACAACAGATTTCAGACACTATTCAAAGCTGCTTTTAAAAAGATACACACATCTACAACATAAATTGTGCTGATTTTGAGGAAATATAATGACTCCCCAGTAGGTGAACAAATAGCACAGCAAGAAACACTTGCCAAAGACCTTTGTGCTTCACTTAAAAGGTGACAGATGTCACTTTGGGCATAGTGAAGAGTTAAACCACACCATTCTCACCTGGAAAGCCTCATGCTCTAACTCAAAAATTGGAATAAGGGATGGGCATAAGGAATCAATTAACTTGGCAGGCTGGGCACTCAGGTCAGGGGTGCTGCATGCCCTTAGGCCAGCTTGGAATGCATAAGCAGCCCCTCTTCTTAAGCTGTGACAGTGAATAAAAGGCTTCAAACCTTTTTATCATCTATCTCAGCCTTTCATTCAGTAGCACTGCAATTAAGGTGTTTACAAAGAAAACAAGATCCTTGAAAGTGTAACACAGGATATATTAGAACCACACATTTCCGAAGGTCTGGTATGATAATAATAAATTGTTATTGAAGAAAGAAAGGAAGTTCCTTATATCTCTTAGGTATTAATGTACTTTTTCCAGAAATACAGCATATATGAATAGTTACAAAAAAATCCTTAGTTTAATCAGTGGTTAAATAAACTGAAAATTATGAGATGTAATAACAACTTGGAATTACATCTGGAAATTACACTAAAAGAACAAGTCATAACAGAATATATCTAAGCCAATTAGTGACATTTTAAAAGTATGACTATCCAGAGCAAGTAGCATATATTTTATTACATTTATTAAAACTACTTTCCAGAAGGAGTTACACAGGTACCAAGTGGTTCCCCTGTCACTGTTTGCTGTTTTGAATATACATGAAATGAACTTCCTTGACATGCCCTTATTTCCAATTTTTTTCACTGCATCAACTTTATTATTTGTTTGTAGTGCAGTAGATGCGAGGTTTACTTATCAGAACACAGACATTTATAATAAATAGTTACTGTTGAGCCAGAGGGAAAGACACATGTAAAAATGAGGAAAACTAACAAAGAAAAAAAAGACCTGAAGTCTTTCACCGATGTAAACTAAATAATAGATGCATACAGACATCTTTAAGAAATAAGCCCTTATAGACTACTAAGACAGATTTGAGATTTTCCTGCAACATTTGGAGAGTCAACAGTCTTGGGTAAGGGCTTCACAAACACCTGAAGATCTTGAAAAACGTTTCTCTTCCCATTGATCATAAAAGAAAGTTGACTTCTAACTTAGGGTAGCTAACAGAAATGAACAGTCTGCATAAATTCCTGCACATTCAACTGTTGAAGAATGTGGGATGCACACATACTACCTGTGCAAACTTACTACAAAAGAGTAAAACTCACACCTTTATCAGTTTGTTTGATGAAGTCATTTTAAAAAGATGGCAAGCAGAAACACAGGTATTAAATATCCTAAAGGAAGCTTAACCAGAAAACTACTGCCTTCCCAACCACCAGTTTCCCAGGTTACCTTAAGCTCAGCAACTTGTGAAGAGATGTGCCACATCAGACTTTCACTTAAGAACTTCATGCCATATGGTCCCAAAAGTTCAGAAAGGGCTCTCATTTCTGAGGAAAAAAAAAAAAGAAACTCTTATACTTCCAATATTCCATCTTCATTTATTTGCAGCCCATCAGGTATTTAGCATTGTATTTTAAGTGCAAAAATATTGTACCCCAAAGTATGATTTTAAAGGCAAGAATTTGTATGGTAGTAAACTGAAGCAGTAGTCACCAACACATAATATACCCATCTCTTTAGCTTAAATGCAATGCTATTTTGACCAAAAATAGGAAAAGTGAGACAAGAGGCAGCATGAATAAAAAGTACTTAAAATACTACTGAAGGCTAACAATTGTTAACGCTAAGAGCTGCTCTGCTCAGCTGCTCTGCGAGTTGCTGTTATTCCAATAACTCAAGCAATACAATAACTGTCCTTCACAAATATTGAGTAGAAGTATCAAAGTTTACCTGATATATCAGAGTATTCCTCAGCATTAAATGTCAATTCATTTTCTGTAGGCAAATTCACAAATGCCTTCATAGCTGGGAAATAGGCTATGTGACCATTGCTGACTTGCCGTAGCAAAGTTTCCAAATACCTGATCAGAAAGGGGAAATGTTTTAGATGAAAAGGCACATCTTCATGAAGTACAGCTATGTGAGAAGGGACAGCAAAGCTCATACACCAAAGCTTTATTTTCATAGTTCAACTGATGCCTGCATTTTACTCTATGTCTCATCCCTATAAAATGTATAAAAAGTTTGCCAACAGGCAAATTTCAAGCTGCTTTTAACAGGTACAGAGAGAAGTAAATATGTGATGTTGGAAACTTAAGAAAATTTAAAATAATTCCACTACTCCAATTCCAGATTTTTCATTAAACAACAGCAACAAAAAAAAAATCTCTAAAAAATTTGTAACAAGCATTCATATAATACTTACCAATTTGTGTACAGACTGGTAATGGTTGGCTCACCATGACTATCTAAATGCTGGGTTTGCTGAAGCAGAACATTGTTAAACACTCGTGTAATGTCGATCTGTACATAATTTTCTATTGACTGCAGGACTGTCATATAGGCTCTTACACTGGTCAACAGCTCTGAAGGCTTTGCAATCTCTTGTGTTGCTTGATTATACATTGTCATTCCAACAATTGACCTTTTAGAAACAAAAGGATAGGAAGCAAATTCATTTCTTAGTAAAACTGAACAAAGATGCAGCTATAAAGATGATTTTACATCCACAGACTTTCATAGAATGCTAGAATGGCCTGGGTTAGAAGGGACCTTAAAGACCAGCTAGTTTGACCCCTCCTGCCATGGTCAGGGATACCTTCCACTAGGTTAGGTTGATCAAGAGCTCCATCCAACCTGGTCTGAAGCACTTTCAAGCATGGAAGATAATCATTTGACTTGAATATTTCTCAAATCCACAAATATAAAGCTCTGATCAATGCACATAGTACACCAGTACTTTTAAAAACCATTTTGGATTCCAAAGACTGTGGTTCCAGTAAAAATTTCATGAGACTAAGAATACTCACCAAGCACTTTTTAAATAAAGCTTTTTCCCCCCCAAATATATATGAGCAACCCACACTGTGCAGGGCTTATGTAGTAACTACTTCAGCAAATAAATTATTTTTGTTGAACTCTTTTAAAATGCAGAACTTCTGGGAAATGCAAGAGCAATCATGTATTGACGTGTTCAAAGCATATTAACACAAGATATTATTTGATCAAAGCTGCTGTTATAGTTTGAAATATCTTTTTGAAAAGAACATAGCTACAGTATAGTATGAATTGGAAACTATATCCAATATATACTATTAATATAAATTAATATCCAATAAATCCTACTATGAAAAATACATCTCCCTTCAGCTAACACCATGATTTCTATCTTTAATCAAGGAGCCAAGAAATTGCAGGACATACTTTAATTTGTTCAAATTCTCACTATAAATAAAACCAGGCTTCTAATAACAGATGTTCACAGGCCAGCTTTCAAGCTAGAGCAGAACTGTACTAAGGACTGTATATTCCATTTCAACATACATGGACATGGACCTTACCCAGTATGTCACTGGAACCAGGTCCTCAAACAAACTGTGTCAGGGGATCCTTAAAAGCATTCTTACTAAACAAATACTTGTTGTAGTGTTTATTTTAAGTTTATAATGGTCTCAGACTTTTAAGAGCTAGGTTTTTAAGTAATATGTATTTTTCAAAGACAGAACAGGAATAAAAAAAATAGAAATCGGTAGATCATGACTTTCTGCACAGGTGAATGGGATGAGTTATCCTGGAGGAGAACACCATATTATTTAGAGTAACTTTTTTGTTATTGCTTGAACAAAAATAAGACATAGCCTGAACAAAAAGACATAGCTTGAACAAAATAAGGCACAACCTTCTGAGGCTATGTCTTATTTTAAAATAAATTCAAAATTGATACCATAACAAGATTAAGTGGCATAATAATAACCTCCAGTCCAAGCACATGTGACACAGAGGAGCTTGAAACAGTAAAGAAAGCCTAACAGTGAGATACTACCATTGTCTTTTAAGGAACACTGCAAGCTTCTGAAAGAAATGCCACTTGAAGGTATGAAAAATAATTATAAATTGAATATCTATTCTGCTCAGCTAACAAGTTTCATTTCTTTCATGAAGCAGAAAAATGGAAAGCAGTCTCTGAAAGTAATGTGCCTGTTGCTTCAGCCCCAACAACAAGCTCCCCCAAATTAAAATAATAAGCACAAGTGACCAAGTTTATTGGTCTAAGTTTATAAACCTAAAGAGCTGACTTCTTAAAATGTCACGCAGTTATCTTCATTTTTATGCCACCTTATCTTACTGATGGAATGCTCAGTGACCTAATATTAGGTCTTAATGATTAAACTGATTAAGTCTTATACCCTGCTTGAAATATATAACCAGTAGTCTTTTATATAAAATAGTAGGATGGCTGTCTGGCTTAATATGAAGTCCTCTCCAGAAGTTGCCATTTGCCTATTTCTGTAAAGATGTATGGTAAGTTCAAGGTAGGAACAGACAGGAATATCAAACAGCAGCACTTTATTTAAAAAAAAAAAAAAAAAAAAAGTAACTGCACATGTTCTCAGTTGGCTTTGTCAGATCTCGACTTCTGATTTTTAGACTTCCTTTCAGCAAGGCAGTGGACTCAAATACTTGAAAACACTCCAGCACTGTGCAAAAGAATGGTGGGAATACATGTCTTAATACATGCCGAAAAACAGCCATCATCAGCTCCTACAAAATACACAGGATTGGGAGTGCTGGATCTGGCTGTTAAATGGATTACATGGATTTCAACATATTTTATTTTAAAACAGAAATTGACTATTGTGTATGTCTGAACAAGTAACTTAATAGTCATTTAGTTGGGATTCTACTCACAGTTCCACTTTTAAAACCTAGTTTAATGTAGTAAGTACACAGTATTTCTAACACAAACTAGCAAAGGCTTATCTTGTGTATCTAACTCTACAATATTCCTTACTTGGTAAAGCGGATTTCCAGGTGAGATGTCAAATATTCTCTTGGGGTAAACGTGTGTTCCCAAACCACCATGTTTGGTACGTAATTGATTGAGAAGCAGAGCTCAGAAAGTGCAGTATGCAGTTTGTCCAGGCTTTAAAACAGAAAGAAAGAAAGAAATAGAAAGAAATTAAGAAAAATATTTAATGTAACAGAAGTGTATATTATCATGGAAAGCACACACTGAATGGATAATGCTTCAAAAGCAAGTATAGGTCTAACCCTTCATTATCATGTTCTGCTTTGAGACACTTTCTTAGCATATTTAAAAACCAGTATTTTGGCCAAGAACACATCCTACAACTGCATATTGATCTGCATTGAATACAGTGATGTGAGATATATTTTTTTATATATATGTATAGATATATGTATTTTTTAATTCCCCCTCCCCCACCAAAAAAAAAAGAAGACATTTAAGTGATTTAGAAGACAGCAAGAACTTCCTGTCCAGCCTGTACTTAAAGAGTGCTAAAGCAAGGTAGAATCAAAGATGCCACCCACTCCTTGGACTCACATGCCCACAGTTAATATGACTATTCAGGAAGCCTAGCTACAGCACAGGGATTCTTTCTGCTCAGGAAAGGAAACAGCCAAGGGGACAAATTCAAGTGACAAACATTCCTATTACTTATGCTACAAAATTCAGTCTCTATACAAGCCACAGAAGCATGACAAACCGCAAAGCTGTCAAACTTACAGCCAATTAATTTACTCAAACAAATTAAGCAAGAAGCATTCAATATGTAAAACATATTGAAATGTGTGAAACACATTTTGACTTGGGATTCAAGGTGAAAAGAACAGAAGAAGCAGCTTACTTTGTCACAACCAATCTGTTTTTCCTCATGCTTTCTACTCCTGGTTTCTCCCTTTCAGGTTCTCCTTTCTTTCCAGTCTGTTTTTTTGACTTCTTGTTCACTGCTTGACTGATGGTTTTGGCACAATGTTTTGGCAACAACTAGTAAACAAAAAGAAACAGCCCGTTCAAATTAAAATCCAGTTTTTTTAGCACACTTCATCACACAAATAACACATTCTTCCTTTGACACAATTCTAGTATTAAAAATTCTTGCTCAAATCACCTTCAATTTTAGAAACAGAAAGTTTACCCAAAAACACAGAGAAAAAAGAGAACAGAAAATATCCAGAAAACTGAATGGAGAAAATCTCAAAAGAAAATTGAAATAGACACCACCTTACTCACCTGATCACTCAGTGTACATTGTTCTGTGCAAATGTCTGTGATAAGATTTCGAGCCTGCTTAGCCATTTCATCCAAGAACATGTTACACAAGGAAAGACTACGATCTCCAATATGATGTCGCTGTTAAAAAGGGAGAAAAGGAAGCAGGATTTTCAGTTTCCCATCAGTCCCACAGTACTGCAGAGAACAGTTCACTAATCATGTAACTAGGATATGGGAAATAATAAATTAATTAGTCCTCAACAATCTTGACTCCAGGCTGTTTTTTTCTTTTTGGGAGTAATTTGAACCATGAAATTTTCAAAGTCACCATGAAAAATATTTTTTGTAAAAAAAGGCAAAAAAAATGTTTGAAGGTTTTCACATTTAATTTGGACCAAATCTGCTTTAATGTGCCCAGTATTCCAAGGTCTCTGTGAATGTCCTCTTCATTAATATGTGCCAATACTGTCTAGGGGGAAAAGAGCATGCAACTCAAGCTGTAGAGAAAGCACTGTCCTTCAGATAACTGAAAAAGTCAATAATAAAGCACTGCTGCATTAATTTCTGGATTCTGTTCCTTTCTCACAAGCACAGTCTGTCTTGCTGAAATCCTCCTTTCACCACTGATGTTTACTTTCTATCAGTCACACTATGATACATTGTACACAGCACAGCAAAGATTATTTTTCCAAAACCATAATAGTTACCAAGACATACAATTCAGATATTGAATTTCAAGTTCTGCTGGCTGTGACAAAATGTGCTTGCTGCAGCTGAATGCACAGTAGCTAGTGTCCAGTGGACTTTGGCTACTGATTTCTTACTATAATTGTTCTCAAAGATGTCTCTTGTCCTGAAGGGTTCAGCTTTCCTGGAAATTTTTTAATGCTTGTCTAATATAAATAACATTGGCTGCTATTTAAAGCAAAGCATGCAAGGAAAGTACCTATATAGAGGTATACTGTAATGAAGTTTAGCAGAAAAGAATTTTATTTTTAAGTAAGGAAACCCCATATTGTTTATATTACAATAAATCTTATTCAACAAATTGTTTCAGATGAGCACTGTTAGGAATGAAAACAACATTTTCATAAGCACTAGATAAAAATGGCCAAGTTAACTCCCAGACTAATTTCAAAGTCAACGAACATACAGGAAATGTACTAAAGGATTTATGCCCTTACAACAAAAATAGAAAGAATTTCCTCAGATTCGAACTGCTTCCTTTAACAAAGAGTCCATTTCTTCAAGCACCACAGTATTTTTTAAATTCTAACTCTAACCAACAAGGTTTCCATTACCTAGTTCTGACTAAAGCAACTGCTTACATTATACTGTGTATCACTTTTTTTTGCCTTACTGAAGAAAACTGTAACAACCCATATAGAACTCCCAACTTCCTACTTCCTTCTCCCAACCATGAGTTTATAAATCATTTAACAGGAAAACTGTTGCTTCTAAGTTTTAGCAGGCATATGGGATTTATTAGCATCTAAGCCTGAAAAGTCATCTAATTTTTGTACCCTAGCTAATCCCTCTTTAAAGCAAAGATCAAAATTCTTTCTCACTTCAGAAAAGGATTTAGAGATTTATGCATGAAGAGTCATGTAACAAGGTATCTACTTGTTTTACCTCCATTTTTACATTTTTAGCACTCTCCTCCCTCAAATATTAAATTGTCATAATAAACACCTTCTTGTAGTGTTCAGCTCTAGTTCACTCTCTGTTGAATAAGAGATGAAAATAACCTAAATTTAAAAATTACCTCTTCAGGGCATAGTTCATGAGTACAGCTCATAAAGTGAGTGCAAAGCAGTGGGAATGCAATTGAGTATCTTGATTGAGAGGGAAGCTCCAAACACTGCTGAAACATCTTCTCAAAAGCACGACTATAAAAACTGAACAGAATTAATCAGTTATTAATCAGACATTTAAATACAATATATATTTTTTTTTCTGCAAATAAGGTTTACTTCATACAAACCAGATGTGACCATAAATGTTTTGTATACCAAAAACTGCCCCATGCTTTCATCATTTTTGTTTGTTTTCTGCATTCACTTCTTAAGCATTTTATTTGCACATCTATTTTACATTATTATTATTATCCCAATCATATTTTTATTCTGATGTTTGCCACATAGGGACTGTAAAAATTTGCACTTTTTGCCAAAAAATATTAAGGAAAAGTCTGCAAATGATTCCTGATCAGTTATATGACTGTCAGAATATGTCTGACAGATGTTCATAAATATCTTTTTCAAACTAATTCTGCTAGAAACCAGAAATCCCAGTTGATTCTTCCACTGGCCTATCTTCCTACAAAGTGTGCTATTTAAAAATTACACTTGCAAGGACAAAGCAAACAATAAATAATAAAAAACTTGTACAGTCACTTTAGTAGCATACCAAAAGATAGAAAGATCTGAGGTTTCCACCAACATCTCCACCAAAGAATCTACCATTTTTGTGTGGAAAATGATTGTGTTCATCATTTTTCCTAGTTCTCTGTGGTCTGCAAGGCCAAGTGAAGCTTTAGAAACGCTGGTGTAGGCCTGAAAAGACAACACAATTGATATGTTATATCTGCAACTGCTTTTGTGCAAATTCCATTGCTATTGCTCAATACCAATGTTAAATACTGTTTGTGCTATGCACAGGACACCTGTGTATTTAAAGACCATGCAGGGATTATTCTCTTTCCACTAGAGCTTAAAAAACAGCAAACTGCCTTTCAGTGAAGTCTCTAAACAGCCACTGAATATGGCACTAATTCACAGATAAACTGCAGAACAAATATTGGCAAAACACAAATTTGTAATCTCTCCCTTAGCAGTGTAGGCACGTTGAATCACACTCTGCACACCCACCAAACAGCTCAGCCTCAACACATTCTATTTCTGAACTGTTACAAACACCCCAAGGGATGATTTGCAAAAAGTACCCAAAGCAGACAAAGTGCTACCAAAACATAGCAAATTATCTGTTGAAGTATTTGTTTGATTTTAAGAGTAGGTTATTTTTAGATAGCCTGTCACCCACTTGCAGTGTGAGAGTAATCTAGAACAGCAGTAATCCATGAAACATTTTGGTTTTATGTTAGTGAAATGTCATGCATATTTACCAATTCTTACCTGCAATCTAAACCAGTCTAATCTCATTCCTCTAAAGTCAAATACCTCTCCATCTTCAACTGCATCAGGGAAAAATACAGAACAGAAAACCCTTAGAAAACAATAACAAATTCAGATACACTATATCAGACCTTCTAAAAACCCCAAAATAGTAAAGAATTATTTGGGTAATGAACCTTATGTTTTTACGCAAGAATTTTGATCGAGTACAGTTGCAGTAAAAGGAATTAAAATATCTGGATGAAAATATGTGTAATACGTTTTCTATATTAAAAGGTTGGATTACTACCCAATAGCATCCTTTGGAAAAGGGACACACCACAAGAAGCAGATACAAAAATGGAAGAGGAACAAGGGAACAAATGCTGAACAAATGCTCCTTCTACTGATTACACAAAACAAAAGTGATGAAACTTTTCAGAGGAATCTGCCAGCCTGTTACCAATTTTCCAAGATTATTTAAACTTACCTTGTTTCACACTTAGTGAAGTCATTGTGTTTACAAAAGAGGACATGATGATTGATTCATCTTCTGGGCACACTGAAAGATTCTAAAATAAATATTGTTGCTATTATTATTATTGCTTTAAACTTGGTTTATGAAATAATGTCAATATCCATGCCCCATTTATCAGCTATACTCTGAGTTGTTCAAAAACCTACAAGAGGTAACTTAATCAATGGGATATTTCAAATAGTGCTATTTAATAGCTCTCACTTTTTAATTCATTGGTTGATGACAAATACCTAGAAGAGATTGCTTCCAAGCTACTATCAGCTCAAAATGGGAAAATCTGTCAGTAAATGTTATACTGTATTTTCTGTCCTGTCTGCAAAGAAAACCTGGTTATGGCAGGTTATAATGGAGCCCACATCAGCATCACTTTACCTCCAAAAAACCCCTCTCTCAATTTTTTTTAAATTAAAAATTCAAATTTATTTTACTAAGCATTCAAATTTTACAAAATGCAACATGAATCTTTGTAGTTTTAGCCACTAACAGGGCCACACTTCTGTAAAGTACTGCAGTGCAGAAGTTTCTCATAATTCCAGCAATAACTGACATTGAAATCTAAGGGCTGAAAAAATCCAAATTAGCTCTCAATCACTTTTCTACTCTGGTGCTTGATAGCTGTTATGAATTAATGACAACTAAAATTCAAGCCCATTTCTTCCCCTCATTTCAGTTTGGGCTCCATCTAGTGGGGTCATCAGGGAATGAAACCAAAGCACTTCAGAAAGTTTATCACTTCTTGGTTGGGCTAAATAAGAAAAGGTTTCTACACTCCTCCTGTGACAGTACCTGTTTCCACAGTCTCTAAACATAACAGTGCTTCATAATATTCATATATGAAGACTGAAGTATATAAATTCATACCACTTGTAATGGTCTGAAGCTGTGTCAGGGGAGGGTTAGGTTGGATATTAGGAAAAGTAAGGAAAATATCAGGAAAAGGTTCCTCCCTCGGAGTGTGGTTGGGCACTGAGCAGGATCCCCAGGGCTTGGGCTATGGCCCCAAGGCTGCCAGAGCTCAAGGAGCATTTGGACAATGCTCTCAGGCACAGGGTGGGATTCTTGGGGTATCCTATGCAAGGCCAGGAGTTGGACTTTGATGAGCCTTGTGGGTCCCTTCCAACTCAGGATATTCTATGATTCTGCATAGAAACCACAAGTACAACACTAAATCCCAGAATTAAACAGTAAGTTAATTTGTTTTACTCCACAACATTCCTCAAAATCCACAAACTGGGATGCATTTTAGGACATCATTTTGGACAAGAAGCCCTTGTTCAAATTTGCATTTGAGAAGCCAGAGCCATGATGTCGCCATACCTGCACCAGCTCATTTAAGACCACTGCATCAAAGCCAGAGAGATACTGTACATAGTATCTCTGCATCACTGGTCCATATTTCCTCACATGTGCCCTGAGCTCCTCCATGTAGAATATCAGCTCAGCTATGTGCCTAGACAAAAAAAACAAGGAAAAGCTTACAAATGTCACTCAAAATATTAAAGCAAATTTCTATCATGGGAATTTCCTCCTATACCTTGCTTTTAAAACAATTATCAATAGCTAATTTCCGTATGAAAATATTTGTTAATGTTGTAAAAGGAGCTTACATAGGTAATTTTCTCTGCAAGGTCAAATCCACTCAACAGGACATAAATTAGCAGGATATCACTATAGTAATCCTCAAAGGTTTGTATAACTATTCAGTTATTTTTCTGAATAAGCAGTCCTTCTGTACAGCTGAATTTGAAAAACTGTTTTTCTCAAAAAGTGGTTAAACCTGATAAAAAACAAGTTTAATAACTGCTTTTCTGGGTTTTTTTTTCCAAGCTATGAGAATGGTTAAAAACTTGCACAGGTTATTTCAGAGAGCCCTGGAACCTCCATCTTTCCTTAGCACCTAAATCCAGTGGAGAGAATCCAAGATTTTCCCACTCCAGCTCTATAAATGACCTTGTGATTGTTACTTGTTTAAAATCCTGCAATCCTTCACTTCAGCCTTGTGTCCAGTAATCTTGAGAAGTCTCCTGCCTATCCACACTTGTAAAATCTTGTAATCATATTTTTCATTTTTACCATCTGCTTATGGTGACACTAAAGCTGTATTACATAAATAAAGCTTAGCTGATTTAAAAGACAGTTTTGCTGTCAAGAGAATCTACAATCAACAAATAAAGCTTTTTGAAAGTTTTCTTGCCTCCTTCATTGATTTGATCAATGCAAAATCAGTGAAGACACATGAAAAACCTTTATATTTGCCTATTCAAAGGCAAAAAAAACCCAAAACTTATATAAAATATTTCCTATTTTATATATGAATTTTCACTGATGTGCTCCAATTTCTAGGATTATATTTCTAGTTTTCTGTTTTGGTGGGACACTTAATATTCCCAAGTAAAAATTTTCTGAACATTCCCAGCTGCTCCATGTAGCCAGCCTTTTCTGAGATTCTACTGCCTTCACATTTATTTTGTCTGTGAAATTCTAGTACTGAAGGTATAGCATTAAAAACAAACATACTTATCTATGAAATCATCTGCACTCTTCTTTGGCATATTATCTGCATGACGAAGAAGCCAAATAATTTCATCACGAGCAAAGGATAATGCCATAAATACAAAAAGTGCCTGAAAAACAAGAATTGTTCTCAATCTTATCAATATACACAAGAGCTGAATAGTTTGTGCACTCAAGAGGCAACTAGTCTCTAAAACACAAGAACTTAAAAAACTAAGTAGGCTTTTTCAGAGTGAAGTGAGGAGTTTTTTCCCCCCCAAAGAAAATAAATATTGGATGTACCACTGAGATACACACTGGGTCTTGCCCAAATGCAAACCATTAAAGGTGTTATTACCTTGGGACCCAAGAGGCCTGGCTGGTCAGACAAGACAGTGGCTAGTTCTTTGAGAGCAGAACGTAAAAACTTGCGTCTCTCTCTGTGCATTGAACCGCTGCATCAAAAGAACATACATTATCCACCATGCTAGACACAGAATACTTGATTTTCAAAAGCATTTAAGACCAAGTATAGGCAAATTATATTATATCAACTTCAAAAGTTCAGAATTTTGAAGAATGTGGTTCCAAAAATTGGCATCCTCATCACCAACACCATATACTCATGAAGCATCAATAAGTTTAAACCCCAAGTTCTCTGTCCCCTCTCTGTGATGTGCATTTGACTACATTAAAACATTTCTATTTAATCTGCATTCACCTTTTGTAATCAGACAAAACATAAGTAATGAATAAACTAAATGCTTCCAATCCTGATAATTTGAAAAATAATCTAGAACTTAGATTATTTTAACTTGGGAAGTTAAATCGGTAAGGACATTAAGCAAATACAGATTTAAAAGAACAATCAGTAAATGTTTCATTTGAAAATGCATGACTAATTCTGCATTTGACAAATTCTGTTTGTACAATCTTTATAATTTTGCTTTAAGAAAACCAATCCTAAAATCTGTCAGAAAAACTTTTTAAGACACTCACGCATGTGAAACAGCAGCTTCTTTGCACTCTCTGATGTCATTAATACGCTTGTTGTAGCTGCAAGTAAAAACCAATCAGATATGGTATAAGAATCAGCAGCACATTTTAGAAAGAGCTGAGTGGGACTTGAGAGGAGCTACAGTGTTATAGAAAGCAAGATACAGCAGAAAATGCACACCAGCTCCTGAGCAGAGCTAAATGCCAAAACTAGATATCTAAACCAGAAATACTTTCTACTGAAGCGTTCCTGGTGTTTGCTGGTAGAGGTCTCAAGTTTGTTTCTGAGTTTTCATATAATATACTGCAGGAAAAGTGGCAACAAGATGCAATTTTTCAAGCAAACTGCACATTCGTAACATTTCCCTTCAGTAAATCAGGATTTGTGGATGACATCATTAATCTAAGAGATTTGTCATTTTGAAGACTGATTCACCAGGATTTCAGACTGAGATAAAAAAAGGTGTGGTGGTTATGAAATCAGGCCCCTAAAAAAAATTAAAGAAACAGTCAAGATACCAAGCAAAAATGCTTGTGTACCTAAGCAGAACTTACATGAAGCAGAAGTAATCTGTTTGAAACAGTTCTTCAAGTAATATAGGGTTATTAGCAGAGATTCTGAAAGGAGAACAAAAACTTACCCTCTTATGTTTACAAACAAATCTTCTGCAGCTTTGTGAATATGGAACACTTCGTCTCGAAAGAGAGCCAAGCAAGAGCTGCTTTGAAGTGCAAGCTTCCAAAGATTCAAAGCTGTAGCATCACTATTTAGGATTCCATGGCACAAAATAAATCCAACTTCAAAAGTTCACATTGATGTATGTTACAAATCAGATGCACAAAGACAGTAAGAGAACAGTGAGATGATTAATGTATTTTGTCTTCAATAGTTTGCATAGATCATTAACAAACTCTTTAATGTATAATATCTTCTAATATATAAAAAATACCTCCCTTCCCACTTCTAATGGAAGTATTTTTGCAATATTTGTGTGAAATTAATTACTTTATGCTGATACTACTTGACTACTTTCATCAAAATTACTGAAGCCCTCACTTCCAGTCAAAGTCTGGAACACAATCTATTGTGACACAATCTATTCCAGCAGCAGATGCTGAATTCTAGCTTCACTGCATGCTAGTACAAATGAAATTTAATCAAGTTTTCCAGAATCTTATTTGAATACAACAGCTATTGGAGAGTACAGAAAGCAAGTAGTCTTTTAAAAGTTAACCATTTTTTTTAATACAACCATGAGTCATTTCAGAATATTTTACTCACAAATGATCCATTTTTCCATTGCATCCAGAGACAGGTATTCACATGGCATCTGTTAAAAAAACAGTCATTTGTAGCACACTAGTTATAAGTACTACTTGGCAAAAAGGAACAAACAAAGCTTTAAATGCTGATCAAAGAAAGCCACTGACCACTAACAGTGATTCAGTGTTTCAGCACTTCAGAAACTGAGGGTTAGAATATTAAGTGAGCTTCCATAACCTCCAGCACCTTGAACAAATTTTAACAAATATTTATTTTCAATAAACATTGTATTTAACAATATTCAAGAATTAAAAGCTTTTGATGGATACTAATCACAGCTTGACAGCCATTAAAGCTTCACTTTTTTTCAGAAAGATAACCATTCATATCACAGCTGAGGCAGCAAGTGCAAACATAAATTTTAAAGGAAGGATCAGTTCTGATTTCCAGTCTCCTGGCTCACAAACACCTGAGAGGGTACTCAGGATTCCTCCCCTCTATGACTGCAGAAGTCAACATTGCTTCTCCTCACCTTCTGGTCAACAAATTACTGAAGCTGAAGGCAAGAGTTAATGTAACAGAAACTTTACTTAATGAGAGAAAACTTTCCCCCTGTACTAATCAGCGTATTTACATCTCTGATTAAAAGTCACATAGAGGTGATCCAACAGACAACTATTTTACAGAAAACCTTACTTAATTCTATCATAGAATGTAAATTAAAAGACCATACTGTGTCAGACTGTGCAGGATTAAGCATTGTACTGGGGGCACTGATGAGGCTCAGCAGTTGTGCGTTTCTCCACTGGTCAGCTGAGAGATTTCGTCGAGGATAGACCATCTGGAGTGAAATCAGAGCATCTGAAAGGGACTAGAAAGCAGGCTAATGATTAGTTTGAATGGTCAGTACTGTTCCATCAGCAGAGCTGTTTCCTCAGCATTATTACTAAGTCATCAAAACATTTTAGGGAACTAGTTTTGAAATTAAACATAAGGTTAAACCTCATTGCATCATTAACATAGAAAAGAATACTCCAGGCTAGAGGAAGGATGCAAAGAAGCAGGAGAGTTTGATTTCTATTATTTTTAGTTAGAGTTACAAAAATCTGAGTTCAGAATTAGAGGGCATGGAAATAAACCAACAAGGCACAAAAGCCCTCTCACACACAACTGGAAGTTGTTCATTACTTACTCAAGCATCCCAGTTGCTGTGTTACTCCCTTCCCTGCCACTTCCTTTAGTAGGTCTTGGTAGCAAACTATAATTCTTTTGAGCAGATACTGTCTGCAGGAATATCTTTGCAGCAAATTAAGCTTTTGTAGCAAAATTAAGCAAGTGTATCCTAAGTCTTTTCCCTGACTTTAGTATCAATACTGGTGCCTGAATGAATCCTCAGGGAGCCAGATCTGAACAGCATGAGAGCAGAGGAGATCACTCAGGCAAAAAAACCAAAGTCATCTGCTGAAGCTGATGTAAAGGATTAAACAACTGCCTGGTTTGCTGCAAAACAGTGGGATTACAGAATGACAACTTCAGCGTGCAGTTCCACGACAGTGCAACCCAAGAATGTTTCTGAAAATATCCCTGACTCCAGTTTATGCTTCTAGCACAGGATAAGCACAAGAGGAAAAATTGGACTGAAAGGCATCTTTACAAATGTGTCAATGGAAAGGACTGATCCACTATTAAATATAAGAGAGCATAAACAAAGATAATACTGAGAAGAAAAGCATCTTTGCTAAAATATGCACCAGAAAAGATTACTTGTAAATGAGATCCTTAGCTAAGCAAGTCTTAACAAGATAGGAATCGTGGAAAGTGTAACACCAATAAGATTGCAGACAAGTTAGAAGTTATTTCACTTCAGAGCATTTAGGAAAGTAGCTGGAAAGCTCTGAATTTCTAGTGACAATACTGCCAAGTTTAAGGAAATTGAGAAAAATCTAGAAAAGCAACTAGAGAAGGAAAACACAACCAGTACCTAAACTTCAAAATAAAGAAAAACCCAAACCTTTAAAACTTTAGGAAATAACTTAGAATTTAACTTAAGGTACTGCCAAACATTCCAAAGTTGTAATTGTTAGGCAATTAATTTGCAAGCACCTAGAAAGTAACATCTTTATAATAGTTAGTCCTGATCAGAGAAATCTAGTTTCCTTTGACAGAATAGCAAATCTAGTGAACAAACGGGAAGTGATAAAACAGGATATACTTTAACTTTGGTGAAGCTTCTGTAATTTTTCCAAGATATTCTTACATGAAAATACAGCCTAGATAAAACATCATGGAACTGCAACACAACCAAATGTGTAGGAACAGAAACTTAGAAACATCTGTACAGAAAGGACTAAAGGAATTGAGCTCCTTTAACTCAGTGAAGGCAACTCAGCAGTGTCAGCTTTTGAGTACAGGAGCTACTGTTAAAGAGGCAGTGGTGATCTTTTGGAAAATCCAAACCAAAGCACCTCAGGTTACAAAACAGAAATTCACATTCATCTAGGACAGCAATCCAGCAAAACAATCAACTTCACAGAAACAGTGTGGATCTCTTTAATTTCAAGCTACAAACTTACACAAAAGACAGAAGTAGCTATTCTCAGATGATCCACAACTGATTTTTTATTAATTTCTAATCCTTAGTGAATAGAATGGCACCTTACTAACGGGTCTTATCATTCCTGTATTTCTGCAGGTTGTGCTTTTTAATAGGGTATCAATCCCCAGCCCTAGACATTCAATGTAAGCAGAAATCTCATGCGAAATTTATACCAAATGGCCTTCGACAAAACAAACTCTTGCATATTTACTTTTTGTCTTTGTTTCTCCCAATTAAGGTTACTGCATGCCTGTGAAAAGTAGTTACATACTTTACTGTGAGGTACAAATTCCTCCATCATTTTCTTTAAAGGATTTTCATAATCCACAATCATCTGGCCAAGGCGTGGATATTCTCTGTCACTAAAAGCAACAACAAACAATTCACTGAGGTGTAGCTGTTACTATCATTAACATTATACATGTCTTTTATACAATCAATTTTTTACCTTGCTCCATGTGTCATTTCATGGGCATAGTTATACAGTCCAATGATAGCCTTCCTTTCTTCAATTCGGGACAGCAGTATCATTAGAGTTGTGTAGGTTATAATCAAATCTAGGTAGTTCTTTGTTAAATCAAAGTTTACAGTCTAGAAATGAAAACCAGTAAATTATCATTTAAAAACTTACAGAAAAAAGCATAAAACATTTTTCCTTACATTTCCACCAATTTTCAGCATTTTTAAATACAATGGGCTGTCTTTTGAACAAAGTTCTTGTTCTGGTGGCATGCGACTTTGTATAACCTTAATTTATTCATTTAGATTCCCAGAACTGTTTGCACTCATGAAAGCAAAGCATCCAAATAAATCCTTCCAGGTTTAAGTGTCACAGATTACCTGACAGATAGGAAAACTTTTCTTGTTACTAAGCAGTCAGCAGTGCCATGCCTATGAACTGCATTTTAGTAAAAGCCAAATGTGAAAGACTAGCACATATCCCACTGGCCTTGTAACATGATTCCACAGAATACACACCTGTTCCTTTTTCATATTATCAATCTAAGTTGGCCAAATTTAAAATAATGACAAAAACTAATAAGGTGACATTAAGAACATTAAGAAAGTTGAAACCAACAGGAAAAGGTGATGGAGATTTTCTTTTGTGGTTTTGGAGGCTTTTTTTCTATGTTTGTTTGGTGGTAGTTTTTTGTTTTGTTTTTTATTGTTGGGTTTTGTTGGATTTTTTGGTGGTTTTATTTTAAATATAAGACTTTTAGATGCTTTTGTAGTTGCTTTAGTCAACCCCAAAAGTGACCTCCTCACATAGCTTAGGTGGACACCAGTAACAGTCTTCTCTTGTCTTACAAAGCATAAGCATACAGATGACTAGAAATTAATTTGCAGATGCAATAAATAAAAAATTACTGAAAAAATTTTATGTTTGGTAACAGTACTGTTACTACTGTCCATAAGAAGCCTACTAAGAAAGGTCTATCTCTCTATTATAAAAGTTAGAAATGTGAACCCTACGTTGTTTTTATTTCTCTTGCATTTATAACTGGAGATGTGATGTTTCTTGGACTAACAAAAGCAAGTCCTTTTACCCACAGGACTCTGAATGTAAACATTTTTGAAAGTTTAAACCTAGAAACTTACAATATCAAAGAAGACTTGGCAAACATCAATAGTGTTTAGCAGCTCACAGACATGGTCCTTGAAAAACAAAGGAATAACTTTAGTTTAAAAAGATATAATTAGTGATGGAGCTTCATTTTTTTTTTTTTATTTGAAGAGCAGATCTTCAAGTTCAGCTTTTTCATTATACAGTGTTATTTCATGAATAAATTACAGAAACCTTATGTGACAGAACAACTTACACATTTGTAATACCTTACCTTAAATTCCATAACATCAACGAACGTGAAGTAGTATAATGCCAGGTTCTTCAAAATCTCTGATTTTTCCTTCTGGAGCTGAGCAAGCTGTTGCTAAAAGAGAAACATAAACATGCACACTGTTCTTAGAAGACTTGAGAAGACTGCTGAAAAGTAATACCTGTGAAGCGCAGAGAAACCGCCAGGCTATGCAAAGAAGCTGTAACATGGTTTTCTAAGACTGAGGTTCTGTGTGTGTCAAATACACAGAGTTCTCAGCACTGACCATTTTAACAGCTGCCAACTACATTTTGAAGATAAAAGTTACATTAGTACACATTAGTACCAGAGTCGTATTGTTTAGCTCAGCTAGAGATGAAAATGGTAGTCAGAAGTGTTACGTTATCACATATGGATAATTTGCAAAAGCAGAACAGTACATGAGCACAAATCAGTATGCCAAAACCAAAATAATTATGTTACTTGAGGTGGAAGAAAATAAGGTGGCAGGTTACAAACTTTACTACAGAAAAACATTATGCTTTTAAATTCTGAACTTACCAAAAAGAATATCCAGGCAAAGCCACGTTAAGCATGCAAAATAAAATGTAGATACAAACATAAAATACAGTAACGGTTCTTTGACCAGTTCCATATAAACACAATAATACATTCAAACAAAAGCAACAAAATAAGGAAACATAAAAGAAGCAAAACACTAGCATTAGACACTTGTGGATAAAATGGAAGAGGCAAACGTGAATACAAAGGTAAAATAATTCACATGGATTTCTTTTTTTATATATTTTAAACAGACAATGAAATACTATTTATTTTTAAAGATTTCCTGAAGGAACAAAACTGATCACTTAGACAATTAAAAACACAAAAAAGCAGCTGTTAGTGAACAGCCATTCTGTTTATTTAAGTATGACAGTCTCACAGCACTGCAAGTATCCAAATATTTAACTGGCAATATCCAGCTACAAACTACATCTCCCTCCTGATAGAGGAACTGAAATGAGTTAAAGCAGTCACAATAGAAAATCGTGCCCTCCAAAAATCTGCAAGATTTTAAATTAAAGATGATCATGTTAAATATCATCTTTTTCTCAACAAGAGCAATCAATTATAAGACAGATTAAAAAATTGCTTTGAATTGATTACCTTGTTTTCATAAGAGGTTAGAACTAAGTATGCTTCTTCAGCTCACTCTCTTTTATAAAGCTGTACTCTGTATTCTCAGTTTTATGTAAAGCATCAAAATTCCTCTAAATTGGTAAAACAAACTGCCTGGATCACAACTAGGTATCACATGTAAAAAACACTTCGCTTCTCTCCTCTACATTTTTAGATGTGATGATGATTTTTTAGAAGTCTTGAGCCATAACGCTTTCATTATTGCCAAGGAAGACAGGAATAGACAGTTATGAGCAAATCAGAATGGCTACATTATAAACTACTCCTGCCTACTCTTAAACCATGGCCAAGGATTGGACTTTGAATGCCTGCCTATCTATTATTTAAGTATTTTTCACATAAGCATCAGCCGAGGCTTAATGGAAAGAGGTGCAATACATGTGTTTATTTTGTAACTTGTCCTGATAAATGTCATGCACCAGGAAAAAGGTTATTCCCATTTAATGTGCTGCTGTACAAAAATCTGTTTTCAAATCCCATGACTTGCATTTTGATCCTCAGCATGAGGATTCAAGCTGTAGTTTTTCCAGCATACAGCTTTAACTTCAACTTCTTCGAGCTCAGAAAATGAAGCATGCATCATCACACACAGACTCCAGAGCTCCAGGATGTCTGTGCAGCTCCAGTACACCTTCAGACCAGCTTGTGCCTACACTTAGAACCACTCCAGAGGAAAATCTGCTTTTTCAGGACTTTTCAGTACTTTCAGGACTGCTCCATCAGTCAACAGCTCTTATACAATGAAAATTCAGTTATGATGCGTGGTTTTAATTTTGCACCCTGGCCCTAGCACTTCAAGCATTTCTTGAGTTTGTAGAAGACTAAGCAGAAATAGTTTTTTTCTGTGCAGCTAATACAAGTGAACCAGATGAATCTGAGAAGTCCTTTCAAAAATTTTCAGCAAGAGATGACAGGGTGTGATCCACAAGTAAGATTATTTCTAGTGCAGAGAAAAAACAAAACCAGAACTCACTATCACTGCACACCCCCCTAACATCATTTTTTCCACTGCAATCCTAAATCATAGTAAGCAAGGTGCAATACTAAAGGAGACTCTCAAAATTATAGGTTGCTGTACACTACACCTATTTTTGGTATAACAAATAGCAACTGAATGGCCACTCCTGCAGGACATTCAATTTCAAGCCCCAACACGTGAAATGGGGAGATATGGCAAAAAGGGAGATGGTGCTGGGGAATACAATCACAAAAGGAATAATAAATTTTCAGAAATTCGGTGAAGCTGTATAGGGAGGTATTTGCCACACTCAGTTAAGGATTATGGATTCATTGCTGTGCATTCTTACCTTGTTACCTATATTCCCAGAAATATTTACACAAAAGTGATGCTAAAACTTTCCTAGAGTTGAGATGATTGTTCTTTGAACGCTGAGTGTCAAAGGGGTCAGTAAACTTTTATTTAAAATAGTAGCACCAAAATAAAACAACATATAAACTGACTGTTATATCAGTATGGGGCAAATAGTTCAATTTATAGAGCACAGCCTGATCAGTGATGTTTAGAAGAACAGCTTACAAGCATGCAGTGTCTTGGATGTTTATTTGCTTTTTTATCATTCAAGAATGTGGGTGTAACTCTTTGCACAATCACAGCATTAAAACTTTCCATTACTAATTTCCTAACAGCTGTTTAGAAGTTGCTGGTGCTATACTGATTTGCTTTTGGTTTGAGGCTTTTTTCCTTAGCCTGCAATTCATTATTGAAAGTTTCTAATAACCAACAAAAGTCGGTATATCCTAAAAGAGGTTATACTGAAGAAATAACTCTTTAAACATCAAAATACTTTTATTTATCAAAATATTTTTACTATAGCTGACTATGCCTTGTAAACTGGTTAGCTGTAAGCGGTTTATTTATTCTTAGAGAATTTGAAGTACAAATTATACCAACAGTATTTTTCTTGAATGAGGTGAATTAGATTTGAGACCTATGAAAACCTGTAGAAATTTCAGCATAATATGGCAAGATAAAAAAAAAAAAAACCCTCTCAAATAATTAATCTGAGTCTATTCCTTTTGTCTATTAACAAAATACCACATCTCTGATCATGTTTGAATATTATTTATAAATAAGAAAGAGCAAAGCTAAGACTTTGTGATATAATACCTACAGGAGAAGGAACTGACCTTTAACTTGTGCCTTTCCTTCTTTATATTAAATCACAAAGATCCTTACACAGTCAATTATATAAATAGAGAAAATACATTAGAAGAATAAAAAAAAACTGGAGAGTTCAAGACGGCATCACTTAAAGCTTATATGAATGCCTCAGACAAAGGAGAAATGATGCAAGCCTGGTGTACTAATCATGTGAATAAATATCAATTTAATACAATGGCTCACAAAAAATATGAGGCAACTAGAAGAGGTTGTTCAGAGAGTCTTATGAGTGTAAAAGCAAATGGTACCCCTAGTCCTGTAATTTTTTATCAAGTTTATTTGACTGGTAGCAGCAGTACGTGAATAAATGCCTTATTCCATGATCTGGAAATAGACAGTAGAATTTTCTGCTTCTTATATCAGTGTGATATTTTTCCTGCAAGTCTGATCATTAAACACTTGTATTTGTTTTCTACAATCCATAAATATTACCATGTCCTCAGCAAAAATACCATCAACTCAGTCTTACCAGCTGGAATACAAGCCCCAAAAAGCAGTATTATAAATTCTGACTGTTACATTTCTGGAGAGAGGTAAATCATCACTGCCAGTATTCTTACTGTCATTTGTTGAACTCACTATGCTTATCACCTATAGAGTCTTTAGATGAACATTTGAAAAACTCAATTAATTTGAACAAAGTTCTGTGTCTACAAAATCTGTAGCAGAACAGCAGGGAAAGATAGAAGCATCTAATAAAATGAAAAAAAAATAGTTTTAAATTCTGTAAATTAACTCTAGAACGATGGATGTGTCCTTCGTTTTCTTATTTCCAATTAAAAGCAGTTTCTGAAGTACTGTGCTGAATATAAAAAGATAAAATAGAATATTTAACATGCTTACTAACTAATGTATGTCTACCACAAGATCTATTTTAGTTTGTTTTCAAGTTCCTAGCACTAAGTTAACTGCTTTGAAAAGGAAATAGTCACCTGTGATGCTCCATAACTGTTACAGTTCTCAAGGAATTAATAAGGGCAGACAACTGGAACAGGAAGGCTTCTCTTTAAAAACTGATCTACTTCTCAGCTGTAAGAAACAGTTTCCCCACTCTCTCACCTTCATTTACAATTTTTGCAGTATTTTTACAATTCATACAATTTTTTTTTAATGCCATCTCAATGGGTTTGTTTGTTTCCTTGGTTTTTAAGGGTCAAGCTCTTAAATTGCCAATCATTAAAGCAAAGAGAGTTTTACTGGATAAAGGAGAGGGTAAAGTGTTACACACATTCACTCCTCTGCAGGTATTGCAGACACTATGAAGCAAGGAGCAAGTAAAATTGATTTACGTTGGCAAGTGACTTGTATGGATTTACATGACTTACAGCAGGGTTCTACAGTGATTTATTACAAATAATAATAAAAAAACCACACTATTTGGATGTTATTCTATCTTTAATTCAGGCCCAGTCAAAGGTCAAACCAAGAAAATAAACTTTGTAGCTGACAGCACTTCCTATTTTGAAAAAATATGTTATGAAAATTCTGTTTGGTGAAACATTTTGAAGAGATTTCAGGATTTCACATAACCTCTTAGAATTGCTATGAAAAAAATGCTCACTCACAAATGACTTAAAAACTTTATATACTGTATTCTGTTATACAGGATATTTTAAGTCAGTCTTACATCTGTAACAACTGAAGACATCAGACACACTACTGCATACAAAACCAGAACAGTAAGCATGGTAGAACCAGAGCAAGGCATTAGCTGAACAATTTCAATTTTGAATTACTTTTTAGTAAAAATGTAGACTAAAATTTATTATTTGTAGATATTTTACATTTTCCTGTGAAATGAACTGTCATTAATATATTCTGTTCTCAAGCATAAGACATCTTAACTGTTCATAGAAAGCTGAACAGAGAATAATTGCTCATCATCTGACTTCACTCATGCAAGGGGAACATTCATAAACTAAACTGCTGCCTCAGTGACTTCAGGAAAATTTCTCTCTTTTGCAGTCCTTTACCACTCTCAGCTCCCTGAGCAAGAGCAGAGGTGAAAAAGCAGCTGTGCATGGCACCCCCTTACCTGGAAAAGGTTTTAATCTTCATGGAAAAGGCCAGTTAAGTTTTATGGTGGAATTTGGGGAGTTGGGTTTTTTTTGCTTAAGCAAGCTGGAAGTTATCTGGAAAGTAAAGTCTCCCATACAAGAGACTTAACACCCCAGAAAGGTGGAGAAAAATATAATCATTTACTGAATATGGGGATAATTTAAGTTAGACTTAAGAAAACAGCTGTGATAGCTTTAATGACTACATAATTTCCTTAAAAATAAATTACTAGGGAAAAGGGATTACCAATACATGAGGCAGCAGAGCTGAGACTCCAAAGTTATTTTTCCAGAGATGACAGTTTCTAAATTATCTTCACTAGTGCTATGAAAATTACAGTACTAAATGCTTAATTAGAAACAAGCAAACAAATTACATTTTCCTTGATGACCTGTAGCACTTGCAGGGCCAAAAGAAAAAAAAAAATTTTGAATCAGGTTATTATTTGTATTAAGTGTTCTGAAAAAGACTAATTACTGGAAGCACCTATCACAAATTAAAAATCAAGACTGGTTATAAAGTGTGAGTTTTAGTTTTTTTAATAGAAGAAAGCATTTAATAAAAGCATGCATTAATGACTTCTAATAAGCTTTAGCCAAGGAGGTTCAGACACTGTGCCCACACCACCTCTCTCACTTCCATCTAATGTGTATGTAACCAGCTTGTTGTGAAGTGAAGCTGTGAAAGACACAGGAGGCAAACCAAACACACACTGGGATCTAAAAGGGAAAAGGCAAAAATTCAAAAAGTAAAGTCAACTAATTCAAAACTATAGATCCTAACCCTGGTAGGCTGGAAAGGCTCATACTGCTTGTCCTCTGCTTCCAAGAGATCTTATTTCCAGTCCCTACTGGCACAATACAGCAGAAAATTAGTCAGTACAAAACACAATTGGAATTGATATGAACACCACTGAGAACATACCTACTAGGTGATGAAGACTAGCATTATCTGGAGAACAGATCTTTCCCTCACTAACCATCCAATTAGAAATTTCAAAGTGATGCTTCATTGGTCTGCTTTGTGCTAAGCAATGACTGAACATCAATTTTTCCAAAAGACATGTAAAAATGTAAGTTTTTCTACAAAGAAGTTGCTGAGGAAGAAACCAAGAAAAAGATATGTTCAAGAAAGAAGACAGATATTCTCACTACTTGTTCTATGTGGTGCTTGGGAAAGCAGAAGCGGGGCTACAACTTCATCACACAAAGACATGGAGCTTTACCTGCACAGGCAGCAGATTTATCAAATCCTACTCAAAAGCTAAAATAAATTTCTGTCCTTTCTCTCTGCATCTCCAGTTCGCCATTGTGAAGTATTTTATTCTGGTTTTAAAAGGCATTAAGTATTAGCACTGACTGAGAACAGACCAACTTTTGGGTCCTACAACATTTTTTTTTGAGTTCAGTATGCTCTCTTTCAATTTCTCTGTGACAAGAACCTCACATGTACCCCCTTGTAAGAGGATGAACTCTAAACAGCCATCAGAAAAATCAGGCTGCTTCTGCATCCCTTACTTTGGAACTTTCCTTCTGAAGCTAGGCCAGGAAATTTAGTAACAATAAATGCTACTCTGAGTCAATACAAGCACAATTAGGTCACACACCTGACCAAGAACAACTGTGCTAAAAAGTTTTTGGAAGCCATCTGCAGCTTAGAAGGCTTTTTCAAAGCAAAGCTTGAGTCAATTTAAAATAATTATAAATAGTAAAGCTCCCCCAAACACAAAAGAAACTTTCCTTTCAAACAGGACTCTATGTATCTATCTTGTTTGTTTCTCACTTTCTGAATCCTTCCAATTTTTGCTTATATTTTTATTTTTGCTTATTCCTTCCTTCACAGGTTATTTCATACAGTGTGCAGCAATATTACCCTGGTGGCCTATTTCATTAACAGTTTAAAAGCCTGGTCTTCAAACTGCACAATTTCAAGGTCATGTGATTCACAATGGTTACTGGAAAAGAAAGGGCAGGTGTAAGACATCACAAGAACTGCCCCCAAACAATGGAAGAGTTATGAACTGATAAGGTGCAGAGTTATCTATAATTAATCCTTTGGAAGATTAACTACTCCATTTAATTTTCCAGCCTGATTAGCAAGGATGCATCAGCCACTTCCCTGTTTTAACTGTGAAAGTCCACAAACTTTCAGTACAATAGTGAAAACCAGCAACTATCAGACATTGCTCTGATGACTCAGCACGTCAAACACTGAAGGAGGAACAAAATCAGAACTCGGTTTTCCATGGATAAAAACGTAAAAGAATACCAATAGCAAACATAACAGAATTACTCCTTTCAACAGAATGAAAATTCATGCTTTTCAAGACCACCTGATTACAGCAAACACTGCTTATAGTCTTCAATAAAATGTGTCACTCATTTCTGAGACATAAAACACTGTAGATGACAATACCTGAGAAAAAACAGCTAAAATAGGTCAAAAAAAATCAAAAAAGCTGGCACTACCTATTCTCTAAAACTGAATGCAAGCTTGTTCAGCACCATCACCTACTGACATGTTGAAAGCAAAGGTACACAGTGCTAGGCAGTGGCAACTGCTGCATTCCAACATACAAAATCCAAAACCCCTTCCTGAAAGGGTGTCCTGGAATTTTCACTGCAAGGAGGAAACACAACTTATGATTTCTTAGCTATTTCCACTGCAGTAATCCTTTGTGATATTTCTTTAACCAACGTGTCTCTGTTCCAATTAACTTTTTGTCCTTTTAAATCTCTGATCACCCTTTTCTTTTTTTGGGAGTTACAACACTCTATGGGAAACATCTGCAAATAACTAAGAGAAATGCCATCAGCTCTGACTGCAGGACAGACACCCCAGCTGCCTATTGCTAGAGCTTAAAATCCTACTTTTAAAGTGTGCTTATACATAAGGAGGGTAGGTTTTTGTCAACTCTGCTTAATGAACACAGGCCCGGCTGGCTCATAGTAAATAAACACACAGCAATGACAAAACATTATGAGTGTGTCCTATTTTAGAAACTGTGATTGTCAAAATATAGCAAGTGTTCTTTGATCTCTTTCCATAAACTTCACAGCAACAAATTCTCAAATATCTATCATTACTTAGGCTCCAAATTCATAATCAACAACTGGATGACATTTCAAGCATACATGCAGCTGCAGTAAGTAAATTCTATGTACATTATCTTTTAATAGTTGATCTGCCCCCCAAGCTTAGAGAATATGGAAGCATTTACCAAACATGGTTTGACAGATTTACTATTTTTACATTATTTGATAAGGAATTTCTATATTTGTTACTAACACAATCAAGTTCAATATAGAGATAAGCAATATTAAAGAGCACAAAGCATGTACAAGTTTTAAAGGGAAAAAGCACATTGTTAATGAAATTGTTTCCTCCATAAGGTAAAGTTTTCTTCTGGTTTCTTTGAGTTTTTTCTCCATTGGTATTATTGGAGACATTACATACAAATTTGAGATGGCAATGTAATAGAAACTAATTACTCTCATTGCTATCATCACTATCATTCTGCAGAAACCTCAATGCTTAAAGCAAGCCTAAACCTCCCAAGCACACAGGCACGCACTTGCATTCAGGGAACATGCAAACCCAACACCTACCTCCACTCTCCACCTTTGGAAAGAAATATAAGCAGGTTAAACACACATCTGAAGGGCCCTTCTCTTTCAAATTGAAACAGGGGAACAAGTGTACATCACCTGCCAAAATGCCTGCCTCTAGCCTAACATTTACCTAAAAAAAGGCTTCAAAGTCAAATTCAGCAATACTGAGCCACTCAAAGGTAAAACATAATTTACTTCTGCAACTGAACTCACTATATGAGGAGGAAACAATTTTATTTCTATATTTTTGTACTTCACAATATTTCTCCTTATGTACTAAAGCGTTCTTCACTCCCACAGGGACTGACTCCATAGGCAAGGGTACCTGTAAAGCACAAACATTTCTTCCCACTTTGCAGACAGGAGTTTTTTTACTGATCTGCTTATTAGGACACTTCACAAATAAAGTTATGCAACTTTCATCTTCTGCAATCGGTCTGGTCACCAGGAATTTCTCCTATTAAAGTAAGGCATTATTTTTCCAAGGATTTCTTCCCATTGACAATTCTTTGAAATGGCATAGAAGAGAGCAGGCAAAAAGAAAACCAGAAAGAGTCCTATCCTAACAAAACCCATCCAGAATTACAGTGTAATATTCTCTCCTTAAAGATAATTCCTTCTCAAGTATCCTGCCAGACATTTGAATCAACACCTGTATTCCAACTGCAACTGTCAGCATCAGATCTTTATAAGAAAATGTAAACCTCTCAGATTGTGCTGAAAGGGTAGAGAGAAAAATAGTTATACAGCCATTTGATTACTTACGTTGTTGTTGCGTGTTTCTACTGCTGGAAACTTCCTGACTATGAATTTGACAGCAGATTCCAGGTTTTTGTCAATAAGATAGGATGGTTTGGCTTTGGGGTCACCACATGCCTATAAAAAAATACAATACAAAATGAAGTAGAAACACAATCATCCATGTAAAGTTAAGTGATAATTGCAAATCTGAAGACAAACTAGAAAGATTCCTCTTTTCGTTTGTTTGCTTTTAGTGAGCAGGTGATAAAATGAAAGGCAAAGTGCAGGGACTGTCACAGCTGAAATATGCAATGGGAAACAGTACAGAGATGCTCTTCTACTGAAAAAGATGCATGGAAGTATCAAAGCAGTTAGTGCAGAACAGCAGTGAGGGAAAAAACTCAGTCCTAAAAGAAAGAGAAAAAAAAAAGTTTCCTTTTAACACTATTCCTGGTTTGAGGTAGTATTGTATTCATCTGGAGTTAACAAACTGTTAGAAAACTCGATCATGTCATCATCTGTGGAGGACAGTGCTGGGCATTCAGTGATTAAACTATCCTTTGTGAAACAAAACTAAACACCCCACCACCAATCTACATTTAATTTTTTTCCAGTTGTAACTGTAAGACAATTTTCCATCCCAAAATCAAACCACCAATATTTGCCTAACATACTCTATTCCCTTAAACTGAAGTTTTACTCATGTTCTTTATTCCTACAGCAGCATAGGCTGAGCTTTAAAAGCAGCAATCTGAAAGTATCACTAAATTTTGATGCAAAGTCACAGCTAAGTGTTAGGTCTCTTAAATTAAAACTTACATAGACAGGATCAGCACAGCTTCTCTGGACAGACACCTGAGGAAGCACCTCCTGTTGCCAGCTACAGTGCATGCTGCCAGACACTACTCTGCTACTCTGACTAGTGAGCCATGCCACACCACTTCAGTTGGAGTAACATACTAACAGCAGCGGTACTTACATGACAAAATATGCGCTCAAACTGTGTTTCTCTCAAATATTCATTTAGTTTTATTCTCCTCAGAGGGGTTTGCAAAGGAGCTTCACGTCTCATGCAAAACTAAATTACATGCTAGGCGTTTCTACACAACAGAGTGAACTCAAATGACAACTCATTTAAAAACCTTTCCACATTGATTTCTATGACCGAGTTGTGGACTGTAGAGACAGAAGTCATGGAGTATGAGACCGATTCTGAAAGCGGGCAAGCGGGCAAAGGGAAGGTGAAAAGCTTTGCAAACCTTCCAAACTTGTCCTTGCTGGGAAAGCAGTGTAATAAAAAGAGAGAAAAATTACATATAAACAAATTACTCTTAAATTCTCAAGTATTACATTTATGTGAACTAATACACTATTACCTACATCCAAGAGAACATTACAACCATCTATTACTCTAGTCAGCACACTTTCTACTTGATGTTGATTGTTCTAATACTCACAAGCAACTTTACACTTACTTATTAAAATGTTACTATTGTGCAAAGCACTGTGAATATACTGAGACATGTAACTACTAATAGGACTTCCAAACTAAGTTCAGGTAGAGGGAAAAAAGTTAACAAACATCACATGCAACTACAGGGGAAAAAAGGAGAGAAACTCAGTGAAGTTTTACATACCTGAAAAAGAAACGGTAGCCAAGAAAAAAAAAACAAATAAAAGAGTCATTATTGAAAGTTTCTAAAACACCTACCAGTAGTACATGACCATCATGACGCATACTCATGTACTATTCTGATATCAAAACACTCATATTTGCTAAATTTCCCACAAAGGTACTAAACTTTATTACAGCATCATATCTATAAGAGGAATTTATAATGAAAATAAATTCAGCAACCTCCACAGTATGTTAGATATTAAATTGTTGCTTCAATCTCCTTAGAGGAGCAAACCACATATGTCAAAAAAGAGCTATTCTGTACGCACCTTAAAGTCTATGCAATTCAAAAGTACAAACTATACTGTAAATAGGCATTAAATATTCAACATAGAGCTACAAATTTATGAAGTTTTAATTAACTCTGTGTCATGGGTGTCAGAACCTTTGTCATATTATTTCAATTTGTAATTCTTGCCACTAAACATGTAACTTTCTCTATTAGAAGGATTACTAAGAACACAAGTTAACTGACACATATTCTTGCCCTGTGTACTGTTACTGCCCTGTTAAATTCCAGCATGGTTGCTGTTATATAGGAGACAAGAAATCTACCACTGTTGACTTCATAAATTTTTCAGTCTCAATTCACTCCTTCCACACACACTCCTTATTTTTGCTAGAAACAGATGTTTTCCTTCCTATAAATCAGCTCTTCAAAATGTTTACTAAAACTTGTGTTCTACCCCAGCCCTTACACAAACACTTGCAAGGAAACAGAGATCTGAAAACATCAACATGTACATCCTCCTGTGCCTTCAGAAACTCAGCCCCCAGAAAAGATAATGCTCTCCTCAGTCTAACTGGCAAACCTCTCCATATATGTGAATATGCTCCTTCTTTGCTTCTCCCCATCATTTCTTAGCTGACATCACACTTGAAGCAACTGTAACTCTTCCTACTAACGAACTACTCTAGACTGATGGAAAAATAAGAAAATTCCTGCAAGATGTTACAAGCATCCCTCACACACACCACAATTCCAGCTTCTAGAAAGCTGTACCAGCCCACCTAGACTGAACTGAAAGAGGACAAGCGATGTCACTGAACGAGTGGGGCAATGCATTTTCCTTCACTCTCCCATGCTCCACAGCAGCTCAGCTCCTTTCTAAGAACTGGTATTAACAGATCTAAGCTGTTGTTACATCAATAGTTTTCATCCATACAGTTACCTGCATTCAGTATCACAGGTAAAACAATCTCCTTAAGTTAAACCTCTCCCAAAATGATGAAGACACTTCAAACTCTCCATAGTTTACTTTATAAAGCACAAAAGAATGAATATGCAAACTCCAATCCTAGCACTTTTGCACAAGCATGAAAGTGTGGTAAGACACAAACAGAATTTTGCTCTAAATAGAACAAAGACGTTGAGGGCAATAGGCTTAAAATGTAGGTAAGAAATATAGTTTTTGCTTTTTATAGTTGTATTAGCCAATACAAAATCCTTTGTGAGTACTGTAATGGGTAGGAACATTGTGGTAGAATATACAAAGGCCATTTGCCTATATACAGCTCTCCAGTATTCACACAGAATTCTGAGCACCAGCTAAAACCAGTAGTCCTTTCTCAGCCTCAGATATCACTTTTTTTCCCCATGTGGGTTGCAACAACCATTCCTCAATTCATTTCTTATTTCTTATTCCTCAATTCAACCCCACAACTGAGAATTACTACAATTTTGAGCATTAAAAAGAAATTCACAAATTAAAAATGCTCTTACTAGTGCAGCATTCACAGTTCTGAAGCTATGAGATTCCAGCTGCTTCAGCCCCAAAATATTATACTCAAAGAATCTCCCAGCAGTCAACTCTGAATTCCTTTGTACATTACTGAACAGCTGATAAGCAGCTATGCTGAAAAAGATCATGCAAAGTTATGGTTAGAAACTAATCTACATAATTAAAAAAAAAAAAAAAAAAGGGTTCAGATGCTGGATTTCTTCAAGTTACACAGCATTTATTTCCTGCTATGATAAGCTCTGAACTAAGTCATTCTGTGTAACCACCAAGAAGAACAATATGACTTCTCTAGCTAAGAAGTTCACTATTCACAACACTGATTTGCTATCATATGCACAGTTACCAAGCTTCAGAGAGAGCAGACTACCTGCACTGTTTGCACATGTTTAGGCCACATGTTTTGAATTAAAGCAGCATTTGCCTATCTACCCTAGTGAGGTAAATAATTATATTATTATTACATAAAATTCAGATTCTCTTCCTCACTACTAGGTTCTTCAATACTAATTTCACTTTGAAAATTAAGAATATTACATATATCTATACTTTCTATGTTGCACTCATTCAGAAGCAGCCAACATGAAAACAGTCAACTACAAAAATCTGTTTAAGGCCTACATCTAAAATAAGTGGCATCTAAACAGGAAAACAATCCAGTTCAACTGCCCTTGGCCCAGAATAAACCAATATTAATGTACTGCAAAGAGACCTTTTGCCCTAGTACTGTTACAGCTCTCACTGTAAAAATCTAAGTTTAACATTTTACTTCCGACTTGAGGGCAGAGGATGTTGAAGGAGAAGAAAAAACATCAATCAACAAAATGACTATATACATGCAGCTGAAGTGGCATGAATAAAAAAGGAAGTTTATGTTCAGGTACAATCACTGTCAGTAGTCAGTGCCCCAAACTTGCATTTAAAACCCCTGAACTTCACTCATGCCACTCATTCACATCAACCTGTTATGTGCCCTTGAATAAGAACACTGGGAAATATCACTGGAATTACATGGCTTAGCATGGTAAAAAAATAAAGTCTAAATATTTATTGTATTATGGAAAGATGTATTATTTATTTTCTTTTGTTGTTGCTAAACCAAGCTATTCTAAATTAGCAGCGGGGCTGTCTCCCAGTAAAAGAGAAACAGGGTAATTTGAATTAAAAATTTTGTATTTTCATCCCCCAAACCTCCTACACCAGCAGATTATCATAAACCATACTTTGCAGTAATTTAATGTATTTATTACTTCAAGAGATGCTGATTTGCTGCAGAGCTAAGATAAAACACTGCTAAGTGCAGCTCCACTTGACTGTGACAACATACACTGAAATAATCTCAGTCAACAAATCACTTCACCTTTAAGTTTCATTTACAAATGAACCTGCACCACAAAACTCTGTGAATTTAACAAGGAAATTGATGGAATTTCAACAACAGTAAAAACTGTGCCATTCCCCAAGGTAGTAACTTGGATCAGTAAATGGAAATACTTTCAGGACACCTCAGACCCAAAAACAGGAAAGGCTCCTGTATGTCCCATTTACAGTTTACTACAGTACTTTTTTTTGACAGGCCAGAAAGGCAGCACAGTAAAACTGTTCTTCCCTTGGAAGAGCTCCTGGCATTAAAAGAATTCATGCTAAGACATATCTCTAAGTTTGCATGCCTGGTTTCCAGCTGTGCAGCCTGTAAATTAAACTAAATGTAACAGTCAAACATTCAAAGAAACGTTTTTACAATTAATAACATTTTTGTAGGATAAAACCTATTATATACTCTGGTTTTGCCATGCATTTAAAGCAATTAATATTATGAACTCATAATCTCTAATTCTGAAAAAGCAAAACTACTGAGAAGGAAAGAGAAGGGAATAAACAATAAAGAGCTGCTTTGAACAGTGGTTCACACTACATTTGCTTTAATACCTCTGTTTAAGCCTACTACAACTGCTTGCCTGTATTTTAAATTGTGAAAGCTAAAGTTCATTATTAAACAGGCTGGTCCCAAATAAGTTTTGTGAATAAAGACTTGTCCCTTTTAAAGTCTTATCCAACAAGAAGCAAGAATTAGCTGGTTACACCTGGACAAATTATTATAGTTTAATATTTTTGATGGCTAAAATTTAAGTGTCCTACACCAGCATAGCAAGGGTGACCTTGTACTAAGTAAATTACATTACTTATGCTTGTAGTTACATAAATGATGAAATGTAAACCTGTATCTTGATACAAATTATGCTAATAGTTTCAACCAAGATCTGGAAGCAGAAGAAGGTCTTCATGTAACTACTTTATGAAGAGTCTCTAAAGGCCTTGGACATATCCAAAATATGGCACAAAGTTATTAGAAATTTAACAGCTGTTGCACTTTCTATTTACTAAGGATCCAAATCTGAAAAGATAATGTACCATCATATCAATTCAAAATGACAATTAAAGGTGTTACAATCAGTCCAGTGTTTCCTAGATCTAAACAAGACATCTTCCCTGTGTTTACTCATTATTTGGCATGTGCTGACCCCAAGTATAGACCTTACTTTCAACCCTAGTGTATCGATACTCAGAAATTCAATTAAGTAAAATGTAAATTCATGTGAAATCAGAAGAAAAAGCTAGAAAGGAACACAAGAAATTGCCTACCTACCTCTCCTGGATCAACTGTATCTGTGTTGCTCCTGGAATATGTCTGCCAACTCTTTACTTACAAGTCTCTAACAGGCTACGTTCAAAAACATTCTCACAGTCTTTTCAAATATTCAATTCAGTTTTCCAATATTTAATTTAATCCATCACTTCTTGATCTCTGGTGGTCATACTGGATGGCACAAACTATTCCCCATCTCTCTACTTCAGTCCTAAATAGTTACAAATTTGTATTACTTATAAGCTGACTTGAAAAAACATTCCCATTTTTTTAATGGGTGCAATTTTCTGCACCACTTGTCCTTATTATTCTGCCCTGAACTTTGTCCATTTTGTCCACATCTTCCTTGAAAAGACTGTCAATCAGATATGCTTTCAATGAATCTCAATGAAGGAGATGTAGAGCAAAAGAACTCCTTACTTTCCTTCAGACTATCTTGCTCACACATTCATATAATCTCATGTCATCCCTGACTTTTTGCAGCAAAACTTACACAGCTCATTTGCCCTAGGATGTCCCTAACCTTTCCCAGCTATTTTCTCCAGATTTGATATCTCATTACTTCTCATTCTGTCCTTTAAATTCCACTAAGCACAAAATAGCTTACAATCATACTTGCTCAGCCACCTCCAAGCCTGTTAGACCATACCTACAATTGCTAAGCTCAAGCTGAATTTCAATTAGATTCTGCAGCTTGTCCCAGTTTCCTACATATAAATATATTAAGCACACTGTAGGTGTGATCTAGGTTGTAGAATCAAAGAGTGACTGGAACCAGAGGTAACACACACTCCAACAAGACCCTGTTGATCCCCATTTGACAATGAGATCTTCACAATCATTCCCTAATACGGCGATCCACCTGCTTTCATCATCACAACTTCATCCACGCTGCACTTCCTTAGATTGTTCACGAGAACAATCACATGAGGTCACGTCAGCAGCCTTGCTAAGTCAACATGTAAAGTTATCTTCTAAGCTGGCCATACTAGACTGACCCATCACCTTGTGAATGAATGAAATATACTGGGTTTGACACTGTCTGTACAGTGATAAATTCACATTGTTCTCTTGTGTTTGAAGCACCTGTTTAAGGCCTTGGTTCTACTAATCAAATATGGGGCAGGTGAAATGCAAAGGATAAAAAAAAGTAAGACAAGTTTCACTGCCACAAAACTTTTCCTCTATGTCGTTTATAAAATAGTATCTTAAGAAAAAGAAGCAAGGCAATGGGAAACCCTTGTCTATTCTGAACCTCAAATGGGAACTGTTATTACTTTTTAGGTCTATCTCCTCTGCTCACAACTTTAAAAATCTCTTGCAACTAAAACTGGATTTGGTTTTGTGTTAACACAAAATGAACAGTGATTGCAGGGGGCAAGGTAACTTGTATTTGTAAGCCAAGAAACAAGGCAAGATAATTCTGGGCATCTATTCTCGACGCAAAAGGAAAAACTCAGCCTCTATATTTTTGGGACACTTTTATTTTATTACAAAGTCTTTCTGTTTCTTCACAAATTTAATTGCTTTTCTGAGTGAAAAATAATAAAATTATATGGTATCACCAGTAAAGTGTTTGCTTCCTGAGCAAAGGAATTTTTTTTAATTGCCATCACCGTGAGTTTGTTTGGGGCTTACTCCTTTGCCTATCAATAAGTATTATAAGCCATTCCTCCAAGATCACAGTCACAAACATATATTGCCATTTTAACCTTTAAAGAACTGCTGACATCTGTGGAAGCAATACTGCCCCACCCTGGGACACTTGCAGTGACCTGAAGGCATTACCTGACATTATCTGTTCAGCACCAACCTTACAATTCAAAACTAAATTATTGGTGAGCTTTTCCTCTCAGCTCAAAGGTCTGCACTCCAGCACGGAGCTCTGTGTCCAAAGGGTGATCTAATCCTACACCATTCCAAACTTCAGAGCACTGCAGATTGGAAACTTCCCCATGGTCTTCCAGTCACCTAAAATCAGTTCCTGAAGAACTGCTCAAGTCCCTAAGCAAAACTGTACACTTTATCAACTGGTTCTACTAATAAAACAATAAACTAGCTTTTACAACTTTTAAATTCAAGTAGTAACATCCTCAATATAGGTAAAAATCCAGTATTTCCACTACTACACTTTTAAGAAAATATAAAGTCAGCTAAAGCCTCTGCAAACAATTAAGTTCCTCATCTATGACTTCAGTTTGATCATGCAGTTCACATCTAAGAGTTGGTTTAAGATCCTCATTTTTCAGATACTATGTAATCAAGTTGGGAAACTCAAAAGGATTTGTTTTGTTAATAACATTTAAAAAACGTCTTGTGAACAAACGTAAAACCTATACTGTGAAGAACGACAGAACACTGCTAGCAAAGCAATTCATGCTAAATAACAGACTCATCATGTTTGATTAACATATACTCTAAATAATTCAAAACCTTAACTTCCATCCCTAGCAGTCCTGTTGACTGTAGTACTACTTCAACACTCATCAAAATCACACCCCTTTGATTGGCTGCACCTAAATCTCTACTTCAGGTATTTCAAGATCAACTCTCTTACTGTAAACACATCCTGGTATCCAAGGGCTTTATAAACAAACAAAAGACAGGCCTACAAAAAATATTATTCTCTGCTGCCACCACTCTCAAACAAAACAGTTGACAGTAATGGCAGCACAAAGCTTACCAACACAAGACTTGGTCTGCTCTGGAAGGTAATCGTGAAATCCAAGCTTCACCTGAGCCAGGAAGGCATGAAAAAACCCTGCTGTCTTTGATTTACACAGGTGTAGCTATAGGCAAGTAATGACAAAAGTTACAGGGTAGACAATAACCTAGATAACCGTGGATAAATTCTTAAAAAACAGGAGGAACAAACCAAGAGAGAAATCACAAGCGTAGGAGTTCCAAGTTCATTACTAATACTGGTCCCAGTGCAAAAGACAGCTGAAAACAGCAAGCAAAGAGCCATCCTTCAAAATAACAACAGCAACAAAAAATCCACCTCCTTAAAGGGTGCAAATATAAGTTCTGTCTCATCATCCACTATTACCTTAGTAACTTCACTTTTCCTAATTTCTATGTCACTTCTGGAGGCAAAAAAACAGTCAGATACTCTGTTTTAAAAACAACAAACTTTTAACTGTTTCAAAAGACAGCAGCAGCACAGAAGGTCAGTAAACAGGAAACTATGAACAATTATCAGCTACAAGCACAACAGCGACAAAAATGAAATTTGTATAGGAAGATGAAACAAAGAATCATTGTTTCTAACTGCTTTTAACAACTTCTGTGATTCTTTGGGAAGTAAAACTTTCCTGCTTTGTTTCTAACAGTTGAGGAAATTCTTAATCCTCGAAAATCTGTACTCTCTAGACAGCATCTAGAGTAATCTCTACTGCTGCTACACACATTTCAAGCTCTCACTTCCTCTTATTAAAAAAAGTCTTAACCATTTCCTTTAACCACAAACCCACATATTGTGTGGTTTTCTAGTACTGTGAGTTTCGGTATCATCTTCAACAGAGCTATGATAGAATCTTAAACAGCAGTTTTGGAATTGACACCTTAGAGACAGGAGAAAAAAAAATAAACAAAACTAAAGTGTTCCAAGCAGTCAGTGATGCTGCAGCTGGGCTGAAGAGAGACTCACAATAAAATACAATAATCAATCCCAAGACTTCTGAGCTCACCCTCTGAGCTGGCCAGTTCCCCCTGTCAAGCAGTACTGACTGCAGCTGAAGAAAACTACTACTTGAATTCACAAATCTCTACATGAATACACAAGAGTTGTGCCTGGGACATCTCCACATTTGCAAAACTATACATGACACAATAATCAAGCCACTTGGTCATGCCTACTGTCTCTCTGTATGCAAGACCTAGCAATTTTGGACTTGGTTCTTGGCATTTGCAGGAAAAAATGGTGTCACCCCCAGTGCTGATGCTCCCCTACAGAGAGCCTGTCCATCTGCATCACTTCCTAAACATGAGACCAGCAGAGCTACCTCCATATGGGCCAGCAGGCTCAGGACTCTGCCATCCAAACATGCCAAGGAGAAACATGTCTGTAGGCACTGGAGCATTTAACAGGAGTAAATGTCCCTGTATCAGAACACTGGGAATGAAAACAGAGCCCAGACTCACAATGGCTAAGGCAGAGCTATCAAAGCGAGGTTTAATTTCTCCAGTTCTGTTTCCTGTCCCACACAGCAGGGCTGTGCTCAAGAGAAATTCCCCTTGCTCATTTTTCACCTGGGATATTTATCTCAAAGTGCAACAAGCATTCACACAAACAGCTTCCTCATTTTGATGGTTTTCCCCATAAATTATGGATGGTTGTTTGTTAGAAGTGCAATTATATTGCTACCATTATTTAACTGAAGGGATTTTCCAATGTACAAAACTACAGTCTAAAAGGAATCTTTCAGAAAGACAGGGATTTGCAATCATCTAGTCAGAATGCCTGATTTATGTCAGTTTCTACAAATCATCAGAAGAATATTTGTAGAAACACTCAAGTGCACATCAAATAGTGAAATGGCTTTGGATGAACGCTGACTTTTAATTACTTCAAACACTTCATTTGTTGGGGTTTTTTCCCTGAAAAAAACACCTTAATTAAAATCAACATTGCACTTGGTAGTCCTTACTTCTTCCGGTAGTTTTTACTTCTTCCCGTATGAGAAAGAAACTTTGACAAAACACATCCTTTACCTCAGATCAGTCAGGCAGGGTCACTCCTGACAGAAACCTGGGTTCAGAAGTCAGAGGACCAAGTAAGCACCTAGAACTCTCAAACTCCCTTTGCCATTGCAGCTGAACCCAGCATGGGAACAGCACCGAAATTTTAATGTGCTGAACCCACAAAGATGTACTTGCCGCTCAAAGGTAATAACTAGCATTTTCTTTGAAATAAGGAAAACTTCTCAAATAAGTGTGTTCAAGGCAAAGCAATAAAATCCTAACGGGTATTCATTACTGGAAGTGGGTTGAGGGGCCATACACTTTCAGACGGTCTATCACTCATTAGGAAAACGAAGCTGGGAAGGATACAAGCACCCAGCGCAGGGGTTGGAACTAGATGATCTTCAAGGTCCCCTTCCAACCCAAATACCTTATGATTCCGCGGCCATGAACTACGTTCTTTCCTACAGCAAAGCACAACGATTGCCTCCAGAAGAGAAATTAACCGAGCACCGGAGAAATTAACCGAAGGCGTGACCTATCCTTCTCTCAACACCCAGACCTACAGCTTCCTGCACCGCCGAGCCACCTCACCCAGGCCAACACCGATCCACTCCCCTCGGCAGCCGGGGAGCTGCTCCAGCACCCCCGGCAGCTCCATCTCACGCCGAGAGCTGCTAAGCAACCGCGCGCCTCGAACTTATCGAAATTAAACTTACTAATTTTACCCCAAGCCCCTTTTTCCGTTCGGTAGCGACAGGTTTTGGCGTGGGAAAAGCCCCGCGGCGCTGCCCACTCGCGGCTCGTGTGAGTCACGCACGGCAGCGGGGCGGCAGCGGCTCCGGGGGCTGCGCCGGGCCCAGGCCCCGCTCCTGCGGGCGCCGCCAGGATCGGCCCGGCCTCCTCCATTCCTTCATCCTCCTCTCCCGGTATCGATGCGGCGGCCGCACCGAAGCCCCGGGCCCCCCTTCCCGGGCCGGGCGGCGGCGGCGCGGCTCCCGCCCAGCCTCCCGGGCCCCGCCGCTAGGCCGCGGCGCAGCCGGCACAGCCGCAAGCCCAGCGGAGCGCCAGCCCGAGCGGCGCTGAGGATCGCGCCGGGGCGGCTCCCCGTCCAACCCCCCCCCCCTCGGCCGGGGCCCCCCGCACCTTCTTGATGTTGTAGAGCCGGGTGAGCATGCCGACGCCGCGGTCGTTAAGGATGGTGAGCTTCTCCGCCAGCTTCTGCTGGCTGGGCTGCAGAACGGACCGCGACATCCTGGCCCTTCGGTGCCCGCACCGCCGCTCACAGCCCCGCGGCCGCCGGCCTGGCCCGGCGCGGCGCTCCCTGTCCGCCCGGCCCGGCGCTCGGTGCCTCCGCGGGGCGTGGGCACGGGTCACGTGGGGCGGCGCTCGGGCGCCCCCGGCGGGCGGGCGGCGGAAGCGCCGAGCTGTGCCCGCGGGTCGGGCCCGTGAGGGGGCTGCGGGCAGAGCCCCGAGGTGCGCCGCGGAGCGGTGAAGAACGCCCCTTTTTCTGCGAGGTTTACACCGAATAAAGTTATGGATGCCTCATCCACGGAGGCACTGGCTGGATGGAGCTTCGAGCAAGCTGGTCTAGTGGAAGCTGTCCCTGTCCCTGGAATGGATTTGGAACAAAATGGTCTTCATAACCCCTTCCAAACCAAACCATTCTGTGAGGCTATGAAAGCCCCGTTTTGTTTTTTTTTTTACTTCATCAAGTTCACCTTTTAATTTAATCGACTCCATTTTTTTACTTAAAACAATGAAAGTCCTGTGCATTGGGGGGAGCCAATCTCCTCTGCCATGCCAGTGAGAGGATGAGTGGAAATGGCCTTAAGCCGAGACAGGGAATATTCAGATTAGACATTAGCAAACTTTTTTCACTGTTCAGGTGGTCAGGCATTGGAATAGGTTGCTCAGGGAGGTGGTGGAGTCACCACGCCTGGAGATGTTTAAGAGGCATCTGGATCTGGCACTGGATGATGTGGTTTAGGAGTTACAGTTGCAGTGCTGTATTGACAGCTGGACTGGATCACATTAAAGGTCTACTCCAACCTTGATGATTCTATGATTTTTTTAAGAACCAAGGCCCAGCAGAACACTGCACAGAGTAATACTGACATACTGTCCCTGCTGGTGACCCTTGTTTTCTCAGGGCACTTCCACCAGCACCATAGCATCACACCTGCCCTGGGAAGTGGGAAGAACCCAGGGATACCTGTGGAAGTGCTACCTGCAGCCCCTCTGCCCCACTCATGAGGCTGACACCATCCCCCTAAGCTGTTGTTCCAGACCAATGTACAGCAAATTCTGAGAAACAGCATATCACCAACTAGATGAGTCACATCACTGCTGCTTTCTTTTTTCCACTTGAAGCCACAGAAATTAAAAGCATGTATTTTTAAGGAATGGTGAGATTTCTGTGCTGTGAATATCAACAACAGACCTCCAGGAGACCATCCCTTGTTGTGATGTCTCTGGGAGATGATTTCAGCGCTGAGAGGCCAGCACAACCAGCTGGGATGCAGGAATCCCCAGACTAGGGAATGAGAGACAGGCTTAAGAATTAACCTTCTAATCTATTTTTTTTATAGTGGCACCACCATCTGTGCCTTTTTTTTTTGCCTATTAATACTTGTATTTAATATTCAGTTCACATTTTTGCATTAGAAATCCAAATCAGACTCCATCTTTCAGAGATTTTAAACTAATCTATTTTAGAAAGCATAGAAATGAATGTCAGAAGCCTGAATGTACTTAAATTGTTACCAACTGACCTCTCTCTTCACTTTAGCAATTACAAGACAATTTATGATTTGATTAAAACTAGGAAGCAAGAACCTAGAGTTCCAGTCTGGAGTCTGCTATTGATTCATCCATTGGCCTTTATCAGATGATTTCATTTCTTAGCTTTGTGTCCAAAATTCAGGAGTACCTAGCAACAGTGTTGTAAAGATTAATCAGGTTAGACCTGTTAGACCTGACTTTTCATTACTGGAGTCTATGGAAAACATCAGAAATATTCAAACTGCTATTTAAATTTATAAAACATAAAATGTTATGTGATTTAACTATATATCTATAGTAATATTTTATACAAAGCATCTGCCTTCCATTATAAATTATTTTTTAAAGTATCAGATGTAATATTTCTACTTGAAACAAAGATGTTTCTTATGTAGTTGCACTGCAAAATAAGAATCATAGAATAGTTCGGGCTGGAAGGGACCTTAAAGATGATCTCATTCCAAACCCCTGCCATGGGCAGGGATACCTTCCACTAGACCAGGAACTCTGTTCAACCTGGCCTTGAACACTTCCAGGGATGAGGAATCCACAGCCTCTCTGAACAGCCTGTTCCAGTGCCTCACCACTTCCACGTTAAAGGATTGCCCTCTAATATTTGATCTAAACTTATCCTCCTTCACCTTAAAGCCATTTAAGAACAAGTACTACTACTTTTTTTGTTCCTCACCTACACACCTACAGCTAACACAAAAGTATCTAATTTTTAATTTCATATTCAATTCTTTTTTAGCCATATTAGATGTTCTAGAAGTTTCAAACAGTAATAATCACAGAATTTGTAATTTATGTACAGCCAAGCAAGTGGAATGACGTCACCAAGCCAATTCATTTGTTTTGGGTGTTGTATATGTGTGTTATCAGGATTACCACTGTAATGCGTTTACACACAGACTTTTAACAAAGCTCTTGGTCAATGTCAATGTATGTACTGAAGCACTCCACAATTTTGTCACCAATTTTAATGATGACAGTATTAAGCCCATGTTGTCATACTACTTTTGGGGCAACTTCAGTTTTGGGTGAAGCTCAGCTCTGGTCCTTTTAAAGTCAATTCTCTATTCAGTACAGAGTTTAATTTGCTAATCACTATAGGGCTTTCAGACAGTAACGAAAATAATAAAATTATTTGGGTTGGAAGGGACCTTAAAGATCATCATATTCCAAACCCCTGCCATGGGCAGGAAGCACCTTCTACTAGAAGAGGTTGCTCAGAGCTCCATCCAGCCTGGCCTTGAACACCCTAGGGATGGGGCATCCACAGCTTCTTTGGGCAGCCTGAGCAAGTGCCTCACCACCCTCACACTACAGAATTTCTTACATATCTAATCTAAATTTCCTTTGTTTCAGTTTGAACCCATTCCCTCTTGTCCTATCACTACAGCTCCTGAGGCAGAGGCTTTCTCCAGCTTCCCTGTAGACCCTTCAGATACTGGAAGGCTGCTACAAGGTCTCTATGCAACCTTCTCTTCTCCAGGCTGAACAGCACACAGGGATTTATACTTTCCTAGCACTGCTATTTTAAAATCCATAGTGGGCAATTTACTACTGTAGAGTAGGTCACATTGCCACATCAATCTTTGCTACACTTAAAACTTACATCTCTGTAGTAGTATTTGTACTTTTTTTCTTTCCTCTCTGTTTTTTCCTTAGTTCAACTTCTGGCTTGGATTATCATGTGAAACAGCCCTGTGCTGGCCAGGATTTTCAGTGAAAAGGTCGTCACATCAACTGCATTCTCCATGAGCAAACTAGCACAGCCCACTGCATGACTTCTTCCCCTTTGGACAACAGAAGTCCAAAAAAACAATTTTACAGACTTGTCTTGTTCACTATTTCATTTTCAGGTAGAAAATGTTCAAAACAGGAAGACAAACTAACAGACCAGAATTTTTAAATGGCCACGATAATCCCAATTATTTGGGTCAAGTCTTAGTATGTATTTGTTAATAATATGTGTTTATTACATTATTGAACTTGCTTGTAAAGGTACACAAGCTGAATAATTTACCATACAAAGGCTATAATGTTGTTGGGAGACCCTAAAAACATAAGTAGCGCTGAAAAACACAATTGCCTTTATCAGACAGACTTTTAATCTTATGTAAAGAAGTAACAGGTTCAAAAGACCTATCATTCTCACTAAACCAAGCGGACAGTCATTATATTTCAATCTATAATTTTCTTGATGAACCCAAACCTTTTTTGCTATTTAATCCATTATAAAGCCAGCATGATTGCAATTTACCATGTTCTCTTCTTTCCTTCCTTTGAAGGTATTTGGGTATTATTTTAATCTATTCTCCCATTAAAGTGCAAGCTCATACATGTGCCAGGTTCCTTTTCAATTATGCTTGTGTCAGCATCCTTCTAGCTGAGGTTGTATATGAACACAGCAGTCGCTCAGAGATACCAGACCTTTGAACTTAAAAAAACATGAATGCGTTAAGGAGAGTATTGGCAATGATGAGAGAGATGGGGACTCAGTGGGATGGTCAAAGAATCCAAATTTATTGTGGAGTACCACTGTTTATATACTTACTCTAGGAAGACTAATGTTTTACTACAGTGATTGGGTTAATCATCACATAAACTTATACATTTTAAACATCTCTTGCTTGCAGAAGTCTGATGTAATTTTCTTTTTCCCAGTAAACCAGTCTGATTGGATCTTCTTGCAATCTTGATTTAATCCTCAAAGTTCTGTTTGCTCTAGACAAGGCATCCTGTTATCACATCTCTTATCCTAACCAGGTCCAAAGTCCATCATCTGTCTTGAATATCCCAATATCTCCCCCTTGTCCACCAAAACCACTCCTTTAATGGCCTTATTCATTAATCTCTGCACACATTGAAAGGTATCATGATTAATACAATTATTATCAAAATTACCATATACATACCTATCCTAAAAAGGATATTTTAGTTAAAAACTCCAGGCACTAAAAGGCTCAGGCTTGATCTTTATAAACGAAAAACATTCCTGATGGCAGCTGTATTACTGGATTTAGAAAGACTGCCAGAAGTATAATTGTACCAAAAGGTTTGATTCTTGTACACAGGGTGATAGGGAGAAGCTTTGTAAGAAGTTTTAGACTGATTCCTTCCTGTGTATTAAAAAAAAAAAAAAAAAAAAAAAAATTCACAGAACCCAGGAACTCTAATTCTTGGGGTTCCAAGGGTGTTTCAGGATGGTAAAGGATCCAATTTGACATGATTTGATTTGCTTTCAAATTTTTTAGTGTAAAGTTCTGGAGGAGCTATAGGGGAGGACATAAAAGAGGTGTGCAAAGTCAGTTTGAAGATGATGAACACCCCAGCAGGTATTCTTTCACAACATGCAGACACCTGCCAGTTTCAGAATGCACGAGCACTCCTGCTCATACTGGAGGGACAACTCTGCTCCAGGACTACTGGCCCAACACAATGTAAATGAGTATTGATCAGTAGAGAAGCAGGCTGGTACCAAGATTTGAAAGCCAGGTTTCTCAGAGTGTCCCAGGTCCATGATGCTTAACTGGCTAATCAAATGTCAGCCTGCTACAGAGGTTTGGGACTGCAGGAAGAAATTTGTTTACATGTGAGTTATCAGCATGGCTAAACAGAATGAGCTTAGAGAGCAGTGGTGGACTGATATTTGGCCTGTTCCAGCCTGAGGCACTGCTTAATTTCAGAGCAGAAGAGGAATCAGGATCCAGTTGTTGAGTTTCAGAGTTAGGATGACAATTAACTCCTGCAGAAACCATTGAGAAAGGGGATTAGATGTCTCCCACTGGCTATGAAACAAAGTTTAAGAGAGCTGTCAGAATGAGCTACACAACTAAATTAAGTTCTTGAACAGATACAATTGTAGACCTTAAATTTGATTTCCAAGCCAGCATTACATCGCCAGCTTTAAAAATCCCTTGACAAATATTGAAATCAGAAAGAGCACTGGATTAGGAGTCCACCTGGATTAGAAAGAGCATTTTATTTGCAGTTTCTCTACCAGCTGAACAGCCAGGGATACCCAATGGTGGTCTCCAAGATGTCTATGAGGTCACTAAATATTGACAGAATGCTTAATGGCCTTCAAATCTTTGTCACAAAGATGACCCAGCCTATGCTATCTGCCCACTGACCAGAATAAATCACAAGTACTCAGTTTGCAAAGAACAATCTCTGACTTCTTTGAAATTGGGATGTATTCAAAATGTTGTGTGTTAATGCTGGAATACAGATGGCAGAGCCCTATTACGGTGTTCCAGCACACAGAAAAACTGTCTTAGATTACAAGATGTGGCTGGGGATGTGTATTCTATTGCCATCTGTTAGAAGTGGGGCAGTTATCTGCTGTTAATGGGGCAATTTATCTCTTCCACAACCAATCCTCCCTCCAGGAGATCTCTTCTGTTCATGGGCCACTGAGTGTCCCTGCATAGCTGAGAAAATTCCATCATCCCATGGGGAGATGCTCCACCCAGGGGGAGGAGCCAAGCATTCCTACCTGAATACGATCTGACTTTTGGGACACCACAGGAGCCTTTGCCCACTGCATTCCCAGAGGAGCAGCTTTCTTCCCCACTGCATTCCCAGAGGAGCAGCTTTCTGCCCCACTGCATTCCCAGAGGAGCAGCTTTCTGCCCCACTGCATTCCCAGAGGAGCAGCTTTCTGCCCCACTGCATTCCCAGAGGAGCAGCTTTCTTCCCCACTGCATTCCCAGAGGAGCAGCTTTCTGCCCCACTGCATTCCCAGAGGAAGCCCAGGCCCATCTCCACCAGCCCTGGAGCTTCAGAGGAAAACTCCAGCCTTGTCCAGGATCCCTGCTCCAGCAGAAGCACAGCTGGCACTGCAGGAGGGCTGAGCCACCATGGAATGGGACTGCTGCCACCACCCTGACCCACAGGGTGCCAGGGCATGTTCTGACTCTGTCAATGTTTTGTTTGTACTACTGCATTTGTATTTTTAATTTTCCTAGTAAAAAAAACCTGTTATTTCTATTTCCATATCTTTGCCCAAGAGCCCCTTAATTTCAAATTTACAATAATTCAGAGGGAGGGGGTTTACATTTTCCATTTCAAGGGAGGCTCCTGCCTTCCTTAGCAGACACTGTTTTTTCAAACCAAGACAAATACAGGACTTCAATTGGGCCTACAAGTTTAACTATCTCTGTGTACCTACAGAGCCTTTTTTGGCAGGCATATACAAGCTCCAGTGCTCTGATTTACTTTTTTCAGCCTGTGTTACACTTCTGTCCTAGATAAATGGGGTAGCAGGAGTGGCTACAGTTGTAAGTGTAAAAAAATAATCTATTAGAGGTTACTTTGTCTTCTTCTTTCACAAGAACCCAGTGGATTAGCATGTCCCTCATTAAGTACAATAGCTTGTATGATCCATCCAGCAGACTGGAAAAAAAAAAAAATCCCTGCCTAACCTTACATTTAAGGGGGGAAAATTCAAATCAAGGAACATCCAAAGAATGAATAGGGTTCCCCTTCATTCTAGGAATCACATTTACCAGTTAGTGGGGATCATTAAAAGTTAGAGGTTTATATGTGACAGAACACTGCAATGGTAGATTTTGTAGATAAAACATGTGTCAAAAAGCAAGCTAGTGGAAAAGACTGACATGAGTGCCACCCAAATTGTCACATTACAATCAAACTGGGGAAAAAGATTGAAAAACCACTACAGTTGAGTGTAAAACTTGTGTTGATTAAAAAACCATCACATTACCATCTGTAATGTTTTTTTCCATTTGAAAAATATGTAAAAACACCCAGTTGTTTCACACAGTACCTAAATATACAACTTAGACCAGAGATAGAATATGACAAAAGTCCATCCCAATATGCTCTGTGAAACCCTGTGTGTGGAGAAAGGTAAAAGGACAGGACAAGGCTCTGAACACTAAGGAACGTTCAAATAACTGCAGCTAAGAACTGAAGTTCAGTGGCTATTAAGGTTGCCACAATAAAAAATTATGTGCAGCCATCAAACTTACATCACTCAAAAACATATATGAATCTGCATCTTAACTTTAGCTGTTTAAGTAGCCTAGTTTGAGTTCTTATTTGAAATAAAATGCAGAAAATTTTGCTTTTGGGGAAACCTGGCACAGTAATTTTCCTACAGGAAGCATGAGCACTTAAAAAGTACTTATTTCCTAATGATTTGCTCTCTAGGTAAACAGAGCACAACTTCCTTTGCTGCAGCAGAGGACTAGATAGCAAAGAATTTCCTTGTATAGATGAGTCAAGCAACTTGTATTTTGTGTATTTAATTTTTTTTTCAACTTAAGTACTACTGTTAAGAGTTACAAAGCAGAATGTGAAATAAAAGCACAATTGTAACAATTTCTAACAGGTAATAAAGCCATTAATCAGAAGATCAATCATTACCAGTGGATTTCCTTACACAGATTAATTCTACTGCACTTATAGCTTTCCACACACATTTCGTTAGTGATAAAATGTTCAGGGTTTTGTTTGTATTGTTGAAGTTGTTGTTGTAATGTTTAGCTATTTTTAATTTTTTAAAGGATGTTAATAGCATAAACACCTTTTAACATGGTTGAAAAAAGTTTGGCTTATAGGTATAACTCACTATATATATTTTTATATATATCTTCCAGGTTTGTTTTCCCTGCAATATTTTTTTGACATTGATAATGAAATTGTTAATGATCAAGCAAGTATTACTCACACAAAATAATCATGTCTAATCCAGAAAAATCTTTTCACTTCATAGTGTTCATGTCAAAAATAGTCTCTTGTTTAACTTGCTGAATTAACAAGGAATTAACAAGGAATGCCATTAGCAAAGTAACAGAGATTTTATCTGCTTCAATTAATGAAGCTCATTGTTTAGAGTTGGACAGAAAACAGCCAGTACATCTTATAAAAATTGTGAAGTTTTAATATTAAGATGAAGCCAAGAACACTCAGTGCTGCTCACAAAGAGTCATTGACTGGTACTCCAAATACTAGGTGGCCTTTTTGGTAGGACATTTGTTGTGTCAGTCAAATTTGAATGGAAATGGAATGGAAATCTTCAACATTTGAGGACTGTTCTTCAGTGAGCTTTTGGTGGTTTTGAAATTGTGGTTGAGAATGTGGGATGGAAAAGGAAGAAAGGACTTGTTTTTACAAGACAGTTCCAAAGGAAAGAAATCTTCCCAATTAAGATATTAACAAGATAGTAAATTAATTACATCAAATCTATTCATAATGGCATCCAAGTCTAATTTTCTACCATTAGTTTAAGTCTAAATGATACACAAGTTTTTTCTAAAGTAAATCAGAAAACATGGCTACATCATCCTGAACTTCATTTATGGTCTACATTTGGAGATTAATTTCCTACAAAAATAATTAATTACTGTAATAGGTTATCAGAATGGAAACTTTTGGCTACTTTAAAAGTAGTGATAAAGTAAGGTAAGCTTAGGAACAGCTTTTGAGTTCAAGCAAAATGCTTCTGTACATTTTCTACTGAAATATCCAAAGAGAAAACATGATTAAAAATCCCCTGACCTTTCAGTCTGTCTCATTATTGAAGAAAAAAAGAATTAAACACTAAGAGACAGTTTAGGTCAATTTGGGTCATTCTTTGACTCTGGAGTATACCACCAAAAAAAAAAAAAAAAATCGGTTTTTTTTTCTGAGTGTGCCTATGTGGGTATAAAAAATATCCCAGAAGTACTATTTTCTTTGCTGACACATATCTCATTACAAACTTGGATAACATCATTTTTCCCATCCACACTATTTTTGCAAGTTTGCTTTACTCTGCCACCTGCAATTTGCATTATCTCCCACTTGACAGATGTAGCCTCTGGAGTCCGGGCTTTAGGTAAATAAAATATGATTTTATGGAATTATTTAACTTCATCAGGCTGATCTTACTAATTTTTATTATTCACTTGACCAGAAGGAAAATAAACCTAAGAACCTGAGCAGATTAAAAGCCAATCAAGTCCACTGTCCTGTCTCTGTCCTGTGGCCAAAGAATGTAGTGCTGAGGAAGAACATGAGGACAAACACACATCACTGCTTCTGCAGGGTGTACTCTCACACCCCAACAAATTGCAGCTCAGGGACTTTGTGAGCCAGAGACACTGCCTTGCATTGAATACTTATTGATCTACTTCTCTCTTATGAATGTGTCAGAAGTCTGAACCTATGCAAATCTCTAGGGTCCTGTAGCAAAGGCTCACTTAGCTTAATCTGTATCTTGTATACAGGAATTTAAAGAAATAACATAGGTCATGTCCTGCCTCAATATTTTGAGAGAAAAAGGAAAGTTAGGTCTTTCCTTATGAGCAGAATGGAAATTACTAGGCAGCTCTGGGCTGCTTGGATCAAACTATAGACATAGAAAGAGACAGGGCTTGGACAGCTTCATTTTCTTTCCCTTTCTCCAGGGAATCGCTTCCAGCACACAAACATCAAGTACAATGCAACGTTAGTGATATAGTAAGGCAACAAAAGGGGTATGAAGAGGAACAGAATTCTCCAGTATTTTTTTCAGGATGTGGGATGCTGTGTTTATGCATGTTCCACTTCACCCTTACCCTACTTATAGAAGGCATCTCTTCATGATGAACAGTAAGGGCAGGTATCACTTACATGCCTAACTACACTAATCTATAAAATAATTTTCCTACTGTATCTGCTGTTTTATGATCTTGACTAGAAATTACAATGGTTTCCTTCCTGAGCTCTGTGAAGCAAAAAAAAAATTTTGCTATACTTCCTGGCACAAATGGTAACATTAATATTTTATTATGCCTGTGGAAGCTACACATATGATGCTACAAGAACTCTGAAATAAAATTTGGTTCTTACCTTCTTTGATTTTAATTTTTGAGGGTGTAGGCTTAGTGTTTGCAGCAAGAGAAATTTTTGTGGATTTTTTTTGAAGTAGCTCTCCTGCCTTCAAATGACCACTGAAATAAAACTATAGAGAAACAGAAAGTTTGTGAGACAGATTAATTATGTTTTTGCAGTAGACTGTTGAAAGCTGAGGTACAAAATGGATATTTGAGCATTCACACAAAAAAACCCAACAAACTAAGAGCAGTCATAATAACCACTGAAAAAAATCATAACCTTTTACTCCACATCTGCCACCTAAAATAAAGAAAACCACATTTCAGGTTTCAAAGGACTTGAAAGCATTAAAGAAACTCACATTAACATCATCCCTCAAAGAAGAGCTCAGATTTTCTTATTTCTTTTTGAGAGCCCTGACCCTTACATGCCTTTTTTTCAAGTTTTACTGCAAGGTTAACTTCTCTTAGGTTGGTTTTTCTGAAGTGAGGGTATACTTAGGAGGAAATAACACACAAGCAGTGGAGAAAAACTGCCTTGGTGTCTGATAGTCTGTGCTAACTGCATAGTTACTCATCACTCCTTTGCAGAGCAGCCATCGTGAATGGAGCGTGTTTCAAACGTGCATTTTTGTTAAAAAGTTCTTGTAGTCTTTTGATATTGTTCCTTTCCATTCTTAACTTTGCCTAACTCCTACAGAGCTGACATACTCAGTTTTACACCAAGCTACACGAACAACATACATATATATATGTGTATGTATATATATATATATATCTTTGTCTACTTTTGCTAACACATGACTGCAGAGAAGCAAGCTCAAGTCCACCTGGAGAACAGAAACCTGGGCACAAGTGGGAGTGAAATTCAAATCCTAGTTATGTAACACAGACACGAGTACTGCCAGATCTTCCCCATACCAGTCCCCAGGGGTACTCCCTTTGGCTACTAAATATTTCAGCTTGGCATTCTACCCTGTTCCTCAGTGCTCTTCATTAAGCACAATCCCTGACACGCTATAAAAGCGCACATCTTTAGATCAGTGAATCTGTCTGCTCGTTCATATGGATTGCTCACAAAGTATGGCGAGAGCAGAGGGGAATGCTCTGGTGTTTGTAGGGCCATGCCTTTGCTTCTGGGGAAATTTCCCTGCAGCAATATGAGAAGATACGCCAGTGGAAACACCACTGGCTCAGGATAGCTTTATAGAAACCAGCAAATTATGCTGCTTGAAATAAAATATTAAAGCAGCTGCCTATCCTTTAGGCCAGGGATAAAAGGCAGTGTTTGAAGGTTCACAGACTATTAATGAGAGCAATCATTGGGCCTCTCTTCACAGTCTTTAGCAGACTGGGCTTCCATATTGCAATTTATCAGCATTAGATCACCAACACAGTCCCCCAGACTCCAAAGAATTGAGGAACTGGCTGTGATTCTGGGCTTGATCAAGATGCATCTGCTCTTACCTAACACACTGCATAGATAAAGCTGGTCAAGAAGGATGCAGCATGGCTTTAATGGATGCTTTGATTTGGATGCCAAAGGAATACAGGAAGAGAGGATACGTAAATGCTTAGGATATATACTTCCCCTTACAGTGGAAAACCCTCTGCAGCAGTACATGAGCACCACAGTTATGAAGAAACAAAGCACAAAAACATGTACAGATGACTCCCACCACCTCTGGCTTCACCCTACTCGCACACACAAGTAACTGTACCTTGTTTAGCCAATAGGGTCTAGCACTTCCCATGTGTTACAAACTAGCAGATCCAGAAATTCAGAACAAACTAACGCCTTCCAGCAAAGCTTGGCTCACTAACAACCAGGTCACAGTACGTGTGTAACTGCAGCACTTTGTGCAGGAGTGCCCTGTTAACTTTCTGTACACAGCCTTCAGCATGGTCCTGCTTCCCATTTAGTCCAACTACTACAGTAACACATTTAAAAGGCTATATACTTATTCTGCCCTGCCTTCCTAGGAAAAACCCTCAATCATTGGCAAACTTCAAATTCCTTAGGCCTTCACAGTTCACCTCAGCAATGAGCTCAGTATACAAAACTGAGAATCCTTGTGGACTTTTCACCCTTCACTACATTAAGTGCTGGAACAGGCCTTGCTACAAATTCATTCTTCCTCATAAAATAACATTTCAAGACTTTGTCTGCACTCCACCAGCTTTCTGAAGTCTCACTTTCCAGTCTTCCACTTACAATAGATTTCCCAGGCATGTTACTGGACATGAGAACAGAGGAGCTAATAGCTGCATCCTCACTCAGATGTGGGGCAAAGGTACACAACCAGGCTGGAAAAGAGGACCAATCATGCTCCATCAGCATTGCTGAGACTCTACTTTTCTTCCAGAATATTCCTTCCCTACAAGATACTGGCAAATCTAAAGGAGGAAAAACAAACTGATGAGAACAAAGGAGTGGTTGTCTCTCAGGTAAAACCTCTCCACATGAAGGTAATAGCATGGAGCACAGATATATGCCACTGAAGGGAAATAAGAGCAGGTCATACTCCAGCCATCCTCCCACGTACTATCTCACCCTGTTGCTCAGGGTGTGAATTAGCCTGAGCTTGTGACTCCTAACTGCTTCAGAAAGGGTAAAAGCCAGCAGGAGTTTGTCACAGCATATGCCACAGCACATACAGCAGATGAGACAGCCACCATACACAGAGTATCACCACACAACTTCACAAAGCTTCAACCCATACACAGTAACACCTTACCTCTTCAGAGGGCTTCAGGCACCTGCCCATACAGAGTAACACCAGGGCACTTCACAATGCTGCAAGCATCTGCCCTCCTTATCCTTCAGCCCAGCCTTTTATACCCTCCTGTTCATGCAGGGCACCTGTGTGCCCTCTGCTCCCTTTGGTGGTTGCTCAGTGCACCTGGGCACTCCATGGCTCGTTACCTTCAATATCATTCACCTGTCCTGCACAGCTGTACCCACTGGGGATGAGGCTGGGCCATGGCTCCACTCCCAATCACCACAGCCTGTGTGCCACAGCACAGCCCCACTGCCAATCACCACAGCCTGTGTGCCACAGCACAGCCCCACTGCCAATCACCACAGCCTGTGTGCCACAGCACAGCCCCACTGCCAATCACCACACACTGTGTGCCACAGCACAGGCCCACTGCCAATCACCACACCCTGTGTGCCTATAGGAGTAGGCATCATGTCTTGACAGCTTTGCAAAGCTGAAACCAAGATTCTGCTCCAGCTAAGGGCCTCCAGGCTGTGTAGGAGACAGCATCCTGGGATGCATGAAGCAGGTACACTCAGAAGGGTTTATGTGTGTTTTGGCACAAATGGTGGTGAAATAGTCCCCCTGCAGGAGGCCACTCCCTCCCAAGTCATCATGGGCAGGAGCTGCCTGTCCCAAGGGGTCCATGAACCAGAGTGCTTTGATGAGAGTCTGACATATGCTGTGCAATTTAAGCTTTAAACTATTCTTTGCATTTGTTTCAAGTATGAGATCAACTCCTGAATACCGTCATCCCCAAATAGCACAATGCACTTCCAAAAAGGCTTATTAGAACTTCACACAATGGCATTATTATTTCCCTCTCTCTGTTTCAAATACCTCCTCATGCATTTCACCGTCACACTTGCATTTCTCATCACCACACTACATTCATGATTCACAGTCATCCAGTCACCCACTGGTGCATAGAGTTATTTTCAACTTCTCTGTTATTTTCAACCACAGAACACAGAGTCTGAAGCAGAGGCATTATTAGAGTTAGATATTAGCTGACAATAGTTTGATTTTCTCTCCCATTTCTCTTACTCCTCAAAGTCATCTGGTAAATGCAGGCTGAAATGTGATGTAATTAGTGCATTAATTAGGGTTCAGTTCTCCACTTCAGTTAAATTACCAGCTTAAGAATCAACTGTCAATTTTCAGAGCATCTTACAATCTAGCTCAACCCTCTAACATATGCATTTTTCAGAGTTCAAGGCTGGTTTTTCAAAGTCAGCTATCTGGAATGTCTGGTTATCACTTTTCAGATGGAAGCCAGCTCTTTTGCATCAATAAGTACAGGCAGTACCTAGACAAAAATAATAGTGGAAGGAAATAGATACAGCAGAGAGATGATGTACTACTGCCATATGGGCTCTTTGAATATGTACAAGCTGCTTTTTGTAATAACTAGTAATTACAGTACACATTTCTTAGTTTACACCCATAGAACAGGTTCTGCTGAATTTCTTGAGAGACAAAACAGAAGAATCATAACATTAAAAATTACTTTTAACTACTGCATTTGCATTGATACGTAACTTATTCAAAACCTGAGGATCCAGAAATACCATAAATACTTTCAGCCAAGGAAGTAGAGAAAGCATCCAGTTCCTGCCACACCTTTAAAGAAGTCTTCTACTGTCAGCAAAGCATGCAAGATGAATATAGGAAATAATCTGTGAACTGAAATCCCAGTTTAAAACTCTAATTCACAATTATCTTCTCTTCCATCCTGTAATGAACAGTATTAACAACTTGACATCATCATGGGAATGCCTGCTTTATAAGAAAGAGTGTCTATGAATATTCAAGCTAGATCTAATGCTTATGACACAAATGGACACACTAAATAATAAGATAATAATTGTGCATATAAACATCCGCAGTGTGTTTGGATTTCAGAGAGAAAAGAGCAGCACAGATTTTTTTTTTTTTTTTTTTTGTCCAGTAGGGACCTCTGGTGTTTAAGGCAGTTATAACATCCCTAGCACAAAATGAATCCATTACTGCGCGGTCAGCCGCCTTTCTGCATCCGCACGTACTGCATCTTCCTCCTCTGAGATCAAGGAGCAACGTCTAGTTGTCTTATTAAGTTTAATTGCGAGTGTCTTACAAATTTGTCTTAGTCTTGCAAATGCGCACACAGCACACCCCATACTCATATGGGCCAGAAGCTGGCTGCAAAGCACCTGGTTACTCTAAGGGGAGGATGCTGGGCTTGTCTGCAAGCTAATTTTGCTAAGGCCTTGCAAATTTCCTGACACGAGGCTGAATCACCCCAAACCGGGCCAAGAGACACTTCCAAGACAAAGTCCAAGAATCCAAGGAACTGGTATTAGCTCTACTTAGTGCACCGGGCACGCAGAGATCACCGCTCCTAACAGCGCACACCCAGGCACACAGCAAGCCACAATATATGGCTACATTCATGCACATTCATAGTTTTCCTTAGAAAAGGGTTTTCTAGGGGAAAACTATTCTTAATTACAATATTTCTTAATTACAACTGTTTCTTAATTACAATACACTGTAGGCGTTTCTTGGTCTATCAGCTTTTGCTACACTATGTTGTAAATGCCTTAATCATCTAAAATTACCACTCGTAGGCCTTACTGCAATGCATCTTTTATAGTTCTATTTCTCTAAAGTATCTAGTCTTATTTGCAAGTGCATCCTTTGAAACTTGTTTCTAGTTCTATTTCTCTCTCAACAATGTCTGTCCTATTCTCTGGCATTTCTAAGTCAGCATTTCTTATCTCAAGGTTTGCATACAGATGCATGCCATGTGAGCTTTCTGCTAGGTTTTGAGAATTTTCTATAAATCCATTTCCCACAGTCATGCAAGTTATTTCCTAAAACGCCTCGCTATCATTAGCATACGTGAGGCGCAGACACAGCGCATCCTGCTGGTGGCACTGAGGAAGGCTCCGAGTCTTCCTCAGTGGTCTCCTGATGAAGGCTGGACGTCTTCATCGCCGTGCCCTTTTCACCTTTCTCCTCTAGGCATGTGCAGTCTTTAGTTAGCTGTTTTATTGATTTCATCACTGGTTTTTGCAAGCTTTGTCCTTCATTTTTCACAAGTTTTGTTCCCTATTCCTTGCCAAGTCTCATCTAGCAGAAGCTAGATGAATATAGAAATAGATGAATATGAAATATAGAAATATTGGTTACAATGCTTCTTATTCTTGCCCAAGTATGCCTAGGCACAATGCTTTTAACCCTTTCAAGGCTCTCTGCATTCTTGCAAGATACCCTAATATCCTTGTCTTTCACAGAGGCAGCCATAGTGAGCCAATGCAGCTTGAAAACAGCTCTGAAATTCTATGTAATTGCTGGCTTGGGCCACAGACCTAAAGCTCTCCATTGCTTCCTTTCTGCTCAACTTCACCAAAATAACTGATAAGACCTTAACAAAAAAACAAATTAATCAACTTCTGCATCATTATAGTTTGAAGATAACTGCTAAGAAGCACAGTCCACTTGTAGCCATGGGGAACAAAGACCCTGTACTTCCGAAGAAGATACCTTTACTGCCAGAAACCAACTCCTCTTTATATCCTTAATTTTCACCGGACATGACCCAAACCAAACCTGGCCTAACAGAAATTAACAGAAAGAGGACACCCGTTGGCTGGCTCAGCTGCAGTGCTGCTGTCCACGTGTCCTACCACCCCATCTGCTGCAGATAGCATGTGGGGGTTTCTGCCTTTTTTACATTACCTTGATTTTATATCCCATTCCTGTTAGAAAACTGCCTCTGGCATTCCCAGAAATAATTAACAGTTAATTGCAGTTCCTAATAGTATTCTCTGCTTCTCAAATTGCCAAGGCATTTGTAGACCTCTTTACATGGCTGCCTTTGGTCTGTGCTGCATTCTGGGGAACTATCAGGAGGATCTTCTCAGAGTCATCATATCCCTCCAACGTAAGTTTGAGGAATAATACAAGAGGAGAAGTACTCTAGCAGTATGTCCTTATTCTTATAAGCCAGCACAGAGGACTGTTAGCAAATTGAAATGTATTTCTGGCAGAATTTAAGTCAACAGTATTACCAGCTCACTTTGCAAGCAAATGTTTCACACGTTTATGTAGGCTTCCATTATCTGAAGGGACCTACAAGGAAGAGGGATTCTTCATCAGGAACCTCAGTGATAGGACAAGAAAGAAGAGGTTCAAAATGAAAGAGGGGAACTAGATATCTGGAAGAAATTCTTTACTGTGGGGGTGGTGAGGCCCTGGAACAGGTTGCCCAGAGAAGCTGTGGATTCCCCATCTCTCAAAGTGCTGCTTGGAATGACCTGGTCCACACATGTGCTGGTGCTAGGACATGGACACAGTCCCAGGAGATCCCTCACCACTCCGGTGTTCTCACCAGGGCTGAACACACACTCCTCATGGAAAACCCTGGTGTTGGACCCTCACAGCCCTGCTCAGAGCTGCTAATTCATGTGATTCTGCAAGACAGTCCCTGTGCCCTGTGGCCCAGGAAGAGGACACAGTACTCTGTGTTCTCTTCTTGCTGTGCTGGCTGCTCCCATCGTGTCCTGCCAGCTGCTCTGTGATTTGCACCCTGGATCTGGCGACTTTTTCCAGTTTCTTCCTCCAGTTGACTGACTATCGACAGCAGCAGTGGAGGCTGGGATGCCCCCAAACCTTCATTTCTGAAGAGATGGCCAATCCCCAGCTCTGAGGCAGCTGTGGGGATTGATATGAGGTCATTCCAGGACTGAGGCACCTCATGTGTTCTCTTGCAGGGTGGGCTACTGTCCTCTGAGGCTGTGTGACCGGGAACTGGTGGGAGAAGAGTCGCTTTTAAGATGACATATGGAAGGTGTCCATACACATGGCAGGGGTTTGGAATGAGATGGTCTTTAAGGTCCCTTCCAACCCAAGCCATGCTGTGATTCTATGACCAGCTGTGGAACATTGCAAATGGTAAACTACAGAGAATACATGAAAACATGGGCATTAAGTTTGGGAATAAAGGGGAAGCAGCCTCACCTTGCCTCCCTTTTCTTCCTATTGCCTTTTTGGAAAAAATAAACCAAACATATATATATTTAACTCCAATAATTTCCATTTAGTTCCTTACTACGTTTCCCCACGCTTGCCTACAAGCAGGTCCCAATTAGAGCCAGAGAGGCGCTGCTGCACGGCCTGTTCCCCAAAGCAGCAGGGCCCCGGGAACGCTGGCTTTTCTATTTCAAGGCTCCTTCGGTTACGCCAGGACGGGCCGGGGGGGCCGAGGCACCGCGGCACCGCCCCCGGGGCCGCGTCACCGGCGGCCGGCGCGGCGCGGCCGGCGCGCAGCGCTGCCGGCAGTCGCAGGGGCCATGCACTCCCTCGCCCAGGAGATCCGCAGCTTCTCCAGGGCCAACCTGCGGAAGCAGCGCACCCGCGTGACCACGCTGACCGGCCGCAGGATCATCGAGACGTGGCGCGGCGCCTGCCTGCACATGGAGGAGGAGGAGGAGGCGGCGCCCGGCGGCGGCTTCGTGCAGGACCTCAGCGCCGACCTGCAGGTCGGCGTGGTGAAGCCCTGGCTGCTGCTGGGTGAGTGGGGTGGGAGAGGGGGTCGCGGTGCGCCGGCCGGGCAGGGGCTCGGCGCAGCTACGGGCACGCTCTGTCTCTCTCCGCAGGGTCGCAGGATGCTGCCCACGACCTGGAGACGATGAGGAAGCACAAGGTAACGTTACAAAACGTGGGCGTACAAATGCATCTCGCGTAAATTAAGTGCGTCTCCTATAGATTAAAGATACTAAAATATTCTCTAGCGAATCTGAGGAAAACTGTATTCCACTTGCATTTTCAAAAGGCTGCTCCGTTTGCAGGTGGATGGGTTTCTGTTGGCTTCACGAGAAGCTGAAATGCTTTCAGAGCATCCCAGAATCTTCCAAGGGACTTCTGGAGATTATCTAGTCCAAACCCCCTGCCAAGGCAGGGTCACCCAGAGCACGTGACACAGGAACGTGTCCAGGTGGGTTTGGAATGTCTCCAGACAGGGAGACTCTGTGACCTTCCTGGGCACCTGTTCCAGTGCTTGGCCACCCTCAATCTAAAGAAATTCTTCCTCATGCTGAGGTGGAACTTGTTCCATTTTGGTTTATTCCAATTGCTCATCATCCTGTTGCTAGGTACTATTGAAAAGAATCTTGCTTCCCTGCAAGAGTGATGATTGTTTAGGGCTGTTTAATGGAACAGATTCCTACACTGCCATAGGAATTTCCACTTCAGACACTAAGCAGCACCATTCCCTCTTGCCTTATGGGGATTGACGAAACTAGGAAAACAAAGCAGCTTCTCTAAGTCTGTCCCAAAATTTTGTCTTTTTACTCTTCTCTACTGCAGTAATGGGGTGATAAGGCCTTTGGGCAGTGGTGGTTCTGCAGGACAGGGCATACACCAGGTTGGCATCTGGTGCCATCTAAATGTCATTTTACTGTAACTTTATAAATAACCCACAACCTGGACAGAGCAGAGATGGCAGGAGGCCAGAGGTGGTGTCACCTGCCAAGAACAGGTATAGTTTACTCTGAAATCCTTCTGCCTCAGCAAGTGTTTCTGGTAACTAACCAGAAGGAGCATTAAGCTGATGGGTTAGAGCAGGCTTGAAATTTGGGTGATTATTGGGTGGTCTGTGCTCTCATTCCTATTGCTTTCTCTTTTATTTTCCAACCTTGTGATGAAAACTCCCTTTTCTGTTGAAAATCCATTTTTTAGTGGGTGTTTGAGCACTGATCTTTTAATTTCTCTCAGAAAAACACTGAGATTTATCACAGTATGTTTTAGCACACTTTGAATCTTTGCTTGGAGAAAAGCAAACCATAGACAGCATATGTATGTAAAACTGAACATTGCATCAGTGTAATGTGGAGTCTGTGTATGCCTAAAGATTCATTCACCTTTGTTACTGCTCTCTTTGCTTGCTATATTCAGAAAATGCCTTTTTCTTTTTTTCTTCTTTTATTTTTTTGACTTAGGTCACTCACATTCTAAATGTGGCATATGGAGTCCAAAATGCCTTCCTCAATGACTTTATATACAAGACCATTTCCATTCTGGACCTCCCAGAAACTGATATTACCTCCTATTTCCCAGAATGTTTTGAGTTTATTGAGAAAGCCAAGATCCAGGTACAGTCTATCAATAATTAATGTTAATAATTGTCCTGTGTAGATTATTTATAACACTACGTAAGAACTGAAACAGCTTTTGTTAAAAGAAAATATGGTACCAAATGAATAGTTTAAAAGTATTTTTAAAATTTTAAAAGTATTTTTAAATTTTAAGTAGAAAATCCAAGTAATTTCTAAGCATTCCTAGAGACATGGCATTGCTGTTGATTCTCATTCCCTCCAGCACTGCTTTTTCAGAATTACTGTCTTGAGTTTTAGAGAAATGTTTCTTTAAAACGGTTGGACCAGGGCTTGACTTCAGATTACACAATTGCATCTTAAATCCAAGTCACTACCCCTGACAGAATGAAATGAAGAACATTTATTTATCCATGGGGGATGTTGTTTTGGATTAGAAACCAGCCTGGATTAGTAGCAAGAAACAGATATTTTACAGATCTATGTGGTTTATCATCAGCTGTTCACCATCCTTGTGTATTTCATTATAGAATCGTTGAATGGTTTGGGTTGGAAGGGACCATAAAGATTACCTAGCTCCAACCCCCTGCTGTGGGCAGGGACACCTCCCACTAGACCAGGTTGCTCAAAGAAGATGCTATGAATCGATTTACCTTCCAAGAATATCAGAGAATGTATTAGTAGTCTTGGAGCCAAAAGTGATTTAACTGCTCACAAAATCCTGAAAGGATGTGACATAGAAAATAGACCCTTTTGGGGTTGCTTGGCAGTTATCTGTAGCCAGGAACACGCCCAACTCAGAGCTGTTAAATTCAGGCTTAGTGTGTAATTTATGACCACCATTGTTTTGGTATCTAAACTATAACTCAACAACCAAACATTATTGGGTGTTATTCTATCATATCTATCAGGTTCATTGTTTATGTAGACTGGGATAAAAGATGATCTTGCCCCAGTTGTCTTTGTGTCGCAGTGTTCTTTCCTTCTCTCATTTATAATTTACAAGCTATGTGATAACGTATTATCACTAAATGACCTTTCAAAGGTTTCTAATTACAGTTTCCAGTTCATGTCTAAATGAAAGTTGCCATTCACAACTGCACAATTTTGCTTTCTGCCTCTGGTGTTTATATCTTAGTTACTAGTTTGTAGGTTAAGGAGTTTACAGGAAAACTTTTACAACAACATTAGTAGTTTTCTGATGGAAGAGGTGGATGAAAGGAAGGTAATTGGTGGAATAGTTGCTCTCCCAGATCAGTTCAAAAAGCACATGATAGTGGTATACAGACAGATCTCTAGGTGGTTTGAATTACTTTATTTGCTTTGACAAAGTAGCGTTAAAAGAGCTTATGATAAATTGTGTCATGAAGTGCTCTTCTGTTTAAGTAACCACAGAGACACTACTGTTTCATCTCCTAAAATGGGGGAGGAAGAGGTGTTCACTGGTGAGAGAACATGATATATGAGAAATTATTTCTAGAACATGGTTAACTCCATGAAGGAAGTATGAGAGCATGTGAATTTGAGGATGCAAGTGAAGCCTGCAGTGTTCTGTAAGTCATTGCCAGCTGGGTGCTTGTAACAGGATTCACTTTTCTAAAACTGTAATGGCTCAAGTCTCTAGACAGCATGGTACAAATTCTGATACTGATCAGAGCTCAACTTTTCTTCTAGGCTCCAACTTGGCAGGCAGGTTTTCCATGACATGTTCAGTGATCTATGTCAAGTCATAATACTGTGAATGAGGGATACTTTTTAAATATGTTTAATATCTAATAATAAAACTTCTGAAATTTTGTGTTTCCAAAGAGAAGAGTCTTTGCTTTTTCATGAACATCGCTCCTTATTGCTCCACCTATTTTTCCTAAGGAAAAAGTCTCAGTTTCACTGCAAAGTAAAATGGATCAATAAGGAATTACATTAGCCTTTAGCTTCACAAAAACCTTTATGCTTCTTTTAAATTTCGTCCCTTGATGAGGCTTTTTGCCCACTGTGTACAATCATTGTATAATCAGCTTTTCTGTTGGTGAAAGGTGATGTTGTTTCTCTCTACATAAAAATTTTAAAAAACCCAACTTGGTCCTGAATCTTACATGATTCTTGCAAGTTCACAGACCATTTCTGGGCAGGAAACCTTAAGATATCAGCATTAGAGCAAGGAATTCTTGGTAAATAGAGATGAATTTCCTGTTTGCCATCTGTTTCTCACTTTTATTCTGCATTCACAGCTAATACAAAATTAGTTAAGAATGACATGCCAAAATTCTGTATGAATTATAAACAATGGACTTTGACAAGGAAAGATAAACATTCTCAGTATTAAAGCTGGTTTAATATTATGGCCCAGATTCATTAATGTTCAATAATTTTCAGGATTCATGGATATCACTATATAATTTTTGGCAGTGTAAAACAAAGCAGTTATTGAAAAAGATACATCAAACTTAAATGTGAAAAGCAAATAAAGCATGAGCTGTACAAAGGAAAAAAAAATTTAAGAGAGCAATTTCTAGCAAGCAGTGCACAGGAGGTGTGATTTTCATTGCAAGGAAGGGTGGTGTCATTATTTGCCATGCTGGGATGCAGGAGCTTAGATTGGTTCCTAGCTCTGTCATAATGTTGTGCCTCATTCTTCTAGTCTCAGCTTGGAATTTCTCCAGCAAGGATAATAATACTGCATTTCATACTTCTTTGCCTTGTTATTTAAACTGGAAGATTTTTGGAGCAGGAACCATTTTCTGGTCTGTGTGTCTGTTAAAATACCAGATAATTGTTGCTCCCAAATCTGTAACATAAACTCTTAAGTTCCTGGAAAGGAACCCTGGTGCTTAGAAGACCTTTTTGTCTCTGGGCAAAATTGCCATTAAGTAACTTGTGCCTGTTAAGGGCAGACAGAACAGGCTGTTTATAACTAGAATAGTTTTCTTGAGCCTCAAGTATCTGAGCACATCATGTCATGTTTCAGTATTTTCATTCAGAATGTGGAAGTGCTGAGGGTTTGGTGGTTTCTTTTTGTGTCAAAGGGGCTTTTCCAGATCATAGTGTGACATACAAACATGAAAACCTCACGAAGCCGGGGCCTTGCAAACATTGCTTAAGATGTGCTAGATTGTCTAGTTGTCTTTGTGTTAATTTGGGCTTGTTATTTCTTAACAAAGCTTGCAGTGTCTAAAAAGAGACATTCAGGTCTCAAATGTTGTGAGGGTAATGTTTAAGTAGGATAAAACCCATAAATTTTATATATAATTTAGGGTGAGGCTGAATTCAAACCCCAGAAGAAGCATTTGTGAGTCTATGGGAGGTTGAGTAGTTTTGGATTTTGCACCCTAGTTCCCAGTTAAGGGTTCATAGTTGTACCAGTGGTGTGATGGGAAGGGAGAGATCTGTTGCAAATCACACGATGTCTTTTCTAATTTTTCTGTTCCTGTGCATGATCCCTGTTACCCAGAATCTTCCCTGCAGAGTACACAAGAAACATCCAACTGGGACTACAAGATGTTCTAAAATCTGCCTCTGTGCCCGGCTGTTTGCTGCCTTGCTGTGTTTTTAACCTTTAACAAGATACTGTCAAGTTCCTTTCCATATTGCAAATAAAATCTATTTCAAAATTGGCACCCAATTAGATCAGATACTTTAGTATCCTGGGTGTCTGTCATTTGGTTTTTACATTAACAGGCTGCTGTAAAGCCTCAGGAAGAAATAGGATGTGTTTTAGTTCTGTGGTATGAATTAAGTTTGACGAATTTGGTAATAATAAAGCATTTTTGGGTAGAAAAATACTTAATTTCATGCTTATATCTTTGTTTGGACTTATATGTGTAAATATTTGCTTTGAGCTCAGCAAGGAGCTTTCAATAAGTCTTACAAGAATTTTATGTAAAGTTTCTTACACATGTAATGTACCTAATGAATATCTCAACTTATGTTTCATTTCTTTCTTGGAGGATGGCGTGGTGCTGGTTCACTGTAATGCAGGAGTCTCCCGTGCAGCGGCTGTAGTCATTGGTTTTCTAATGAATTCAGAAAGACTGAGCTTTGCCAGAGCCTTTTCCTTGGTGAAAAATGCAAGGCCTGCAGCTTGTCCAAATCCTGGATTCATGGAGCAGCTTCACAAGTACCAAGAACAGATTTTAAAGGCAAATGGAAGCATAAACAATCATGACTGATCCAAAGGGAGAAGTGAAATTATCTGTTTTGACTGTTTTGACTATAGATGTTGGATGTACTTTATCCTGTCATTTTGAAATCCCCTTTCACATGTGCATTTTCAAGTCTTTATATATTTTTTTTCTTACCCTCCTTTGACCATGTTTTCTCCAGCATGTTATCAAAAGGCCAAATGGTGGTGTACTGACTTCTGACTTCAGAGAAGTTTTGCCTAAAACCAGAGCACTAATAAAAAGATACAGCGCAGTTTTCCTTGAAATATTAGAAAACAATAGAATGATGGTTTACTTACTGAACCATCAGAAAATGCAGGCAATAGAGAAAGTAAAATAACTGAGGTAAGTTGCTTTCTTTCCAAATCTGTGCATTCCTAGTTGGTTGTAAAATCGAGATAATAAAATGTTCATATAATTAAGTACCTTGATATTGGATTTTAAAATTATATTGCAACTACAGATGATATTATTCAATTTTGTGGGCTAGCCAGTCATTATTTTTTTTTTGAACTTAAAAAGATGGTCTTTTGAGGATGCTCAAAATGCACAGGATGCTTTAATGCTTCATGTATTTCTATTGTTTCTCATCTAGTAGTGATTTGAAGTGCACTAACATGATGAGCCCAGTCTTGGAACTAGTGTTTTTTTTTTTTTCCAGTACATCATTTCAGTAGAGATACAAAAAATGTTGATACTGATCTATCTCTGCTCATGCTACTATTTTTTTCTTCACATCTAGTCCTCACATGCTGTCCCCTCACTCCATTCCACATCATATGTAAAAAACAGACATCATAGGGTATGTAATTTTGATCCTCCTGAGAGATCCCAGGCTGAAATTAGTGTCTTAATATGCTTTAAAAAAATCAACAAGATTTTAATAGTATTTTTATGGCCTTCATGCCATCTCTTAATGATTTGATATATTGATATGCAACAAAATAAAGAGAACACTGTGTTTGGATAAATTGTGTGCTAAAGTGATTTAAAAGGTTTGGTTTCAAGATTGATGTTCTGTCCTGGTACCAGTAATTTGCACTGTAGCACAGCATTGCGTTTGAACCACGACCTCTCTTGTTCTCAGTATGAATTGCTCAAGAACATGTAGTGACAGGACAAGGGGGAACGGATTCAAAGAGAGGGCAGTAGGCTGAGATTAGATTATTTACACTGAGGATGGGGAGGCCCTGGCACAGAGCAGCTGTGGCTGCCCCATCTCTGGAAGTGTCCAAGGCCAGGTTGGACAGGGCTAACTGGGATAGTGGAAAGTGTTTCTGCCCGTGGCAGGGGGTGAAGCTGGATGAGCTTTAAGATCCCTTCCAAGCCAAGCCATTCCATGATTCTATGCTAAACATTGATGCGGGGATCAGGCAACCCCGCTGCATCTGATTGTTGTCCGTGGTCACTGACCCCCCGTGCCGGCGGCGGGGGAACAGCTCACTGCCTTGTCCCTGCGGAGGCGGGTGGCTGCGGTGCCGGCAGCCTGGGCACTGACTGACACCCTTTCCCCGGCACGCCGTGTGGGGAGGCTGCTCCGAGTTCTCAGCCCGCGGGAGCAGCCCAGGACAAGCGCTTGTAACGGTGACCGCGGTTCCCTCAGCTCGGTTCGCGACCCGCCCCTCCCTCAGGGACCGTTTGCCAAGGAGCCGTGAGGGCACTGCCCGGCACAAGCTGATGCCAGGCCCCAACCCCCTCATCCCCCGGCGGGGCTCCGCCCGCCCCACTTCGTCCCCACTCGTCATGGGCTAGGTCGGAAGTGACGGCGGAGGAAGCTCCGTCCCGTTTGAAAGTGGCAGGCGGGGCCGCCGCCGCCGTCTCTTTCCCGCCATCCGGGCCGACATGGCCGCCTTCGCCATGGAGCTGCTGCCCGCAGGTGAACTGGGCCCGCGGCTCCCCCCGGCCCGCGCCGCGCTTCGCCTCTGCTGGGCGCCGCTTCAGGGCGCTCCGCTGCCCGGCCAGGGCCGCCCGGCGGGTCTCCCGGCGCTGCCTGCGCTCCTGTGAGGGGAGTGGGGCCGCGGCCGAACCCCTGCTCTAGGCGGGGGTGTGGATGCTGCTGAGCTGGAGCGGGACACGGCGCCGGGAAAGGGCGGTTCGCGCTGGGGTGATGCGAAAGGGAAGCGGGGTTAAATCGATCGGCCGCCACTTGTAATTGCGAGAAATGCAACATTGTGACACACTCGGCTTACCTGGAAAATGCATTGTTAAACCGCCTTTGATCTCATCAATACATGCAAATATCTCAGAGGCAGGTGCCAAGAGGATGGTGCCACGCTCTTTTCGGTGGTGCCCAGCGACAGGGCGAGGAGTAATGGCCATAAACCAAAGCAACAAGGAGTTCTAGCTCAGCGTGAGGAAGAACGTCTTTACACTGAGGGTGGCCGAGCACTGGAACAGGCTGCCCAGGGAGTTGTGGAGTCTCCCTTTCTGGAGACATTCCAAACTCACCTGGAGACGTTTCTGTGTAGCTGCTCTGAGTGACCCTGCCTTGGCAGAGGGTTTGGAGTAGATGATCTCCACGGGTCCCTTCCAACCCTAACGATTCTGGGATTCTGTGATCTTAATCACTTCCTGTATCTTGTGTTATGTTTCTTTAATAGAGCCCGCAGTAGAAAAAGCTGCCTTTGTCTTTCACTTGTCTTTTTCATGTTTTAAAATTTTGTTTTCAGGAGCTGAACCAATGACTCTTGGCTCCCCGACATCTCCAAAACAAGGAACTAGTGCTCAATTTCTCCCTGGGTTTTTGATGGGTGACTTACCTGCACCAGTGACTCCGCAGCCGCGTGCGTTACACAGCCCTTCAATTGGTGTCATGGAAACAAGGTCTCCACTACTTGCAGGTCAGAATTTGTTAAATGTTGGAAAATTGTCTTGAAAGCAAAAAATTGGTTTGTCTCATTGTTCTACATGACTGTTGCAGACTTGAATCCTTATAGTTTTATATCTTCCTATAAGCGAGCTACACTGATTAAGTGGTGAACTCAGTGTATTCAATTATAATAAATGTTTTAAATGTGGCAGTTTTGGTAGAAAAGTTTGTTTTACAGGGAAGGTAATAAACCTCTCCTAATACAGAATCAATTTATGTGACTCTTTACAAGTCAATTACACATGCATTGATGTTGAAAACAGAGATAACTGCTGGCAAACTAAACGCAGCTTGTGCAAACTGCTGATTTCTTTGCATAATTTTTTCTATTTCTTTGAATTCTATAAGGTCACTTACAGATTGTCAAACTTAGAAAAACTGGGTGGAGAAAAACTGAAAATATACTTCTTAATTAGTATCTAGTGGTTGTAGATAAAGTCTTGATGTCTGCTGTCATTGGACTGGAGTAGTTTTCCTAGCTGTAGATGCTCATTTCTCTTCAACCACCTAATAAATCAGACTAGGAGAAGTTCTTACCCATGTTAGTATTGTACATCTGTTTCCTTCTCTGAGAAGAATGAGTGAGTAGTTGACATGCCTTGGGTGATCTTGGTTTTACTAAATCAGTTGGCATCATTTAATACCTGATGTGTTAATATGCTAGTCATTGTGAAGTAAAAAAATGAGGATTAAAGTACTACAAGAATTTCTCTTAATAAAATGTTCTCTTTGAATGTCAGGCTGGATTGGACTCAATGATCTTTCCAGGTCCCTTGCAACTTAAAATGTTCCATAATTGGAGGTTTGTTCTTCTTCTGCTTCTTGCTCTTGTCTGCCTGCCCTTACATATCTGGGAACAAACCTCTTACAAAAATACTTACGAACTTGGAAGTATTCATGTGAATTTCACCAAATTGTTTTTTAAAGGGTTTATTATAGCCTCAGAGTATCAATTTTAGGAACAGGGGAGCCAGTAAGATACTAACCACAGACTTCCCAAAGGGAGTGATCAAGTACATCACTTAAACTGCAAACCTTTATGGGAGAGTGCTTTACATAATGCACATTATTCCATGTAACAGTAGCACTTCTTGTATGTGTTAAACAGTTCGGAGCAGAGTCTTGAAGCTCAGAATTTAGCATTGGAAAAAGCTTGGTTTCCAAATGTCTTGCAAATGAAAACTTGATGCAAACTACTTTTTTTTACCCTGGGGTAAATCCACACAAAGGCTTAAGATATGTCAAGTTCTTTCAAGAAGTTTCATTCTCTGTTATACTGGAAGTCCCAAAGTTTACAAAATGGGAGGGCAGCTGGTTTAACTTCCTCCTGTCTATATGCAAGCTAGTCCCTGCTCTCAAGAGCTTACATTTTTATTTAATATGAAATTAGATGAGAAGCCAAGGAATTTGGACAGTGGGAATGTGACAGTGATGTGCAATGTCCGTGCAATTCGGTATGGCTCTTTAACATGTAGGATACCTCAATTTTTAAAAATCTTGCTTTTGCATCTGTACTATAGGCAAGTTAGTCTCTGAAACGATTAAAATAGATTTCTAGCCCGGCTTAAAATTGAAAGATACAGCCATGCTCAGGACCTTAGAGAAAGAACATGTAAACAGTGAATATACTGGGTTAATAAGAGGTCTGAAAGTTCTAAGCCAGATGCTGTTTGAGACACCTGTGATGCTCCTACCTAGAACATTCAAACCTGAACATTTGGTAGGAAAGATGGCTCTGCAAACCTCCAGTGAAACAATCAACAGTCTCAACAACAATCAACATGAGAGCATGGCAGAATTTATTATTGAAGTTTCAAGAACAAGTAGCACCAAAGCAAAGTCACAGGTTTTGTCATGCTCTTCTTTTGTTCCTCTGCATTGCAGGAGGGTCTCCCCCACAACCAGTAGTCCCTTCGCATAAGGATAAAGGTGGTGCTCCACCAGTTAGAAGCATATATGATGAGTTGTCTAGTCCTGGGCTTGGATCAACACCTCTGTCCTCAAGACGAACAGTAAGTGTCTTCAGCACTGGCCTGTTCTTAGCAGAAGATGTGAGGCAGCTTACTGCCTCGGTGAATTCTCAAACTTAGTTGTATAAACTGCTGTAGCAAAATGAGTGATGACCCTACAGATCATGCCAGTGCTTAGTCTGGGTTGTTCGTTGTGCCTGTTCCTGTTGAAACAAGAGCTGTGGTCATGAAGCAAATTCCTGTTATTGCCAGTTTTCAATTCAGTAGGAAATGAAAAATGCAAGTGATGCCTCAGTTATACTTCGTATATACAAATTCAGCTTTGTTTGTCAGCTTTTCACTTTCTTTCAAGTTTATTATTTATTGGGCTGCTGATTGCCAGAAGGACCCTTTCACAACTTGAAAGGAGGTTGGAGCAAGGTGGAGGCTGGTCTCTTCTCCCAGGTAACAAGTAAGAGGACAAGAGAAAATGGCCTGAGAAGAAGTTTAGATTGGCTATCAGGAAAAATTTCTTCACTGGAAGGCTGGTCAGGCATTGGAACAGGCCACCCAGGGAAGTGTTAGAATCGCCATCCTTGAAAGTGTTCAAAAACATGTGGAAGTGACACCTGGGGACATGGTTTAGTGGTCAAGATGGCAGTGTTAGGTTAATGCTTGGACTCAGTGATCTTAGGATTATTAAGTTTTCCAAACTTAATAGTTCCGGGTTTCTGTGATTATCTTTTAGAAGGCAATAGAGGCGCTTATGGAAACAGAAGGAATTTCTTTCAGAGTAAAATGTGCAATCTAAGTTTGGGTAGACAGTTGGACTTAATTTTGAAAGAGGAACACTCAAATTTCTGATGTAAATTTTATAATAAGCTCTGCTGCTTAACTGACTAATCAAGCATTATTAGGTCCTTTTTCACTGAAGTCTTTTGATGCAAGGAGAACACTTTGAACTGAATAAGCATTCTTTCTATTGAGTGTTGCCTTCTGAAAACTGAGGTTTTCTGTGAAGGACAGAATGCTAAAGTGTCTTAAAGGACTGGATATTAAATTTCAAAAAATGTTGAGCAGCTATCAGAACATACGTTGCTAGGTCTGCTGGTACTCCAGGCTGTTTGATCTTGTAGCTAAGAAATGCCATGATTCAGGCTGAAAGTAGACTAAAATTGTTTTGGGTGTTGAAATCCCATGTTAAAAAGAAAACAACTACCACCATCTAAAACTCAAAGTACACTTTCCTTCTATGCACTAAATAGTTGAGCAGGAAGGTAAGTCTAGTAGTAGTGTCCATACAAGGGAAGGTTATGTTTCCATGATTTCTGAACCCTTAAGGCAGTGAAAATGCTGATAAACTTAGGATACTAATAGCCTTCCCAGCAGGATGCACACAAATGTGTGAATTATTACAGTGCAGCAATAGTGACATGACTATTTTGAGAAGGTAAACTAAAGGGTTTCTGAGTATTGGTACTTAAAGCTACTTTGTTTCACAAAGCATACGTCAAATATGTTGTCAAATAACTTTTCATTAATAGCTCTTGGTAATCTTCTGTTAAATGTACATGCAAATATCTGTTCTTACTCTTAAAAGTTAGGAATAACTTAAGGCAAACAGTTATATTATTACCTGAATGTTTAAATCACTTGAAAATTGTCTCTCTTGATCTGAGCAGTATACCTATAAGAATGATTTGTTACTTTCTGTATATTAATGCAGGCCAGCTTCACTTTATCACAGAGCCCATCAGTTGGAATTTTGCCATCAACTCCAGGAGCAGGTAGATGTCCTGTCAAAATTTCTATTCTCTTTTCTTACTGCTTTTTTAATACAGAAAAATCATGACTGTTCAAGCTACATCAGTTCCTTGCTAATTTATGAAGAGCTTGTGTATTTGTTAGCCTTTCAAAGGTATATGGGAATGAGTCGGAAACAGTTAATCATCCTGAGACTGACTGAGTTTCAAGCAGCTTTTCTTGTTCCTTGTTCCAAATGTGGTGTTGAACTGAGCACAGGGGTGGTTGTAATTGAATGAAGAAGCTGAGATTGATGGATTGCCTTCCATCTTCACAAGGTTTGATATCTTGTGTATGAACCAGTGGCTTCTTGCTAAGCTTTGTTCTGTTGGCCTGTTCCTATTTGGCAATTGTATTAGCTGTTGGTGTTTCAAAGTCAAAGAGAACACTAGGTTGCTAGTCATAAAAACTTACTAGTGTGTTTGCAGATGTGAAGTTATGATTGACTTTACTTTTTCTGTCTGTGAGTAAATCCCCATCAAACTCTTCCACATACAAGTGAAATGCTTGACATGAATTTACGCTTTTTATTAGAAACCTCTGTCTTGCAAAATAAATTTGTTCAGTGGCACCCTGTTGTTCTTTTAAAAGAACTTTAAAACTTTTAAAAGAACAGGGTGACAGTTCAGGAATACCATTTTAATTTAACAGCTTCAAGCATGTTCAGCCCTGCAAGTATTGGGCAGCCTAAGAAGACCACTCTATCTCCTGCTCAGCTAGATCCTTTTTATACTCAAGGTGATTCCCTTACTTCAGAAGATCAACTTGATGACACTTGGGTAACTGTATTTGGGTAAGTTGATTTCCAAAGTATCAGAAAAACCTGGGTGAAGTCTTTACAGCGTACAAGAAAAATACTTGGGCATTGATGTTGTCTGGCATTGGTATGTGCTGCAAATACAGCTATGGTGAAAGCAAGCAAACACATACATTTCAGTGAGGCGTCTTAAATTGAGCTACACGTTATTTTGTCTAGTTAGAAAGGCACCATTCTGCTGTTGGGCTGTGTGGCAAAGTGCTGAGAAGGAGGTATTTCTCAAGTCACTGCTTCTGATGTTACAGTGGTCTCTTCTGGATTTCTCTAAATGCTTGACACCTGAATTCTTAAACTACTCATAATTTTTTGAGTACTTCTTTCTGTCTTTCAGATTTCCTCAAGCATCAGCTTCCTACATTCTACTACAGTTTGCTCAGTATGGAAACATATTAAAGCATGTGGTATGTCTTAGTTTGAGACTTATGTCAGAAAACATTGTGAATGAAGCAAGTAAGAAACTACATTTCACAATTTTCACTTCATCTCATTCAGATGTCCAACACAGGAAACTGGATGCACATTCGATATCAGTCTAAGCTTCAAGCCCGGAAAGCCTTAAGCAAAGATGGAAGAATTTTTGGTGAATCTATCATGATTGGTGTCAAGCCTTGTATAGATAAAGTAAGTTAATAGTTGTTTTTAGTTCAAAGGCACTCTGCTTTTGGTTCTTCTTTTTATTTTCCCCTGACCGCTTTAATTTTTTTCTTTTGGAATTGCAAATTTGGGGTAGTTTGTCTGTGTAGATACAGTCTGTTACACATTTACATAAGTTTTTTCTTAAGTATTTGTCAACATTTCCTGCTGAGAAGGATCTTTACGAGCAATCTCCGTGCTCTTTGGAAATTACAATGCACGCAATTATATTGGTGCACGAGACAGGAAGTGAAACCATAATATAAGACACAATTGAGATCAGTTTCCTGAATGGAATTTGTGACATTTAGGGCCTGCAATAAATGCCTAATGGCAGATTAAGACTGTTGCTACTCCTAATTGTACCTATTTTTTATGTGACTATGTGCTTCTGGCTCTTGAATTTATCTTACTACTTGGACTGAAAATTTGTCAGCAAGAAAATCCTAATCCTGTTCTCCCACCTGCCCCTATAAAAACATGTCACTCTCTTGTAAGTAGGAGCTGAGGGTACACATGGCTGTCTTGTAGTCTTAATATTAACATCAGCTATTAGTGTCTAGGTATTGGCAATATCCTGACCTTTAATGCTTGCAGCCCTTTGCACTGGGTACTGTACATTAGCTTAAGCAAATAACAGCCATTCTTCTACAGTGCACAGATCTTTCTTTTTTGTCTCCTTTAAGGGTATATGATACTAAAGAGTGCTGTAAGCTTTCCAATGTAAACCCTTCTGAGAAGGCAGCCTTAGAAACTGAACTTGCAATTACTGAACTTTTAGCAGTCTGAAACATTTCTTACACTCAATAAAATTCAGAAACAACTACTTCTATGGTCCTTTTCTCTGTGAGCTTCTGCTGGTGGTCTGTCCATGCCTTTCTACTCTTTTGGTGTCCAGTTTGTATCCATGAATGCATTGCCTGTAAGCTGAAGCTCTAGGAGTAATCATCTAAGACATATAATTGCCAGGCATCTGATCTTCATTGCTTTTGAATTCTTATGTCTTTTGTGGATAGTATTCACTTTCATATACCAATAAATCAACCCATAAGTCATTAATTTGTCTTTTTGGAGGCAAAAGATTTCAGGAGACCAATCCACTGAAGGATTGGTTTTGGTAAGACTTTCCTGCGATTGAAAACTAGATATGATGGATTTGACATCAGCACTTAGGCTTCTGATTTAAAAGTATTAGTTATTTCCATGGGTTCCATTAGTTAGTTCCATGGAGCTAAGCAGAGTCAGCTGCACACCCACCGTGTACACCAATGCTATTGTTTATTTTGGAAAGTGCTCTTCTACCAAACGTGCTGCTGAATTTCTGCTATCTTTAGGCTGGTTGAATCCCGTGCTGCACTGAGTGCAAATGCACCAAATCACACGTCCCCAGGCTGCTTGTTATTTACCATCTTGTTTTCTCTGGTTTGTTGTGGAACTTGTGGTTCCCATCAAGTTACCTCCTACCTCTTCCATTCTACATGCATTCCTTTCTAAACATAAGCTTATGAAATGGAGCCTTGAAGTTTGATTGCATCTCCTATTGTATTTTACTGTCTACATTGTTTCAAACTTGGTTGACATTTAGTACAGACAGCAAACAGATTCTAACCTTCCAATACTTTGCAATGGCATAATTCAAAATGTAAATGATTGCAGTGAGGAAAATGCTTGGCACTCATGTGCACCCGTATGTTCTCTACTGACACACCTTTTATCTTTTGGGATCCAAATACATTTTAACAAAAAAATTCAAATAGTAGATAATTTTAGATGGCAAAGGTTGGAATACTGTTTTTCAGTATTTGTTTACATTATATTAACCCTCTCTTTAAGAGTGTGATGGAAAACTTTGAAAGAAGCTCTACATCCTCAATGTCTTCGATTTTCACTCCACCTACAAAACCTGCTGGCACACCAACACAACCTGCAAACAGTACTGCAAGGATTTCTACCATGAGACCTCTTGCAACAGCATATAAGGCTTCCACTAGTGACTATCAGGTATTTTAAGGGAAACAGAAATATGTGTTTTTATGTTGTCTCCCCTTAGCTCTAGGAGGCTGTGCAGACATTAACTTCAACGTGACCTTTATCTTTTGCAGTCAGTTCTTTAATGATGTGGTTCAAGTACAAGCTCAGTCTGTTCAGTCTCTAACATAATAATAAAAAATACTAAATCAATGACTTGTCACTTTTCCAGGGATTGAGGGCTTGTTTTGAAGATATTTCAAACATATTTAGTCAAAATATAGCAGTGCTTAGGAAAAGAAGAAATAAATGGTTAGCATAAAAACTATTTAACTACATGTTGACTCATTCTCTGTATTTTCTCTTCTTGTTTTTCTCCCTGCCTTCTAGGTGGTTTCTGACAGACAAACTCCTAGGAAAGATGAAAGTATTGTATCTAAAGCAATGGAATATGTTTTTGGCTGGTAATATACAAGAGGAAGTAACACACTACGCTGGTCAGGGTTTGAACTACGCTACTGGCACCTGTAGTTAGTTGTATAACTACTGGTGGCAGTATTTTATCTTACATAGCACCTGTTATGCCTTCAGTTTATTCAGAAGACATGTAGCTTGCACTTTAAATGATGGCAGTGTACACATGGTTTTACAAACTGAGTAAGTGTAAATAAAAGTGCTTTATCCCTGTTTGTGCTCTGATGGCATGATTGTGAAAAAATCCTGTCTCATTAAGAAAAGCTGTCTGAACTCAGCGGCCTGTCAGTTCCCTGAGGGAAAGGTGGGCAGGACTGGAATACATAATTTTATTCACCCTCTAATCAATGCCTGTGCCTTTGGTTGTGTTTAAAGCCAAAAGGGGGAGCTGCTGTCTCCAGTGAACCAAAACTCCTTCCTCAGCTGAAGAGTTTCCTAGCAGCGCTGGGAGGCCAGGCTGCTCTACCCCAACTCCGTGTTTCCAACAGCAGAAGGCTTGTATGTGCTCTTCCCTTAAGGCAGCTGAGGGCAGCTTCTGTCTGTGCTGGCTTTGGGATGGGTGGAGAGGACCTCAAGGAAGTCCAGAGGAGGCCGGGAAGGACCAGGAAGTGGTCTAAGAGCTGGAACATTACACTGATAGGCTGGGAGAACTGGGAATGTTCGGCCTGGAGAAGGCTCCAGGGAGCCCATAGAGGCCTTTCCAGTGCCTGAAAGGGCTCCAAGAGAACTGGAAAGGACCTCTGGGCAAGAGCCTGGGGTGACAGGAGGAATGGCTTCTCACTGGCAGAGCGTGGGTTTAGATGGGATATTGGGAAACTCCTGTTTCATTTCTGTGAGCTACAAAATCTAACCAGCTGATATATTCACATTAGATCAAAATCTGGACGAGGGAAGGTAAAGATGGATTAGTCCAATTCTAATGGAAGGTGTCTCTGCCCAGAGCCAGGCAACTGGAACTACAGGATCTTTAAAATACTTTCCAACACAAACTGCTGGAGGATTCTGTGATTCCTAGAGCTGAGAGCAAAACTACAATTGTACTCAAGTTCTCAACAGCTGAGCAAACATCACAGCATCAAAGGAGTTTTAGGACTACAGCTTAGCCTTATATAGTCACCATACCAATTTACCAATCTCAAATTCGGCATCTTCATTGTCACTGCAGACTCTGGAATTGGTGCAAGTTCCTTATCCCAACATTAGGTAGCCCAAAGGCAGCAGAACAGGCACTGACAGAGCCAGAGGAGCTCTTTCTTGCTGGAGCAAACTACATATTTAAACTGCAAAAGGGTAGATTTGGGTTAGGTGCTCTCCTAAGCACCTTCATCCAGGACTCTCCACTGTGCACAGAGCACTTTTCATGCCTGCTCTGAACAGTCTTTGGAAAATAGAGCACGACCTGGCTCTGGCTCTGGGCTCAGCAAACCCCAAACCCAGGAGGAGAAAGAAGCAGCAGCTGTTTTGCAGCCATGCCCAAAAGAGACTGGAAGGGTATCCTCCCTCTGGTCTCACTTGGTTGAGGCAGGAGCTGTGATTCCTCAGTTGTGGGGACCAGAACTGCACCCAGGATCCCAGCACTGCCTGACAGCGCTCCATACAGTGGGATAGTTGTGTGTCAGCCCCTGAACTGAACTGCTGCTTCATTTGCTTCATTTTTAGTACACCCAAAGCTCACTGTAAATCAGAGAGGTCTCTGGCTCTGCCCTCTTCCTCTCCCTTCGTAGGGAAGGACCGCTCTTGTGCTTTCTTGAGTAACTTCCAGTATTCCAAGCTCCTTTGCTCTCAGTGCATGCTTGCCATGGAATCCTTCAAAGCTGGATTCAAAAAATACTGAAGCTGGCTCTTCTAAAATCCAGGGTCTTTGTCCTACTGCTGACCTTCAGTGTGCTCAGCAAGACCCTTAGGTCCACACTGTTGTGAAACCAGACCTTCAGGGCAGGGACCTTTCCAGCATGACCTGCCTTGTGCACAAAATGCAGCACAGAAAAGAATGGCAGAAAAGCCCCAGCCTGTGTGCTCCAGGGCTCAGGCTTTGCTCCACTTCAGCTCCACAAAGATACAAATGAGGTGAAGAAGTTGAAATGTTTATTAATGGCAATCAAAGCAGAGGGATGAGCTCGGGAGAAGGGGAAGGGAACAAGCAGGGTCTGAGGGCTGCAGGAAGGGACCAGTAAAGAGGGAAGGCAAGCTCAGGTGTTCCCAGCAGCTCCAGCAGTTCCAGTGCCTGGAACTCCAGCTGCTGTCCTCTGATCTCCAGGCTGTCTCCTCTTGTATGGAATCTGCTGCTGTCCTGGTTGTCTCTCTTCAGAAGATGAACTTAGTAATGCAGCTCTTTCATTTAACATGACTTGAACTATCAGGTTTGTGTTGGAGGGGCTGTCATCTATGCTAAGGGCTTGAAGGGCTGAAATAAAGGGCAGACCCACGGTCAGAGTGAGGAAACCCCCTGAAAGGACCATTCCACCCAGCTCTTGCCATGGCCTGGAGGAAGCAGGACACAACAAGGATCAGCTGGAAGGTGCTGGCCACAAATCTCCCACAGACCTCTGAAGTGGCTCTGTGCTCTCCCCATGCTGCCCCTCATCCGTAGAAGGAGCAGAGCCATCTGCAGTTGAGGCAGGGATTGCAGCTTCCCCTGCCAGCTCCTAATGACACCTCGCTGGTCTCACTCACCCTCACAGATGAGCTGCAGCTCTTCTGGCTGCCCCCTCATGAGCACCCCGGCGATCCCTGGGAACACAGAGCCCGTCATGGCCCCTGGCCTGGATGCTGCAGCAATGGGGAAGGGAGGGACCGAGACCCCGGATTTGTAACTCACCAATAGACCTGACGGCCGCCTCTCGCAGGGGCTCCTGCGGGCTCTGCAGGTAGGGCAGCGCCAGGCGCAGGTGCTCGGCCGCTCGGCTCCTGTCCTCTGCCAGCTGCAGAGAGGGGCAGGGCACGGAGGGAAGGGTTGGTGTGGGCCCTGGCCCTCGGCCGGCCGCTCCCTACGCCCGGCACTGCTCCCCCTGCCCACACAGCCCTGAGGCCCGGCCAGCAGCCGCAGGAGCCGGGCTCTGGACGGGGCGGAGGGCCCGGCGAGCCGCGGTGCCGCCCCGCGGCACAGCCCGGCTGGGTCGGGGCTCCGTCAGCACCGGGCTCGGGGCCAGAGGAGCCTGGAGCCGAGCCCGCGCGGCCCAGGGAAGGGAGCGGCGGGTGGGGCGCAGGCCGGTGCCCCTGCGGGCAGCACTGGGCAGGGGCCACAGCTGCCAGCCCCACAGACTGGGCACCGAGGGCAGGCGGCTTCTCCAGGCTGGGGCTGGGGCTGGGGCTGGGGCTTCAGGCTGTCCTTACCACATGCTCGGCAAAGCTCCATGGGTCATCCGTCTTCAGCAGCCGCATGAGATCCCTTCTCTTCAGGAACTTGACTGCAGAAAGCAGCGTTTCCCGAGAGGCCTGCAGAGCAGCAGAGAGCCAGAGATGGCACGGCAGCCCGGGGCACAGGGCCCGCGCCCCTGTGCCAAGGCCGGGAGGAGGCTGGAGGCCATGAGGAGCCAGGGTGTGGGGAGACAGCTGAGCCCCCTCCCATGGGGACAGCAGCGCCCAGGAGCCCTCACCTGTGCCACACGCCGGTTCTCATCATGGCAGTGGAAGAAAAGAGGGAGCAGGCTCTGGCTCACAAGCATCTTCAGGGGCTTTTTTCCCTTTTCCACCACTGATTCCATCACATCTTGGTAGAGGCCAATGGAGAGCCGCTGCACAAGGCTGTTGTCCTGTTGGAAAGGAAAAAACTCAGCACTGGATTCTCCTGGCCCCCCGGTGCACAGGCCCAAAAATCCACAGGGCACCACACTTCTGGGCAGCACCCAGTGCCCGTGGCTGGGGGCACAGAACCTTACATTGTCAAAGAGGGGCCGGAGCGCCTCAGCCAATTTTGGGGCTGTGGAGCTGGATGTTAGGATATCTTTGTTCAGGAGTAGATTTGTGAACACAGAGAGACTCATCTTGACCACCTCTATGTCTTCACTCCTCAGTAGCTCCAAAAGGCATTCAGACAGGCCGCACATTTTTTTGGCCTGTGTGGAACACAAGGTTGTGCTGTGAATCCATGGAAAGCTGCACCGCCGACATGGTTCCAGGGGTGCAACCCCACCTGCCTGCCATGGAGCCCAGAGGCCAAAGCCTGTCCTAAAGCACTCAGGCAGCTGAACAGCGACCCCGGAGAGCTGGGAGCAGCTGCCACAGCTCCCAAAGCCCAGCCAAGCCCAAGGCGGGGCTGCTTTCCCCAGCCCCACGCTGCCAGCACAGCTTCAGCTGCTGCCTCCTTCTCACCATCGAGGGGTCCTTGCTGAGCACCACGAGGCCTCTGAGTGCCAGGTGACACCTCTCCACAGACTTGCTCTGCAGGTGCCTTGTCATGATCTCCAGGATGCTGATACCCCATTCACTCAAGTCCAGGCAGTCGAGGACCTGAAAGGCACAGAGCAGTGATGGGAGTGCCCAGCTGGCAGGAGCTGAGAAGCACGCAGGGCTGAGCCAAGGCAGCAGCACAGGGCGCGGGCACCGTCCCAGGCAGCTGGGGCTAGGAGAGGGCAGAGGGCTGGCAGGCAGCTGGGCGAGGCAGCGCTGGCCATCGGGCTCACCTCCACGAGGAACGCCAGGGCAGCAAGATCCCAGCGTGGCTCCTCCCTGCTGAGCCACCTGAGCAGGCGGAGTGCAATGGAGGAACAGAAGGGTAGGGTGACACGGCGCATCTCCCTGGTGGGGAGAAAAAGGCACCACTGCTCCTGAGCTGGGCGGCCAAACCTCTCCCAGGGCTGACTGACAGAGGTCTGTTCTTCTCCCGAGCACCCCGTGGGCGCTTTGGGAGGCGGCTGTTCCGGGGCACCCTCCTCTCCCAGCCTTTTCCAGTCTCCTGATCCCTCCCTTGGTGACAAGGCCCTGCTGCCCATGACCACGGGGACCGGGTGGGGTGTTCCGGGCACAAAGGAGAGGGGCGGTGGGGAGAATGAGGTCTCACCTGGCCAGCAGACCCACTGCATAGTGGTGGCTGTCGGCACAGAGCAGGGTGTCCCAGGCACACTTGCGTTCCATTACCATCAGTAAATCCAGAAAACGCAGATGGTGCAACAGTGCCTTCACAGTGTTCACTGCAAATCTGTATGCAGAGTAAAGCCCAGGTCATGCTGGGAGCCCAGGCTTCAGCCCTGGGGACGTGGGAGTGACAGGAGGACTGGGATGGAGCACCTATTGATATTGGTGGGAAGGCTATTTTCCTCCTGACATCTCTTCCAGAAAGTATTTATGTCCTCTGATTGCTGCTCTGTACTGATGAAAACTTGGAAGAGCAGAGCCACAAAGAGATGGGGGGAATATTCCACAAATGGCTCTGGGCACCAGGGCAGGCGGAGAATCTCCCAAACCACCCTGGTTGCCTGCAAAGGATAAACCATCTAGAGACAGCACTCAGTGCTGAGTGGCAAGGCCTGAGCATACGAGGGAGAGGCCAGAGGAGACACAGGGGCAGCATCTGGCTCGTGCCCCTGAACCTGCCCCTAAGCCAGGTGCCAGCCCAGTGCCTGAGGCAGGGAGATGCGTTGCAGTGGGGGAGAGGATGGAGAGGCACTGGAGAAGCAACCTGTGTGCAAGCAATGGCCAGTTACAGAAACTCACAGCCAGGGCAAATACATCCTTATTGTCTCCATCAGAGGTGTACATTTTTTGCAGTGGCCAGCCCTCCATCACACAGAGCAGTTTTGGCAGCACCTTTTCCAGTGTTATTCCTGATGAGGCTATGGTCTTCCACATGATTGCAGCACCTCTGCAGGACCAGAGCTGGGTGTCAGGGGGGTCTCAGCCAGAGCACTGTGGCCTGGGCAGCCACAAGGGCCCAGAGGACAGAGCCACAATGCCCTGAGGGGTAGGGAGGGAGCATGTCAGGAGGCTTATGGGCTGACAAGCCAGGGCTGGGAAATGGAGTGTCCAGTGGCTTCTGGAACTCTCTGCCTGTCTAGCAGACCCCATTGGACTGGCTGTACAGGGTGATGGGCCCTACAGACTGGTTAGACCTGAGCCCTCAAGGCAGGTGGGCCCTGTACCTGTCACATGATGGGGCACAGCGCAGGAGGGTCACTGCAACATCAGTGGGGTGTGCCTCAGTCAGCCTCAGGATGTCCATGAACAGCCAGTCGTCTGGAGGCCCATTGGACGCAAGCCTCTGGTGCATGTTCCTAACAAAGCCTGGCACCTGCAGAAGGCATGGGGAGACTTGAAGAGCTGCCACAGCAGCAACTTCCCCAGCTTTCCCTGAGAAGTACTTCCCACCGCATTGGGCTGGGCCTCAAAGGCTGAGGAGACCCAGTGGAACTGGCTTGAAGGCACCACACTATTGCTGGGGACACCCAGCCCTAGCCACAGGCTGCTTACTTGACTTGGACTGGAGACAACTCTCTCCCCAAAAAGATCCAGGCTGGGAGCAGAAGCTATGCTCTGAGTGGCTGTGGCGCCAGGCTCTGCTGGCTCTGCATGTTTACCAAGGGTAAACATGCTGATCATCTCTTGACACCAAGTGCCTGTGAGGTTCCTAAACATCTGCAAAAGAAGGAACAATAGGGAAGAGAGGGAGGATCCACTGAGTGCTCCAATGCTGATGCTCAGCTAACAAGGTGGGGATGGCTCTCAGTACCTGGCCCACAGAGTGCCAGCAGCTACGGGCAGAGTCTGGCCCTTGTGTCCGGTCCCTCCCTGCATCTGGCAAAGAGCAAGGAATGCCAGAGCTGAAGAGCTGCAGGAGAGGCCAGAGAACACAGCCCAGCCCTGCGGTCCCCAGGCAGGGACAGCCCCAGGATGCCCCAGGCTACCAGGGAGTCCAGCACCAGCCCCTCTTCTGTCCTATCCATGGGCATGTCCACAGGGAAGGAATGGGACAGGATGGGATGGGACGGGACGAAGCGGGCTGCAGGCACCAGGCCTGTGGCCCGGGTCTTTCACTCAGCCTTCTACAGCAGCTGGAACTGTAGCAAGTAATTACCTTGCTGTGGTGGGGCACCACTAGGGCATTTTTCCACATTCTTGGGTAGGCTGGAAGGTCTCTCTGCCATGTCAGTGTCTGGATTTATGGCTGGTTGCAGGAGAGACACCTCAGAAAAGCTGCAGGTCAGCAAGTGCTGCAGCCTTGAAGGGACCTACAATAGAGGAGGCTTGGGAAGGCTACAGAACAGTAAGTCCTGCATTCTGTCCTGAAGGCCTCCTGCCACAGTGAGAGAAGACATTTTCTAAAGGCTCTGGGTCATCAAGTCCTACAGACTGCCCTTGAAAGCATCTGCAAAAGAGAAACATTGGAAATGCTATGGATCACCAAGACCCACAGTCTGGCCTTAAGGTCACCTGCACAGAAAACACCTTGGAAAAGCTCGGGGTCAGCAAGGAACGAGCTGGCTGTGTGGGGGCTCCTCACAGCACTGCTGCGTTCCGTCCTCTCCCGTTGTGTGCACCGAGCACTGTGGCGTTGCCGTGTCACCGCCAGCACCCATGTCACGACGTGTCACAAAGGGTCACCCTTGTGCACTTTGTCCCTTTCCCTCCCACAGTGACCATGGTGCACTGTGTCACAAAGAGCCCTAGGACACACCTCCACGTGTCCTGGGGACACCCCCAGCCCACCCAAACTGCCCCAGCTTGCAAGGAAGACCTTCCCCCAAGTGCTGAAGACACAACCCAACAGGAACTTCAGGAACGGCCCAAACAACAAGCAGCTGCTCCTCTGCTCTGTCTGCTCAGGGCAGCAGAATGAGCCCCCACAGCTGCCAACGGAGCTGAAGCAGGAAGGGCACCAGGGCCTTCCATGGCCTCCTTGGGAGATGTCCTGGTGTCTGGTGGCCGTCATACACCCGGGGTGTGACACAGACACGGGACCTATTGTCCAGGGCATGGATGCTCCTCTCACCCCTGGGGCCTGCAGAGCACTTAAATCAACAGGTGTGGCAGAGTCCCTGAGGAGGCAGTGGGCATTCAACTTCCTTCCAGGGGAACAGGTGGTAGCTCAGCTGGCCAAGTGCCTGCTGCACCATGCTTAGGTCCTGTCCTATGCTGGATTGCTCTGTGTTCACCTTGCCGACCTCCTCGTGGAGATACTGGCACAAAGCCATGGCCTAGGATCCCCCCATCCTTCCCTGGGGAGCCCATCACACAGCACTGATGGCTCCAGCACCTCCTGTCCGAGCCAGGCTCTGTGCTCTGGAATAGGTTCCAGAGCTGAGAGTTTTCTAAAGGAGAAAAATCACCTCACGTAACATCGTGGGAGTAGTCTAGGACTGATGCCTGGGATCTCTGAAATCAGAGATCAAAACACTCTAGAAGATCCTGGGAAGAGTGTCAGAGGACTCCTGGAAGAAACAGTTTCTCTCAAATAAGAATTGTACTGAATATATCCTGTATCTACTTGATCTCTTCTGCATGTGCTCAATCCAAAATTGCAGCTTGGAGCAGATTTAATAATAGGTGAAATCCACACAGCCATGTCCTCTCAAGACACATCGCCGCATGACACTTGAATAATTCAGTTTCAGCAAGAAGAAATTTAAATGCAGAGCAATATCACAGACAGGTGTAAAGATGTTCATAATTTGGAAAAGGCAAACAGGGCTGAGCTGAGACAGCCTGAGGTGAATCTTCTTAAATAATTAAGTTTTTCTGTCTTGCTTATCTGCATGAGTGTAAGCAGCAGGATGAGTGAAGCAATCATTCCCCTTTAGTGAGCTGCTTCTTTGATAACATTTTTCCGTAGCTAAATGCATTAGAGGAGGCAGAGGCTCCCAGCATGGTTTGGAGGATATGGTGCTCATGTCTGGGGACAGGCAACCCAAGCCACGTGACATAAGGCTGCTGTGCCAGCTCCCCTCTGCCTGGGACACACACTAGCAGACAGAAAGGAGAACACAGTGAAGTTCCTCTTGCATCACCCTTAGCAATTTATTATCCCATCTGACTTCCAGCTCTGACAATGACCTGTGAATGCCCCACAGCACCATGGTCTGAGCTGGGGGAAGGCTGGAGCCCTGGGGCTCAGGCTGTGCCATGATGCCAACCACCTACAGCTTTCTGCTTCAGCTGCCCCTTTTCCAAGGGCTGGTGGTGACTTCACCTGCGGAAGCTAGGTGCCACCAGCTGGGGGACAGAACAATAAGAAAATTAAGCAAAGCACTCCTTTTCTCACACATGTGGGGGAGGAGAGGTGTCCTTCCCCTCCCAGCACAGGCTCCAAAGTACAGCGAGTAACTCAAAGGCCATCACTGGCACCCACAGTACAGAGGTCAACTCAGCAAGGCTTGTGCAGTGTCCCCCAACCCTCAATGGTGCACACAGAGGAGACCCCAAATCCCACACTCTTGGTGTAGACACACAGCCTGTGACTCTCAACCTTGCAACCCAGGATGGGAGTCTGTCCAAATGTGGAATACAACACAGCTCGGCAGCTTCATCTGATCTTCAAAATGGTCTGAAAAGGCACTTCACTCCCCATCTGGGGATGGAGAATATACCTGGAAAAAACCTTAGAAAGGGAATGTTTAGAAGTTCAACAGCAAGCAGAGGCTCTGCAGCAGCAGCACAACACCCTTCCCTGGCAGAGGCAGCAGTCCACATGCTAAGGTCAGCATGGAGATATCCCATGCAGCACACACCACCACGGCCCCACTCAGACACCAGGATCCAAGATAAGTCCAGGGCCATGGCATCCCCAGCGTCCCAGGTTCAAGCAGACAGGGCTCCCTGCTCCTCCTGCCCTGCCCCAGCCGAGGGTCTGGCTCTGGCTGGCAGCTGTCCAGCCAGAGGGCTGGTGGGATGCAGCCGGCAGAACCGCCCCAGTGTCCAGATGGGGAAGATGTTGCGGTACGCGGTGTAACTGATGGCACATGACTTGTTGAACACCCCAGCAATGTTCTCCTGGGAGACAAGCAGAGAGTAGAATGGTATGAGTGACAGGAACTGTCACTGCATGCATGTTCAGGAATATCTTGGAAAGACTAAAGATGTACCTGAGGCCAGTCCCCATTGGGCAGCTGCTTATCCATCAACACTTTAATGCCCCTTTCCAGCACACTGATGTCAGGGTACCTTCAAAGCACAAGGGAAATGTAAGCATCTTTATCCAAACCATCTGCAAACCGTCATCCACGTGTCTGGGGAGCTCAACCACCTCCAGGCTGCCTCGAGCTTGCCCCAGGCATGCTGAATGCTTTGGGAAGGGCTTCCCACAACCCCGAGACACTAGATATTATGAATATGGCACCATTTTCCCAGGGTGGAGGCCTGCAGTCATGATCAAAAGCTTTGGGTCACACCAGCCAGGCCCAAGGCCACCCAACTCAGCTCGATCTCTTTTTCCCTGAGCACTGGGGCTACTGTTACCTGACAGCCATGAGCCCCAGCAGAGCCCAACAGGTGTTGTGGATCTGTGACTCAGCACTCTGCACGTATGTGCGCTGCTCGCAGGACTCGAAATCCTCTCCCCATCCGCCATCTGCCATCTGCTTGGAGATGAGGAACTGGCAAGCCTGGGCCACCTCTTGGCAGGCAGTCCTGCAGGGATGAGGGCCAGAATCAAGACAGGACTGGGGACAGAGTGTGTTTGGATGCCCATGGTTCTCAGCTGCAAAGAGAAGCAGTGCCCATGGCTGGGACTGCCCTGAGAGTTTGAGGGTGAGGTAGCAAGTGCCCTGGCCATACTGCAGGCACAGGATTTGGGAGGAGCAGTCCCTGAGGCAGGAGAGTCCATGCACAGCCAGGGATCCATCCAGCCCCACCACAGAGTCCAACCCTGGCCCAGGAAGTAGGTAGGGGCAGAGCACCCAGACATCCCCTTCTCACCCGTCGTGGTATGTGTGCTGCATGCTGGCAAACGCCTCCAGACCAAACCAGGTGCCATAGGTGAAACAAACCCCCCAGCTCCTAGGAGGAAGGGGAGAGCAGCACTGTCAGAGGTGCAAGGCCCCAGGGAGAGGCAGGCTGCAACACAGCTGTGTTCACAGAAGAGCAGAGCCAGGCACAGAGCTGCAGCCTGCCTTCCCCTGTGGCCCAACCATGCCCAGTCCCACCAGCACCTGCTCTCAGCTAACTCAAGTGTCAGCAGAACTGGGACCACAGGAGCTGAAGCCACCCCAAACTTCTCTGGGTCTTGTGCAATGCACAAGGTACCTGTTCTACCTGGTCTGAAGGGAGAGTAACTGAGAGCAAAACACAACATCTAGAGGAGGATCAGCCCCTACTTTCCCTCCCACAGATCTTGCCAAGCCAAGAATGCTTGCCATGAGGACCCCTCGCACACAGGGGCAGCTAGAAGAAAATGGGGTACTGGGAACACCACTTACCCTTCCCAGGACCCATCCGCTCGCTGCTTCTTGCGACAAAAATCCAGGCCCTTCTGCAGAGTCTCCCTGGACAGGAAAGAAGTTATCCACTTCAGAAGCAGCTCAAAGTCAGTGTTTGCTTCACTGGGGGCTCCATCAGCCCCTCTGAGGCTTTGATGGGTCCCATTATTGGAGGGCACAAGAGACAAGAGCATGCAGACAGGCAGCTACATTGTTCAGGAGGCCATGGCAGGCAGCTTGGGACAGTGAGCCTCTCTTCTGCCCTGCCCAGCTCTTATCTCAGGGCCTCACCTGATCTCCAGGGCTCGGTGCTCAGGGAACTGGCTCTGGAAGTGTTTCAGTGCCTGCATGACAGCTGATGTGCATTCCACGTATGTGTAGTCAATCATGATGTCACCTGCCAGCAGGCAATGGGTATCAGTGCCACAGCCCCTGTGTGGGCAAGCCTCCAGGCCAGCCGCTGCCAGCCTGTCCCTCAGACCCAGGGCACACTGATCCCCTGTCAGGCACCCGCTGGGCATGGTGAGCCACTTTGCCCCTTTACAGTGGGCAGGACAACCAAGCCCCACAGCTCCCTTACCAAACACCTCCGAGGGGTTCAGCAGCTCCAGTAAGTGGCCTCCTCGCTTGGTTTCATAAGTGGCAAAGCCTCCATCCGGGTTCCTCATACTCAGCAACTGCCCAGACAAGCAGAGAGGGGGGTGGGACAACCTCATGGCAGTACTAGTGCAGTCTGGCCCCAAGCCAGCTGTGAGGATGAAGTCAGACCTACAGGTCTATGGGGCTGGCAGAAAACCCAAGTCCCAAACCACTGTGACAAAGCAAGCCCAATCTGGGCCATCACACAACATTAGGTCACATTGGCAGCTCTGAATCACAACAGCGTGTTACCACACCAGGCCTCATACTAGCTCAGATCTAACACCAGATCTAGCACTTCCTTGGGCCTTGGCTTCTCTTGCAGTCCTGCATGTCCCTTGGCCTAATTTTTGCAGCTCTTACCACATTTACAGCATCAAAGAGGCGCTCAGCAGGCACAAGCTTGGCTATGAAGGGACACTTCTCCTGCAGCAGCATAACTGCCTTCAGCCCCTCTGCTGTGCAATCTGCCACGATCCAGCCACAGTCCCGCGTGCTGAAGGGGAAGCCACCCTGGAAAAGGATCAGGTGGGCTTAGGGAGCAGGATCACTTTCCCTCATCCACTCTATTCTTGGAAGAGAGCAGGTGCTGCCCCTGATTCCTATTCCTTCTGCCCAAATCCCTGCCCCAGTCATGTGTCCTTGAGAGACCAGTGCCAGCCATCGTACCTTGTTCATATGGCGATAGTATTTCTGGTAGTCAGGTGGGTTCTCTGGGATCTGCAGGAGACAAGGAACAAGTGAGGGCAGCCTGGAGGTGCCTGGCTGCAGGACCATGGGCTGAAACCATTGCAGGTGCAGAACCATGTGGAAGTGGACAGTACCTGCCTTCCACCACTGAGGGAAGTAGACAGGAAAGAGGTGAGCTCTGGAGCAGGGAGAAATCACCTTTTGGCCTGATTTCAGCAAGTGTTGCTAAAGCCCCCTTTGGGAGCTTGCCTGCCAGGGAGCCATCTGTTTTCAATGCTCCTGTTGGCAGCACCACAAACAAGACCTGTGACTGCATCAAGCTGCTGGTGACAATGACCCTCACACCTTGAGCCACTGCTGGCCTGGCCAGCAGAAGCTGAGCTCAAACAGTCACTATCCAATGATCCTGGGTTTCCCAGAAGGGTGCCTCAAATGTGTCGGCACCAGACAAGATGAAGGGCAAATAAGCCTAAGCTTTCAGTTTCCCAGCCTCTCTAAGCTCAGGCAGACAACCCAAGCATCCCTGGGCCTTGCTAAGGTCCTCTCCAAGCTTCAAAGATGGTTCCCTGAAAACAGGGAGTAGAAAACAGGAGGCTGGGTCTGGAACTTTGCTAGTCAGCCCTTCAGAAGCTCTCTTCAGAAGGCAACACATGCATCCAACAGGGTTCTGAGCAACAGCCAAGCCTGCACATGCAGTGTGTGAGACACCACTGACCAGCTCTGCTCACCTGGGAGAAGTGGAGGAACCCATGGGCATTCTGGAGGCAGGAGGTGAATTCAGGCATCTCATGGGCTTCTGCCTAGAAACAGAGATGCACAGTGAGCAGTCAGCAAGGGGCTGTAGCCAGACATGTTTTCCCAGCTCAGTTACACCATTCCAGGCCAGAACAGAGCTCCAAGGGGGTGCACAGCAGAAGCTCTGGTACTTGGGGACTCATGAGAAGAGACCATTTTCCCAAGGCAGCGTGTAACACCGAAGGGTGCATTACCTCCAGGAAGGCTTGGATGGCAAAAGCAGTATCCCAGAGCTGGGATCCATTTGTGCCCTGGAAGAGAGAAAACGGATAGTGAGAGGCAGGTGCTAGCAGCAGCCTGGCCCAGCTCTGGGGACTATGAGACAGCATGTCCCTCCCACATTACCCCCAACAGCTCCTTCCTATGTCATGCTGCATCAAAGCTGACATGCTGGCACAGAGAGGACAGATGCAGCAAGTCAAGGGACAGCAAGGGAACACAAAATAAGACAGCTGCTTCAGTCTGCTCTGTGCACAGCCAAGGCAGGAGAGGTAGCTAGCATTAAGGAACAGCAGGACATAATGGCTCTTAGAGAAGCCCACATTCAGGATCAGGGGCCTGGCTTTCTCCCAGGACTCATGAGGATGGAGGGAATGGAGGCCTCTCAGCTCCCAGTCACAGGGAGGCAAACTAGCAGGACAGACAGTACTCCCTCCTGGCACAGCTGGGGGAAGTGGCAGTGAGAAGGCTGCATCAGAGGTGAGATGCCAGGAGCTCAGGCCTAGGATTAACACACTATCCCATTACTCCACAGGTTGCCCCAGCACACCAGGGTCCCTTCATTCACAGCTGAACTCCTACAGCACTTCACCTGCATCTTCATGCCATCGAGGCCCAGCCTGTGGGAGAAGAGAGCACAGTGCTGCAGCAAAAGCAGAGTGGGAGCACCAGGAGGCAAGTCAGGAGTCATGGTGTGCTGTGCCAGATGGGACACACTCAGCCCTTACCAAAGATAGTCAGGGATCCTGGAAACATGCTCCTGAAAAGCTGGGGAGTCCTTCCCTTCCACGAACCAGCGAACCAGCATGTTGATTGTCTTGGAGATCTGCCCAGAGGAGTATTGTCACTGCTCTGGAGAGAGCTTCTTTCAGCCCCAGAAACATACATCCCCCCCTACTCAACACAAAGCCATCCAGAAGTTATCTCGGTCTTGATCCCAATGGCTCCACCTGTGACATCACCCAGCATAGCTGAGTTAGCAGGGCAGGTGCCATGAGATTACTCTCCAGAGCTTCCTCTGATATCATCTCCCTGGACCTCAAGGGGAGATACTCCTCACCAGGGCCACAGCTGTCCCCATGCCCTCTGCATCTCCTGTGCCCTCTTAGCCTTAAGCTGTTGAGCATCAGGAGCAGGAGTTGAGCAAGATCTGGTGATTATTATATGCCACACTTGCACAAGCTGGTCCTTGAAGAACAAAGGATAAGATACTAAAGGATTAACAGCAAGTGTCCTACCGGCCCGATGCTGATGCACTTGGTGAATCTGTCATCAGCCTTGATGTGGTCATACAGCTCTGTGATGGCTCGCTGCCGCAGGTGAGTGCTGTGGTGAGCTTCATACATGTTCATGATGGCTACAGGAGAAGAAAGGGACATGCAGTGAAAAAAAACCCACCCTGTGCAGCCAGATTCACTTGTTGTGGCAGGCTGCACCCCAACTCACACAACAACCATCAACCAACAAGCATCAGGATGGAGCAAAGCTCTGCCCCAGAGTGGCCTGAGGACATGGGCACAAGGCCCCTGTTGCTCTCAGGGAGGGAGAATCCCATAATTCCAGTCTCCATCCCAGCTGCAGGACATACACCAGTAGCTGGTAGTAGACCCTAAAGAGCTCTGAGGGTACAAGGCAGCCTCAGCATCCCTCGCAGCTCCCACACTCACCATAGGCAGCACCCAGCAGCCAGCTGTGTGGGGTGTACACGTCACAGGCAGCCACGTTGTTCCTCTGTGCTGGCCAGTCTATGCTGGCGTAGTCTTGCACATACAGCTCCTGACACGAGAGAGCAAAGGGCAGCCTGGCCAGCCAGGAGCAAGCACCTGGAGCAGTTGCTGCTGGGAGCTGGCTCAGACACCGTGTGGGTTATGAGAGCTGCCACTGGGCAAGCCAGAGGCTGGCTCACAAGAGCATGGCCAGCACAGCAGGTGGTCACAGAGCCATGGATCCTTGTCCAGCAGGATCAGCTCCTTCCTTACCTGCCGCAAGCTCCGTATGAGCTCGTCCTCTTCTGCTGACAAACGCTTAGCATAGCAGTAGCTCATGGGAAGGTAAACCTGGCGGCAGTGACACCAGAGCCGTGATGGATGGGCTGGAAACCATGTGGGAAGCAGCCTGCTTGCAACAGAGAAAGTGCTGCTGTGAGGAACAAGGAAGGCCAAGGGCCACTGGAGAGATGTGTGGAATGCCCAGAGCAGGGCAGGCCTTTGCCTGTCCCCTGCACTAGGGGATATACACACAGCCTGGCCCTGCTCAGATTCCCCCTCCAATAGGGATACTCCCTCCTGACACCACTCCAGGCCCAGCTGACACGTGGCAGGGAGGACCTCAAGCTCAAAGAGGAAAGAGAAACTATTTCAGTCACATGGGATGTTGAAGGCAGAGGCCTTCCAACAGCATAGTTAATGGCATTAACTATGCCATTTCATGACCGACAGTTAATGGCATTTGCTGACAAAGCACCAGCAGCCCTTGGTACTGTGCAGCCCCCGATTTCCTCCAGGGATAGTATCAGACACTTTCCCTCTCTGACACTCAGCAGCCCTCTGAGTATTCAGAGAGGGTACAAGCAAGGGTTTAGGGCTGGCAGCCTCACATGTGGCCGTCCCTTCCTGCTAGAGTCCAGTTCTGGCTGCTGGAAGATACTGGTGGCAGGCGGGGAGCACATGAATGTATTAGAGATCCTGTGGGAAATGCTAACAGGGCTGTGCTCTGACATCTCCCTTGGATGCAGTGTTCAGTGCTATCCAGCTACTGGCTGGCCTGCTGCTGGCTCCCAGCTGACAAGCAGCCTGAGTACCTCCAGTTCCTGGCTGTAGCTGGAGTTATCCCAGCAATCACCAGTGCCTGGGACAGTTCTGGGTGGAGGCTGGTGGCAGGACTGACACTAGCTCCTCTCTCCACAGTGAGGGGGGCACATACCACATCTCTGGGAGAAGCGTGTTCATTCCCTCCCAGCTGTAAACGTTCAAGACAGCCAGCCAAAACTTGCCCCAGGAAGGGATTCCCACAGCACCTCCTGCACAGAACAGTATCAGCTTTCAGCGTTAACACAACCATGCCAGCTCCCAACTTCGTTCCCCATTACAGGGCCCACTTCTCCCCATGTTTGAGAGCACATTACTGAGGCTGGAATACATGTCCCAAAACAAGGCAAGCAGGCAATGGCACAAAAATGCAACACAGCTTCCCATCATTAATTGAAAATGCAGTTGCCATGAAAGGCAAGTAAGAACAACAGTTCTTCCAGTATCTGGCAGCCCCCAGTGTTCCTGCAGCCCTCTGGTCTGGCCAGACCTCTCTCACCAGTGCACCAGCCCCACGGCTGACCTTTGCTGTGCAGGTTGACGCGGGCCCGCACAATGTCAGGGTCATCTGGCCCAAGCCCCAGGATCCTCAAGGCTACGTAGTTGAGGGCTGTGCCAAACACTGTTGATTTATCTTCCACGTGTCTGTCAGGAGCATATACAGAAACACCACATCCATTAGCCAGCTATTGCCATTAGGCAGACACAAGCCATTGCACAAGGCTGTCTTTGCTAGGGTGAAGTGGGATGCCAGGGATGACTTTGGAAAAGAGGGACCTGACTAATACAGGAAGAAACATTGCTCTGCACTATCCTGTCACACATGATGCTTTGCGATATAGTGCCCCAGAGGAGATGTGGCCAGACTCGATGCTATGGCCACCTCTGTGAAAACAGTGTACATGGAGTGCTGCACAAGCGAGTCCAACCACCCACACCTATCACAGGTGCTGAGCCCCCCTCCCTGAGCCTGGGCAGACCTGACAGCAGCTCCAAGTCCTGCACCTTGGAGCTGCTATCACTCAAAGAAGCATCTTTGGTACTCACAAGCCCCAGCCTCCGTCCGGGAGCTGCACAGAGCGCAGGTAGCGTACCATCTCCTTCCGGAACCCCTCGGGCAGCTGGATTTTGGCCGTGTGGCAGGTGATGAGGAGACCTGGAGGACCAGACAGGCCGGCACTGCAGAGAGCCGAACCCCAAGGCACTCATCCCTGGGCAGGTGCCCAGGCCTACCTGGCAGCAGGAACAGCGGCCCGCCGTAGTCCCCCGCCCAGTGCCCATCCTCGGCCTGCAGCGCTGCGTAGAACCGCATCCCGTTGCGGGCCGCCTCCCGGGCCGAGCCGGCCGCCGGCAGCGTCTGCAGCGTCGCACCCTGTGGGGAGACAGGGGCACCTCAGCGGAGCGCCCCGGGCACGGCCCCGCCGCCCCGGCCCGGGCCCCCCGCACCGTGTCCAGCCCGAGGCTGTGCTGCTCCAGCGCTGTCTGCGCTCGCCGCTCCCCGACATCGCCTTCGCCATCGCCCAGGTAGCGCCAGAGCTGCCGCCCACCCTCGCAGCGCAGCCGCCAGTCCGGCAGCTCCGTGGCCGCCGCCGAGCGCCAAGGGCCGCCACGCCGCCGAACCGCCCTGCCGGACACGGGCACCGTGAACCGCGGCCGCCACCCCGCTCCGCCCCGCCGGGACCCCGCCGCTCGCCGCCACCGGCGCTCCCGCGACCCCACCGCCGGGATCCACCCACTGCCCCCCGCCAGCGCCGCTCCCGCTCTCCAGCCCACCGCCGGGACTCACACGGCGTCCGCCGCCATGGCCGCTCCCGATCCCCCGCCGGGGCCGCGCCGGCTGGTCCCACATCGCCTCACGGGCGGCAGCCAATGGCGGCCCCCGGCCCGCCCCCGCGCCGTGCCCGGCCCGCCCCATCTGCCGTGGGACAGCGCTCGGCGAGGCGCTGGGGCGCGACTCCTCCGTGGCACGTCTGCCCCTGGCACAGGAGTGCCATCCCTCCCACAGACGCCGACAACCGAGCTGTCCCTTTGGGTGACAGCGCCAGCCCCTAGAGCGACTGTCCCCACCGCCGTGCACCCCCAAAGTCCAGGCGTGTGGTTTCCATCGTTAATGGAAATAATAAAACAACGCAGTGACATGTCCCCATCTCTCTCCCAATACCCATCACTGCCTTTACCAGGCCAGTGAGCAAGTGGGTTTCAGCCCTTCAAAGCCCCTTGGCTCAAGAAGGCTTCCCAAAAGGAGGCACACAGGGGTTGTAAATCCCAGAGATGCTGTACTTGCTGCTGCTATGCTGTTGGAAGGGCTGGGTGGACATTGAATATATACTTATTTAAATGGAGTGATAAAATTCCTTTCAGCCTTTCACAGTGACCTGGCTTGCCTCCTACCACAGAAGTGGCACCAGACCAAGCTAAACTGGCAGAAAAGCCCCTCCATGTCTGTGCACTGCCCAGGGACAAAAGAGCTACTCACAAATGTGGCACCCATCAACACCCCAGGATGGAAAAATGCCTGTCTATTAATACTTATATAATCATTAACACTTACAGTATATAATGCATACTTCAATTTTAATTTAAAATACTCCTCTTCTAGCAAACAGGTCTTCAGTCATGTCCAGTATAACATCAGGGATTATCTGCAAAAGATACAGTGATTTTATTTGAGAATGAAATAATTAATTTTGTATTTATTTCATAAGCTAGGCTTAGGTCACTCACTTCAACCCTGGCTGTGTTCAGTAAGAGCAAAATGTTTTTTGGATGGTGCTGGACTTCTCTTGGAGGGAGAATGGATGGGGATAATATCTTTGACTTGTGTCTCATCCCACTGGTCCGCAGTAGGGAGAGCTGTGCTGCTTCTCTTGCACAGTTTATATGAACAGAGGGAACTCTAGCAGTTCACTGACATGGGTGTTGTATCTGAGGCTTAATAGTCTGTTTATTTTTGGTTTAAGAAAAAAAATTGTCATAATGACTCTGTCTGAAATGAGGTTCATGAAAGTATCCACTTGTCTGTAGATGCCAAAATCTTAAGATAATTTATGGTAATATTTGCCTAAGGGGAGTGATGGAAGATGAACAACTTGGTTTTATTTTTCCGTCTCTATACAACCCACCTGCACCAGAAATTTTTAATAATTGCCAAATTCCGGTTACTTAGACCTTGTTTTCATCCATGTTTTTCTGTGTCTGAAGCTCATCTGGATTCAGCCAGGAACTAGCTCACCTCTGGCTGCTGTGTTTGTAGGTGCCAGGGAACCTGCTCCCTGCAAAGCTGCTGTGTGTGCTGGCACTGCGAGTGCAGCCCTGCAGAGGCAGCTTCTTCACCCTCCCACCCAAATTCCTCTGCTTTCATTACTTTTTTTGTCCCAGTTCAATGACCGCTGGCGTTGGTCTCATGGTCTGGCAGAGCCTGGCGCCACACACACCCGAGAGACAAAGAAATAGGCTGTCTTTTCTCCTGGTATGAGGAGCCCACATTGTGAGGGAGACAGGCAGAGGGCTGAAGTGTTTTGCTCAGCTTTGGGCACTGAAAAACCCCCTTGCTTCTTTAAACATAATCAGCCCAAAACTCTGGCAAGGAAGCTCTGACCCTGAGGAAAGGAGCCCCAAGGTTGCACCCTCCTGTTCAAAGATCAGAATGTGAATTTTAGAATAACAGAAGCAGCTCTTTGGGCAGCACTGAAAGCACAGCCCCATACTCATACCCAGACCTCCTGGACTGTGACAGGCTGGGTTAGGGATGATCCAGGCCAGGAGAGCAGCCTTTGCAAAGGATATGAGCCTGGACAAGTATCAGGAATCTCTTGGAGCTGCTCATTAGCAGAGGCAGAAGAGGGTCAAGGTTTCTGGTGTTCACATCTGATCCTGCTGCTCCTTCCCATCCTATCAGGACATAATTCCAGATCATTGCCTGTAAAATATAGAAGTCAGAATGATTTGGGGTGAAATGGACAGCAAGAATCACCAGGAAAGAGAATTTTAAGACTGGTCAAGTTTTGATCTGCCAAACACTACTTTTTCTGTTCCATTTTAAGGAAAGGTCACTTTCCAGAATGACATCAGAATATGATTTACAGAGATGAGCTAGGACCTTGTCTCTAACTAGAAAAGGTTTGCTTTAATGCATTTCTTGGCTGAGGACTGAGCTAGAGATCTACCAGATCAAATTGCTATCAACAGAAAAATGCTGTCTCTTTCCTGCTGACAGAGTCCCATTTATAGCCAGCTCTTACAGGAATGCAAGTACTCTTGGAAAAAATCAAATAGTACAAAATTGCTGACAAACTACCTCCACACTAGAAACACCACGACCTAAAAGCATCCCTGCTGTCCCTGCTAGTCCCACCAGAGCACAGATAACTGTTATAATATGCAATGCCCTAAATGCAAGAATTTCAGTGGTCAGGTAAATATTTACAGTCAACATATTCAATCTTAATGCTGGGGAAATTATTTTTCCCCAAATCAGTGTTTAAGCCTGTTACAAAAACTTTCATGAGCTAATGTAAGGAAATTATCAATGTAGATGGGGTTTTTCTTACACCAGTATGTGAAAAAGTTTTTTAAGTAACATGGCCAGTGTTGTAGATCAGTAGATTTGGGAAAACTGCCAGGGAATATGTCTGTCCAGCAGCAGGGTTTAGATCAAAGTGCATTTAATGCCAGTTCATGGTGGCTGCTGGGGCTGGCAGGGGACTTGTGAACAAGTTTTATATCAAGACCTCATTTAAAAGTAAATAAAGGATTAGAGATAACTTTTCAAAGTTTCTAAAAAGAAAGTATTTTTTTTCTAGTGTGAATCCATATACAAACAATAACTCATCATTTTCTGAGTTCTGCATGTTGATTTACACTTCCCTTCACAGAATTGGTTCAAAATATTTGCAGTTTCACTTGTCTCTGGTGTTAGGTGGATATTTATTGAACATTTCAACATTTCTTGAACGATACACACAGAAAAGTATAAGTCTTATGCTCACACTGGCTGCAAAACGTATTTTCATTGATGCTTTCACTCTCATGGTATAACTGGTTTTGCACAAGCAGCAATGGTTTCAGTTGGACAAAGCATTTTGTTGGTGGTATGTTTGGTGAAGCAGAGCGAGTTGAAATAACCTTTTTATCCCTGTTTGGCCTGACTCTATAATCTTAAAACAGTAGAAAGCAGAAAAAGTGTGTTCAATATTAATAGTGTGCTCCCAATGACCTGCAGTAAACATAGTGAAAAGATCAGATGTACAAGGAATTGCTATTTTTGCATATTCACTGTTCAGAACAGAACAGCAGCTTTAAAGAAAGCATTCACATCTTTGAATCGCAAGCTTGATTCACAGAATATTCTGTGCATTGAAAGACCCATCTAATGAACAGAGAATAGGCATTCTATCTTTGAAAAACATGAACAAATAAATGCCACCATAATAGATGCATTTGTAATGTGCCACAACTGGATCTAGGGATAATCTCCAAGTGCTTGTTTAAACAAAAAAAGTTTACTGCGATGCATTTTGAAACAGGAAATATCCCTACATACGTGTCACTTACAAAAATTGGCTGATTGCAACTACGTCCCCTTACCGTCTTCAGAAAACAAGTAAAGCAGGCGGTGTTTTGCTCTCCCGAGGGCGGCTTTCCAGCGGCTCCCACGTGGGCGGCGGGTCCAGTCCCCGCGAGCAGCTCTGCGGTGCGGGCACAGCGCCCGGCTGGACACCCCGCCCCGGCTGCCGCTGCCAACCCGTGTCCCCCGCAGGCATAAGAAGCCAGCGGGTGCCCGTGGTGCCTGGCCACGCCGCATCGCTGTGCCACAGCCCCGCCGGCAGCAGGGAGGTGAGAGGGGCCGGGGGATGCCGGGCGGGCCGTCCCTGCCGGGGGGAGGTGGATATTGTCCGGGCAGAATCGCCACTCCAATCATACCTCTGCTCTGGAGCACTCCTCAGCCTTGCGGACTGCAAGCAGGCAGGGCTGGAGCATGAAAAGGGTATTTTTGTTAGGATATTTTCTATCGTGTCTGGTAACAGTCTTTCCGTTCGGACACCGGCTGCTGAGCGGGGGAGGACATCAGCTGTGGGATCAGACTCAGTACCTTGTGGTGGAGAAACAGTAGCCAGGTCGCAGGGCAGGAGACATTTACCGATGGGATGTGAACGAAACGAGTGCCGGGCAATAAGGCTTTTTTATTTTCCCAGCTTTTGGGAAGGTGGGTTGGCAGCTATCCCTCTTGGATCAGAGTCTTTTTGGTTTGTCCGTTTGTGAAGTGTGCAGGGAACACTGCAGTCTGAATTACCATCATATCCCAAGAGGGCCTCCAGACCAAGTGTGGGAGAGGGAGGTTCGAGAAGTGCTCATTTTGACCTGCTGGCACTCATCAAAACTGATTCCAACTGGGTTCCCCTGACTGCTGGGCTGGAGCCAGGTCTGCAGGCAGTGGCACAGGCGAGGGAACCTGTGACAGCAGGGACAGCAAAACCATTCTGAAACCCCGGAGCAGACCCCATGCCTGCCGCTCTCCTTGTCTTGTGGCTCTGCTGTCTTCGAGAGCCCCTGGCAGCAGAGTTATGGTCTCTCGTGACCTTTCCCCCGAAGTCAGGGCTGCTGCCAGAGCCCAGCTCTGCCTTGAACGCGGGTCCGACCCTGCTGATCCATGGGCGGAGCCCCGGGGTGGCCGCGCTTCCAAATCCATAGGAATTGCTGGAGCTTGCCCAGGCTGGCGCTCCCAGCGTCCCCTCTGCCCTCAGGGCCACGCCACGACCATGTCCGAGCTGGAGAAGGCGATGATCGCCATCATCGATGCCTTCCACCAGTACTCCGGGAAGGAGGGAGACAAGCACAAGCTGAAGAAATCGGAACTGAAGGAGCTCATCAACAACGAGCTGACCCATTTCCTCGGGGTAAGGACTGCCCTCCCCGCAGCCTGGCTGGGCTCAGGGCCCATCCAACAGCCCCCGCACTCCCCGGTCTCCCACGGGAAGCCTGCGCAGGCAAAGAGGTTTATTTACACAGCAGGGCATTAAGTCCTTTGCTCCAGCTCTACAGAGCAGCAGGATGAGGGGAACAGCCTATATGGCAGACTGGGGTGTGGGTTGGATACTAGGGAAATTACCTTCCCTGACACGGGGGACAGCCTTGCCCCAAGGGGCTCAAGATGTCCCTTCCCAGCTGTGGCTGCAATTCCCCAGGGCACAGGACAATGCCCCACCATAGACTGGGAACATCCACAAAATATTTGGGATGTGTCTGAACAGAGAATCAGCCGTGAGAGCACTTGGGAAACGGGGACATGTTTCTGTCTGGGCCTCGCTGTGGTCCTTCCCAACTTTGGCTACCTGTTTCTGTCCCTTCAGGAAATCAAAGACCAGGAGACTGTGGACAAAGTCATGGAGGCACTGGACTGTGATGGGGATGCAGAGTGCGACTTCCAGGAGTTCGTGGCCTTCATTGCAATGGTCACTGCTGCTTGCCATGAGTTCTTTGAGCATGAGTGAACTGTGGGAAGCAGGTGAGCCCCTTCTGCTCATGCTGGAGAGAGGCAAGGCAGCATTGCTCCTCCAGGAAAAGGACTGGCTGTGATTACAGACACCTTAGAGTTCAGCTTGCGCTAGACTTAAGCAGCTTATTAAAAGTGCTGTGGCTTTGTGAACAAAAACCACTTGTGTGGCTCAGGAAAGGCTAGTGCCCATTGGGCTGCATGCAGTGAGAGAGTGCCTTGCCTCAAGCTCCTTCCCTGCTGTTTTAAGTCAGGAATTTGCATGGGGCTAGAAGCTGAGGGATGCTGTGATCCAAGCTTGCGTGCAAAGGAAAAGAGGAAATTCAAGGGTTGAAGGAAGAGGTGATGCAGAGGGGCTGGTTTTGGAAACTTGCTGCCGAGCCCACTGGCCTGAACGGGAAGCCCCCAGTGATTCCAGTGGGCTCTAGGCATGGCATTAGAAACCAGCTCCTGTCCCATCACAGGTGCTCAGCAGAGCCCACCTATTTCTTGGTACATTGAGACACTCTTGGCTTGCAAGGCAAAGTGTAACAATCTAAAAGCATAACCATCTGACAGCTCAGGCTTTTCACTTGTTGATCAATCCTGCTTTTAGCAGCCGGCAGAACTGGAAGCAACAGCATATGAGGCTCCTGCACTGGGGTCAGCTCCTGGGCCTGGGATATGCCTTGATGAGGTGTCCAGGCTCAGTGAGAAGGGAAGTGGGAGTGGCCCAGTGTGACCACAGACCAGGCACAGCCTCCTGAGTGTGTGGAAATGACAAGGAATAAAACGTTGGTTTGGCCTCTGGTGAAAAACGTGTCCTTTTGTGTCAGGCTGGTCTGCACTGAAAGATCAGGGCTGAAGCACTGCTACAGCTCATGCCCCTGGGGTTCTTGTTGGGCACTGACCCCTCATCTCTTCCCTGGAGTCATTGTGACTGGCCAGACAACCCAAGATTGTCACCAGCACCGTGTTCCAGCCGGCTGCCCACACTGCCATGTGCTCCTGCCAGGACACAGGGACAAGAAGGGCCCTCTGCAGGATGTGACTGCTGCTCCCAGGGTCATCCAGGGGCTTGCAGTGGTGAGCCCTTGCAAAGCCTCAGCAAAACCCAGGAAAACCCCCAAAAAGCCTGTGCTTCTGCCTTTCCAGTCTGCACCTGCCATCCAGCTCAGCAACACCTGTGCATTGGGCCTTCCTGGCCTGCAGCACCAACAGTGACAGATTCACAGCAAAGATGCTCTCAGATGGAACTGGTTTTACCTCATTCCACATATTATAATGATTTTATGCACAAAATGACATCTTTGGACAGGGACCATCTTGCTATTCTCACCAGCCTCCCCCAGGCTGTGCAAGGGGACGCTCAGGCAGAGCCAGGCACACAAGGGACAGCATCTTGTACTCCACCTACCACAAAAAGCCATTTTTGCCATCCCAGGGTACTGCTCACTTGATGAGAAGCAGTTTAGCATCCAAGTTACTTCCACCACATTTTTAACATCCTCCTCAGGTCTTGGTTGAGCTGCTTTCAGCACTGGCACAGACCTGAGGCCATGTGTGAGAAGGGGGTGGGGACCCCGTCTGTCTCCATGTCCCCAAGGTGAGGCAGGGTAGACAGGACTCTCTGGACCCTCTCTCAAGCCTGAACTCGAGTCCAGCAGGGGGGTCTGGTTTTTCAGTACAAGGGTCTGCCCGTGGGCCACATCTGTCATGGTTCTGACACTTTGAAGAGGATTCAAATGGATTTCCCACCAGGAAGGACACTATGACAGTTTACTACTTATCAACAGTAGTAAAACTGAAACAAAGAGAAGTACAGCATCAGGAAGGGCCTGAGATTTTTAGAAGATGCAGATTCACTTCTGAAGCTAGAAAAGTGTCAGAGGGGCAGATTTTGTACATCTATGCTGTATTGTACCTTTGCTAAATCACATTTTCAGAATTTAAAGTGCTGCAATAACTTTCTGCTCTGGGAGATTAGAATCTCTACTTTTATTCTGTTCTCAGATAATTTTAAGAGATGTTCATCTCTCAAAGGGAAACCTCTCCCTGCATCAGACAAAAAGTTACCATCACTGTAAGAGCACTTACAGACACCCCTCCCCTCCCAAATGTTCTTCCACACAGGTTCTTACCAGGAGTTTTACCAGCTGATTGTTGCTCGCCTAAAAAACATGTACTTCATCTTAACAGTTGATGGAAGTGGATCCAGGCTGAAACATTCAAGAGCAGAGCTCATGTAATGACAGCAAGGAAAAAAAAATCTTAAAAAGAAAGCTATGGTTTTCTTCCCTCAAATGAGGTATGGACTTTTACAGACCCCAGAAAAGGAACAGAACCAACCACAGCACTGTCATTCGTATTTGGGAGAGAAAAGTGGCAGAAATAAATAATGATTTTGCAGTTACCTTTGCTAGACAAGTTTAAAGGAATGCTAGAAATATAGCACTTTTATGTTTAGGTGAGAACAAGGTTAAATAAACCAGAAGTGACTGGAAGAAAATACAGTGGTGCATATAATTTTAATAATATATACTGAAAGAGAAAAAAAATAGAACTCTGCTTATATGGCACTGGATAACCAAGCCACACCATAAAACCTGGTGTGCCTAGATCCTCCCAAACAAAACAAAAATAACAGAAAATCCAAACTCAAACACAAAATCTGAAGATTGTAGCAACAACCCACATTAGAATTGGTCATGACATGGAATTCTGGCTTGCAAATATCTCATTTGAAATATCTGACCACATAAATATTTGAAGTATATTAACCAGCTGCTTTCCTTTTTCCAGGGTAACAACTATAAATAAGGGCATTAAAGCAACATCATAGTACTGTTGCTAAAATGACATAAAGATTTTAAAATGCTGGTGCTGAATTCTGCCTCACAACTAACACTGCTGCAATAAAGGCAGCTCATTAATGTTTGCAAGGTTATTTAATACTCACTTGCAGCCCAGAATAAATCTGAAACATTCTGCTTCAACAGCATTCCCTCAGTGTACTGAGGGCCAGTGAGCCAGTGACAGCAGCATGTTAGTTCAGAAGACAGGCTCAGCATTGCCTGGGTAGTACATTTTATACTCCCACAAATCAGGTAAAAATCCACCAACCAATCTAAAAATGGTGCTTATACCTTTGCTGCGAGCTGGGATTTCAATGTCACACTCATTCAATTTAAGATGAATTACAGATTTTTGAATCCTGTCCTCCTTAGTTTTGAGAAATATGAGTTAAGCTGCTTTGGCACTGAAATGCAGCGTGCTTTAAGCATGTCCCACTCAGCACTTTTTCAATGTGAGGCACAATGCCTGCCTGGAATTAAAAGTGAGAAAAACAGCAAAGGCTCTAAGATGCCATTGTCTTGTTACGTGCAATGCTTTCAAACACAAAACACATTTTGCAGGATCAATTTGTGTTTGTTTCCTACATCTACTGTCAGTACAAATGGCTTCTCTAAGCGCCTCACCTCTCTTGCTTTTTCAAACAAAACACTTGCCTTCTTTTAAGAGACTACAACTCATTTTACTTCCATAAACAAGGCTCTAAGTAAAAGCAAGTGGTTTGGTCAGGAACCCTTGAAAGTCTGGGTTAAAAAATGCAGAGGACGTGGAAAAACCTCCCAGGGCTCCTTTCCAACATGGAAAGCCCTGTAACCACAGAGTGTTCTGCATGCTGTGAGCTGATTGTGGGCCCAGCATTCTGACCCATCTGCTGCACCTCGAAGTGTTTGCATTGAACTTTGTGTCAGAGAAAGGAAACCACTTGGAAACACACTTGGGAGTAATGCTGGTGCAGCACATAATTTTTTCTGGATAAAAGTCAAACCAGACACCCTACCTCCCATTAGCCATGTTGCAAGAGGGACAGGAAGAGTTCTTTTTGGGATTTTTTTACAGCCTTTCCAAACTGCTGCAGCTGTTAGAAGTGACATTAACTTTTAAAAAATTTAATTAATGGTTTTATTAAATTTAAATTAATCATAACCATTATATTAATTATATTAGTCTTATATAATTTCAAGCCAGCATTTAGCAAAGTTGTCTAAAGTTACTTTTATGGAAATACAGCTTGGGAAAATTTCTGACTCATTAAGTTTTGATAAACTAAATCTGATATGCTTCAATGAAAAGGGCCTGGGAGAGAAAGATGTATTGTTGAAGCTGGACATCTGGAATGCAGAATTTAGGGACTACAAGGACATTTTGCAGAAACCAGAAGAGACTAACAAAGCCTGTGTCTGTGTGTTGAAAAGTCCTTGGAGAAAACAGATACTAAAACCCCTAAAAATATGGACTAATTAGCATGAACAATGAGGAATCAATAACCAATAGAGGACAGTATACTAATGAATGAAATATATTTATGCAATTTAGAACCAATGAACCCTAATTTGTTTGCTAAAAATAGAGAAACAGGTGGAAAAATTTTGTATCCGTGCCTGTGTAGAGGCTGAAATGTTGTCAGCTACTTACAAACCGTGGTCAGGAATAAAGAACTGCCTCACTCTCCAGCACTACAAAGACACTATTAGAGGACATGAGGAACATATTTTTGTCCTTGCACATTTTTCTGTGTGAGACATCTATCTGGATCTTTAATCTTTGTGAGGTTGCAACGTGCACAGTGGTACTTTGAGCTGAAAAGGACTGTGCAGAGAGCACTGTGCTCTACCAGCTTCTTGAAAGTTTTAAAAGAAAGGGGGGCTTCCCCTTGAATGTAGTGCAAATACAAGTTTCCAAAAGTTTAGACAGCATTTCTCAGGTTTCAGGGGCAAACTCCGGGCAAGCTTGTTGTCCTGGCACAGTTCTCTGTGCTGGAAGCAGTGTCCTGGCTGTGAAAGGAGCGTGCCTGCCACTGGCCTGCTAGCCAAATTCACAGTCCTAAGCTGGCAGTCTTAAGGGTAAAGTTAAACAAGAACTATTTGTGCTGCTTCCTATTCATCTTCCAGCCCTCTGTGGAAACAACTGTGCCTACCTTTAGGCTCTGAGATCCGGAGAACACAATGGTAGAGGCAGCGGAGAAGGGAAGGACAGAGTGCACTGGTGAGTTTGATGTGAGGCAAGGGGAAGGTGCAGCCCTGTACTGGCTTTTACTTCTAGAGCTTTGTTCTATGAGAGCAGCTCCAGGATGTTTGCAAGAGAGATGTGAGAGTGAGAAAAGTGACAGCAGGTCTGTTTGAGAAAGAAGATACAGAGCATTGTGTGCAGTTTTAACGCTGTTAAGAGAAGGAGGTACTTTGAGAACATCTTCTGTCTTGACACTTCCTTCTGTGTGATCTCTAGCTGCTTGGACATGGTGACATTGTGAAAGTGTGTGAAAATGATTGCACTGCGAATACCAGGTTGCACAGGAAAGAGGGCAGGGCAGCAAATCCTGTCTTGGCACGTCCATCAGTGAATTACTGCCTCACTGTAATGATGGATTCTGTCACTTTGAGAGAACTGATGCTCTATGTATAGTTTAGGAGGAAAGTGAGAATCACCAGTGTGTTTTGTCTCGCTTACAGAGTGCAAAGGGACTATAAAGGCCAGCAGTGGCTTTTTGATGTAGGACTTTCTCTTAGCGAGCAGCTGCTGGATGTTTTGAAGGGGTTTGGGATTTGAGAGAGTTAGAGTGCAAGATGGTACATAGATCTTGAGGGAAAGTGCGTATCTCCAGGGAGCTGGATGCAGTTCAGTGGGTGTGAGTTTGAGCAGCTGATGGCACAGAAAAGGTTCTAAGAGGAAGAGGCCGTGCTGCAATTGCCTTTCATTTTGCAGTTTATAAACTGCACAACCCATCACAGCCACACGATGGCGCTGTCAACTCACAAAAGACGGAAACGCACCGAGCCCAGCTCGAAACCACCCCAGGACGGAGCCAAGCCGGAAACGTCCCTGCTCTCAAATCAGCCGTGCGAGGACAAAAAGGTTTGGCTGATCATCCCCTTCCAAGTAAAAACTCTTCCTTGCAGCACATTCAAACGGCAACACAAACTCTTCTGCCCTAACAAACCTTTTCACTCTTACAGAGTCCAGTAACAAACTTGAAAACATCTGCCAAAACCAGGGCTCACGAAGTGTCAGTGGAGAAAGTTCTTTGCTGCCTACAATTTCAATGGCACCCATCAAACTACAAACACACACCCTGCTATCGCCACTTTGCTTCTCAGCTCTAGGTACCATCATAAGCCTTTAGTCTCACAGAGTCAGGATCCAAATGGGGGGGCACTAGGGACTGCTCACACACTAAAGCTACAAGGACAAAAACTCAACAGTTTGGCATCTGCATTCCCACTGACAGTTCAACAGCTCTAACCCAGAGGACTGCCTATTGGGAAAAGCCTCTAAATTCACTCAGACCACTCAAAGTGCCCATCCAAATTTGCTTTCTTTGCCAAAGAGAGGAACTAGAACTCAATCTCAAAAGAAATAGCATCCTCTCCTCCAAAATCCAAAATATCCAGGGACTGATCCCCTACAAAGGTGTCAGAACACTGGTACTGGGCATTACCTGCCCGGGGCAGTAGATCAGCTGCACACCAAGACCCAGTGTAGCTGCTTACCTTGTCCAAAAGAATTGTGATGGCAGAATTTCAAGAAGGCTGCCTCTGAAAAGTGGAAAACACATGCCAAATTTAATCTTTCAGGAGGGAGACTGCCTTACAAAGATGGATACCAGCTCCATGTACCAATTGAGTCAGTGCTTCCAAACCAAATATGCCAGGATAGAAAGTTGCTGCTGCCCTTGTGCTGCATGACACAGCTTCTTATCTGCACCTCCAACACTGGGGCTACGTTCTTTCCTTCCCATGAGAAAGCATTGCTCTTCTCGTTCAGGAGCTTACCAAGAAGAAGTTGCATAGCACATCCAGCACTATGTCCAACAATGGCTCTTACACAGAAATGTCTTGCTGGACTATACCATGCCCTTCGCTTTTCAGTGCTCCATGTTCTGCCTCTCTTGTCTGAATCTAACTGGAAACCCTTTTTGCACAGCAGCACAATCTGAACGAAGAGAAAGAGACATGAAGCACATGTTTTTGTCCTGGCACATTTTTGTGTGAGACTTCTTTTGGGATCTTTAATCCTTATGAAGCTGTAATGTGCACAGTGGTCCTTTGAGCTGAGAAGGACCGTGCAGAGAGCGGATTCCTGTGGCCTCAATGCCTACTGACACCTTCTATGTTGGTTATTTCAAGCTGCTGGATATGCCTGATTCCACTGATGACACACAGGGTGTGCACCACGTTGGGGCCTTCCTGTGCCTGCTGGGTATGGGCCCCAGCCTCCTCCCTGAGAGGCACAGGTGCTGAGAGTGCTGGGTGCCAGATTGTGCATCCATGCCTCCCTCCCCCCAAATGACCTCCTGGTTATCCCATCCTATCTGGCACAGTGGAGACTGGAACAACCTTCCTATGGCAGGTCCTGAGCCCCCCCAAGACTACAGCCTCAGCTATGCTGGGCTAGGTGAGGGGATCACCTGGGCAGCTAGAGAGTAAGGGTGTGCCTTGGCTTTGCTGCTGCACCATGGGCTCTTCCCATCGCCCCGCCTGCTCCCTGAGCCTGCTTGTGCTTCCCTGCTCCCTGTGCTGGGCGAGTGTCAGCAGCTGGCAGGGGCACTGCTGTCTCCTGTGTGTGTATCCCCAGCAAAGTGTACTGTCTATCCTTGCTTTGGCTGGAGCTGCCATGCCATGCCACCCTATTCTATTCCATCTCATCCCATCCGAACGCCCCAGGCTGGCTGACATGTTCACCTCCTGAGCTGCTGTTTTCCAGGGCATCATTGGTCCTTGAGGGAGTTCTGTGAGTATGGCCCTTGCCATCCCCAACCCTTCTCACACCCTTTCATTCTCATCTTTCCTTCCCAGGGGACACAGGGGCCCATGGGACTTACTGGCCTGAAGGGGGAGAGCCTGGAAAGAGAACCCTCTTTACCCTGACAGTTCTGGAGAATTTCGGTAGTGCAGCCTGATGAAGTTGCTGGAGGGCATCAACCCAGTGCTGCTGTTTCTGCTTGTGCTTTTCCTTTTCAGCTAGTGCTTTCTCCTTGGCAGTCATCAGCCCGGATCTGGCATCAGGCCTTTCTGTCCAGCGGGTGCCTTCTGCAATGTTTCCCAAGGGTATAAACTTCAGTGGATGTCCGGCTGCAAACCAAGCAGGGACATGGCCAGTCTGTGCCTGGAGCTGCCTCTCAGAGGCCCTGGAAAGGCTCGGCCATGCATGGAGCAGCTGCTTTGCTGCACCATGGCAGTGACATTGGAACAGCCATGCCCTGCCAGCCCCATGGCAGTGATGTCATACCTGACATAGGGACGACAGCATTGCAGCTTGGCAGGGGTTCAAAACACAGGGAATTCAGGACCATCCAGGCTTTACAACTGCTTTACCTGCAAAGCAATTGCAGTGAGGTTTTGCAGAAAAAGCTCTAAATGCATTAAACTGTCAGTAATGAGTGAGAACTGTGCTAAGCCAAGGTTTTGAGCTAACAGTTCATGTTTCAACATTCATCAAGTCAGATTGGCAAGAGCTGTTCTGAAATGTTTAATAAGCTTTTTGTTTTAAGATTTACTTTACAAGGCAACTTGTATAACTTTCATCAGTATCTCAATACAAAAGTCTTACAATGCTTTGTTTGCTAAAAAACTACAACATGGAACTGGGGGTTAGGGAGTTGTCTCCTTTTGCCAGCTGTTTTGGGAGAAGGGGTGTCCCACAGCCTGCTGCTGGAGACTGCTGGACTCAAACAATAAGTTACACAAGTTCTGTACATAATTACAGTCAGAGTATGCAGCTGTATTATACACCACAGGTAAACACCATCAGGGCCCATAACTACTGTAAAGGAGAGATTTTTCTTGAAGATTTCAGAGTTTATTTGACTGTGGATAAATCTGATCTATCAGGGGACTGACATCCATCTTTCTTAGGCACTAATCCAGGCAGAATTGCCTTGCAGAAATAACTGGCTCTTTTGCAAACTTGTGCATTATTAAAAAAAAAAATTATGTAGCTCTCAAGTCTTTAACAAATCTATAAAAATAATTATTTGCTAGTCTTGTGCCTACCTTCAAACACAGATTTACTTGAATAACTTCAGATTCTCTTTCTGCATTAGCTTCACTGCAGTATTGGATCAGGCAGAAACTTCAAAACCTTAATTAGTCCAACTGTGACCCAACCAACTGGATATTTTAGCCTGAACAAAAGCGTTTAAATACAACTCCAAAGGAAACAAAGGAAGTTTGTACCACAACAGTTCAAGCTAACTAACAATGAATGGGTTTTCTATGGTGGGGAAAAAAAAGTTACTATTTCAAGTTTTAGCACAGAATATTCAGGGAAAACATTTTGTAAGCCTATGCTTTGTAAACATTTATACAAATCATTCAGAGTGGCTTTGGAATGGATTTTCAAATCCTTGGCATTATGCAGGGCAGGAATTAACAGCTCACACTATGAAAACAAGCAACTTTGACATGGAGTTAGAAGAGCAAGAGCACTGAAGGCTCCTGCATCAAGTACTTAAAACTGGGTATTACTTTGTATTTTATTATAAAGTTTATAGCATTACAGAGTCCAGCATGGCACTGTAAGTAACCTTGTTACAGTATTTGTTTTTGCTTGGTACAAAAAAGCTGATCAGCAGCATAACTGTTACACTGAATCCAGGACTAGAAGGGGTTGGCTTCTTCTGAATAGGGATGAGTCAGTGATTTAAAATAAAAAGGCTGCATTTTTAAATCTCAAATATGTGCAAAATTCCTTTCAGTAGAGAATGTGGTAGAGGTGTGCGCAGTGTTGAAGGATATGCCCCAACCCCGATACTGCCAATATACTGCAGTCACGTGGAGGGTGAACTCCGGATGGTTACTCACGGCTTTGGGTGCTGTTTCCAGGAGTCCTCCTCACAGCTGGTGTTCTCTCCCCACCCCACTCTATGTCCTTTTATGCAGTGCATCAAGTACTGACATTCATAATTATTCTCTCCCCTCTGCCCCCCGTCCCTAAAATAAAATTGGTCCATGATAGTTCTAATAAGCTTCCTTCAGGAATTCCAGTAAACTCTCCATCCTAAGACAGCTGTGACTTACAATGGGTTTATGAAAGCAAATGCAATCTGGGAGATGAAGGGCTGCATGTAAAGAGAAGTATCTCCATTTTCCTAAGGTCTTCAACAGCTTTTAAAAACAAGAGCATGGATTCCAATGTTATTTTGAGGAAAGCCCCTTGGATTTTGGTGCTTTAGCCTTGATGTTATTTGCTGTTTTCACATGTTGTAGGCAACATAAATAGGATCCAACTGATCAGCTAAAAATCCATCTCTCAAGTGCATCCGTTGTTTCTCGCCACGGGAGTTGATGGGAATGACCCCGGGATCCACGATGACCACGACACCAACAATGAGATAATGCTCTTCCAGGACCACGTTCGTCACCAGCGCGACCAGATCCAGCGCTTCCTGCTCTGAGCCTTCCAGCTCCACCACCACCACCAGCAGGTTTGTCCACGTAAACACAGCACTGTTGGTATGACACACATGTTAATAGGGAGGAAAAAACACCTAGACAAGTTACTAAAAGAAATTATGAAAAGAAAGACATGACCTCCCGAAGCTTACAACTAAACCTGAATGCTTGGAAGCTGGAGAGGACCTACAGCCAGTGATATACATAACTCATTAGGGCCAAATGGGAATAAAACATGTGAGAAGACATCATCCGTGAAATCCCTGAGATGCGTTTACCACACCCACCCGTGTACATTCCGACACTGCAAAAGAAGTTATAAGTTCTTCTGCTTTAGAAGAAATAAAATGATACAGAAGAATAAGGCTGTGGTTCTTACCATTCTGCAATGCTTTTATGTGCCCTGATTACAGAGGTTTCTATGTCGATGGGGTGGTACCTCATTCCTCTGAGCTCCAGTGTTTCATCCAAAGAGCCCACCACATACAAGGCATCGTGCCTCTCTGCAATACAGCACACACATTTCAACATCATCACATCTACAGGACAAACACAGTCACTTGTATGTGCTTATTCCTGACATTCTAAGATGTTCCCAGTGCTTCCTAGGGGAAAGAATTTCTAATGCAAGCTCTAGCATTTGAGAGAATTAAGAGCTCATGTAGCACTTCTGCCTATGACTCCAAGCAATTGAAGCCACAATGAAAAGAATTTCTGGGTCATCCAGTTCTGCCCTTTCTCTCATATAATGCAACCTCTGTTCATAAACCCAAGCAAAATCCACCATTAAAACATCTTTTTGTTCCACTGCTCTTACTAGAGCACTTTTCTTCTCTGATCGACACAACCACTTTTCCAATTTCCAAATTTAACTTCTTTTCCTTCTTTTTAACACCAGCTTATGCCCACTCCTGCCAGCAAAATTCTACTCAGTTTCTTAAGATGCCACAGTTTACACAGTAATAACTTTCTTCTCTCCCAGCCCCAGCTTTGCCAGGTTAAATACGCAAAGCTCTCCTAGACCCTATCTGAAGGACACTCTCCACATTCACACTTGTAACTCTGCTCAGTTCAATTTTGCTTTGTTAACTATTTTATAGTCTTGCTCAGTTGTGTTACTGGAGGTGAAAAACATGCTGGGAAGTTGTATTTCATGTATACTGTAAATTCACTGCCCAAAGTCTCTTAAAAACTAAAGGACAACTGACATTGTTCCATGGTGATAAAAATCTCTGTGATATGTGATTTTTCAGAAAGCTACAAAGCACAAAAACTTGCTATTATTATTCAGTGGCAGCAGTCAGGACACTGACGCTACTCATGTAGACACCATTCATTTAAGTCCTATCACAGAAAACCAGCAATATACATTTGTTACTAAGTTACAAGTGTTCAAACTCCTTTCCTTAGAATGTTCAGAGATTTATTTCTTTACATATATGATAATCAAGAGCTATATCTGCTTTGTATTCTGTATACAAACGGAGCAGATGGAAGATAAACTCTTCCCAAATTTAGACATCTTGGCTAACATCAAAAAACTCCCAAGATTAACAATTTATTTCCTATATTGGAAAGTTTCTCCTCTAGACCTTTAACTTCTGAAAGACTGCAAAATCACTGGTGTCGGTGCATGTCCTGAACCTGTTGAATGATATAACATCGCCTCCTTAATTCATGAGTCTTCTGTGAGGGAAGTCAGCATAAACTTGCTGGAGAGCCCAGTCTTTGCTGGCTCAGCTTCCCCAAGGAGCCTCACAGCAGTGGCCCTGTAGTCCAGGTGCTTCCCCTCACCTCCGCTGGCGTCCGTCAGCTCTGTCCTGCGCAGGAAGCCCAGGTAGCCGGTGCGAGCCCACACGGTTTGAGTGTCCCCAAAACTCAGGCGAGCAGTAAAGTGATCGGCGTGCAGTGCTTCTTCTCCATACACCGTGTAGTAACCAGTAGCATTGTGCGGGCTACTCACCCATATCTAGGGGATAAACCAAATCCAGACTGCAATGAACATAGGTTATTTTGCCAGACACAGACAGCATCGTTAATTGATTTAAAAGATCTGTTTCAATGACAATTTTGACTACTCCAAAATGCCAGTTTTATTGAAAGCATTAACTTGCGACCAGAGAAAAGGAGTTTTATATGCATGTAATTGGGGGATGGTAAAGGCCATAAAAAATCAACCAGGCATTTGGCTTACTGGAAAGGAACACCTGCTAACCAATTAGCTGGGCATCTTATTACACAACCAGAGATGCTTATAAAACAAAGGTCAAACCAAGCAGCAAATTACCTACTGCTGCTGCCCACTGATGGGAGTACATCCCTACCTGTTCTAGCTGCTGGGCAGACACAGACTAGTGCCCTGGTCTCACCTGGTGCTGTGCAGCCACATGTGCAGGAATGCACACAGTGCCAGCTCTCTGTGGGGTTCACTGACATCCCACTCAGGGAAAGGAAGGCATTTATCTAACAGGAGGTATTGATGGATCACACCACTGCCCACACACACAGTACAACAGTACCAAACCTTTACCTCTCCTAAATGCGAGTCTCCCAGAGGTCCCTTGGTTTCTGTGTGTGCTATGATGACCTTTACTCCCGGAAGAATCTCAAATAAGAAGCAAACAGAAGTTAAGAAAATGAATTCATCAAAAGAAAAGTTAATCAGAAGTCAACAGTCTGTGCTTCCCTTTCTACTCCTTTCTGCACCACAGACACCAACCATCTCTTACTACTACAGTTATTTAACGTGTTAAATAATTCTAACTCTGAGCAGCCATTTTGCAGCTTCAGTGTTGGTTTCACACCTAGAAAACGCCTTCCATATGAATGCCTCAGATTTGTTTTGGTGGTAGCAATTTATCCTATTGCTTCATGTCATGCACCTGGCTTCACTTAACTACTCAGTCACAACCTGTTCTCCTGGACACATTCTGATTAGCCAATCTCATCCCACATATTCTTTAATGAGATCCAGGTGGTACCGCTCCCCACCCAGGTGAGGGCCATGAGGACATAACGAGTGTCATAATGGCTTTAAACTGAAACAGGAGTTTTAGAGTAGATGTTGGGAAGAATTCTCCCCTGGCTGGTAAAGGTTATCCAGAGAAGGCTGTGGCTACCTCAGCCCTGGAAGCGTCCAAGGGCAGGATGGACGGAGCTTGGAGCAACCTGGGATAGTGGAAGGTGTCCCCCCACCACGGCAGACAGGGACTGGAATGGGATGAGCTTTAAAGTCCTTTCCAACCCACACCACTCTGATTCTGTGAGGAGGAAGGATGACACTCCGTCTCTTACCTTCCCAGACTCCATAAGTGGCAGACTGTGTGGAGAACCTCTCTCTACCAAACGCACCCTGAGAAAATAAGAGGAATACATTTGTACAAGGCTTTAAGAACTGTTGGAGATTAGAATTTTTTTTCTTCTTCTTTTTTTTTTTTCTTTTTCTCTCAGGGAATTTTCTCCCATCTGCTGCTTAAGAGATGATAATGACTGTATTTAAGAGAGACAGAAGATGTAGCCAAGGAGGAGGGGGAAAAGTGCAGCTGGCTGCACTCTTGCAGCTGAGGGGCTTTCTCTTGGGAAGGGCAGAGATACCAAGAGATTTTGGTTGGGGGGTGAGGAGCTGGGCTTGGCTCTTCTCTTGTCCTCGGATCAGAGAGAACCACTGGTCTGCTGTTGCTGTGGGAAAAATTTGCTGCCACCTTGGAGTTCTGCCTTTTACTGCTTCCACCACGGGTGAGCCTTTGCTCCCAAGAGCAGTCAATGAACTGGGACCTCAGTAACACCCAATCACACTGGAGAGGACCCTCACCATCTACTGGGGTGCCTCAGGGGAAAACCTGGGACTGAGCCCCTCCCCACTCTGAGGGAGCCTCTCCTGGCTGCTTGCAGGAGCCCGGCTGCCCCTGCCCAGCCCCTGCCCAGCCCCACTGTCACTACCCAGCCCCACTGCCCCTGCCCAGCCCCACTGCCACTGCCCAGCCCCACTGCCACTGCCCAGCCCCTGCCCAGCCCCACTGCCACTGCCCAGCCCCTGCCCAGCCCCACTGCCCAGCCCCACTGCCACTGCCCAGCCCCTGCCCAGCCCCACTGCCCAGCCCCACTGCCACTGCCCAGCCCCTGCCCAGCCCCACTGCCACTGCCCAGCCCCACTGCCACTGCCCAGCCCCTGCCCAGCCCCACTGCCACTGCCCAGCCCCTGCCCAGCCCCACTGTCACTGCCCAGCCCCACTGCCACTGCCCAGCCCTGACTGCCACTGCCCAGCCCCACTGCCCAGCCCCTGCCCAGCCCCACTGTCACTGCCCAGCCCCACTGCCACTGCCCAGCCCTGACTGCCACTGCCCAGCCCCACTGCCCAGCCCCTGCCCAGCCCCACTGCCACTGCCCAGCCCTGACTGCCACTGCCCAGCCCCACTGCCCAGCCCCTGCCCAGCCCCACTGCCACTGCCCAGCCCTGACTGCCACTGCCCAGCCCCACTGCCCAGCCCCACTGCCACTGCCCAGCCCTGCTGCCTTCTGCCTCTGCTTTGGGCTCTTTCATTACACATCAACCCAGCATCCTGTGCCTGCCAGTACACCCCATGGCTCCTGCTATGGCTGCAGAGTTTCTGCTATGTTTTGTTTGCCACTCAGGGAAGGCTGAGGAACAGAGTTGTTTTGGTTTGAAGGAAGAAAAAAAAAAAACCCTAAAGGAGATTCTAACTGTGCTAGTTCCACTACCTAAAGGATTGTTAGGGAGCAGATTTCTTGGAATTGCACAGCACAGGGATATAATATGGTAATATGGCAGGGAGTCAGCTGGCTGCTGCCAAGGATAATTCAACAAACCAATGCAATGAGGGTGAAGTTTCTTCTCCACAGCCATTGAAGAGTTAATGCTTTAACATAACTGTACCTGTCATGTCGAAGTGCTCTCATATCTACATAGACTGTTGTTGGATCTGGTCCTGCTGTTCCCTAAGAATAAGGAGGAAGAAACAAATTCAACAGAAGCCACAACACCCTGCTTTCATTCTCACAGCTACATAAATTCACAAATTTTTCTCTTATTTACTGACACTTACAAAGCACTTCCCTAATGTCCAATAAATAAAGTAGCCCCCCTTTCTACAGTGACTACTGTTGAGCCTTTGCTTTCTGTGGAATCAGTCAATGAATGCACAGGTGAAGTATGTAAGTACAGGTAAGTCTAAGTTTGCAGAATTTTTAGATTTAAAATTCAGCTTTTAGGATTTTATTTAAGTAAGCACCTGCTCTATAACCCACACAGCCAGTGCAAAAGGATGTAAGCACAAACCTATGTGGGCCTAGTCCCTAACACTGCAGAAGCAGATGGAGTTTAGGATGTGACAAGCACACATGCATCACTATACCTGTTCAGCCAGCTTGCCCAGCCTGTTTGGCTGACAGCAGGACCACAAACAGAAGTAACAGAGGCCATCAAAGTGTGGGAAACAGAGAGAAAGGGGAAAAAAGAAAATACAAACAAAGAGGCACTGGAAACATAAGATACACACAGTAAGACAGAAAACAAAACTTACACTGTTTTAGAATGAAAAGAAAATTTCCATTTCAGATTACTTAAGAGCTTGGCACTTTTAGGTAGTTCTTTTGGAAACATGCAAGTCTCAGATCACAGAACAAAAGAAAGCTACAGCAACTCATACATTGCTTTATACTAAACCCCTTCTCCCTCTGTAAGACTGTTTGCAGCTTCAGAAACACCTCAGTGAACCAGTTTAGCAGGGCTGGAAGACATGTATTTAGCCTGCTAATTTGTATCAGAAGTTTGGTCATTCATTAACATTCATTTAAATCCAATTTTAAAAGTCTAATGGAGGTATCACTTTGGAAGAATGGAGGAAAAGGGGCAGAAAAACCCCTCCCACTAAAAAGGGTCTCAAGAATGGAAAACAGAGATGAAAAAGGCATAAAATGAAGGGGAAGCTTAACTGCCCAGCAGTCCTGTATTCCACAGTGGGTTTTTTTGGAGTACTTTTTCTGTTGCCATTCAGTATTGTGCAGAAAAACTGGTTCTCACCCCTTTATCCCAAACTGGCTTTTGAAATTTTTATTCACACAGACAATTTGGAAAGCTATTCTTTCACACTTGGCAGCTTTATTCAATGTTAAAATCTTAATTTGCAGTCATCTTGATTTCACGTATATGCTTCCTGTTTTTCCACCTACTGATTTATAAAATCACTCTGACATTTCTTTATAACCATTTAGCTTGGTCTTGTTAAAAATTCTTTCTCCTTTAATTGTGAAAGAAACTATAGAAACTAAGGAAACAATTGTGAATGGCAATATATTTAAGTAACTCATGTCCCAGAATATCTCTCTTGCAGGAAACCTAGAACACTGAGAGCTAAAAAGGCTTTTCTTCATCTAGTGGGCACCAGGAAGGAAAAAAAAAAGAAAAAACAAAGTTTTGCAGAAGTACAGTAGCAATTTCCATAGAATCCTATTTTATTAAGTGCAATCCACACCAATAAAATTGGAAATTATATTTACAATTACACATACTAAATCCACGTGCCCCCTATACCACATTATACAAAATAAGACAAAATCTGAATCACACAAAAGCTGAAAAAGCATTGCTTGTAACATGCAAGATTTATGAATAGGAAACTGTTTATTTAATACTTCTCCTGCATAGTAGGAAGGAAACAAGTTTCTTAGTACTGACCCTCTGGATCAGAAAAGCAAACCAATTGGTCAATTAGTACAGAAAAGTGAAATTATCATAATCAACATAATATTAAAATCTTATTAAAAAGCTTAATTTAACTTGGTGATGAAGCAAGCAAGCAAGCAATGGAGCTCTAGTTCATTAGAAAAAGAAATCTATTCACCTGAACATGATTTTCTACCAAGTCTCCAGAGATTCTGTGTAAGGAACAAGCAGTTTAATCTCACCTGTAAGCAAATTGCTACGTTGACCCTGCACCCAAAGGTGGTGCTCACTGCACGAGCAGACAGGCCCAGGTCTTTGAACAACTTGGAGAAAGACTGGGTGAGGGCGATCCTCGGTCTCTCCTCTGCCACCACCATGCAGGTGCGCACGCAGGACAGGTTAACCCCCTTCATCTGGGAGGGCAGGGGCACAGAACAAACACTGTAACTTCAAAGGCAGCAATTCTAGAAATTGTTTCTATTCTAGAAATAAACTGTTTTGTTTGTGCAACAGAATGGCTTCAAAAGCACTAGAATAAGACACAGACTGTTTTAACACTACAGACATTGTGTAGCTGCAACACAGTCTCTCAGCATTTTGAGCTGAAAAACTCTCAAAATGCCATTTTGCCACAGGGCTGGGCTCGCCAGAGACCTGCTGGCTCCTAGCACTGCACATTTTAGGTGTCCCAGACATCATCAGCTCCTCTCAATGTGAATGTGAACCTGGAGCAACTGGCTGTGAGCCAGGATTTCCTTTGGCGAGGTCCAGCGGAACAAGATTTTTTTGTCTTTATTGACAGCACACAATACAACCACTTTTTTGTGAAGGAGCTGCCACACATTCCCAGTGGAAGTCCTGGGCAGCTGAGTTACTACAGCTGTGGGAATGCTCCTTCCTCTTTAAGGAAACTGAGTCTGAGTTGATAGATTTCCCTCAAAAAGAAATAGATGCATTAGAGTGTAACTGATGTTGTTAGGAATCAAAGAATCATACAGCATAGGCTTTGAGTGGGAAGGAAGGGACTTCAAAGCTCATCTCATTTCAATCCCTCTGTATGGGCAGGGACACCTTCCTCTAGAGCAGGCTGCTCCAAGCTCCATCCAACCTGGCCTGGAACACTTCCAGGACAGAGAAGATTATATCCATTTTAGAACTTAACACTTCTGATATCAAGTGATATCTGAAAGTAAGTGAGACTTGCTGAGTTTTGGGGGGCTTTTTCTTTTGGCTGTTTTGGGTGAGGTTTTTGTGTTTGGTGGGGCTTTGGGATTTTTCCTTCTCTTGGTGTATGATTTATCTGGGATTTTTTTTGTTTGGTGTTGGGTTTTTTTCTTGTCTCAGACACAAACAAGTTGATAGGCTTGCTATATATTTTGCCTAAAATCTCAAAAACATCCAGCAGCAGAGGTTGCACAAATAACTAAACCAGAAAATATAAGACTTTTTTTTCCTCCACCAGAAACATGGAAGCTGAATCTTCCAGCAATCTCAACACTCCCCAGAAATCGAGTCATAATGGAAGGCTCTCATGGGAACACTTAAAACCTCATATTCTCCAAGCCAAAAATGAAGTATTTTCAGAAAGACACATGTATGTTTATGTCATTATGTGGAAAAATGAAGCCCACTCACCCGGAGAACATCAGTCTGTGTCCCAAGGCCTTTGGTGCATATCTCCATCACAGAGTAGGAGCAGAAGGTGACACGCACTTTGTACTGGCTGACAGCAGACAGCCACAGAGACACGTTGCTCTCCAGCTCCAGAGGAGGCACCAGGATGGACTGGTGACCTGAATATATGCTGGGGAGAGGAAGCAATAGGAACATGAAAATTCAATTAATTAATGCATATGGCATGTTTTAAATGGCAAAAAAAAAAATTGCAGCTTTGTGAAATGTGCTGCATTAGAGTAGGTATCTGGTTGAATCAAGACAAGGCTCACTAATTTTAAGAAACATTTAACTGCTTCCTTTAGCAGTATTTCTTACTGCATACCAATCTTACAGTGAACACCTTAAAGGTCTTGTCAAAACATATGGTTTAATCTCAAAATACTTTAAAAGGATTTACTTAATCAATGTGAAACAGACAGTGAAGTCCTTTTTTTTTCTTCTTCCTTGAATTTGGTATGCAATTAATTCCACTTGCAAACCTGAAGTTACCCCAGGAACTAACTGACTTTTCTCAGCACAAAAGGTGTTTTTTGAACTACCGATAAAAAGGTTAATTTGGGTTTTTTTGACAGTTTCACCCATACCCATTCCCAGGGGTTCTAGAGAAGGCTGTGCACACGTGAGGAGACCCAGAGCTCCAGAGCCATACCTGCACAAGCACCACAGTGCAAAGCCCAAGCCACAGTAGGGGTCCAGGCAGATGGCGATCTGTCGGGATGGGTACAGCTCACACTGGAGCTTTATCGAGCGACATAAGGCACTTGTAGCTGCATGTGACATCTGCAAGAGGAAAACAGGACCTCTCAGGGGTTTACAGATTTCTTTGTAAAGGTAAAGGAATAAAACATGATATCTCTTGTTACTGTACCTTTACTCCTGCTAATATACCAGTAGTAGACACACTGAAGTCCAAGTATGCCAACATATCTGGAGATGTAGGTCTGAAAATACTAGCCAGCTTCTTTTTAGGCATATCATCTATTTAAAATACAGAAGTAGAGGGGAAGTACCATATTATTTTGGGAAACAGGCATAGGACAAAAAATGTATCTTTACAGCATTATCATCAGATCCTCCCTATAGTTTCTGGACAGCTATTTTAATGCAATGCACAATACATCCACTCAGACAGGTGGTTGTGGTGTAGCAAAATAAATATATCACTTTTCAATCTCTTTCCATTTTGGCTACCGTACCTGTATCCAAAATAGTGGGCCATGTTTTAATATCTACAGCTGCTGCAGCCTCCTTGGACCTGAGTAGTTTCATTATAGCTTGGGTGGTCAATATACATGCAGACTTACTGACCTGCAAAAAGCAAAGCATTAAGACCATTGATAAAACCAGGGAGTTCATGCTCAAAGTCATGTCACATGCATCCAGATGAGATAACCAGTAAGATGAAGAGATGAAAACAGTAATTGGAAACAAAGCAAAATAAATCATGACAATAAAAAGACCATCTTAAATGAGATTCTGAAGAAGTCATTACTGAATCAGCCACAGCACGTTGAATATTTATTTTCTAGCTTATTTTACACTGACTGTGGCAAAGCAATTCATCAGGCTGCATCAACATTCATCACTCCCCAAAAGCACGAGGAGAGGAATGTCTCATACCTACCTCTACAATCATTTTGACAGTGGGCAGAGTGGTAGCAAGGTTCTGTGGATGAGGCGGGCGGACAGTGATGGGAACACAGCCAGCATACAAACAGCCATAGAAAGTTGCTATCAAGTCTACTCCTGGAAAGGATATTTGTGAAATTAAAGCCATTTTTATCAGATCAATAGACTGAACTCTTTCACCAAAATCAAAATACACACTGATTTGCATTATTAAGACACAAAGATTTGTCACAAGTGTCTGTTCAAATCAACAGGCTGTTCCACACCCAGTTCAAAATGTTTTGCATTTAAGAGCTAGCAAAAATTATTCCAATCCAATTAATGGACAGAATTTCTTTTCTTGTGCTGTGTGATTGTGGGTTTTGCTCTCTGTGCTGCTTTACCTGGAGGGTAAACCAGGGCCACGTGGTCACCAACGTTCAGCCGTCCCTTCTCCATCAGTGCGACTGCCACTCTCTCTGCCCTCTTGTGCAGCTGGATGCACGAGGCAGTGCTGGCTACAGTACCCTGCACAGGAGACAAGTGACAGCAGAAACCTTACAGAACAGCAGCAGCTCAGTGACTTGGATATTGACATGAAAAGGGGTAAACCAAAAGGGTTTCTCCTGGAGACACGTGAACAAACCAACATATAGCACAGTAACTCATTAGACCCAGCTATTTAAGACAGGTGTTCACCAACAGGTAATTTCTTTGTGCCCAAATTTTGTGTTTCCTTCTGCAGAATCTCTGTGTCAAGGGTAAAACCTGACTGAACAAAGTGACCTGGGAAAGGGCTGCTTCACACTAGGAAACCTCCCTCAAAATCTCCTTTACTCTGAGAGAATAAACCAATTCGACAATAACAATGTTGAAAAGATTTCTTCTGTTAAAGCACAGTCTCAAAAGAAAAGTTAGAAAGTTTGAACTATGTCCTAAATTCTTTTCCCCTTCTGAATGAGACCTACAAATCCTTCTCTTCCCAAAGACTGCTGCCGGACTTTCGGGAAGACTCCTGTCTACAGTACAGCACAGCACAAAGCAGATCCAATTTGTCCCTGGGCTCTTTCTGTCACTCTATGTGCCATCCTTTTTGAGGGCAGAACCTAGCCCAGGGCAAGGCATCAGTATTCCCTGCAGGATGTGACAGTGCTCCTGAAAAATTTGACTCCAAAGCTGTCCCAAGGGCTCTCTACTTAGGCTCCAGATCTTCTTATCAGGAAATCCTCCATTTCTGACTTACAGTTAACACTCATGCTCAGGAATGAAGACAGAATCATGGCTTTCATTAGTATGACAAAAGTTGTGTTCTGGCAGGAAATGCTATTACCACAATGTTTAAAGCTAGGCAGAATGTATACTGAAATTCCAGAAGTGGAAAAATTTAACCTGCTTACTAACTAGCAATTTTTGTCTGCTTCGTTAAAATCATCTGCAGCATTTCAGGAAAGGACTTCTAGAAGGAATTTTCTTAGAATCTAATAATCTTTTGTTTTGGTCTTAATCTCCAAGTATGACCTAAAGTGCATCTTACCTTGGAATTCAACAGAAGGAAGAGTGGATGATCTGGAGTTGTCTGAGCTCGCCACTGAAGAACATCTGCTAAATACAGGAACTGAAAGTGAAGAAAAAGGAGATACTCAAATTTACTCAAAGTGCCTCACGTTTATTTTCAGCAGAATATCATACCTGGTCTTCTCTTGTTCTGAATAAGCTAATTCAAATATTTAATAATACCAGAACCCCAGTGTCACCTTTCTTGCCTGGTCATTGTCCTCCAGCTGGCTAACATCTCTCCCTGAGGCTTGTGCGATCCTCTTGCCAGCTACGAGGTTTCCTACAATCATTGATGCAGGACCAACATCTGCATTTTGAAAAGAACAGTGCAAAATGAGGAAAAAAAACCTAGGGACCAAGCAACAATTCAGCCTGCAGGTGCCCTATATAACATAGTTATATAACATACTGTGGTTTCCTCACCTGGCTGTTTCTGCCGAGGCTTGGGCAGGTTGGTAACACAGGTGTGGGGACACATCAAGACGTTACAAGGATGCAGAGCACCCTCCAAAAAGCGCTGCTTCGTTTCTGAAATATGAATTCCTCCGAGCGGAGCCTTTGGCAAAGTGTTGGCTGGCACCAAGGCAAGGCAGTACACACCTACTTGGTGAATGCTATCAATTGCCTTCACAGAAATTAAAAAAAACAAACATACATTCCACATTATCAACTGGGATGTAGCTAGAGCAAGAATTTGAATTCAATTAATTTATAACATTAAAATTTTTACTTGCACCACAATTTGCAAATAAAGGGTCCAATTCTGCACTCACTGAACTCATAGAAGCTGTGCCATGACTTCAATGGGAGCAGGAGCAGACCCAGGACTTTGCTTGTGCCCTCTATCAAGGGGATGCCACCTGCACATCAGGGATTAGGAAAGTCTCTTAAAAGTGGGCAAAAAGTGCAGAGATTTTCAAAAGCCAAAGTTATATCACAGCAAATTTAGCATGTATGGCACAATCACAGAAGCGCAGTAGAACATAAAACTCACAAAATTTAGGAGGGAAGCATCTTTGCTGCCTAAATCTTAAGTGTCTCTTTTAGCTATGACACTTTGAAAAAGAGAAGCAAAAATATTTTCTCCCAATATCAGATATTCTCTCCAAAAAGATAAGAAGGCTGAAGTTAGACAGAAACCATTCTTATCTAACTGCCTTATTCTTAAAAGCAAACTTCCTTTAAGTTGTTCTCTGGATCCTTCCCTTCAGTGGTCCCCAGAGTCTTCCATAATTGATCTCTCCTTTTTCACTTCCTGAGAACTGATTAATTCTAAAATCTGCAAATGCAGATCTACCACAGTTCCCCTTCCTCCTGTCCTTCATCCCCAAGAAAATACAGTAAAACAATTAAGGGAAAAAGTTTTTAATACTTCTTGTTGCAGATCTAGAATAAGGCTGTTAGTGATAAAACAGCTTTTGGGGCTGTTCTGATACTTGGCAGTATACTTGTGAATATTTTCAGAGGTAACTCTCAGTATGAAATCAGAAGAGACATGTAGCATTAACCCAAACAAAACCCATCAGCCCTAGGACATTGAGAATCCTAATAGTAGGAAGTTAAAAAAACATTCTGAGAGAAAGTTTTACTTTTTACAAAATTCTGTTAATTCTCAACCCTGAAAAAAAAAAAAAGCTCTAATATTCTTATTTCATGCATCAGCCTTATTCACCTGGAAAGAGAAAAGGACAGACTGACTACCTGTAGAACCCTGCTCATCCACTGAAAACTATCCTCCTCTGAGGCGTCAGGGCGTTGCTCTGCCACAAGCACTATCCGATCATCATGCAAAACGGGCACAGAAAACACTGCTATCCTAAAACACAAAGGACAGAAGAATGATAGGATGCAACACAGGGTGAGCAGAGCATGGCTTATCATCACATGGGAATGGCTGCAACCTCTCATGGCACTGCTTCACATACACAAGCATTATTCATGCCAGATCATCACAAAATCACAGAAAAATTTAGAACATCTGTGGGTTCCTTGCTGTAATTGCCTTCTGCTGGGGGTCGGGTGGATTTGCAGTCACCCATGTAGCACGTGTCTGACAGGCAAGCTCCATACATGTAGGGGCTGTGCAAGCCTTGCCTACAGAACTCCATCATGCACACCAGACTTGCAGTCCCTACATAAAATGTCCCTTCTGGAAGACGACTATGCCAAATTACTGACCACCAGATGCTTGCACTGAAAAATACTTAACTCCCATTGGGGAATTACCTTAATTTTAGGTTTGCCTCTTCTAGGATAAAATATTAATAATGCCTCAGCCTGGACCGGTATCAGTGTGAACCCTGAGAGACTCCACTTGTCATTGATCTCCATCAGGACATTGAGCCATGGACCACTGAAGAGCACTCAGGTTGGTGATACAAGACATTATCTCTGAGGGTCCTTCAACAGCCTGGTTTGGTCTTTAGA